>NC_071997.2:82488674-83148952 GCF_028885655.2 Pongo abelii | reverse complement strand
TACCTTTATTTCCCAGCTGAACTCCAGATGTATCAGAAGCCCAAATGTATAACTCCAAGTTAACATAAGAAAAATATAAAAAATTGTGTCATCTTGGAATAAGAAATTTTTAAAGAATACACCAAAAAGGACTATTCAAGGAGAAAAATTGGTAAATTTTCCCACATCCAAATCACACAGTTCTCTTTACTGAACTACATAATAGACAAGGTTACTGATTTTGTGACAAGATTTGAAGGTGGTATTTGCTTCATTTAAACAGATAAGTGATTGATATCTGTAATATAAAACAACACCTGGAAATAAGTAAATGACAGAAAATCCAACAGAAATTTGAGGAAAGCATATGAACAAGGAAGTCACAGAAAGAGACCAAATGACAAATATGTAACAATGATGAAAATATTGATAGTAATAGTTATGAATAATTCTATTGTATTAGTCCATTTTCACACTGCTATAAAGATGCTACCTGAGACTGCATAATTTATAAAGCAAAAAAGTTTAATTGACTCACAGTTCCACATGGCTGGGGAGGCCTCAGGAAACTTACAATCATGGCAGAAGGTGAAGGGGAAGCAAGGCACGTGTTACATGGCAGCAGGAGAGAGGGCAAGCGAAGGGAGAACTGCAAAACACTTTTAAAACTATCAGCTTTCCTGAGAACTCCCTCACCATCACGAGAACAGCATGGGAAAATCACCCCTATGATCCCGTCACTTCCCAACAGGTCCCTCCCTCAATTACAGGGATTACAATTTGAGATGAGATTTGGGTTGGGGGACAGAGGCAAACCATATCAACTATGTTCCTAGGAATAAAGTACATATATTAATTTTACATATATTAATTTATAGAGCTCCACAGAGAGACCTGCACAATAAGACCCATTTCATAACGGCTTATGGTAAAAGTAGGATAAGAAGAACAAAGGTGGTCCTCACTATAAAATGAGAAAAATGTAACATGTGCATGTGGTAGAATACCATACAGTTAAGGAATTAGACATATATACGCCATCATGGAAGAAAGTTGAAAACAGCAGGAAATGCATACACAACACCTTTCATGGAAACCAAACACATACACATAATACCAATTTTAAGTTCACATGTATATCAAAATATGTATGTTAAGATGAGTTTGATAATTATGTACCCAAAACACTAGAGCTTAAGCAGGGAAGAAAATAGAAAAAGTGACAGGAAATGATGAAGGGGTGCTGCATTTAAGAGACAGAATAAACACTGTGCTATTATTTTGAGAATATCAGACATTCAGTTTTTTATAAACATTAAGGCTTAAGTGAAAAAAGAAAGAAGCAAAAAAAAGGAAAGAAGGAATGAAGGAAGGGGCAAGGGAGGGAAGAAAGGAGTTAGGGCAGGAGGAAAGAAATCCCATCAGAACCCAATTTAAACAGTTAGGAAAGTGTTATCTCACATACTTGGAAGGCAATCCAGTGGCTCTGTCTCTGTCCCCTGGGACGCTCTACTCTATGTGATATTCATCCTCAGGCTGGCAGCAAGACAGTTGCAGCAGTTCCAGTCCCACCTGTACCCAACAATGTTCAGAAGGAGAGATTATAGTTTTTGGAGGCTCTTTTGGGGAAAGAATGTTCCCCCAATACCACAGTAGACCTCAACTCCAGTCTTATTGGCCCAAATTTGGTCACATGTTCTTTCCTGAAACAATCACTGGCAAGGTGATCGACTGATTTTATTCCTAAAAAATTGGTTTTACCAATAACTCTAGAAGTGGGGTTGGCTTCTCTAAGGCTGTGGTTCTCAACTGGGAGCAGTTTTGCCTTTCAGGGCAAATTGGCAATGTCTAGAGACATTTAAAATAATATATCACAACAAGAGGTCAGTTGCTATTGGCATCTAGTGGATAGAGACCAGAGATGCTGCTAAATATATTGCAATGCACGGCATAAGCTCCCAAAACAAATAGTTACCCACTCCAAAATAGTATAACCCCCCAAAACAAATAGTTACCCAGTCCAAAATGTCAATATTTCTGCCCTAACATATACAGCCTCTACGAATAGCTGAGGAATATAAATGGAATAACTAGATAGGAAGAAGGAAGAAGAAGACATAAATAATTATTTGCAAATAAAATGTTATGGAATCTCAAATACAGGGGGAAAGACTACAGTGGGATGAAAAATGTTTTACTCCATCTGGTGGTGATGAGTAGATGGATATTTTCAGGAATGGCTAAGAAAAGGTATTTAGAGGATAATTAAGGCCACAGTGTCTGATGTTCTACAGACATCAGTTTGTACCCCAATCTTGAAATAGTCTAGCTATATAAATTTGGCAAATTATTTAATCCTTCTGTAAGTTTGCTAGATAAGGCATCAAAATACAGAATTCAGTTTCATTTCTCTATATAATAAAATATGAAATTTAATAAAGATATGATTTACAATAGCATCCAAGAAAACCTTATAATCAAATCTAGAAAAATATATATAAGACTTCTACCTAGAAAGTTAAAAAATTAATAGTAAATTTAAAAAAATTAAGTAAGTGAAAGAATATACTAATGTCATGGTATGGAAGGCAAAAATGAACAAATTAAACACAATTTCAAACAAACCACTACTCTATCCCCTCTTAGGCGGTCTGTAGTTTTAACTCTTGACTTCCTTTGGGATATATCATCTATAAAATGGGAATAATAGTGTCTATCTTATAGTGGCGGTGGTGGTAGGTTTAAGTGAGATAATCATGCAAAGATATCACCATACTGTCTACAATACATTAAAAATCAACAAATGCTAGACTTCATATAATTATTATTGGACATTATAATAATTAAGACACTTGTGCTAAAAATGATTCTTGAAAGAGGGAGAAATTTTCCAGGCATATAGTGACAGAAGAAGAGCATTGGAAATCATAGGAAAATCCTAGGCAAAATCCTGAGCCATGAAGCAGTATTCATTAAGGGAACTGTAAGTATTTTTGTTGGGTTGAAGCCAGGGTTGTATGGTTAGAGGTGTCACCTATAAGCAGCTGGAGGGTTAAGCAGAGGTTACAGCAACTACCTTCCCACACTCTTAAAATGCTACTTGGCTTTACTTTAGTTTTAAATGAATGGCCTCCTTTTCCTTTCGAAACTTGATTCTAAGTCATCTCTGATATCCTTGGATTTTCAAAACTGACAGGATGTATCTGGAGAGCTGGTTTAATTTGGAGATTGGGTAGTGACTGTAAGGAAAGCTGTATGTTTTCTTAATAAAATCAAGCCTTAATTCTGTAAATTTGGTGATGGAAAGAGGTGTTGCCTGTGGTATCAAAGTCCACATCAAGAGATCGAATGAGGCAAGTAAAATCTTCGGGTGGTCTATGACTTCCAACTCATTGACCCCTTCTCACATGGAAATTCTGCAAGGGATCCAGAGGTATTATTTGGAGTCCAGGTGGAGAGAAGAATGAGAAGCCCATGAGACTGAATTAAGCCCAGTGAATTGTTTAGCTTTAAAAGGACCAAAAAGGATGCAGATTTTTGAAAGAAATATAAGGTCACCTATAAGAAATTTTTTTAATGCACTTAATGAGGGAAAAATAAATTACTAGAGATTAACATTTTCCATTTTTCTTTAAAATTCTACATTGCAAGGATGAACAAAATGCGAAAAATGCAGCAGAACGGACATTATCTTGTGTTTTATTCCAGGAGAGTAGAGAATACAAATTTCAGAGCTGAAGAAAAAGACATTTATCCCACCAGCTCTGGGGCGGGAAGCAATATGCTTTATACTTCATTTCTATTCTAACCATCAGGTCTCCAACAGTTTCCCCTTAAAACACAAAAATGAAAATAAATTGCATTCAAATGTACAATGAAAGATAACAAAGATCTGGTTTGTTTTTGTTATTTCTTTATAGTTCAAATATGTCTGAGGCTCTTTTTTTCAGAATGACAACTGCTCATGGTCTAAGATGCAGTTAGTCTGTGTCTCCCAGATGGTTTAGCAATCAGCAAGTTGCTGTGCTGCATTTTGAGGGTAAAATAAAGTCAGGTGGGGGCAGGGTCATGCCAGCATTCTTGTACAGACTACATAGGGGACAAAACACACAACCTGATTGGGGTTAGGGTCCACGTTCACTCAATGGCATGATGAAATCACATATTATCCTCAGGGGTCCTTTCAGAGATGCTCCCAGGAATTGCATGGCTCCACTCTATTCCCACCACTCTCTAAACATCAAGTCCAGCCTAACATAAAACTGGTAAATGTCAAGAATTTTGTCTCCTTTCAAATATGTCTTCATGTAAGTTTCCCAGCAGCTGGTTGTTACTTAGGGGCTATTCCAGAGAATACATATTGGAGGAAGTACACTCACACTGTGTGTGCAAGTAGGATTCTGTGCTGCTGTTGATAGTATGGATTCATATCCAAAGGCTATGCCTCCCGTGCTCCACCAGGGATAGGATCTGTGTATTTGTTTTGGAAACACTAATAATTGCTATACAATTTTTTTGCAGTATCTGTGTACGACCTAAACTGGTGTTTCCTTGAAACGTTCTTCCTCCCTCCTTTCTTTTCCTCTTTTTCTTTCTTTCTGTATCTATATTTCTTCCTTCTTTTCTATAAATAAAATTTTAAAGAAAGAAATTATATGTCACTACATTACTTGACAATAGAAACTAAATTAAAAAAAATGAAAACAAAAACTGTTATTACATTTCAGCCAGATTTAGCTGCCCACCAAAGATCTAAGCCTGCAACTTGACTTTTTTTTAATAAAAAAGGAAATTAGTAAATGTTCATGAAATTTTAATCTCCAAAGAATCTCATATCTGATGTAATCAGAGGGAATGGAAAGGGAATATATATATATATATATATATATATATTTTTTTTTTAACAATGTGACTCAGTTGGCCAATGCCCTGTCCATGTGACACATAACAGTTCACATCTGGTAGCACCAGAACAGAAAAACACTGAACAAAGTATATTTTTACAAAATCATGGTCTCAGGGCCAGCTCATGACAAATCTGCTTCTCCACTCAGCGAATACTTATTGCACATGTACTCTGTGCTGGTCACTGTTCTAGGCTCTGGTGATACAGTGGAAAACAAAACCCATAAAGTCGCTCTTCTCACAGAATTACACTGTATGAATAGAAATTGAAAATACACAAATAAGTTATAAGGAAAATACATAGCAAGGCAGAAGGAGATCAGTGTTGTACAAAATAACAAAGCAAATATTGAGGATAGAGTGCTGGGGTGGTTGTAAAGGGCAAGGGTGCCTTTGGCAGCAGGAACAATAAGCAGAAAGTGCACACCTGCTCTGCTGGAGGAACAGGGAGGGGGACACTGGCTGGAGCAGAGTGGACCAGGAGAAGCATGGTAGAGATGAGGAGAGACAGGTAACATGAAACTGAAATATGGACAGATCATGCATGGCCATGCAGGCTGCTTTGGCTTCTACTCTGCAGAGTGGAATAACAAGTTGATTGAAATTTGCTTGACTGCCCAATATCTCCTTGCAGCACTTTTCTCCTCTTACTAGAGGTAATTCCACTCCTATCTCCCTGCCTCAGGTGGTCTGCGGTTTTAACTCTTAGTTTCCTATGTGGTCCTGTTCTCAGGAACAGAACTGAAAAGCATACTCACAATGAAATAAAGGTCTGTTATCTCTGGAAAGTTGGTGGGGGGGCATTGCTTTAATGAAATTTCTCTCCTGGTTGGATTCATGCCAGAGTTAGTTAGGTTAATGCCCTGTTTTCATGTCCCAGTGCAGAGTCAGAACAAAACCATTTTGCGATTTCTATTTTACATATCCACACTTGGGTACATGGATTAGTTATCTAACCAGAAGGACAAGGGAAAAACTGTAAGGAAAAATGTGCAGAAAAGGCACATTAAAATAGCTTCAAATTTATGCAGAAATATAAACTAGGTAAAACTATGTAAGATGAGTCAGAGTAGAGCAATAAACTTTGTGATTTCTAGGTTGGAAAGAGCAAGATCCTTGCAAATTGTGAGGAGTGAGATCCTTGCAGATAATAGTTTTCCATGGATGTAAGCAGTGAAAGAGCTGGCTACATGGTATAGTGGTTTAAAGAGAGTTGAAAGTCTCCATTGGTTGCCAAATGCATCTCATATTCTATTACAGTGCAAAGAAATTGTATAGAAGGAATTGACTATCAAATGTAGGTTATCTGGGAGTAGTGGCTTAATACTTCAGAATAAGTAATTGATACCATAGCTGGAATTAATCTATCTGAGTATGTTTTCTCCTAATTGGAGATAAGACCCAACATGTATTATATCAGGTATAGAGGACAGGCGGAAATTAAAGGAAGGTTCAAAAAATAAGACTTTACCTATGTGGGACTTCCTACTGGAAAGCCATGACTAAAGCAAGTAAGTATGTGTGTGTGTGTGTGTGTACGTGCGCATGTGTGTTAGTTATAGAAAAATAAGAACCATACTGTGATACAGTCTTATTTTCTCAGCTCTGAAAACAGCACCTAGCACATAATGAGTACTCAAAATAGATTTTTGAATTAATTTACTGAGTAAACAAATAGTGAAAATGTGAGAGGAAAGAGAAAGTAGGACATAAATACCTCTAGGGCAGGGAGATATTCGGTAAGGAGAAAAATGACTACTTGAAGGAATTTTCTGAAGACAGGAATGCTGAAGTGTGGTAGGGGAGGGTGATAAAATAAAACTGATAGGGAGGATAGATGTCATCATTATCATCTGTCCCAGATTATAGAAAACACTTTGAGTATCAGATAGACATGACATTGACACCAAGAGTCTGAGGGTGGCTCGGGCCTAGGGTTTCCTCCATCTCCCCATTGCCTCAGAGTAAATAAGGGGCTGTAATCTTGTTGCAAGAGAGTGTTTTTGTGCCTCAAGTTTCATATGGGTTTAGGAAGTTGTTCAGGTTTGCAGAAAGAGAGAGAAAGAGAGAGATCCATTAGAAATATGCTTTGCTAGTATTTTTTAAGTTGAGGAAACAGCATTGACCTGGAATTCTAGTATTATAAATGGGCTGACCACTCTATAAGGCAAATCTAAACTTGTATGATGCTCATCATCTGTATACTGGGGAAAGAATCTGAATTGCCTGGGGACCTTTTAAAAATGTAGGTCTCCAGGCCCACTGATTTATATCCTCTGAATTATAACTTGTTTCTGTTTTTAAGTTGAATCCCTCCATATATTTCTGAAGTTGGCATCCTGGCAATAGGAAGCTACCTGGGTAGGAGTCAGAGCCACCTTTGACAAATCTCAGACTTATACATTTTCTTTCTCCCTTGAAAAATAGAAACACTAATAGCAACTTCCCCTATCGTATGTAATACTACAATGTCTCATACACAATATACAGTGAATGTACAGTTATACCTTGTCATATACCATCTCTATAACCTTAGTTCCATTGTCCTCTTAGTTATTAACATGTTTGGTATAAATGACCACCTATCTCAAGGGACAAGATGTAAAGGTTAAGAGCTTGGACTTTGGAGTCAGGTATTCAGAATATGACACTATCAGATACTTGCTGGGCAATTTCTTCAAGGTCCCTGAAGCTGGCTTCTCTGCGTGTGTGCGTGTGCGCATGTGCGTGTGTGTGTGGGTGCATGTGTAGGTTTATTTTCTCCCCTGAAAAAGGAGGATAACATTCATACCTGTATCACAGGGTTGGTAGGAGGATTAATATAGTTATGATGCTCTGAAAGCACTCGGTTTAATGCCCAGCACAGAACAAGAGCTCGAATTTTGCATTCACTTCTATTGCATTGATATTCCAAACCAGAGTCACGGTGTGAGATGAAATTGTGTTTTAGGTATGAAAGGAACATAGAACAAGAAGAATCAGTAGGGAAGTTATGATTGGAGACAATTTTAAGTGTAGGGACAGGAACCTAAGTTTCTGAAAAATAGTATGTTTAAGGTCAGGTGATAGGGAACAGGGAGTTTGGCTATGCATTTGGATATAAGTAGCCTATAGTGAAGTTCATCTCAAGAAACCATTCTCAAAGTCTGCTCAAAACAGTGAAATTTTAAAGAACCCATAAAGCAAGGCCAAGCATGGCTAAATAACTTGCCTGAGGTCTCAGAGTTAGAGGCAGACTTAAGATGAGCTGAATTCCAATATGTTGCACAGATGTTTAACATAGTCCAAATGAGTAAGAAATAACTATAGCAAAAGTCGTTACTGAACGTATCCACATTTGTGCATGACATCCATAATTTTTAAGCCTGCTGACCTGCCACCATATACCAGTTTAGTTTCTTTGTTTGGTTTACAGCATGACAGTAACTGAAATATGGGGGGGAGTGATGTTGGGTAGAGATTTATCAAAATCAGTTGAGGGAATGCCATGCCATTGTGGTGTGTTAGAGCATAAAAACAGTTGAGAACTACTGTTTTATGTCTGCTATTGCCTTGAGATATTTTCTTTCAATTTTTTTTCAATAACCCATTATTTTGTGTCTTGAATGTAATTTCATGCCTGCCCTTAGTACCTGAAGAATGATGATTGTGTGTGCTAATGAATCCTGGACTGACATTCCCACCAGGATGGGCATAGCACAGAGTGCTGGGAGGCCAGGCTGGGTAGTCACTGGAGCATTTGAGATGAAAATCCAGTCCACATTCTGAGAAGGGGAAAAGCAAGAAGTCTGTGAGGGTGGCATTCGGAAGTTACTGCCTTGACCCTCCCATTGGCCATGATGCCTGAAGAGGAGAATAAGAGCCCTGCCTCTGGTTCTGAAGGCAGCTGTCAGTAAAGGACGAAGTTGGAGTGAGTTGGAAAACAGACACTCATGAGATGGGCCTATCTCTGTGTCTGTTTCCCAGCTCTCCCCAGGTGGAATGAAACGGAAAAATGTAGAGGAATCATTATTCAAATGAAGGGCCAGAGTCATACCTGAAACACAGCAGCTGAGCAACAAAGGGCAATGGGCAGTCCTTGCAAACAGTCTACACAGATCAAACCAAGCATACTTTATGTGAGCTTTGCAGAGAGAAAGGCCAGTGCACGTGCAGGGCTTACCTCACCGCAGCACCTCCTCTGCCCCTCATCTCCATTCTCAGATCCATTTTCAGGCCTGTATTCCCTAAGAAGCAACTAACAGCATTAATATGAACAGCTAACAAATTTTAGCAGTTGCTGTGCTTCATGTACTGTGCTGAGCCCTTTGCATGTAAGCCTCACAATGACCTCCCTGGGAAGACACCATTTTAATCCTTCATTCACAAACAAACTGAGACTTCAATAGGATAATTCCTGAGAGTAGGTTGTGGATATAGGGAGGGAAATTGAGGTGTGAAGGTGAAGAGAGACATTAAAAAGGTCTGGAAGTAGTTTGTGTGGGCTGTTTGTAGGAGCTGCTTACTGCTTTTTCTGCTAGAAATCTGTTAGTAAAAACAAAGGAAATCTGAATATACTATGGACCTTAATCATCATGTATCAATATTGGTTTATTAGTTATAACAAATGTACCATAGTAATGTAAGATGTTGATAATATTAGAAACTGGGTGAAGGGTTTATGGGAACTCTTTGTCCTATCTTTACAATGTTTCTGTAAATCTTAGACTGTTCTAAAGCATAAAGCTATTTTTTTTTTTTTTAAATAAGCCTGGTCCCTGACCCCATAATCATTATGGTGTACTAGGAAAGACATACTGGTTGCTGAGAAGGGGTAGAGGTGGTTGAATCAGTTAGGAGGCTATTCAATAATACTGCAAGAGATTATGGCACTTTGGAATAGGGTGATGTGCTATAGATGTAGAAAAGAATAGATTTCAGATTTATTTAGAAGGAAAAAAAGCTGAATTGGTGAATATTTGGAAATAACATTAGTTCAGACTTGTGCAGGCTGATGAATGGTGGTAATATTGAGAAGATATGAAAGGCATATGATTCTTGGGATGATCATGATTTCTGGCATGCTTGGTTTGTGGTGCCAGAATAGTGCAGAATACATTTGTATTTACCACATACCTAGAACTCAAAGTGGAGATCTGGTTTGGAGACATGACCTTTAAAACATCTGCTTAGGAGTGGTAATTAAATCCATAGGATAACGTCAAATAGAGAAAAAGTACTGAGAGGGAAGAGAGCCTAGATTCAAGTACTGAGGAACTCCAAAATAGAGTGGAGTTAGATGAGCTTGCAGAATGGTTGGGCTAGAGTTGCTAAAAAGATAGGAAGTCGATCAAGAAAGAATAAATAATATCGTGAAAGCCAAAAGAAAAGACTGTTTCCAGGAAGAAGTGGTCATTGGGAATATCTCTGAGAAATAAAGTGAAATGAGGACTGGAGACATATGGCGATTTAGTAGGATGGAAACCTATAGTGGGCACTATTGGATCCCCTTTGCCATTTGTGCACCCCTCACTTGATAGTGGGCCCTTATTCTAACAACTCACAACTGCAGTTCCCTTTGAATGACTTGCCTCAGGCTGTCATTCAATATGTTTTATATATATATATATATATATACACACACACACACACACACACACACACATTTATTTATTTATTTATTTATTTATTTATTTATTTATTTATGAGATGGAGTTTCACTCTTATCACCCAGGCTGGAATGCAGTGGTGCGATCTCGGCTCACTGCAACCTCCGCCTCCCAGGTTCAAGCGATTATTCTGCCTCAGCCTCCTGAGTAGCTGGGATTACAGGCGTCCACCACCACACCCAGCTCATTTTATGTATTTTAGTAGAGACGGGGTTTTTCCACATTTGCCAGGCTGGTCTCAAACTGCTGACCTCGTGATCCGCCCGCCTCGGCCTCCCAAAGTGCAGGGATTGCAGACGTGAGCCACCTGCGCCCAGCCTACACACACACATATATTTAAATCCTTCATATAAAATGGGGATAGGTGAGGAAAGGAGTCCTTTCTACTAGAGATTTCCCCTTTCCAAGACTGGAGCAGTGCTTTAGAACTAAAAGTCCAAGATCGCAATTTGCAAACCACTGAACCACAACAAGCAACCTCTCCAGGAGGCCAGTAAGTCCTCATTAGTAAAGACAGCCATGGCATTCAATGCCCCCTCTTTATGGGAGGGGTCTGGCATGGAGGTAGGTATGATGCAGAATATATGTTTGTGTAGACAGCATATGAAATGGCTGGAATATGGAGGGACTCATGGGAGATCCTAGATTCAAGGGTCCACAGAGACAGAAAAGAATTGTGCAGGACTGGATGGAAGCAAATGTGGCTCAGCTACTTCTAGTACCTGTTAGGGAGAAAGATATGGGAGTTTATAGTGGCCATGTGGCACTTACATGAGCACACCTACTTGCCTGCATATCATGTAAAATGTTGGAATGCCATTTTTAAAAAGGGAGACTTTAAAAACAGAATAATATCATCTCAGAGAGAAATAAGTTAGTTGTAAACCTTTGGAAAGATAAACTTTATCCAGCAGAATCACATGTTTTGACCTAATTTCTCAAAATATAGTTTTTCAGGATAAAGATCTAATCATTAGCATTTTAGATTTATGATATTCATTAGACTATAAGAGAGGTTTTATTTCTCAGAACAGAATGAATCAAAGACAGCTTTCAGGCAAAGACCAGGCAAACATATTAGTTTAAAACAACAATGACACCCTATGGCAACAGATAAATCAATAAAAGATTTTTTAGGATAAATTCTTCTATATTATGTTCAATTAGCTCATATATATTGAAAGAGTTTTTATGTTATGGATACAGGGAATGTGCTTTAAGTGCAAGAATGATTTAAAGCCCCCAGGGTGAGGAAAAAGTAGAATGTAGCAAAGGCAAAGGGTGTGAGGTCATCCATTAACCTACTTACATAAACAGGCTGCCTCATGCATTCACAGAGCCAGTTTGCTGCGTATGTATGTGATGTCAGGGGACACAGCAGCATCAGATGCCCTGTCTTCCCCTAGCTGATACCTCTAATAGAGCTTTAGTGTACACAGGCATGGCAATCATCCTTCTCTATGTCCAGTGTTTCTAGCTAGAAGAATTCTACCCATGGCTCCTGCAAGAAAAGAAACTTTGCTCAGGAGCTGCCCCTGATTGGACCAAGAGTGATACCTTCCTCAAGGGTGGCCTGCTCACAGGCTGATCAGCAAGTCCATGGGTGTTCTAGTGCAAAAATCATTGTAAGAATGATAAGAATGATGGTTTGGGTTATAAGCTAGCTAATTAGGTCAGGTGCTTACAGAATTTTGATGGGCAAATTTTAGAAGATTTCCTAGTTAAAAATTAGAAGACAGAAAAACAGATCCAGTTGTAAATCTGAAAACAAGAGTCACAAAAAAGCCGGGTTAGCAAAGCACAAATTGATAGTGATCCTTTTGCATACTACATTCTAAACGAACTATTTTGGTTCCCTCTAGGCTGGCCTATATGCTGGCTGTGGACTTAATATTGACTTCTTAAACAGAGAAATTTATATTGCTTTTTGCTCTCAAGTCTCATCCAAGGCAGTCTGAATTCTAGATCTACCTTATGAGGTTACTGCTGTTTTTCTCCCCACCCCCCCCCCCCCACCCGCCAAATTGAGATTATAATGATCTCTGAAAGAGGGAGAAGTGATGTTCTTCAAGGGAAAAAAGGAAAAAGGCATGAGGACTCATTATAACCCAGTGGCACAATGGTGTTGAATATAAATTTTAGGCCTCAGGCAAACTTTTGCAAAAGTTCATCTCCTTGGCAAAAAAATTATCTTCCATTGGATGATTCTTTCCTATACTTTATATATAATTTGTACCTCTAAACGATTGAATTTTAGAGCCAACAGGATTATCTCATTTGTTTCTCTCCTTGTTTGGATGAGATAACTAAAGCACAAAGATAATTATATGACATTGCCCAGGCATTTGGGGTCAGAGGAAAAACTACATTCCAGGTTCTTAACTCTCTCCTGATGGGTGATCTTTCACACCATCACACTGTCTCTAAGGCCAGCTCTCCTAGTTCTACAGGACACCATGCATCAGCTCCATCCTACCCCATCCCATTGTGCACACCAGAAATTACTCCTGCCTTAGTTTCATTGAACTCCTCCCTCTAACAAGGAGTACTTATGTAGACATTGTTCCAGGATGTCCTGACTCAACCATATATTAGGTTCTTGATTACCTGGATTACTCTTTCATTCCTTAGCTTCAGGACTGTAAACCTCTTTAAATTTTATGCAGAGTTTGCGTCTAAGTGCCTCCTGTGTAAAGGACCCATGATTTTCATTAAAGATATTAAGAACCATGGCTTTAAAAATGCATTGTAAGCCTAACTCTTGGCTCTCCTGAATCTAATGAATGGTATGCCTCCCACTATGGTTTCTTAGGAGTCTGTGCATTGATTAGATATGACAAAACCTTTACAGGGAAATAGAGATATTACTACATGTTGCATCAGTTGTCTTTGCAGTATCTGGCTCCAAATATTTCTTGCAAATGTGCCCTGTTTCCTGCTTGAATCTTATGGTAGATGGCACCTTGTTTCCTGATGATAATAAATGGTAGGCATAGGAGGTAAAAGAGAAAGCAGCACCAGGTGCTCACACATCCACAAAGTTTGAATCAGACTTGTCAAATAAACCTCCGAGAAGCCTTTCCTGATAACTCTTAGAAACCAACAAACCTATTTTCTCTAACCATAAAACTTGGTATGTTCTACAGAACACAGCTAATTTTTATTTTGGGGCAAGATAGTCCTTCTGCACAATTTATTAACACAAAATGATAGCACTTAAGACATGCAAGGCTAATCTTCAGTCCTCCTATCTGGCAGGAGATATGACTAGGACCCAAGTCACTTCCCACTGAGTACCTACATATCTTACCCTCCTTAGTAAAACCTAAGGACCAAATAAGGGTAATTACTGGTTAATATTTTGAGTTCAATACCAACCCTCACAGTGTTCCCTTTAGTCCAATTGTGAGGCTAAATTCAGAAAATGGACAAGTTGTTTGGACCAGAGGAAAGGGTCAGAATGCACTTGTGCAGGTTGAGCTCTGCAAACTCCCAGTGCTCTGACACCTCTCACACATCAGTCCAACGTAGAAACAGTGTCTGCACTACATTTAGGAAGCATTACAATCACTTATTGCGCATCATTAATTTCTAATAAATATTTATTAAATACATACTAAAGGCCAAGAGACATGCTAAGTGTTAAATACATATTAAACATATATATGTATATATATATAGTATAATACATATAAAACAAAATCAAAACCAAAGAAAAACCATGGTCCTTGCATCCAAAAGCTCATAATCTAGTAATGGTATTCATGCCTCCTATTTATTGAACACTTACTATGTGGTAGGGACTCCCTTAGCAATTTCAGCTTTTTATCTCATTTAATTTTCTTAATACTATGAATTTACTTAATACTATTTACTTAATTTACTTATTGCTTCTCATTGTGTAGTCTAGGTATTAGTATCAGTCTGCAAACTGTTACTTGTCAAGACCAGGTAAGTTTAAAAATCAAGACAAACTTTAGAAACTTTAATAGAAGTGTGACATTGTTGTGACATTCAGTGATTCATTGACAGTCTCATCTCATTGAACAGGATATAGATCATATGTGTGTTTTTGTACTTACATGGTGAATTGTAGTGGAGTGTAGGTAAACTGACTTTCAAGAAAAAGCAGCAAACAACAACAACAACAACAAAAACCCACTTTGACTTGTAGCCTTGGCCAATTTATGATGTAAATACTCCCACATGGTTGATTTCAAGCTACCAATATGATACAGAAAACAGAAAATTTAGCAATCAGCAGTTCCAAGCCCGCACAAGCTGGCTCAACACATCATTGGGTGGTATGAGCTGTATACTCATGATATGCTCATGCATGACAAGTGGTCCTGCATGATAGAGCCACTTATTAATCTATGACAGATTAGAGGAAAAAGAACTTATCTTTCAGAATTACAAGGTACAAATTACTGGCTAATTACACATTGCTGTGAATTCTTCCTGTTTTTATTAGCAGGTCTAAGTTAACCTTAGACATAATGGTTTAGGGCCATCTTCCCAAAGATGCCAGGTGTGAAGATGAAAATTTAGCACACTTACCAGGATCCATTCCTCCACTTTCTCCCTGGTCATTTTATGAGAGTTTTTATTTTTTATTTTACATTAGTTTCCACTGTTTACTTCACTGTCACTCAGTAGGTAGTTTTCATTGCTGAGTCAAGAAGTAGATTAATTGGACCTAAGTGGTCTCTTTCAATCCAGAGATTCATGATCTTCAATTCCATTATTTTTTTCTTCTTATTTGGTAATTTCCTCTCCTCCATTTTTTCTGTACTGTTGTTCTTCTGGAACAACAGCTTTCTTGCCATTTTTTTTTCTCTTATTTTCTATCTCTGAGTCTTTCTCTTCCACCTTCAGGTAGATTTCCTCCACTATATAGCTCATCATCTCTATTGACTTTTAAAAATTCAGCTAGTGTATTTTGATTTCCAGTAGGTCTTGATATCTGTTCTTTGATTTAAAAATAGTATACCATTTTTCTTTCAAGAATGTGATGTTTCTCATTATTTCTCTGAAGATTCTATATTAGGCTCATTAATTTTTATTTCTTCTGAGTTTATTTTTTTCTGTGTATTATAAAAAGTCTCTTATACTGGAAGCTTTTTAAATTTGTGGTGAGTCACTGATGCTTGATTACATTTTAAAGTGTAGCTCTAGAGATCTAGTTGGAACCACTATGTGTGTTTGTTTGCAGGGATTGTCAACTAGCGAGTTCCTTTGTGGGGCAATGAGGTATAACTGGCTTTCTTGATAAAGAGGCCCACAAATGTCAAATCTACAGGGTTTATTCTCTGGTTCAGGAGGGCTGGAGCCAAGATGGCCGAATAGGAACAGCTCCGGTCTACAGCTCCGGTCTACAGCTCCCAGCGTGAGCGACGCAGAAGACGGGTGATTTCTGCATTTCCATCTGAGGTACCAGGTTCATCTCATCAGTTTCTCTAGAAAAACATCCTCTACTTTGCTGTGTGAGGAACAATGTTGGGTCTCAGTGTTCTTGGCTCTGAGGGGCACAAGGACCCTGGGGGTTTACTCCATTTTCTGTATAGGCTTTCACTTAATTCCCTTGTTTTCAGTATGGCATCTTTCTTCTGCCTTCCTATGTAACTATATCAGTGGACTGAAGTCCCCCTTTCGTTCAATTTCCTTTCAGAATATATCTCTGATCTCCTTCCTGGATTAGAGAGAGTTGTTTGTGTAAGACAATTGAGGGGCCTCAAGGATAAAGCCTGCCTAATAGGCTTTCAACTATTTTTGTTTTTTCAGCCAATTCATGAGCATTTCTGGGATTCTGTAGCACAAATGTGTGGGCATCCCCATCTACTGCCACTTAGGATTCAGCCTTCTCCGTTTTAGTAGCTCTTCTTTTTCCTTTCTATTCAACAAAATTTGACATCTCATATATTTTATTAAAAAATCTTTCCCAATAAATATTTTCAAATTTTTCTTGTGGATTTATGCCTCTTTTTGTGCTTTTCCTCTTGGTTTTGGGAAAATATGAATAAAAATGTGTTTTGTTTCAACATGTTACCAAAAGAAGGGTGCTTTTAAATATAAGCTATAACTCATGTCATAAGGCCTTGACCAGCTTATGACAATGAGCCAATTTTATAGTTCATTTTCAGGTAGATATTATTAAGCCATGCAGTTCTAGCAGCTTAATTGCTGAAAATTAGTTTTCTAAAGAGCTCTTTCTGTGATTTCTCAAGGTATCATTTCATTTAAGATCTGGAAACCTACAGTAAGCCAAACAGTACTATAGTACTGGTACAAAAACAGACACAGACCAACATAACAAATAGAAAACCTTGAAATAAAGCCACACACCTACAACTAACTGATCTTTTACAAATCAACAAAAATAAGCAATGGGGAAAGGTCTCACCATTAAATAATGCTGAAATAACTGGCTATCCGTATATAGAAGAATGAAATTGGAGCCCTATCTATCACCATATAAAAGATTAAATCAAGATGGATTAACGACTTAAATGTAAGATGTTAAACTGTAGAAGTTCTAAAAGAAAACCTATGAAATACCCTTCTGCACATTGCCCCAGCAAAGAATTTATGACCAAGTTATCAAAAGCAATTACAACAAAAACAAAAATTGACAAGTAGGACCTCATTAAACTAAGAAGCTTCTGCATAGCCAAAGAAACTATCAACAGAGTACAGAGACAACCTACTGAATGGGAGAAAATATTCACAAACTATGCATCCAACAAAGGTCTAATATCCAGAATCTATAAGGAATTTAATAAATCAACAAGAAAAAAACAACCCCATTAAAAAGTGGGCAAAGGACATGAACAGACACTTCTCAAAAGAAGAGATACATACAACCAACAAACACGAAAAAATGCTCAGTATCACTAATCACCAGAGAAATGCAAATTAAAGCCATAATGAGATATCATCTCACACTAGTCAGAATGGTTATTACTAAAGAGTCAAAAAGTAACAGATGTTGATGAGGATGTGGAGAAAAGGGAATGTTTATACACTATTGTGGAAATGGAAATTAGTGCAGCCACTGTGGAAAGCAGTTTGAACATTTCTCAAAGAACTAAAAATAGAACTACCATTCAATCCAGCCATCTCATTACTGGTTATATAACCAAAGAAAAATTAATTGTTTTATCGAAAAGATACCTGTACTTGTATGTTTGTTGCAGCACCATTCACAATAGCAAAGTCATTGAATCTACCTAGGTGCCCATCAACAGTGAATTGGATAAAGAAAATGGGATACATATACATCATGGAATACTATCCAGCCACAAAAAGGAATGAGATCATATCCTTTGCAGCAACATGGATGCAGCTGGAGAGCATTATCCTAAGCAAATTAACAGAACACCAAATAACTCATGTTCTCACTTACAAGTGGGACCTAAACATTGGGTACACATGGACATAAAGATAAGAATATTAGACATTGAGTGGGGAGGGAGCAGGACAAGGAATGAAAAGCTACCTGTTGGGTAATATGCTCACTACCTGACAGGTTAAACCATACCCTAAACCTCAGCATCACACAATATACCCATATAACAAATCTTCACATGTACCCCCTGAATCTAAAAAAAAAAGGGTTGAAATTAAAAAATAAAATAAATAAAATCTTAAAACTGATCTGGAAACCTTGTTTTCCAACCAAATCTCTATTCTGATTGCCAGCTGTTCTCCTGAGCAGGCCATGGGGCGGGCAAAGCAGGTCTCTGCTGGGCAGTGGCTGGCCTCCTCACTCTGGCTGTGGAGATGACGGAGTTCTGCTTTGACCTCCCCAAGACATACTTCATGCTCTCCCTAACTCTCCATATACAATTGCAACCAGTGAAAAGTGTTGAAAGATAATGTGATTGAAGTCTTGGATATGACAAAGCTACAACATAGAGAAAAAATTATCTTCAAAAAGCTCACAGGTCTAAACCTCAGAGTTTCCCTTCTACGCTCCTGGTGTGCCATTATTGGGCTAGGGCCAGTTCACTCCCTATTTCTGGTCAGTTCCAGTATTTCAGAGTCCAGTGGAAATTGCCACACATTGCCCAGAGAGGATATTTTCCTTCCATATTTAAAGACAGCCTGATTTCTCCCCTTTTATGATTAACACTGATTTCAGGGGAAGCCCCTTCATTGTCACTCACTAGAGGGTGATCTGACTTCACAGACTTTAGGTTTCCAAAGATTGAACTATTCAGATTTCCCTCATGCCTATACGGAACACTAGCTAGCCAGTTCACACGGTGCTTGGCCAGGCTCATCAGTTCCTTTTCTGAGTCTTTACTTTAAATAAGCAAAAACAGAATAAGCCTTTCAGTCTCCTCTTGCTATAACTTTCTCTCTGCTTCTGATCAGAATATATAACCCAATTTTAAAAAGGGACAAAACATACTTTAGTAAAGAACAAAGAAGGATGGCAGATAAATACATGAAAAAAAAGTACAAAAACTTTGGTCATTAAAGAAATGTAAATAGAAACAACATGGATATCACCTCTTATCCACTAGAGTAGCTAAGATTCAAAAAACAGCAGAAACATCAACTGATAAAATCAAACGCTGACAAAATTGCAGAACACTGGGTCTCTAATACATCACTAGTGGGAATGCAAAATGGTATCATCACTTTGGAAAACAGGCAGTCTCTTATAAAGTAAGTATAAATCTATACTCATAGTATGTTACCATAGCCATCATACTCCTAGGTATTTACCCAAGAGAGTTGAAACTATCCATACAAAGATCTGAACATGAACATCTACAGCAGCTTTAGCCATAATTGCCCCAAACTGAAAACACCCCAGATGTCTATCAGCTGGTGAATGGTTGAAAAGATTGGATACATATCTACAGTGAGAGAGTACTTAGCAGTAAAAAGCACTTTTTAAAAAGCAGTAAAAAGGAACATGCTACTGATATAGGTAACAACAATGATGAATCTCAAAAACATTGTGCTAAGTGAAAGAAGCCTGACATGAAAGCCTGTATGATGCTGTATAATTTCATTTATATAACTTTCCAGAAAAGGCAAAACTAAAGGAACAGGATAGATTACATGTCAGTGGTTGTCAGCAGCTGGGAATAGGAAAGGAAACCGATTTCTAAAGGACGTGAGGAAACTTTGTGGAGTGACAGAAATATACCGTATTTTGATTGTGATGGTGGTTACATGGCTATATATATTTGAAAGTGGATGGTTCAGCCCTAATAGAGCAGCTTGAGATGAATGTAGCCCAGAACAGATTGACTGCAACCTCATGACGGGCCTTGAGCTAGAACCACCTAACTAAGTTGCCCTCAGATTCCTGACCAACAGAAGTCATAAGATAATAAATTCTTCTAAGCTGCTAAATTTGGGGGTAATTTGTAATGCAACTATATATTAATCTATATAATATATATTAAATATATTAATATATTACACATTAAATTTATCCATATGTTATACTATTTATTATATATTATATAATGTTATATATTGATATATTATTATAGTATATATTATGGTTTTTTTTTGAGACAGGATCTCACTCTGTCACCTAGGCTGGAGTGCAGTGGCATTATCTCAACTGCAATCTCCACCTCCTGGGTTCAAGTGATTCTCCCACTTCAGCCTCCTGATCAGCTAGTACTACATACAGGTGCATGCCACCATGGCAGGATAATTTTTGTGTTTTTTGGTAGAGAGGAGGTTTTGTCATGTTGGCCAGGCTGATCTTGAACTCCTGACCTCAAGTGATCCACCCACCTTGGCCTCCCAAAGTGCTGGGGTTAGAAGTGTTAGCCACTGCACCCAGCCTTATAGTATATATTGTCTTAGTTAAGGTAGTGGACATGTCAGATTATGCTGGACTTTTAGGTCATATATATGTATTAACTATTTTTTGTTATATCTGTTATATATATATACAAACTATTTTTTGTTATATACCATCTACTGGCCTATCTACCTATCTATCATTATTCCAACATAATATGCATGGGCTTAGATCCACTGAAAAATATACACACTGTCCTTTCACAAACAGAATACTTACATTTTAAGTCTGAAATATTATCATTTGTATGATTTTAGTTTTCTTCTTTTCCACAATTGTCTTTTATATGACTAACCTAGGGGGCTTGTCACAATTATTCCTTATGTAATTAAGAGAGGGGCTTTCTTCAAAATACAGTATAGCTTTGGCATAAAAAGCTACAGTTTTAAACTGGTCATAATTTTTAAATGGCAGTACATTTATTCAATAATTGTTTTGTAAGCATCACTTCTGTTTGAGACACCAAGCCAGGTGTAGAGGTTATACTGCTGTAGGACATAAATGTCATCTCCACCTTCATGAAACTTGTGGTCTAGAAGGGAAGAGAGACATTCAATGAATAAGTCAACAACTGAATATCATTGTGATAACATGCCATGAAGGAGACAGGTAGGATTGAAATTTTTCAGTCTCAAAAATATCTTATGGTTTCTATCAATCATTTCTGTATACAGGAAAATATTAGTTGGCTCATGATTATAAAACATATTTATGCTCATTTGATTAAAAAAAAAAGAAACATTAAAAAAGACTTAGGGAAAAAAGTGAAAATTACTACAGAAAGCCTTGTGTCTCTTTGAATCTCCTTTACCCATGGAGGTGTTCCTTCCTTTTTTAAGCAAGAGAAAATGGTTCTGTGACTGACCTTACAACTGAGATTCCGCATAAGCCCCAGCTGTTAAATTGTGACCTATATCCTGCCCCATACCTTGATAGGCTGAATTAGGTATGTTGATCTTTCTGTTAGCAGCCACACGGGTCTACTAACAGCAACCAGCAGCCATTTCTAATGGCCCTGAATGGCCTTCAAGTTGTTTATGAGGTTGGTGTGAGCTGAGACAGGATGGTGAGAAATCAAAGAGGTGGTTGCCCTGGGACTGAGCTGCTGTTGTCTAGGCAACTTTATTAAGAACCTTCTGTTCCTGGGAAAACGAAGCCTAAATTAACTCTTGAGTTCTTACAATTAAGACTTTATTTCCGTATTGGTCTCTGGCATTTGGGAACTTTCTACTCTTTCCAGTGGAGTTCTTTTTACCTTGTTTGGGGCCCTAAAATATTTATCAAATGGTATTGGTTTTAAAGATCTCTTAGTCCTTTGTATACAATTAAAAACAAACTCTTTAACCATTCAGATGCCGGTCAATATATTTATAGAATTAGATCTAACTCCAAATTCAATGATCAATTTCTGATTTGACCTCCAATTCTAAGGCTTTCCATACCAAATAAAACCCACAGAATGTGATTTTTTTTTTATTTGAAAAAGCATGTTTCTTCACCTAAGTATAGTGTACAAAAAATCATGTGCATTTCCTAAGTTTCAGCAGTGGCAGCCTCACGTTTATAAATTACAGCATGCAATGAGATATGTGCTTCATTGGAAATCAGCATACCTTCTTTTAATATTTCCAACATGGAGAGTTCTTCTCCAGTGTTGGAACAGGAAGCTGTTTGTTCAGTTGAGGAGACAGGAATACTTGATGTTTTATATAAATATTTACTGTGCACCAGGGACTGTGTTAGGTACTTTGAAAGTATTAACTCATTTAATCTTCATAACAACCCTGTGAGACAAATGTACTCGTATCCTTATTTTTTAGATAATGAAATCGAGACACAGAGAGATTAAGCCCAAAGTCACACATGTGTATAATTTGGAGTCAGGATTTAAACTGAGGCATTCAGGCTCTAGAGTCTATGCTCAATCATTGTTCCAGGACTTCCCAAAGCAGCCAGCTTGTGCTTAGAAATTACAGTATTGGAAAAATTGCCACTTTTAAATACTGGAACACACTTAGCACACTAAATGCTCACATTAAGAGAGGTGTGTACAGGGACTAAGACCAAATTATAAAATTGCAGGTGAGAGTCACATCTCCCATCTCAGTTTTTTTTAGGGCATATTCCCATTGAACCATTGAGTAAAATGGTAGGCTGGATTGTCAGCATTATGAAATTCTCCCTCTCTCTGTCTTTTCTTTGACAAAGCATAGGCTCTGGAGTCCACTTTGAGTCTTGGCTTTATTTTATTTATTGTCTTTTTATATCGGTCCATTAGCTTTTTGATTTTCTCATCTATGAAATTGGCCTGCTATTCCCACCACAAAATTCAAAGGAGGTAGAATATGTGAATGTTATGTAAAATATAAAGCACAAAGAATTTCAGGAATTGATTTTTGCTGTCTATATGTGGAGTAGGTGACCACCTATCTGGTGGAATTTGAAATCTTCCAAGAAGGTCTTGCTTTCTTCTAATATATCTCAGTTTTTTAAAATCAGTGCTTGAAATCCCACCATTAATGAGCAATTAAGTTTTGAAGATTTTATTTTGAAGAACTGATTTTTAAAAAAGCTAATACCAATTACAGGCATAATTCTTAAACTTATTCTGCCAATACATTGGGGATTTTTCAACAGATAGACTGGCCCTGTAAGAGACAGTCAGCCACCAAACAGGAAGAGGACAATAGGAAAAGAGGAAACATACACTTTACAGATAGTACATTGTTGCTAAATCCCAGCCTTGAATTATTTGAAAGCCAGATCTCTGTGTCTCTTAATAATGTTACTGTGATAGTCTTTACATTTCTCTTATAGCAAATTTGATTGCAACATTCTAATTATAATCATATTTTTATTCATTTATCAGGTATGTATGTATGTATGTATGTATACATGTATACTCTGTGCCACACAGTTTAAGATGGAGCACATACAATGGTGGGTAAGAAAGATAATGTCTAGTGAGAAAAAGGGAATTCGGACCATAAGCAGGTGATGGTTGCACAGTGTGATGAGGGCTAAGGGAGGTGGTAAGTGCAGGATGCCCTGGAACCACATTGGAGGAAAACCTAACACTGCCTTTGAAGGTCAGGAATGCTTTCTCAGAGGAAGTGATGTCTATTGTAAGAACAGAAGCAAAAGGAAAAATTAGCCAGGCAAAGCTGTGGAAGAAGGGGAAGTGGAGGATTTATGTTTCAGACTAAAGGAATGGTGCATTCAGTGTTTCTGAGTTGAAATACAGCAATATGGAGATTCAGAGAACTCAAAGTTCCCCAAATGACTTAAGCATAGAATGTAAAGATAAGAAATTTGGTTAAAAAGGTAAATGAAGATAAGGCCAATGAAGACCCAGTAACTCAAACTAAGATATTTGAATTTTACCATGATTTGTATTATTATTGATCTGGGAGGCCAGATTCGATTCTGCATCTTTCATGGTCCCCAGTGCTCTCTGATCTCATCTTCTACAACTTTCCTCTCCACCCACTGTGCTGTAGCCAGGTACACTCTCATGTTATCACCCGTGCACTTGTGTTCTATCAGTCTTGCCCCTTCCCCAACCCTTTTCCTTCAGACCTTTGCTGAAATAGCAACTTCCCAGTTAGACCTTCTATATTCCTCTAATTTTAAGATCAATCTTCGTTCCTAACCTTCTCTACCTGTACTCCTCCTCCTGACTTCCCCTCTCAGTTGTATTTGCCACCTTTTGATAAACTATGTAATTTATTTATTTGTTTATTTATCTCCACTCCACCTCTGGTTAAAAAGGATGTTAAAAATGTACCTCCATGAGGGCAAGGACTTTTGATTACTATGTCCCCAGGATCTAGAACACTCCCTGGAACGTGGTAGGAGGTAAAATATGTATACTGCTGAATTAAAAAAGAAAAGATTTTTAGAATGGTTACTTTAACTTCAATGTGGAGACAGGATTGGTGGCAGGCCTGAACCAGGAAGGCCAGCTAGAAGCTACTGGAGAAATCAAGACAAGGGATGGTGGTGAACTATACCATGGATTCTAACAGTCTTTAAAAGTGAAATCAACAGGGCTTAGTGATTGATTGGGAATAGTGGTAGTAGAGGTGGTGATATGTTAATAATAAGGAGGAGGAAATACTTAATAATGATGTCCCAGTATGATAGATTGAATTATTTGTAGAGAAATATTTACTCTCATCCCCATTAATGTTGGATTTGGCGCTGTGGCTCATTTTGGCCAATGGAATATTAGGAGAGCAATATGAGCAAAAGCCTTAAATGTCTTTGTTCAGTTTTGCATGGCTCTTGCACTCCAGTAATCTGGTATCTGAAGAAAATGCTCAGGGTAGTCATTTGCCTTTTCAGCCTGGGCACCAGAAGATATATGGGTGGAGCAGACCTGGTCCCAACTAGTTGACTAGTTGAGCCACACTAGTGTTGACTAGTTGAGCCACACTAGTTGATCTGTAGCATGAAGCAGAGCTGCCCAGCCAAGTTCATACAAGATCAGCCAAATGAAAATCAGTCTTTAGACCTACAGGCATGAGATTAAATGCTTGTATAAACCAATGAGTTTAGAAATAGTTGTTATGGCTGGGCACGGTAGCTCATGCCTGTAATCCTAGCACTTTGGGAGGCCAAGTTGCATGGATCACGAGGTCAGGTGTTTGAGGCCAACATGCTGAAACCCTGTCTCTACTAAAAATGCAAAAGTTAGCCAGACGTGGTGGTGGCACCTGTAATCTCAGCTACTCAGGAGGCTGAGGCAGGAGAATTGCTTGAACCCGGGAGGCAGAGGTTACAGTGAGCTGAGATCACGCCACTGCACTCCAGCCTGGGCAACAGAGGAAGACTTCGTCTCAAAAAAAAAAAAAAAAAAAAAAAAAAAAGAAAAGAAATAGTTGTCAAACAGCAACATTTTGGCAATATCTCACTAATACACCCAGGTTCTGGCTTAGGCTACTTGGTAGATAGTTGGTGCCTTCTACAGATGTAGGAAATCAACAAAAAGGAGCAAGTTCAGAGGAAAGATATTCAGTTTAAATTTGGACATACTAGGTTGAAAGTGCTTCTTTGGCATCCAAGTGCTTTTGTCATTAGACAGATGGATGATTTGGTCTGTAGCCTAGGAGTGAGAACTGACCAAGAACTATGTTTGGCAATCTTTAGAAAATAGCAGATGATGGAAGCAATGAAAGAGAGTTTTGCATGAGAAAAGACCCTAGGACAGAGACCTGAGAGGCAGTTCACTCTATAAAGGGCATACAAAGCTCTTTTGAGCTGAAGTACCTTTTAAAAAGCTGGGTTTTATATGCAGGTTGAAGGCAGCAGAGTGTAGACAGAGTACATGTTCCGCAGTTCTGGTTTGGGGGCTAAATTCAGCAAGTGTGTCTTAGGTCCAGAGAGTAGTTACACCTCACAGCTTCTCCGAGTTTGATTCTGTCCTGTTGGTCACATATGCCACAGTTCTCAACAGATACCACAATAAGCACAAAGGACTGAGAAGGCCAATTTATATTGCCTTTTTCTAGGCTATATGCAAAGGCCATTTCTAAAATCTTCGTTATGGAAACACATAACAAGTTGCAAGTTCCTTCTGATTATTGAGAAGGACAAGGAAGGGCAGAAGTGTTCTTCTCTGCTCAATGATCCATGCAGTTTGAACAATATCCATCGTAGGCAAATTCAAGGCAGAGATAAGTTGAGATGTATAGCTTGGCAGCTCTCATAAATGAATTTAGTTCAGGTTGAATTAAGGTGATCTGTGAAAATGTGTTTCAAAACGATTCTCTTCAGTATTGGGGACACCAAATCATTGTGAAAAATGGCTTAGCACTTTTGGTAAATGTTTCTATTATAGCCTCATAATTCTATAGAAGTTAGACTAGGGACCTCTAATGAGCTTATTGAAATGGTGACCACTAAATGCTATTTAATATTTGCTGTCCCTTTTCTGAAGGCAAAAATATCTCTTCATTATGTTTTTGCTAACTGTTCTCAGCACTATTGTGAATGGGTAGAAAGACCATATTTTCCTGGCAGGGAAAAAACAGTCTGCTAAAGCTAGGAATTACAAGTGATTGTTCTTGGTGAATAAGGGTGATGGCACTTGAAAGAGACAGGGACTTTTTCTGCTGGAGAATTCTGCAAGCAGCATTTTCAGATTTAACGGAAAAGGTCAGGCGTCAGATTTCTCTCATTGTTTACTTATCAACCTAGGCCAAATTCAGCTTAGAACTGTCTCAATCCCACTTCATAATGTGTTGCAGGGATCAAGGAGATGTCAAGGTGGCCAGGGAAGGTTTCAAGGCATGGGGCACTTCTGGAGGAGAACTAAAGAAGTATGATTTCATTGACTACTGAAAGGGAAGGGATTAAGTCTCTACATTCGGTACAGTTGGGAATCATTAAGTATTTCAAACATTTGGAAAGCATAAGAAGATTTACCTTTGGAAGAAAAGATCACTTGGGTAACCGACTGAAAGGAAGAAAGAGTTTATAAAAGTGAATCAGTTAGGACCCTATTGCAATTGAGTTGTCCAGTTAAGAGATACTGATAGGTTGTATGAGGGCGAAGGTGGTGGTTATGTACATGAAAATATGTATTTGAGACATAATTAATAGGTAATCTAGGCAGGATTTGAAAATAGATGCAGAACAAAGAAGGAAGTTGTAAGAATCACCTTAGGAGGCTGACTAAACTCTGGAAGCGGTCCAGTTTCTACTAATTAGTTAGTTAGGGTGCAAAGTGGGATAAGTTGGTACAGAAAGATTATTGACTTGGTTTTGGACATTTTAAGAATAAAGTCTTATGAAGACATTAAGTTGTAGATGTAAAGTGAGCAGGTGAATATACTGGTCCAAACTGCAGGGGTAGTCTAGCCTGGAGATAAAGATTGGTTAGGATCCTGCACTGGTGGTAATTAAAGCTAAAGGAATAAATATATTCTTGTAGGGGGAGGATACTGAGTAAAGATCTTGGACAGGACTGAGGACCTACAAAATTTAATGCTTAGGAGAGAAGGAGATGTCAGAAAAGGGGGGTAAGCCGTGAATAGGAGAAGAAGAAGGACAATGAGATATCTCAGAAGCAAAGGAATGAGTGTTGTAAGAAGGATGAAGCATCAGCAATATCAAGTAAGATCAGAATTGAGAAACATCCCCTGGATTCAGTGACATGGAGACATTTTGTGAAACAATGAAGCAAAGAAAGCACATTTGAGTAGAATATGGGCAATCAGTACATGTAACGCCTTATGAAATTCGACTCTGCAGGGTAATAGAGAGACAGGGTATTAGATGAATCAGGAGGGAAATGGCATGTCAAGAGGGGTTTTTGTTTACTTGTTCTTTATATGGAGGATACTTGATCATGTTTAAAAGTAAATAGATTAAGAACAATAATGAGGTAGGAGAAATAATTTTCATTATTTCTAAATAATGGAAATTATTTAGAAAATGGTATAGTTCAAGGGCCTAGCAGGGACTAAGGTAGATCAGGGAGTGCCCACTGAAGATGGAGTGGCAGTGTGGGTCACTGGAGGAGGGCGTCAAGGAAATGAATGGTCAGGGGGTTGGACCGGGAATTCATGTGGATGATAAAGTGCTCAGATATATAGCAGGACTTGGAGTGAAGGGCTGTGAACCAAGTACCAAAGTCTATAACTCATAAGAGAGCACAATCAAACACATGATAAAAGACAGCAATGAGGAAGGGACAGAATGGTATTGCTGTATGGCCTAGAAATCAAAGCAGCAAAAATTTTCATTAGAGGGTCAAAGCAGTGGTAGAGAGTAAAGAAGACGCCTCCACCTCTGAAGCCTAAGGTCACAATTGAGAGGGCTGTACGAGAAGTAGGATCTTCAAGGAAGGTGCATGTTCAGTTAAAACCAGTCGCCGGGCACGGTGGCTCACCCCTGTAATCCCAGCACTTTAGGGGGCCGAGGTGGTCGGATCATGAGGTCAGGAGATCGAGACCATCCTGGCTAACACAGTGAAACCCGGTCTCTACTAAAAATACAAAAAAATTAGCCAGGCATGGTAGCGGGCGCCTGTAGGCCCAGCTACTCGGGAGGCTGCGGCAGGAGAATAGCGTGAACCCGGCAGGCGGAGCTTGCAGTGAGCCGAGCTTGCACCACTGCACTCCAGCCTGGGCAACAGAGCAAGACTCTGTCTCAAAAAACAAAACAAAACAAAACAAAACAAAAAACAGTCATCCTGGGGATGCTCAAGGGTGAGATTGGGTTTTGGGGGGATTTTTACTATATGTGGAATAGCAGACCCACTAGTTACTATGAAAGGTTTAGCATTCAAATAATTATCTTATATCTTTGCTAAATACTTAAAACTTAAATACTAAAAACAACTATACATAGTAAATTTTTAAAAATTAATTTCTCAAAACTTATCTAAATTTGCTTTTGGTCAATTCAAATTGAGTTTTTAAATTAATAAGTCCTATTTCTCTATATACTACACTTCAGAAACAAGTTGTTTCTGTCTGCGATATTAGTGATCTTGCTATTTTCTTAATACTGAAAATAATCATAATTACATTTTCCCTAAACATTATACATGGCATATCTAATTGTGCCACCGGAAGACTTCATCAAACAGCCACTCTAATAAAGAAAGCATAGCTTTTATTTGAATGGGGATTTTCAGTGCACTCAATGCCAACGTGCATGGTAGACTGTGATGTAAAAATGCAAGGCTGTGCTTCACGCTGAACACAGTGGGTCTTCTACATGGATAAAATTTGGTAGCTGTCCAATGGCTCCCTACAGCTGCCCACAATAACCAGAACCTCAAGAACCCTTACCAACTCAACCAAACGGGAGGATTGAAAGGCAAAGCGTTAGCACCCAGATGGGTATACTTTTTATTATTGTTACTTCTATATCTATCTGTATTCATTTTTCTTCCTTGGAATGTACTCAGCTCTATTCTGGGGAGCTTAGAGAATCTTATCTTCTCATCAGAAAGTTGATGAAGGAACGAGAGACACTGTGGAGTGGGCAATTTTAATTAGAGATATCTGAATAACATGGAAACTGAGGACAGAATTTATAAAATGAGTTACTTGTTGAACCAGAGATTTCTGGATCTCCATTTGCCAGTTAGCTTTGGGCCTTAACATATAATATAGTGTCATTTTCAATTCCATTTTAAATGCCTAGAAGTGCTTTATTCATAGACACCTATGTTGCCAACTATCTTTTTAGAAACTGGCTCCAATTTTTTCCCCTCTCTCCAATACATAACAAGCATGTATGCTATAAATTGCCAAAAAAGAAATAGGCACCCATCCCTATAAGATTAGCTCTAAAAAGCTACAATCATCACAGTCAGTGATACAAACTTCTATTCCTAATTGGCTACGGGGAGTAGGGATATAGTTCTTGAGACCTGAAAGTCACACAGACACTGGAAAAATGAAGAGAATGGTAATTTTCCAATGTCCCTGATTAGAGCCATCTGTGCTTCCCCAGTGTGGTTCCCCTAATGTATTCTAATGCAAAATATCCTCTCCCCTTGTTTATTTTGGAACACAGCTGTTGTCTTAATTGAGCCTAACAGGTAATGGAAATACTGTTGCTTTCCTTCCCCTTCTTCAAACCAGCAGTTTGTGGGATTTAAGGGAGATGGAAGGGAATCTTCTTTACTGCTGGGAATCTATATGTTCGTTTTAATTCTCCAAATTTATTTAGTTTAAAAAACGGGGATGGAATATATATGTATAGATGTGTGCACATACATGTGTGTATGCAACTTCTCTTGGAAGTTGAACTTTGGATAATTACTTTCCTCTGAAGTCTTTTAATAGATACTTTTTCCCCACATTGTTATCACATGATACATTAAGTGATTTAAGTTGGACTTTCAAGGATTTTTTTTCTAGCATTTACCTTCTCCAAACTGAAGGAGGTACAATAATAAAGATTGGTTGGTTTGCGCTTTTCCCACTTCCTACCCATTCCACCTGACCACCTCTCCAACCCCAAAGTCATTGCATGCTACTTTGAGCAAGTTAAACTATTTCAAATTCCACTGTTGTCTTCATCTCTAGCAATTTACTTCTATCATTACAGGATATTTCAGACTTCTGTAATTTAGTTTTTGCGGGCATGAAACATATAAAATCTCATGGGCTCTCATGAATGAAAATAATGCAACTTTTAAAAACTAATAGCTCAGAATTTGCAATTTTATAAAAAAATTTTTTATTAAGTCCCAAAAACAGTTCTATAGGAGCTTCTTTTTCCTATACATTTTCACTTCACACCTTTTGATTGTTCATTAGATAATGAGTTTTTAATTATTTTCTATTGGGAGAATAAAAAGACAATTCAGTCTTTTCTACAGATTTTTGAAATTATTGTAGTTAGTGTGATACATGAAAAGTGTGATTTCACACACAATTGTAATTACTGTTTTGAACATGGCTACAAATTTGTGCTGTAAAATATAGAAATTCCAAAAAATTTATATTGCATGAGTTTCAGCAAAAAAAGAAAAAAGAAAATATATGAGGTTCCATAAACAATGTAACTAGTTCTGGGGTTGACCTCCTGCCATAAACTATAACACTGGACAAAATATAAAAGACTGACATTGACAACAGGAAGGACTGTAATTCCTGGAAGGACATCACACAAAATGTGCCTCACATTCACCATGGATTTCTGATTGAGGCTAGTTTCCCGATTCTGGCAAGAGGTAGAGTCCAGGCAAAAACCTAATGAGTGGTATTCCTTAGGTGAGAAGGCAGAGATGGAACCCAGGAGTGCTGAAGTCCATGGAACTTTCCGGGGAGGATATAGGAAAGGAGAGAATTCTACATATGGAGGAACCACAGAAATTGCGTGGAGTTTCCTGTAGGACATTAGTGAAGGCCTGGGCTGCATATGTATGGAGTGAGACCCCTTGACTACTAGCAGAGAACAGCCACCATGGAGTGAAAAGTGAAATAATGATACTAAGGGTCACACAATGCTGGCAGAAATAGGTCCTCTAGCCCAGTCAGAATGGTAAAATCCTATAAAGATCTAGTCTTTTATCTAAGACACCAGAAAGGGCACCCCTTTGCAGTAAGAACACCCTAGAATAAGAGCAACTCTAGGGAAACTTAAAACCAAACCTCAACAGGATCATAGAGAGTTGCCAAAATATTAACTCCCTGGCCCCCAAAACAAAACAAAAAAATAGCAGCAGCTCAATACTCTTCAAGTTGAAGAGGGGACACAGCCAAACCATATCATTCCGCCCCTGGCTCCTCCAAATCTCATGTCTTCACATTTTGAAACCTATCATGCCTCCCTAACAGTCCCCTAAAGTCTTAACTCATTTCAGCATTAACCCAAAAGTCCACAGTCCAAAGTCTCATCTGAGATAAGGCAAGTCTCTTCTGCCTGTGAGTCTGTAAAATCAAAAGCAAGCTAGTTAATTCCTAGACACAATGGAGGTACAGGTATTGGGTAAATGCAGCCATTCCAAATGGGAGAAACTGGCCAGAAAAATGGGGTTACAGGGTCCAAGCAAGTCTGAAATCCAGCAGGGCAGTCAAATTTTAAAGCTTCAAAATGATCTTCTTTGACTCCAGGTCTCAAATCCAGGTCATGCTTATATAAGAGGTGGGTTCCCATGGTCTTGAGCAGCTCCACCCCTGTGGCTTTGCAGGGTACAGCTCCCTCCTGCCTGCTTTCACAGGCTTGTGTTGAGTGTCTGTGGCTTTTCCAGGTGCATGGTACAAGCTGTTGGTGGATCTAGTATTCTGGGGTCTGGAGGATGGTGGCCCTCTTTTCATAGCTCCACTAGGCCATGCCCCAGTAGGGACTCTGGATGGGAGCTCCAAGCCCACATTTCCCTTCTGCACTGCCCTAGCAGAGGTTCTCCATGAGGGGCCAACCCCTGCAGCAAACTTTTGCCTGGGCATCCAGGCGTTTCCATACATCTTCTGAAATCTAGGCGGAGGTTCCAAAACCTAAATTCTTGACTTCTGTGCACTCACAGACCAAACACCACATGTAAGCCACCACAGCTTGGGGCTTCCACACTATGAAGCCATAGCCTGAGCTCTATGCTCACCCACTTCAGCCATGGCTGGAGAGGCTGTGACACAGGGCACCAAGTCCCTAGGCTGCACACAGCATGGGGACCCTGGGCCCGGCCCATGAATCCACTTTTTCCTCCTGGGCCATCAGGCTTGTGATGGGAGGGGCTGCTGTGAAGGTCTTTGACATGGCCTGGAGATATTTTCCCCATAGTCTTGGGGATTAACACTAGGCTCCTTGGTACTTTTGCAAATTTCTGCAGCTAGCTTGAATTTCTCCCCAGAAAATGGGTTTTTCTTTTCTATCTTATAGTCAGGCTGCACATTTTCCAAACTTTTATGGCCCACTTCGCTTATAAAACTGAATGCCTTTAACAGCACCCAAGTCACCTCTTGAATGCTTTGGTGCTTAGAAATTTCTTCCACCAGATAACCTAAATCATCTATCTCAAATTCAAAGTTCTACAAATCTCTAGGGCAGGGCCAAAATGCTGCCGGTCTCTTTGCTAAAACATAATAAGAGTCACCTTTGCTCCAGTACCCAACAAGTTTCTTATCTCCATCTGGGGCCACCTCAGCCTGGACCTCGTTGTGCATATTGCTATCAGCATTTTTGTCAAAGCCATTCAACAAGTCTCTAGGAAGTTCCAAACTTTCCCACATTTTCCTGTCTTCTTCTGGGTTCTCCAAACTGTTCCAATCTCTGCCTGTTACCCAGTTCCAAAGTTGCTTCCACATTTTCAGGTATCTTTTCAGCAATACCCCACTCTACTAGTACCAATTTATTGTATTAGTTCATTTTCATGCTGCTGATAAAGACGTACCCTAAACTGGGAACAAAGAGAGGTTTAATTGGACTTATAGTTCCATGTGGCTGAAAAGGCCTCAGAATTATGGCAGGAGGTGAAAGGTACTTCTTACATGGTGGCAGCAAGAGAAAAATGACGAATAAGCAAAAGTGGAAACCCCTGATAAACCCATCAGATCTTGTGAGACTTATTCACTATCACAAGAATAGCACAGGAAAGACCAGCCCCCATGATTCAATTACCTGCCCCTGGGTCCCTCCCACAACACATGGGAATTCTGGGAGATATACTTCAAGTTGTGATTTGGGTGGGGACACAGCCAAACCATATCACCAGGTATAAAGATGAGTTGAAGAAAGTAAAATATAAACTGGTACAATATTAATTCTATGTAGACTTTGATAAGAATACAACCACTAAAGAGTAATAAAAAGAGATATTACTAAAAACTAAAAAGCCAGTATAGGAAATAAAATGGAATACAAAGGATGCTTAACTCAAAGACAGCCTCAAATAGTGTAAAATAGTGTAAAAATAGTATAAAAAGAATAGTGTAAAAAAAGACATACATAGGAAAACTAGCAAACTGTTAGACTTAAATCTGACCATATCAATATTACATTAAATATAGTAAACTAAATACTCCAGTTGAAGTTAGATATTGCTAGACTAGATAAAATAGCAAGGCCCAAACATATAAAAGGGAAACACTTTAAATATAACGACGGAGATGGTCTGAAAGAGTTTGGAAAATAATATGTCATGTAACAGCATAAGAAAGAAAAAGAATATTACACATAAAGATGACCATTTCATAATGATAAAAAGAGGCTAATTCAATGAAAAGACAAAATAATTATAGATTTATATGTAACTAAACACAGAACTTCAAAATTTTTAAAGCAAAAATGGACAAAACTAATGGAAGAAATAAGGCAATCCATAATCATGGTGGGGAATTTTAATATCCTATTATCACTAATTGTTAGATGAGCAGTCAGAAGAATTCATTGTCAAAAGGATATAGGGGATCTGAACAATATAATCAACTCAGTGGCTCTGATTCATATATTCAGAATACTAAACCCAGCAATTACAGAGCATAAGAGCACACTTTTTTTTAAAGTCTCAACATTCTTGAAGATAATTAATTCTTGTAGACTATGTTCTTTAACCATAATGTAATTAAATTAAAAATTAATAGCAATAAGATACTTGTAAATTTATCAAGTAATTAGAAATTATAAAACACTTCTAAATAACTCAAACCTCTATAATGAGTCAAAGAATAAATCACTTGGGAAGCCAGAAAAACTTTCAAACTGAATGATAATGCAAATATAACTTTACAATTTGTGGGATGCAGCTTAAGCAGTTCTTAGAGCTATGTGTATAGCTATAAATGCATATTTTACAAAAGAAAATAAGTTTAAAATTAATAATCTATATTTGTACATTAGAAAGCTAAGAAAGAAAAGGAAATTCAAATCAAAGTAATCAGAATAGAGAGAATAAAGATAAGAACAAAAAACAAAGTAGAACAATAAACAAAGTCAACAAAAATAAAATTTGGTACTTTGAAAAGATTACCAAAATTGACAAATCCAACCAAATCTTAATAGGAAGAAAAGAGGAAAAATACAGATTGCCCATGAGATGAAAGAAAGAATCCACTACAGATTTCAGAGCCATAATAAAAGGATGGTAAAAAATATTGTGAATAACTTTTTCAATAAATTCAATAACATAGGTGTAATGGAAAAGTTACTTGAAAGCCCTTCTTGCTAATACTTATAAAGGTGAAATCAGAAATATGATTATTATTTTTAGGAATGAAATTGAATCCATAATCAAAACCTTTCCTGTTACTATAACTTCCCATGTAATATAACATGATTTCATTAGTAAACTTCATCAAACATACAAAGAATAGAAATCTTGAACTCTTCAGATAAAGGAAAAAAGGAATACTCACCCATATTTTTTATTATGCCAAAAACCGTCAAAGTCATTAAAAGAAATCAATATCCCTTATAAACATAATAAAAAATCTTAAAAATCTTAGAAAATTGAATCCAACAATATATAAAAAGCTAAAATGTCATGATCTATCAAGTGGATGGATCTAATGATATAAAAACTTCTAATAATACAAAAATTTCAACATTAATCATTAGTCAACACTAATCTAAGTTAATAGAATAAAGGAGAAAAAATATTATTATTGTCTCAATAGAAGCAGTAAAAGCATGTTACAAAAGTCACTTGGGATAAGTTTCCAGCAAATTAAAAACCAAAAGAACTTTATCCATTTAATAAAAGGGATCTGTGGATATATTGAATGCTTTTCACTAAGACTGGGAAAAAGCAACAATGGCCACTCTTAACCATTTTATCTAGTATTATCTTAGATATTCCAGCCTGTATAATAAGGCAAGGAAAGGTGTAAGGATTAGAAACATATTTTCTATATGTTCTTTCATATGGAAAATACTAAAGAATATCTCAGTTATGAAAATTAGTAAGTGAATTTGATGTTACAATATACATAAATGAACAAACAATTGGCAAATAAGGTTCTTATAATAGCAAATAGCAAATATTAGATTTTTAACAAACAACAAAATATGTGCAAAACCTCTATAATGAAAACTATAAAATATTGCTGAGAGAATTTAAGGACCACTTAAAAAGTAGAGAGATACACCATATTTGTCAATTACAAGATACTGTTAAGATATCAATTCCTTCCAAATTGACCTACCTATGCAATTCCAGTCAAAATCCAAGTGGGCATTTTAAAGAATGGGAGCTAATGAAAAAATGAATTGCTCTGTGTAAAGTAATAGAAAACTTCTGTTAAAAAAAAAAAAAAACAGCAAGAAACCGATGAAAATGACAACTGACAGTGAGTCCTGTTTTCCATGAGACAATAGAGGTGATGGGGTCTATGTCAAACTGAAGAGCACACTTGTCTCAGAAGGGTCACACCTACTGATTTAGTGTTACTTGATGTGTGGAAATGGTAGTGGCCAGTATTATGAATTTCTGACTTTTCAAAGGAAGCTAGAAATTATTTATGTGAAAGTTTCTAATTTCAATTTTCAGAATAATTCAACCCATTTTTTCTAACCATGAGAATGGGAAAAATGAGATGTCTGAGAATCTGAGGTTCATATTCCATCATTATGTGTTCTGGTATAGACTTTAAGAGATGGTAGTTTTGTAAAGAAAATAGTCATTGGGAGATAGAGTTGAGTTGGAATTTAAAGACCTAAGCCCTTAAGTTTTAATATGTATTGAATACTTTCTATGTGTCAGGAAGTAAATGTAGGAACTACTTGTATTTTTGAAAAGGAAACTGAGTCTTCAAAAAGTAGCACATACAGGGAAGAGCTGGTGTTTAAACTCAAGTTCATATGATTCTTGAGCACAAACTGTCAGCCACATAACTCTGTTTCTCCCCAGTACTTAGTAGGTGTCTGGAAAAAGTCCAAGTTAAGGAAGCAGCACAAGTAAGGGGTGGAACTTAGAACTCAGCACAAACCATACCTCTTATCTGTGTTGTTTCCTCCCAGTTGCCACCATCAAGAACAGCACAGCTTTGTGTTACCATGTCAGGACCTAGACAATCAGCACACTTACTCTTTGCATTGAGAACATCCTCCAGGAATGTCATTAATTGTTTAAGACTTATCACTGTCTCTGCAAGCAAAGCTCATAGTCTCAGCTGACCTCAGTGAACATAGTAATTTCCAGACATGAAACTAATAATCTACTTGAGCGTTTGTGAGTCCAGTGGAGTGAACAGCATTACCCACTCCCATGTGTGATTAAAATCAGAACAAGAAGACAGGCTCAGGAAGCATAGTAAAGCCCAGGGACACACAGGGGGATAATGGTTATGCTTTCCAGCCTGCCTGCCTCCCAGGTCTTCCACCTCCATCACTTCCTGGGAAGCTCCACCACCTCTGCAAGATTCCTAATGTGGTTCAGGGGAGGAAGACCCAAGGACACAGAATGTTGTTCCAAATAAAGATGGATCCTTGTCCTCAGAGAGCCAAGGGGACACTCCTGCTCCCAGAGGGCTCTAACCAGATAAAAACAGAGTTGAGTTGGTATGTATTAGTATAGCATGCTGGTAGGCAATCCATAGACAAATATGGATGCCTAGTCATCTCCAGTGCACATGGGCTCTTGGCTTCCCAAGATGCACTGCTGGTACCTTCCTTTCCTTAATGCCTCTCTCCTGTTCCTTGCTGCATCCACCTCTTTATTCCCCCAAATCTTATGTGGGAAATATCAAGAACAAAGGCAAAGCAAAAATAGTCTTGAGATGTTTGAAAAATACCACTAAGGGAAAGACTGTAGAGTGTGTTCGTTCAAGGCAGTTTTTTAAAATAATGTTAATTCAGTGGACTAGTCTTCAGAACATTCACAGCTAGTGGATAGAACACACACTGCTGTAATATAATAAGTGCCACACAGAGATCTATACCCAGTGCTTTCCTTACCCCCACTTCCAATTGGCTTCAGGCAAAATTAATCACACTCTGGAAATCCTCATACATTGAAGTTGGGGACAGGACAACACAGCTTGAGCTCTGCACGTGCCAAGAGGGCCATTTTCCAGCCCCACACCCTACTCAGTTGTGCAATGCAAACTCATCTATAATTTCCTACCTAAACTGGAGCTGTTTCAATGGGAGGACTTTATTCTCTGTGGTTTTTAGTACATTTTGACTTTCACTGCCATGAGATGGCTTCTCTTAGTTAAGCCAGGAAGAGGTATCTCACTATTTGATTGGCATGTGCCTTCACAGCAGAGTGAGCAAACATCCTGGACAGCAAAGGATTGGTGCCTGACTTGCAGATGTTTCATCTTGATGGAGGGTCTGATGCTTTGCTGCTCCAACTCTTCCTGTTTTGTGGAAGAACAGATGAGCTTCCCAATTAGATGAGTCTGGGTTTGAATCACAATAATGAATGTTCTTGGGCACATTACTTAAACTCACCGAGCCTTAGTTCCTTTACATGTAAAATTATGACAATAATACTTGCACTACTTAAATCATAGAGTTGTTGTGAGTAGTTAATGAAACCATGCCCACAAGCTACTTAGCACAGGACCTAAAACATAGTGAATTTTCAGTAAAGGTTATTTATTGCACCAACTGCCACCCAGTCACACAAAATAGATGTTCAATAAACATTGTGCAAAATCAACAAGGGAAATAGACAAAATGAGAACATGCAAACACACATCCTTCAAAGCTGAAGTTACACTTATAAATTAAACTCATTGCATATGTTCTTCTCAAAGCCACCTTCCTTGGGACAGAGAGCCTATATGGTGCACTGACAGGAAACTAAGAGGAGCCACCTGGCATGACTGACTCTTGCTTTGTTAAAGAATGAAAACCTTAAGTTTTAGTTGTGCTGAATTTGTGAGATTTGCTGTCTCTGGATGCATAAACACAAAACACAACCACATAATGCAGTGTGGAAATTAAGTATAATACGCTATATCAGTTCTAGGCACATTAGTGGAGATGGAAAATGGTTTCACACTTAGACATTTTCAATGGATGATAAATAGGGTTAATGGATTGTGACTGAAATACTTCTGCCCTCTTAAATCTTCCAGGAAGCTTTTAAAACTGGTAAATACATATTCTTCATGATGGCTTGCTAAAGTCTGCCCTAATTCAATTTCAAGCTGCTTAGGACTGTGCAAAATGCAAAAACCTGTTTGCAGAAACATCCAAACCTTGGCACTTAAAAAAAAATTGAAAATGATGCTTTAAATCATTAAGCTTCCTAGAGTTTTTTGAAGTCCTATACATTAGCATTGGCCTGGTGTTATTCTTTTAAGAATAGAATCCAAGGATAGTATTTTGTTTGCCTGTTTATCTCTGGAAGTTTTGGAATGCTCAGGTATGTTCCTTGGATTGATTTGTGTAATGCTCCACATATGTGGAAAGTCAAAGAGGGATTTTGAGCCATGGATCTTGTCATCTTGTAGGATGCAAGGTCCCACACTTTAAGACACTTAGTCGTGAGGGAACCAAGCTCACTTGAATCAAAGGAGGAATAAGACAGACAGTTAGCACTGTCACACTGTGTAAAGTTACCCACCATTATTTCCTTAGTATAACTACAAAGGCTTGACAAACATATTCTATGAAGAGCATTATGATCCAGTTATCTTTACCAAAGTATTCAGTAGTTATCTGCTGTGTTGCCCTCTAGTGATAACGAAGAAATCATCAATGGTAAGAAACCAGTAGCTGTGACATCTCAGCAGGACAGATAAAACACCAGGAACAAAGAAGAAATCAGAGGCAGCTGCAGTTTGCCATGGAGCTGGTGAGCCCAAGACAGAAAGGATGTAAGGAAAGAACAGCGAAGCATGAGAAATATTAAGACACAAAGCACACAATTCAAGCTGAGACTAGATAGGTGTGTCTTTACTTCCCCAAACATATTACCTTTGAGGCAAAAAGGGAACAAAGTCATTATCTTTTAACCCACATCCTGGGGATTGTAGAAGTTTTTCTACTGGAAGACCAACATAGCTGTGCTGTACAGAAGCATGCTTTAATTTGGGTGGGAACTCTGGGTGCAAGCCACTTTCCAGCTAGATTGGCTTTTCATTTCTGTTTTTTAAAATTTTTCTTGTCTTGAGATTTTAATTGTATCTTTTGAAAAGGGGAATAGTCAAATCTGCTGCACAAGACTTCTTTTCTATATTCAGTGAGACAGAAATGTTTTATAAACTTCAGTTCTACACAAATGTCAATCATCTACACTAGTACAATCATTAATTTCTCATTAGGAAATAAACCAACAAGACAGAGTTTCTCCTTCAAAGGAGCTCAAGTCCAGAGACCTTGAACTAACACGAGTACTGATTCCTGGTGGATGGATTGGAGAAGCAAGTTTACCTAAATCATGTTTTCAACTTACTTCAATGTAGCCTCCACAGCATCCAAATAGTAAATTAACAAAAATGAGTATTTCTAAAATGATTTGCTAACAGTAATGGCAAATCGAATATATATATATTTTTTGTCTTAGGAATATTCTCAAGAGATTTAGAAGAAATGACTCCTGGGGGCCAAGCATTATACAGATTGAAAGTGGTTCCACTTTTTTTTTTTTTTAGTTCAAAGACCCTTAACATCTGTGCCAACCTGGGGAACAGATAAAGAATTATCAGTGCTTTGTTTAACCAAGAAAAGACTTGACTACAAAACAAAACAGAAAATTACTATCTATTCTTATTCTCATTTTATAAAGGCAAGATCATTTTAAAACCATTTCTTCAAAGTTGGAAGGACACAATCACGACTTTTTTTATTTTTATTTTTTGTAATAGCATCAAGAAAAACATTAAAATCCTTCTCATGTCCTAGAAAAGTCAAACACTGCCAAGCTGGTAGTGTCTGCACACCTGCATTTGAAAACAATTTCAAATTGTTTTCAATTTGAATGGTTCTGGGTACATTGGTCTTCTAAGACATCTCCCAAACCTAATTACTTCTTGCCTGCTTCTCTCCTATAAGTAGCTACACCATCTTCAGGAGCACTGAGGACAGATGAGACTCTAAAATTTATATTCTCAGAAGCTTGTAACCCTTGTTATGGTGCTTCCTGGAATAACTGATTTCTCACTGCACTGGGCATTTGACAGCCACACTTTTCCCCCTGCATGTCTTTCATCACATAGAAAGAAAACCACTCAGGATAATGGAATAAAGTACCACATTAGGATCTGTAAGCATATGTGTATTTATTCATAACAATCCTGAAAATAATTTAAGGCATTTAAATCAATTGCACATGTATTCACCATATAATTTAATTAGCAATTATGGAAGGCACCATAAGAGCTCCTATTACACTGTTTCTATTACAAATAATTACAAATGAAAAAATACTTGCAGCATTAGGAATGGTATTCTCTCTGTGACTGTAAGAGGGCAATTTGTTTAAAAGCTTCGCTGATGTCATATATGCAATAGCTATTTGTCATTTCAGCAAAATGCAGTAGGTATATCTCTGTTAAAGGAAACACTGTCACTGTAGCACTTCACATTATTTAAATATACATAATGAACCCAATAGAGTTAGGCACTCACTATCTACTTAAATGGTCTGATTTTTAAAATCAAATGGAATTTTGGGGAAAAGGAAGGGAAATATTAACCTTGATTTTTATATTTACCATAATAATATTTACCACCATTTATTATATACCTGTTTGTTCCTGGATAGGGTACTAGATTTAACATATTTGATGTCTCCAGTCCTTATGAATAACTCTAATTCTTACAAGTAATCTCCATGTTACTCATGAGAAAAGTAAAACTCAGCCAGTGCTTTATGTAAATTGTACAGGATCAAGTTAGATGCATCAGAATGTAAAGTTGTATAAAAATGCCCATATTATTTCCAGTATAGCACATTGTCATCACTAAGGTATAGTGCTTTAGTGTAAATAATAGGTGAAAAATCCACTGTGACGTGCTTTTGGATTTCCTTTTAAGAAGAGCCAAAAGAGGCTAAATTATACACTGCTAGGTGCCGAAGATCCCATGAACAGTCATAGAAATTCAGACCTATTCATTGTTTCTAAACTTCATTGCAAATATTTTTGACTACCTTAGTGAAAGCAAACAAAAAACGAATTCCTTTCTCAACAATTTTCCTAAGAAAAATGAAAGACCTTTTTTTCTTCTTCTACAGAGACAAAACATAATCAAAAGACCTTCTGAGCACTTAAAATATAAGATAAAAGGGAGAACCTCATTCATGCAAACTAAAACTCAACTTGATTGAGACAGTCAGCATATGACCTTAGTTACTTCCTCTTTCCTCTTTCAAATATTTTTTATGAGTTCCCAAAAGTATAGCAGGTGCACCTCCCAACCCATTTCTTTTCTTTTCTTTCTTTTTTTTTTTTTGAGATAGAGTCTTGCTCTGTCACCCGGGCTGGAGTGCAGTGGCCGGGTTCAAGCGATTCTTCTGCCTCAGCCTCCCAAGTAGCTGGGATTACAGGCGTGTGCCACCATGCCCAGCTAATTTTTGTATTTTTAGTAGAGATGGGGTTTCACCATGTTGGCCAGGCTGGTCTCGAACTCTTGACCTCACGTGATCTGCCTGCCTCGGCCTCCCAAAATGCTAGGATTACAAGTGTGAGCCACTGTGCTCGGCCCTCCCAACCCATTTCTTTGGAGAAAGAACAAATTCATCTGGTAAACACAACTGGTGAGTATTTTTTTTATTTTCAAATTGGTGTTTCAATACCTTTAAAAGTACTCCACTTTTTTTTTTCATAATTTTAACTTTTACTTTAAATTCAAGGAGTACCTGTGCAGGTTTATTACCTTTTATCTGGGTATATTTCATGATGCTGGGGTTTGGGATATTAATAATCCTGTCACCCAGATAATGGCATAGTTTCTAACAGTTTTTCAACCCTTTATCCACTCCCTTCTTCCCCACTCTATTAGTCCCCAGTTGCCGTCTTTATGTCCATGAGTATCCAACATTTAGCAATGTTCTATTGCGGCCATCTTTATGTTTATAAGTATCCAGTGTTTAGCTCCCACTTGTAAGTAAGAACATGTGGTATTTGGTTTTCTGTTCCTGTGTTAATTTGCTTAGGATAATGGTCTTCAGTTGCATCCATGTTGCTGCAAAGAACATGATTTCATTCTTTTTTGTGATTGTGTAGTATTCCATGGAGTACAGTCAACTCAAATTGTTAATTAATAGAAAATTACATCTCTAAAAGAATGCTAAGAGTGATTGCTTTATTCAGAGCTTGCTTATTTCTATGACTCTGAAACCATCCTTTATGTTATTGGAAAGGGGCACATATCTGATACATTTCATTGTGAATCTATGTTCCTCAGGAACAGGACTTTACCTGGGACTTTATCATTGTAAGAAAGATACTATCTGAATGGGTCAGTATTTTTTCTCAATTGGTATAAACTAAATAAAAAGTATCTGGAAGTTTTGTTGTTTGGATCTAGGGAACCACAATGCATATTAGTATTATAAAGGCTCTGAGAAGTTCTGCAATGAAGAAACATGTTTAAATTAGTTCAACTGAGCAATTATGGTTTGAGAGTATTGCACTGTTTTCCAGCACTTCTGTTAACATCCTGTAGAACAATTATAGTGGACACAGAAATGTGCTATCCAGATATCCCTGTAGGGAAGGATTTCTTGCTCCAGCTATCAGCTCTTTTAGGGTTTGCCTCAGCTACAGAGAGCCTTACCCAAGCGTCTGCCCCTTCCAGTGGTCAGGAGGGGAATGGCTCCACATCCAATGGCTTATTGAAGTGCTAGTGTAAATGCCTAACCATTCTGGCCAAAGGTAAGATAGCTTTGACTGGCTGCATGTAATTCCAAAGCTCTCCATGGGGTTGAATAAGGTTTTATTGGGCTTGAATGGCAGTTTGACTTTTCCTCTGCTTAATCCTGCTTCATCTCCCTCCTTTCTACCGGGTGGATCTCAATAAATACCTTAAACACCAAGCTCCACTTCAGAACTGTTTCTAGAGAATCCTATATGTGAACTTGTTACCAGGAGTGGTCTGAGAAAGCAAGGAATAAGATGAGATTTTAAAGCCAGGTAACTTATTACCCAGCAGGCAATGGAGACACTGCTATTGGTGTTAGGGGAAGCACAGAGGGCTTCCAGCACCAATATGTCAGTGAATTGTTTAAATTCTTTTCAGTAGTTAACCAGGATGGTGCATTGGTGAAAAAGAATGCAATGACTCATGTAATTTATCATGTATATGAGAAATCCAGAGGAAGTAGTAACTATATTGATATGAGATAGGATGACTAGTGATTGCTTAGCTCCACTGGTATCCACCCCTCGATCCCCCTAAAAAATAATAAAAAGTTGTGATTTCCAGGCAAATGAAAGCCAATTTTAAGGTCAGACAGACTACCTGGTAGCTTATAAAGATGCTCTTATCTTTCGAAGTTGAGGTGGGGAAGAGCAAGTTGTGGACAGGACTAGGACTTAAAAGTCACAGTGGCCAATCTATGACTAATCAGAGGAGGATAAATGCTCAACCAAGGCAGATCTATTACTCCAAGGTCAGGGCACTATCTGGGCAATACATGGATGATGGATATCATTCCACTCTGTTAATTGGGGCACATGAGCAAGAAGTGGACGGCACTCTGGAAGCCTTAGTAAAACACATGATCTTGAGAAGGTAGGAGATAAATCTTAGAAAGATTCAGGGCCGTGCCAAATCAGTGACATTTTTAGTCAGCTAGTGTTCAAGGGTGTTTTGCAATATTTCATACAAGTAAAAGACAAGTTATTGCACATTGTACCTCTACTATGAAGAAGGAAGGACAACATCTGGAGGCCTATTTGGGCTCTGGAGGTAACATATCCTACAGTCAGAATAGAGCTAAAACCCATATACCAGATGGCATGAAAAGCTGTCAGTTTTGAGTAAAACCCAGAGTAGGAAAAGACTCCACAGCAGGTCGAGGTTGTTGTGCCACTTGAGCCATATGACCAGACTCTATGGTAATGGAGGTACCAGTGGTGATGTCACATGGAACTATGGAAAACCCAAGTAGGAGTCTTCCAGTGAAGATTCCTGGGGTTCTAAAATGAGGCCAAGTCATCAGCAATATAAATTTTAGGTCTTTTGTTAGCACCAGGTTGACAACTCGCGGTATGCTATCTCATCCTACTAGAAAAAGAATACCTAGTGATGAGACACTAAATAACCATGCATCTGGATTTCTTATGATGAGCTGTGTTCTTTCAAGTCCACCAAGTCATAAGGTAAGGCAGGCCTGGCATTCCCTCATAAGATGGGAGTAGTACTTGGTATATCTGGGATGAAGTATTTTAGTCATGAATGGGGCACAAGCAAACTGGTAACCCAGACTCTCATGTTAGCCACAATGGTGCAACAGAGCTTCTTCCTCAGCTCACATTTATGGTCATATGAAAAATTCTTTAAGATCAGGTAAGAGAAGAGCAAAAAGCCTAAATTTGGCTTGCAGATGTGTGAATTTAGCATGTGAATGTAAACCAAAAATGAACAGCAGCTGCACAGCAGCCTCACTTAGGAGTGGCCTTGAAGGACAGTAGTAAAGGAAAACGTCTCAAGGGGTGGAGTGAGGAAATGGACTTTCATCTTGTGTAGAAAGAGAAGTGGCTTGAGATTAGAGTATACACAAACTCATGAAAGTGGTAAAAGGCCTGGCCAGCTGGCCAGGAGCTTTAAAAAAAGAAAACTTAGAATTGTGGGACAAGATCTGAGCTAGAGGGATGTAGAAAATCAAACACGGGAATGTGGAAAAACAAATCTAGGAACGAGCATGAAGTGGAATCTTTGTGTTAATACCCACAAAAGAGTACCCAGCAGGGAAGTGGCAATACACGACTGTGTAAACAGAATAACTTGACCATTGTTACCAGTCAGCCTCAGACATTGCCCACCCCAGGGTTGGCACAATAAGCATATGAATGGAGTGGTCAGGGTTGGAGAGACTGAGGCTGTTCAAGGGCTTAACAGCATGAGCTTCTGTTTACAAAGGTTGATTTGGTTATTTTGCTGCTGAGTGTCCACCTGTCAGCAACAGAGATTAACACTGAGACCCTGATGTAATGATATTCCTCAAGAAGACCAACTAGCCACTTGATAGCAAGTTGACTATGTTGGAACAGTTCCTTCCTGGAAGGACCATATATTTGTTCTAATAGTAATAGATACATATTTCATGTATCAGTTTGCTTTTCTGACTGTGGCATAACCGTGACCAGTTTTTCAGAGGCTTATAGAGTATTTCATCTGCCCAAATAGAATCTTAAATACAACCATTATGTCAGACCACAGGACTCATCTTACAACAAAGTAAATGTTGGAGTGGGCCTATTAGCATGGGATAACTTGGTCGATCACATACTATACCATTCAGGAGCTACTTTGAAAATGAATAATTGGAATTGTCTGTGAAGGTCAGCAGAGATGCTACCTGAGGGTAAGAGAGATTTAGAATAAATAGCAGTGGAAGAAAAACACAAGTATCAGTTGTGGCTTTGATAATATACACAGTATCAGGGATTGTTGTTTGCCAAACCAACTTTCATCTTCGAAGATTCATCCAGAAAGAGAGGCCCGCTGGAATGCTAGAGAAGCTGCTTCCTAAAGGAATATGAAGTGTGTCTGAGCAGCACAAAGGGGCACCACTGTGAGAGAGAGAGGCGTGTTGCCCAGATGCCTTTTCAATGAAGAAATTGTTGCCCAAGCTATAACACCTTCAGGGTTTGCCTTGGCCACAGAAGGTTGCTTCTCACAAAGGCTGAACCTTCCCAAGGCAGCCCATATGCAATGAATGATGGAAGAGAAAGTACAAAGGCCTGGCTCACACAGACAAATGCAAGACGGTTCCAATGAGCTGCATTAAACACAAACCTTCCGAAGGGGTAGGTTGAAGGTTTGTTGGACCCGAATCACAGTTCAGCTTTTCCCTCAGCCCATTCTGCTGCCCCACTTCCTTTCAGAGCTATTGATCTCTAACCTCCAAACTGAGTTCCAAGCGTCTTCTTCAGGAAATGCTATCCATGACAAAAAGTGTTCTTTAAAATACGGATGTGGGAAAATTTGTACTAGAAGATTGTAAGAATGAATTGTGTGCTTCTTACTAGTAAACCCCTAAAAAATAAGTATCTTAAAATTATGACTGCCAAGTTTCTATCTAAAATCCTTTCACTGAATTTTATTTTAATTAGGGACATGTGGATTAGAGTAAGCAAAAAGAAAGGGAGAAAGAAAATATTGTATACTTTCATGCAAGACATTAGTAAACCTGCAAACTATAAGGATTTTATGGCAGTATGGGTTACCATGTTGACTGTAAGTGGCTCAGAATCCTATCGAGAGACTAGAAATATGTGAAAGCATAATCAGAACTACAGTTATGGTACAATGGTCATAAGGCAGTACACGGTTAATTTCTAAATGAGGGAGTAGAGCAAATATATGCTGTAGGAGCTGGAGTCACAAAGGGAGGACACTCAAAAGACTAAAAAAAATTAAAAATAAGAAAATAAAATAATCTCAGACTGAAGTGTTTGAAACCTCTAGAAAAACAGAGGGCTTTGAACTGAATTGGCCCCTCCCTTTCAAATATAACTGCTCTCATATAAGATCAAAATGCTTGGAAAACTGTTGGAAAACTCTGCACATGTGTAAGGCACAGTGCAGTATTCTACAAATAACATATGCTATGGACTGAATTGGCTCCCCCCAAAGTTTCCATGTTGAAGCTATGAATTTGCTATATGAATTTGGAGATAGGGCTTTTACAGGATAATTAAGGTTAAAGGAGGTCATGAGTGTGGGGGCTTATTCGACAGGATAGAAAGCTTTATAAGAGGAGGAGTGAGATCTCTCTCTCCACTTGATGGCACAGAGGAAAAGCCATGTGGGACCTGGAGGGTAGGGGTTGACTGCAAGCCCAGGGAAGAATCCCAACCAGGAACCAAATTGGCCCCAGTACCTTGCCCTTGGACTTCCCTATAAATTTCTATTGTTGAAGCCACCCATTTTGTGGTATTTTGCTATGGCAGCCTGAGCTGACTAAGACAGAAATTACCCTAAAAGGAGAGGCGGCCTCTTCCCTGTCAGAGTTTATTTTCTGCCAGAAACAGAAAACACTGGCAAGACCCATGTCAAGAAGGGAAATGTTCCAAACACATGTGTTGTATATGAGTGGGAGAAGAGAAAGATAAAATACACACATATAGCCCACTTTATTTTCATTTGATATACCAAGTTTATTTGATTATAAGATATTTTAATCCTTTAATTCAGTAAGTACAAAATAAGCATGTTGTGTGAGAGACATAAAGAAAGGAAAATATTCTTTAAGTAGGAACAAGACCCTACAGAGAATGTATGGCAGTTTGGAGAGTAGGGCTAGTGTAGGGGGAGAATTGATGATATAATCTTTTGATTTAAATAAGAGAGAGCAATTAAAATGAACAGAAGCCACAGCACCTAAATGCAGAGCTGCATTTACATAGAAACAAGAACATTTCATGTTCAAGAAATGTCAGTTTTCTATAAATATAGAGGTTCAGTCATTACCACCAGAATTATTCATCATACTATGATTCAAAACAAGATGAATATACTGGGCCAACATTCGGACTCCAATCCCAAATGAGGCCTTTAATGCATTTTTCAAAATGTCTTTGTCCATTCAAAAATAGAAGTTTGCTGAGTACCAGATAAGGTCAGAAAAAAATGCACTAATTTCTTTCCAGGTTCAAGTGAGTAAGGATTAGTTACTAAAAACATTTGGGGCATTTAACTGACTTGCATAAATTCTCATTTTTAATATTATTATAATAAATCTAAAATTTGGTAATGGAAGAATATTAGTATCTGAGGTCTCATTCTAATTTTCTGATTCCCATCCAGCCTTCAACCTTTTTCTCTTTTTTCTTTCTATAATCTGTCTGCCTCTGTCATATTCATTCTTTAAGTCCAAACTGAGACTCTCAGTTCATCCACAGAAGTATTTTTTTATGATTTGCTTTTAGGAATTTTTAGGAGACTGTGTGTGTGTGTGTGTGTGTGTGTGTGTGTGTGTTCAAATACCCATGTGCATTCTTATATCTTGCTCAGAGTTTAGTGTACACTTTAAAATATAAATCTCATTCCCAATCTTCACTTTCAGGATTTTTTGTTCTATTGTTTCTTTCATTATTTCTTTACTATCATTGTCTTTATTCTCTCAGTCTGGAGCTCCAATTAGACATGTTATATTCATCTTGAATATATGATACTGGTTTCTAATTTTTTTCTTGTATGTTTCATCTTTTATTTATACTTTAAGTTCTAGGGTACATGTGTACAACATGCAGGCTTGTTACATATGTATACATGTGCCATGTTGGTGTGCTGCACCCATTAACTCGTCATTTAGCATTAGGTATATCTCCTAATACTATCCCTCCCCCCTCCTCCCACCCCACAACAGGCCCCGGTGTGTGATGTTCCCCTTCCTGTGTCCAAGTGTTCTCATTGTTCAATTTCCACCTATGAGTGAGAACATGCTGTATTTGGTTTTCTGTCCTTGCAATAGTTTGCAGAGAATGATGGTTTCCAGCTTCATCCATGTCCCTACAAAGGAAATGAACTCATCCTTTTTTATGGCTGCATAGTATTCCATGGTGTGTATGTGCCACATTTTCTTAATCCAGTCTATCATTGCTGGACATTTGGGTTGGTCCCAAGTCTTTGCTATTGTGAATAGTGCCGCAATAAACATGCACGTGCATCTTATCTCCGTTTGATTCCACTGTTGCTACCAGGTCACAAATTTGTTCTTCAATGGTGATCATTCTAATAAGTTAGTTCAGTTATAAATATATATTTCCTTTTCAAACACATCTTATTTTCTATTATTTTGTCATAGCATGCTAAGTTTATATTATGTATAAATTACCTTCTCTGATCTCACTGAGACTCAATAGGATTGTTTCTAAAATCTTCCTCTGGCATCTCAATTATTTTTCTTCTAGGACCAGTCTTTCATTTTTTGTTCTCTTTAAATCACGGCTTTAGCTTTACTCAAATGAGTGGTGGTTCTTGGTGGTGTTTGTTCGTATTGACACTTGTACTGGGTTAGCGAAGTCAGGTGGCATGGTGTTTTTCTGAATTTCTTCTCCTCTTTTCTTCCACAGATTTCTACCCTGAATGGAAAGGCTTAAATAGGTTCTGGGTGTGTAGTCATGTTATTTCAACCAACCTGCTGTTCTTTAGGTGTCATGGCATAGGGTTTCCTCAGGTTTAGATCTACCTATTGCCAAAGAAGAAGAGATTTATTCTGGTAGTAGAGAAATTTAGTGTGTTTCTCTCACCAATAGAGCTGTCTCTTTCTCATAAGAATTGGACTTATCCCTCAGATTGAGTCTGAGCCTTCCCCTCATAGTCAACATATTTTCTTCACTTTTTGGATTTTAGCCTGGGGAAAAATGTTTTTGTCCCCACTGCTCAGTGTGTGTGTGTGTGTGTGTGTGTGTGTGTGTGTGTGTGTGTGTGTGTGTAGAGGTCAAATAGCACAATTACTTTAAATAGAGTTCTTTAATATTAAATAGTTCTGATGGATTGCTCCAGGGGCACTTTTATTTTTTTTTATGTTTTGTTTCACATATTTACTTTGAGCTTGGAATTTCTCTGCGTCTGTGATTATCTCCATGATAATTTACACTTGCTTTTGCTTTATGCTGTGATTTACTCAGTTTCATCAAGTCTGACCCGTCTGCTTTTTATGTCAGGACTCTCTTAAATATCTTCAATTTTCTTGTTTTCCATCTGTTATGGACCCTGTCTTCATCTCAATCTGATATGAAAATGTATATTCTTACAATTTATTTTACTTTATTGACTGGACAAATATAAATGAGAAAATGATACTTCTTTTTGTCCACTAAAATGTTAATATTGAGGTATATGTGAAAAACAGCAAAAAGGAGGTAACTTTTTAATCTTTTTATGCAGAATTCAATCTTGGCCATATCTTAAAGCTACATGGAACCTCAGGTTGTTCATTACTGGCTTAAGATGATTACACTCCCAGGGTTATTTGCATTTTAATAGGGAACTCTTGTAGCACACAAGCCTTTAAGACCAAAAGAAATTAATCTCTAAAAGTGAAATTTGAGATATTATGACAAAACTCTTGGGGCAAAAGAGAAAGAGGAATTTTCAAATGGCAGGATCTCTCTCTACTTTCAAATTACATCATGCCTACCGTAAGACAATCTTTAGTAGGGAAAAGCAGGAAATCCTATGATCCCCCACATTTCCTATAGGAAGTAAAATTTATTTTCAAATAGTCAAAAATATTAAAGGGCTGTCAAAAGCACATCAAATTATTTACATATTTTGAAAAATATACATCATGGCTCTTTTAATTTTTATATAGTATATCACTGTATGAAATGCTACTTTGAACTATTACCTAGTCTATATAATGTCCTTTCTTCTAAAACCCACCAGAGAGTTTATTCAGATGATTTATATTAAGTGTACAATATTAAATGATACCATGCAATATGAAATGACATTCACACCCATGTAAATCGATACAGTGCCTGGTGTGACTTCAGGTATTTCGGAATAATTAATAATAATTAATTTCTCTGAGTTGGGCAAACTTCCAAAATTCCAAATGCCCATAAATGAGACTGAGTCCATGATTCTAAAACATGATTAAAACTAGACTTCTCCATTAAGACACAGTGGATCAGATAAATGACATGTTCTATTACAGACTCTATGTTACTCAATACTTTTTCTTTTCTCTTTGATTAAACCATATACAAGATTAATACACCTTAGGTTTCCTTTCCTCCTTATTTTCTTGTCCATTTTACTCCTGAACCTGGCAAGTAAGTAGGAATGGTGAATAACACTCTCAAAGCCTAGCACTTATTGTGATTATAGAAGTTCCTTAGTTTCTATTTTGATTGAAGAGATAAAATAAGAGAAAACATCAAAATGGAAAACAGCAAGAAAAAGAGATAAATACGATTTCTGTATCTGTTCAGATAAACCTAAAATAAAATTTTGACCACAACACAACTAGAACAATTGGTAGTGATAATGTAGACATGTTGTTTTGAAAAATTGTACACATTTTTCCTTTTATTTAAGCAACATAATTAATTGTCTTTACTTAAAAATCCAATTAAGAACTAGACAAAGATGCTTTTTTCCCAGTCATTGTGAAACAAATATAGACTGGAGTATATAAATATCTCACTCATTAGATACAAGGAAAACATATTAAAAGTTGTATATCCTCAAGAACTTATAAAGACAAACATTTCTGGTCATCTTAGGCAATCTGTTGTCTGGACTCTCTGAGTCTTGATCATATCACTTTCATATTTATATTGATTAAGCCACGGTAATTACTGATTTTACTCCATCAAGTAGCCATTTTCTTAGAAAAGTCTCCTCTCCATGAATAAATGAAACATTTTTACCATGAAACAATTAAATATGAGATTTGGGGACTATTATTTTTAGCTTAGAAGAATTGTCTATCTGGCTTTTTGAACTTTAAGAAGCATTATCACAGGCTGCTGTGGAAATAGCAGATGTCACAGATAAGAAGAAACTCTCTAAGTCATGTGTCACAGAAAGAGCAGGTGTGCCCTCAAGGAAAAAAATCTTGTTTTCATGCAGTTATCTTTTTTAATGAAAATAAATGAAGGAGAAAAACTCACAAGACCATATCAACATCAGCATCTTCTTTTTCCATCTCCCAAACATTTTCCCCTGAAACTAAAGCAGCTCTTTAACCTCTTCAATTCTTGAATCATCTACTAAGTAAGCACTCATCAGGATAAGTGCTGAAATCTGAAAAGAATCTTACTGATTGAGTTTCAAAAGCAGCCATTCAACCTCATAAGAGTAACTTCTTTTTAATTAAGAACTGAACAGTAGGTAGATTACAAGATGGTAGAACAGATAAAAGAAGGCATTAGACATGCAAAGAGAATCTTAGATAATAGATGTGAGAAGGCATTCTAAATATACTGCCCTCAAATGCATTTTATGTTATAATTTAAGAGATCAGATGGGGAGAAAATCAGAACATTATAGTCCAGAATAAGAAATTAAGATACTTAGATCAGAGAAGAGGCTGAAGTATTTCATAATTGTACTCTTACTCCATTTACAGAAAAAAGAACAATGGGAAAATTGCAGTGGTTTGGAGAAAAGTATAAAAACAGTAGATTCCCTGGAAACCAGTTGGCTAATACTGAGAAATTTAAGTGTCATAACCCAATGAGCCTAATTTGTGAGTGGTGTGAGTTGTAAAGTGTTGAGGATTAAACTCTTCATTTGTTCTGCACATGTTAAATAACCTCACCTTTCCTCATTTCTTCTCCCATTAAGAATTCTTTCGCTCTTTCTACAATACTTACTTATATCCTATCATTCTTTATCTTCTACCTCATCTCTTAATACTCATCCTTCTTTTTTCAATCAATGGTGTCAAAAGACAAGAGAGGGACAATTAAAAGGAGTCAATTTGTCATGCACTGGATGCTTCCAGTAGGTGTTTTAAATAAACAAAATGCACTTCAGGTTGGACCTGAAGAGTAGCATATATGTTTTTAAAAATATAAACATGGAAGTTTTAAATTCTTAAGTATTACGGAAGTCAGAAAAAAAGAAAGGATGTCTAGAGTGGTTAGGAAACACCAATGGAAGATAATGGACTTAAACTTTGTTTTGAAAGGTAGGGAAGACAAGTGGGAAGCAGAGGGACAGGAGGGCAAATCAAGGAAGTAGAAGATCAAAGGCATAATGATAGGAGTACGAGGTATTCTTAGAAGGAAGCCTAGGCTGAACTTTCAAAAATGTAAATCAGATCATGACCCTCCTCTTCTTAAAAACCTTAAATGATTTTTCATTGTAAATAGAATACAAATTACTTCTATGACCCTCAAGATCCTATATGATCTAGTTGATGTAGGTCCTACCCAGTGCTGAGATATCATCTCCTACTATTTTCTTGCTTGTTCATTCCAATGCAGTCATTAGCCTTTTTTTTAAAAAAAATTATTGATTTGTTTGGCACATTGTAATTGTACATATTTATAAGATATGTTTGTTGTTTTTGATGTTTCAATACATATCTATGTTGTATAATAATTGAATCAGGGTAGTTTGTGTATTTATCACTTCATGCATTATTTATTTATTTGTGGTGAGAAGCTTCAGAAGCCTCTCTTTTAGCTATTTTTTAATATACAATATTTTTACCCTTAACCATAGCAACCCTACTGTGAAGTAGAACACTAGAAATTATTCCTCCAATCTAATTATAACTTTGTAGCTGTTGAACCAGCTTTCCCTGTCTTCCTCTCTCCCCTCTCTTCCCCACTTCTGGTAACCACTGTTCTACTGTCTGTTTCTATGATATCAACTTCTACTTTTTTCTTCTTTTCTAGATTCTACATATAAGTGAGATCATGCAGTATTTGTCTTTCTGTGTCTGGCTTTTTTCACTTAACATGGTGTACTCCATATTCATCCACATTGTCAAAAATGACAGAATTTCATTCTTTTTATGGCTGAATAGTATTCCACTGTGTATATATACCACATTTTCTTTATCCATTCACCCATTAATAGACACTTAGGTTGATTCCATATCTTGGCTATTGTCAATAGTGTTACAATAAACATAGAATGGGTGAATGTGCAGCTATCTCTTGGACGTAATGATTTCATTTTCTTTGGATATTTATCCAGTAGTAGGATTCTTGGATCATATGGTAGTTCTATTTTTAATTTTTTGAGAAACCTCCATACTCTTTCATGTAATGGCTGTACTAGTCTACAATCCTGCCAAAAGTGTGTAAGTTTTCCCTTTTCTCCACATCCTTGCCAATAATTATTTTATTTTCTCTTTTTGATAATGATCATTCTAACTAGGATGATGTAATAACTCATTTTTATTTGCATTTCACTGATGATTAATTATGTTGAAAAATTTTCATATACCTGTCAGCCATTTGCATGTCTTTTGATAAGCACCTAGTAAGTTTTTTTTTTTTTTTTTTGGCCCATTTTCCAATCAGGTTATTTGTTTTTTTTTTCCCTTGAGTTGTTTAAGTACCATATATATTTTGGATATTAATTCCTTGCCAGATGTATAGTTTGCAAATATTTTCTCCCATTCTGTAAGTTGTCTCTTCACCCTGTTGATAGTTTCCCTTACTGTTCAAAAGTTTTTTAGTTTGATGTAATTCCATTCATCTATTTTTCTCCTTGTCGCCTGTACTTTTGAGGTCTTATTTTGAAAAATCCTTCTCAGCCCAATGTTGTGAATCATTTTCCTTATTTTTTCTAGTAGTTTAATAGTTTAAGGTTTTACATTTAACTCTTTTTTTTTTTTTTTAAGACAGAGTTTCACTCTTGTTGCCCAGGCTGGAGTGCAATGGCACCATCTTGGCTCACCGCAACCTCCGCCTCCTGGGTTCAAGCGATTCTCCTGCCTCAGTCTCCCAAGTAGCTGGGACTACAGGCGTGTGTCACCACGCCCAGCTAATTTTTGTATTTTTAGTAGATACGAGGTTTCACCATCTTGGCCAGGCTTGTCTCGAACTCCTGACCTCGTGATTCACCCACCTCAGCCTCCCAAAGTGCTGGGATTACAGGCATGAGCCACTGTGCCCGGCACACTTAACTCTTTAATAATTTTGAGTTGATTTCTGTATGTGGTCAGAGTTAGGGGTCTAATGTCATCCTTCTGCATGTGGTTATATAATTTTCCCAGCATCATTTATGGAAGAGACTGTCTTTTCCCCAATGTGTATTCCTAACAAGTTTGTTGAAAATCAGTTGGCTAACTGAGCTTCATAAGTGAAATAGAAATAAGATCCTTTTTAGACAAGCAAATGCTGAAAGAACTTGTTACTGCAAGAACTGCCTTACAAGAGCTCCTGAAAGGTATAGTGAACACGGGAAGGAAAGACCATAACCAACCAATATACAAACACACTTAGGTACACAGACCAGTGACACTATAAAGCAAGCATACAAACAAGTCTGCCTAATAATCAGTTAACATCATAATGGCAGAATCAAATCCACACATATCAATACTAACCTTTAATGTAAACAAGCTAAATGTCTCCCAATGAAAAGGAACAGTGTGGCAAGCTGGATAAAGAAGCAGTACCCAATGATACGCCATCTTCAAGATACCCCTCTCATATGCAATGACATCCCCAGGCTGAAATTAAAGGGATGGAAAAAAATCTACTAAGCAAATAGAAATCAGAAAAAAAGCAGGAGTTGCAATCCTAATTACTGAGAAAACAGACTTTAAACCAACAAAGATTTAAAAAGACAGACAAGGCATTACATAATGGTAAAGGGTTCAATTCAACAAGAAGAGCTAACTATCCTAAATATATATGTACTCAATACAGAAACACTCAGATTCATAAAGCAAGTTCATAGAGACCTATGAAGAGATTTAGACTACTATAAAATAATAGTGGGAAATTTCAACACTCCACTGACAGTATTAGACAGATTCTTGAGGTAAAAAATTAACAGGTATTCAGACCTGAACTCAACACTTGACAAAATGGACCTAATAAACATCTACAGAACCCTCCATCCTAAAACAACAGAATATACATTCTTCTCATCACCACATGGCACATACTCTAAAATATACCACACAATTGGACATAAAACAATTCTCAGCTAATTCAAAAACAAAAACAAAAAAACACAAAATCATACCAACCACACTCTTGGACCAGAACAGAATAAAAATAGAATTCAATACAAAGAAATTTTCTCAAAGCCATACATTTACATATAATTCAAACATGTTCTGGAATGACTTTTGGGCAAATAATGAAATTAAAGAGAAAATAAAGAAGTTCTTTGAAACTAATTAGAATGAAGTTACAACATACCAGAATCTCTGGGACACAGCTAAGGCAGTGTTAAGAGGGAAATTTATAGCACTAAATGCTCACATCCCAAAGTTAGAATGATCTCAAACTAACAACCTAACATAACAAGTAGAAAAACCAGATAAGCAAGAGCAAACCAACCTCAGAGCTAGCAGAAGACAAGAAGTAACCAAAATCAGAGCTAAACTGAAGAAGATTGAGACATGAAAAACCATTCAAAAGATCAATGAATCCAGGAGTTTTTCTTTGAAAAATCGAGTAAGATAGACCACTAGTTAGACTAATAAAGACAAGAGAGAAGATCCAAACAAACACAACTAGAAATGACAAAGGGGACATTACCACAGAAATACAAATAATAAAGACTACTATGGATACTTCAGTATAAAGAATACTATGGATACTTAGTTTGTGTGGATATGCACACAAACTAGACAAACTAGAATAAATAAATTCCTGGAAATATGCACCTTCCCAAGACTGAATCAGGAAGAAATTGAATCCCTGAACAGATCAATAATAAGTTCTGAAATTGAGGCAGTAATAAATAGCCTACCAACAAGAAAAAGTACAGGAACAGAAGGATTCATAGCCAAATTCAACCACATGTACAATAAAGATCTGGTACCATTCCTTCTGAAACTATTCCACAAAACTGAAGAGGAGAAATTTCTTCCCAACTCATTCTGAGGCCAGCATTATCCTAATATCAAAACCCAGCGCAGACACAACAAAAAAATAAGACTTCAGGCCAATATCCTTGATGAACATGAAAGCAAAGATACTCAACAAAACACTAGCAAACTGCATCCAACAGCACATCAAAAAGCTAATCCACCATGATCAAATAAGCCTTATCTCTGAGATGCAAGGCAGGTTCAACACATACAAATCAATAAATGTGATTCATCACATAAACAGAACTAAAGTCAAAAACCACCTGATTACCTCAATATATGCAGAAATAGCTTTTGATAAAATACAACATTCTTTCATGTTAAAAACCCTCAGTAAACTAGTTATTGAAGGAACATACTTCAAAATAAGAAGAGCCATTTATGAGAAACACACAGTCAGCATTATACTGAATAGACAAAAGCTGAAAGCATTCCCCTTGAAAACCAGCCCAAGACAAGGATGCCCTTTCTCACCACTACTACTCAATATAGTATTGGAAGTTCTAGTTAGAGTGATCAGGCAAGAGAAAGAAATAAAGGGCATCCAAATAGGAAGAGAAGAATTCTAACTATCCATGTTTGCCTATGACATGATCCAGTATCTCAAAAACCCCATAGTCTCACCTGAAAAGCTCCTTCAGCTAATATCTTCAGCAAAGTTTCAGGATACAAAATCTATATAAAAAATTAGTAGAATTTCCATAAACTGACAACATCCAAGCTGAGAGCCAAATCAGGAATGCAATCCCATTCACAACTGCCACAAGAAGAATAAAATACCTAGGCATATAGCTAATCAGGGAAGTGAAAGATCTTTACCACAAGAATGATGAAACACTGCTCAAGGAAATCAGAGATGGCACAAATGAACGGAAAGACATTCCATGTTGATAGATAGGAAGAATATTGTTAAAATGGCCATACCACTCAAAGCAATTTACAGATTCAATGCTACTGCTATCAAACTACCAATGACATTCTTCACAGAACTGGAAATATCTATTTAAAAATTCATATGGAAGCAAAAAGAGCCTAAATAGCCAAGTTAATCCTAACCAAAAAGAACAAAGATGGAAGTATCACATTACCCAACTTAAAACTATACTACAGGGCCACAGTAACCAAAACAACATGGTACTGGTACAAAAACAGATACATAGACCAATGGAACAGAATTGACAGACCAGAAATAATGCCACACAGCTACAGCCACCAGATCTCCAACAAAACTGACAAAAACAAGCAATGGGGAAAGGACTACCTATTCAATAAATGGTGCTGGGATAAATGGCTAGCCATATACAAAAGACTGAAACTGGACCTCTTCCTTACATCATATACAAAAATCAACTCAAGATGGATTAAAGACTTAAATGTAAAACACGAAACTATAAAAACCTTGGAAGACAGCCTAGGAAATATCATTTTGGACATAAGAACTGACGAAGGTCTCATGATTAAGATGCCAAAAGTAAATGCAACAAAAGCAAAAATTGACAAATGGGATCTAATTAAACTAAATAGCTTCTGTACAGCAAAAGAATCTATCAACAAAGTAAACAGACAACCTACAGAATGGGAGAATATATTTGCAAACTATGTATCTGATAAAAGTCTAATATCCCTATAAGGAACTTAAACACACTTATAAGCAAAAACAACCCCATTAAAAAGTGGGCAAAGTACATGAACAGACACTTTTCAAAAGAAGATATATATCCATCCAACAATCGTAAGAAAAAAAGCCCACTATCACCGATCATTGAAGAAATGCAAATCAAAACCACAATGAGATACCATCTAATCCAAGTCAGAATGGCTATTATTAAAAAGTTAAAAAAACAAAACAGATACTGTCAAGGTTGTGGAGGAAAAAGAATGCTTATACACGGTTAGGGGGAGGGTAAATTAGTTCAACCATTGTGGAAAGCAGTGTAGTGGTTCCTCAAAGACATAAAAACTGAAGTACCATTTAATCCAGGAATCTCAATACTGAGTATATACCCAAAGAAGTATAAATCATTCTACCATAAAGACACATGCACACATATGTTCATTACAGCACCAGTTACAATAGCAAAGCTGTGGAAATCAACCTAAATGCCCATCAACGGTAGGCTGGATAAAGAAAATGTGCTATATATACACCATGGAATACTATGTATCCATAAAAAAGAAGGAGATCATGTCCTTTGAACATGGATGGAGCTGGAGGTCATTATCCTTAGTGAACTCAGGCAGGAACAGAAAACCAAGTATCACACGTTCTCATTACAAAAGGGAGCTAAATAATGAGAACCAATGGGTACAAAGAGGGGAACAACAGACACTGGGGCCTACTTAAGGAAGGAGAGTAGGAGGAAGCAGAGGATCAGGAAAAATAACTATTACGTACTATGCTTAGCACACAGGTGACAAAATAATCTGTACAACAAACCCCCATGACACAAGTTTTCATATATAACAAACCTGAACATGTACTCATGAAAGTATAATAAAAATTTAAAAAGCAAATCATTTGGCTGTAGATACGTTAATTTATTTCTGGGGTTTCTATTTTGTTTCATTGGTTTATGTATCTGTTTTTATGCCAGTACTATACTGTTTTGTTTACTATAGCTTTGTTGTATATTTTGAAGTCAAGTACCATGCTGCTTTGAGCTTTGTTCCTTTTGCTCAGGATTGTTTTGGCTATTTCAGGGTCTTTTGTAGTTCTATACGAATTTTAGGACTTTTTTTCTATTTCTGTAAAGAATGTTATTGAATGTTCTGATATTCCTACATTGCAATAAACTATGTATTATGGTGGGTAGTACGACCATTTCTATAATGTTAATTTTCCAATCCATGAATACAGGATATTTGTGTCCTCTTCCATTTCTTTTATTATAAAAGTTTTAAATGTAGAGATCTTTTCCCTCCTTGGTTAAGTTTATTTCTAGGTATCTTATTTTTTTGTAGCTATGAAAAACATAACCTTTTTGACTTCTTTTTGGGGTAGTTAGCAATTAGTGTATAGAAACACTGCTGATTTATGTATGCTGATTTTGTATTCTGCAGCTTTCCTCAATTTGTTAGTTACTTTGAACAGTTTTTGGTGAAGGTTTTAGGGTTTCCTTTATATAAAATCATGTCATCTGCAAATGGACAATTTGACGCTCTCCTTTCCAATTTGGATGCCTTTTATTTCTTTCTTTTGCCTAAATGTTCTGGCTAGGACTTCCAGTACTCTGTTGAATAAAAGTGGTGAGAGTGCAAATCCTTGTCTTGTCTCTGACCTTAGGGGAAAAACTTTCAGATTTCCCATTCAGTATGCTGTTACCTGTGGAATTCTTATATATAGCCTTCATTGTGTTGAGATATATACCTTCTATACCTATTTTATTGAGTTTTTATCATGAGGGATGTTAAACTTTGTCAAATACTTTTTCTGTATCTATTGAAATGATCATATGTGGCTTGTCTTCCTGTTAATGTGGTGTATCACATTTATTGGTTTCCATATGTTAAATCATACTTGCATCCGTGTGATGAATTTCACTTGACTATATGAGTGATCTTTTTAATATGCTGTTAAATTCATTTTACTAGTTTTCTGAAAATTTTTGCATCTATGTTCATCTGAAATATTGGCCTGCAGTTGTGTTTTTTTTTTTTCAGGTTGTGTCCTTGTCCAGTTTTAGAGTTGGGGTAATGCTGGACTCAAAATGTGTTTGGAAGTATTCCCTTCTCTTCAGTTTTCTGGAATACTTTGATAAGAATTGGTATTAGTTCTTTAAGTGTTTGGTAAACTTCAGCAGTTAATCCATCAGGCCCTGGAATTTTCTTTGATGGAAGACTTTTTCTTACTGATTCAATTTTGTTACTCATTATTGGTCTGTTCAGATTTTCCATTTTTTCATAACTTAATCTTAAGGTTGTATGTGTCCAGCAATTTGTCCCTTTCTTCTGTTACCAAATGTGATCATACACAGTTGTTCGTAAGTCTCACAATTCTTTGTATTTTGCATATTTTACTGTAATGTCTTTTTTCTTTCATCTCGGATTTTATGTATTTGAGTATTCTCTCTGACCTTTCATTTTCTGGGCAACACCAAGTTGTTTCCACTTTAAGGTTATGTAGTAGACTTTTCCTCTTACTGGAATGCTCTTGCTTCCACCCATCTTTGCATGCCTGGCTTCTTGATATGCTTTAAGTCTCATTCCAAATATTACCTCCTACGTAAGCCTTCTACCGTTTCCTCCAGTTTCACTCTATCCCATTAATCTTACTTTCTTCTTAGCAGTTATCATGATTAAAATTGAGTAGCTTGTATCATAGTGTTGAACAGTGTCTCCTTCATCACTCCAAAGTCATGTAGAAGGTGGGCAGGAGAGAACAGATCTTTTTTATCTTGCCCAGTGTTGTATCTCTAGCATTTGCCCAGGTTCTAGCTTGGTGCAATAGTCTGTGAACAGTTCGTTACCAGTTTGCTAAAAGATAAACCAACACAGAGCTTTCTACTAAAAAAAATATATATATCAGCTAAACTAAACAACATGCCTAGTGACTTAGTTGATTTATATTCTGACAAACTTCTTTTCTGCCTATGGACTTCTAACAGTTTCTGGAATGCTATGGTCCACCGACTATACCTTGAGTAGCATTGACCTCATTTCTAAGAGGGGCTGGAAGATTTTATTTCAGTAAAAGCTAAAAGATAACAAAATGTGAGGGATTTAATAAAATATTTGACAGTTTTAGTAGATTGTTCATATTTCAAGTATTACAATCAGTGATAATTTGTCAGTAAAAAAATTGCTTGTACTTAGCTTGTGAGAAGTAGGGTGGTGTCATCAGAAAAGTCTACTAATAGCCATTAAGGCCAGGTGAGAATAGAGCGTGAGCGAAAAGGCCAACCCACTGAAGCAGTAGATAAAGCTTAATACCAGAAGTCCTATTAGAAGGTAGGACAGACATGGGAATATTCTAATGACAACTAGGGAGAGTGTTATTTTGTCTTCCCACAAGAGATCAGCATACTGTACCCCAAACAGAAAAAAGAACTCAAAACTGAAAGAGGTTAGTGGGCTTGAAAAACACCTTCCTACACCTCAATATTCAGAGGCGGTGAAGATTTCCATAAAGGAAAATAAAAGTTTAAGACTCCAATAAGTCGGCTGGGCACGGTGGCTCACGCCTGTAATCCCACCACTTTGGGAGGCCGAGGCGGGCAGACCACGAGGTCAGGAGATCGTGACCATCCTGGCTAACACAGTAAAACCCCTTGTCTACTAAAAATGCAAAAAAATTAGCTGGGCGTAGTGGCAGGCGCCTGTAGTCCCAGCTACTTGGGAGGCTGAGGCAGGAGAATGGCGTGAACCCGGGAGGTGGAGCTTGCAGTGAGCTGAGATCGGACCACTGCACTCCAGCCTAGGCGACAGAGCGAGACTCTCTGTCTGAAAAAAAAAAAAAAAAAAAAAAAAAGATTCCAATAAATCATTAAAATACAATTGTTACAATAACTTACATTTGTGGAGTACTGCCAATGTACTAGATACTGTGGCACATCCATTATGTCAATGAATTTCCTCAATAATTCTTTAGGGCAGATACATCTGTTATTCACTTTAAGTGAGGCTTAAACATGTAGTAAGTGGCAGAATCAGTACTTAAACACACAAAGTCTTAAATGGGAGTCTATGCTCTTAAAATTTATGCATATGGCCTTCCTATGTAAGAAACTTAATCCCAAATATTCACAGATAGATAGATAGATAGATAGATAGATAGATAGATAGATAGATAGGATAGATAGATATATAGCTATATCAGAGAAGGAACCTAGACAGAGATTCTAAACACCAGGTCTTGGGTGAGATATGAGATTGAATATAGAGTGATAAGTGCTGAAAAATAGCTTTTTACCAGAAGACCCTCAAAGCCTAAATGTCTATAATTAGGAATTCTTTTCTTTGGATCTTGAAAGCTTTTCCTATTACTAAGATCTCATAATAACAAGGGAGAAATAAAAAGTTCCGAAACTTGCCTCCTACTGTACCAGAATCCCTGAATTTCTGAATCTGCATTTTTTAAAAGCTCCACATGTGATTCTGATGAACAGACAAGTTTGGAAACCATTGCCTCAAGCTAATCCTTTATGAAGAAATGGTTGGAAGTTTGCTCAGTGACAGACTGATGGTGTTTGGACAGTGACAAAAGGGTAGGAAAAAAGAAAACATTAAATAGAAACAACATGATTTTTCCTTCCCAAGAGAAATTTTATTTTTTAACACTTTCTTACTTCTTTCAGGGCTCTGAGGGACTTTGCAGCAAATTGACCCAATGTACTAAATAGAAGAGTAATTGCATATTCGACAGGTGTTAGTTTGTCTCTTGGAGGAATAGGTGTCCCGGGGATAGAAAGCTCAAATGAATACGATATCATCCTTTGGACAGACAGCTGGAAGACAACGGTAAGCGTCACTACATGTGGAACAGCATAAACAACATCCTGTGCTAAAGTGAAGGGACATGGCTTTCCCAGTAAGTTATTTATTTCAAAATCACATACATTAGGGACTTTTTTTTTTCTAATGATGAATTGATATTCTGCCTGCTATTTTGAGATATCACTCTGACTCTTGCTCTTATACAATAGAAAAATGGAACTACATAGCAGGAATCCTTGGAAGATTGTATTAGTCCATTTTCGCACTGCTATAAAGAACTACCTGAGACTAGGTAATTTATGAAGAAAAGATGTTTAATTGGCTCACAGTTCTGCAGGCTTAAGAGGAAGCATGACTAAAAGGTCTCAGGAAACTTACAATCTGGTGGAAGGCAAAGGGGAAGCAAGGACCTTGAGCTTCTTTACATAGTGGCAAGAGAGAAACAGTCAGGGGTGAACTGCCACACACTTTTAAAGCATCAAATCTCATGAGAACTCCCCTACAATCATGAGAACATGGGGAAAACCACCCCTAGGATCCAATCACCTCCACAAGTTCCCTCCCCTGACATGTGGGGGTTACAATTCAACACGAGATTTGGGTGGTGTATTTGTTCTCACATTGCTATAAGGCAATACCCGAGACTGGATAACTTATAAAGAAAAGAGGTTTAATTGACTTACAGTTCACAGTTCCGCATGGCTGGGAAGGACTCAGGAAACTTAGAATCAAGGTGGAAAGTGAAGGGGAAGAAAGGCACCTTCTTCACAGGGTGGAAAGATGGAGTGAGTACAAGCAGGGGAAATGCCAGATGCTTATAAAACCATCAGATCTCATGAGACTCACTAGCCATAGAGAAAACAGCATGGAGAAACTGCCCCCATGATCCAATTACCTCCACCCTTGGTCCCACCCTTGGCATGTAAAGATTATGAGGATTACAATTTAAGATGAGATTTTGGGTGGAGACACAGCCAAACCATATCAAACATAAACCAATACTGGGAAAATCTCAGCAAGTAGGTCTCAAATTGAGGTTCAACTTCATGTTCTTCTCTATGCCCATTTGTGGCCTTGAATACAGCTGGATTTTTTTTTTTTTTTTTTTTTTTTTAGATGGAGTCTCACTCTGTCACCAGGCTGGAGAGCAGTGGTGTGATCTCAGCTTGCTGCAACCTCCGCCTACTGGGTTCAAGTGATTATCCTGCCTCAGCCTCCTGAGTAGCTGGGACTAAAAGCCCCCGCCACCACACCTGGCTAATTGTTGTATTTTTGGTAGAAATGAGGTTTCACCATATTGATCAGGCTGGTTTCAAACTCCTGACCTTGTGATCTGCCCACCTTGGCCTCCCAAAGTGCTGGGATTACAAGTGTGAGCCACTGCACCTGGCCAGGGTACAGCCGATTTTCTATCAACCTATGTCCATTGGTTGTTATATCTGTATATCTGTTAAAATATGCCATGAGACTCATAATGCCTTATCTAATATTGCCAATATCCATTATATTCAAGTATTGCTTGAGTTAATTTAATCTAAAAGAGTTCAGGAGGAGCAGCAAGACTACTTTAAGAAAGTCCACATTATAACAAAATATGAATTATCCTTTATCTGTAGCTCTGAATGCAGTGCAGAACATATAGGTTCATTTGTATCATTAGATAATGGTGATGCCAATTACACTTCATATTTGACATAAGTGAATCCTAAATGGAATAACACTTCATATTTCACATAAGTGAATCCTAAATGGAAGTCTTAGAGAAAAAGTGGAAATATCTATATTTTTTACTGAGTTTAAGAGTATTTACACAAAATTTATTCATTACTTAACTCATAAATATGAAAGTAGAAACAAGAGGAAGCTTATGCCAGATGTTTGCCTAGGATTAGCATATATTTATTGGAAGATTATGAGAGTTATTGAGAGCAAGTCTAGCTGTTATCTGTTTAATTTTTTAAAAGTATATGTATCAGAAAAGTTTACTTGACTTAGAAGTTTTAAAAATGTCATTATTTGCACAGTAGATGCAAACAAGATTTAACTGTCAATAGTTGCTAAGAAAGTGTAACATTAGGTTATACAAGTATGGGGGAAATAAAGACATTTTCATTCATTAAATGTGTGCACTATCACGTTGCATGATATTGAATGTGTGAAATGTGAGATTCATAATAATTAGCATGGGTTAAATTCAGACATTTATATTTGGTGCCAAAAAAAATTGGATACTTACATGATATCCATGTGCCCAGTCTGTGCTTTCAGCAAAATGATGAGAAAAATACATCTAGTTAATTTATTTTAGAATAATTTATATATTTGCTTCATTACAGGTGAGAAAGTAGAGGAGAGTACATTCCCCAAATGAGAAGACTGAGGAAAAATAATAACTATTCATAAACCTGAAATTTGTTTGAGGTTTGGCGCAAGTGCAAGATAAAGTTTAAAGTCATTTCTTATTTCATCTAAATAAATCTTCTTAGGCTGGATGATATATTAAGGGGATATAATCTATAAAATATTTTAAATCACTTAACTCTATTTCACCCGGATGTATTTAGTGTGGCTGGAAGGCTCTGTTCAGGAAATGAAAGTTTCTAAATTGTGACTGTTTTTACTAGAGGGTGAATCTTTCCAAAGAGAGAGGATTGGGGATGTGAGAAAAGGTCCTGGCCAGCAGCAATAGCAGACTGTGTCACACTGCCAGCAGCAGCAGCAGGGGAATAAAATCCAAAAATGAAATGTGCTTTTTGAAGGATGTATCCTCTTTGTCTTTTCCCCAGATGTACTCTCTTCCCATTGGTTTACCATATTCTCTTGGATTGGATGACCACAGTGAGGATGAGACATAGAAAGGAAAACTAAGTCTTTGAGCCAGTGAATAAAATGCTTAATTATTAGTGATATATAATGTTTCCATTCTTATTGCTTTATATAGAATTTCAGGAAAGATTTTGGAGTGGATAGATCTCTGATCCTTGCATCTGATTTCTGCCTAAGCAGACATCTCTCCCAGAACCTATTTGGGAGCAAGGAGAGAAATGGAGTCAAAGGTGAAAGCTAGCATGAAGATGATTTATTCCAGTAAAACTTGGGCAATGCATCCCCGTCACCATGTCAGCTGTCAAAAATGCCACCAGCCTTTTATTTAGTTGTTTCAGTACTTACTCCTGAAAATCATCAATCTTTGGAATTGGCACTTTAATTAAAACCTAAAGGGAAGTGGTTGGTATGAATTTGTGCACAGGTTTAAGTGTACATGTGTGAATATGTGCACTTACATGCTTTTGGAGTTTGTGTTTGTGCATGTATGTTAATATATTTTTAATATGTATACACTTACTAGTGTCTTTATACTTTATGCACTTAGGGTTTATTTAAAGCCATATTGGTGGTTTTGAGAAACACATTTATAATCACACCGAGACACAGATACATCAAAAATTGTAATAAGTGAATGTATTCTTTGAAGGAGACCTATTGTAAATCCCATAAAAAACAAATATTTATTCTAAAAACAAATATTTATTTCTAAGCTATATTCTAAAATATATCCACTGCAAAAACCACAAATTTTTATTCTAAAGGTAGGTTATTCTGGATAATCTAACTTTTTGTAATTCTTATGCTTTTTTGGTAATATTTTAAGTTTTAAACAAGAAACCTGTGTATGACAGTACTGACTATGGTCAGGCAAAAAACAGTTAGATCTGAGGATGCTCTCAAATGGCCCAATGTCTAGGAAACCAATGTCTTAAGTCTCTACCTTTGTGAGAACTCTGGTTAGATTTTCCATACAGAGCTTAGCAAGATGATATTTCTGATTTCCTTCTCATCTTCCTTATTAGTGGCATTCTTCATTTTGGGCCTGAGTCACTCTCTTCTGCTATCCCCTGGATAACCAGTCTGACCCCTCCCATCTGGCACTCAAACGGGTACACTCTTTTCTAAGAGGAACTTCTCTCTATAAACCCCAAACTCCATGATAAATTTCCTTTCAAGGAACTGTCTTTAGCTAATATCCATGGTGAATAATGCTAATCACTGTAAAAGTCTGATGAAATATTACAAGGGGAATTTCCTTAGTTAGAGCAAAGCCATGACCGAGACAAGTGATTGTCTAAAGGAATGTCAGATTCCAGCAACATGGTCAGTGAGACACATAAAGAGAAAAAAAAACAAGCTTTTTTTTCTCCAAAGAGCTCACACTCTGTTTGGGTTATCTTTCCACAGTGCAAAGAAGTATGTGATGTTTTTGCAACAGTGCAAAAAAGGATGTGATTGTCAAGACTGTATTCTAATTTACATAAAGTGAAAGGCCAAGTTGAATATTTGTCCTGTTTAGTGTGAACACCATGAAAATTCATCCAGCAGGACCCCATTCCTGCTGTAAGGGACCCTCGTTCAACAAGCCATAATTGCCTTCACAGATTGACCCCCAAAAACGATGATTCTGAAGAAGAAAGTTCCAGGCCAGTTTTCTTGCATCAGTAACAAACAAAGAGGGATGTTATAATAGCTAAGAGAGGAAGTATCTGCAATTAGGGTCTTCTGGACAACAGAATATTACAAAGGTATATGATATCTTAGGAACAACATCAGTAAAAGTAACTCTGAACTGGCAATGAAATAACTGATGGTTCTGTTTTGCTGTGTTTGCCTAGGCTGAATATAGAAAAAAATACATATGCATGTTATATTTCCAGAATCTCCATTCTTTGTCTCACAGGGATGGATTATATTTGGCAAGCTGTGGCATCTTGGCAATTGTCACCTCACATACAGATGGAGGTAGGCATGGGTTGGTGAAGATAAAGTAGAGGGGCTGTAAGAATGGCTTGTGTGAAAGTGGGAGAGGACAAGTGCTTTTCAGGGTCACAAGAGAATGAGGGGACACACCTTGTATAAGACCAAGAAGAGACTATTGTAGGGGCTGTACTGTATTAATTTGCTAGGGCTGCCCTAACAAAATATTATACCACTGATATGGTGGCTTAAACAACAGAAATTAATGTTATCATGCTTCTGGAGGTTAGAAGTTCAAGACCAAAGTGCTGGCACAGTTGGTTTCTTTTGTGGCCTCTCTCCTTGGCTTGCAGATGGCTGCCCTCTTGCTGCCTGCTCACATGGTTATCTCTATAAACACATGTTCCTGTTGTCTCTATGTCCTAATCTCTTCTTAACAAAAACACCAGACACACTGGATTTGTGTCTCCCCTAAAGGCTTTGTCTTAATTTAATCACCTCTTTAAAGATCCTGTCTCTAAATACAGTCACATTATGATACTCGAGGTTAGCAATTTAACATACGAATTTTGGAAGGACACAAGTCAGCCTTAACACCCACATTACCATATACTACAACATGCTCTTGTCAAATCCAGAAATTAGCTTGGTCTTGGTTACCTACACAGATGGTCAAAGCTCTGAGGCTGAGTTTTGTGTGTTTCTCTTTCAGCATTTCAGCAATAATGGCTCCAGGCTGACATATCTGGGATATTATTCCATGTATTTGCTATTTCTACCCATTATGCTATCTCTACTTCTAGTTTTATTAAACAGCTATTAATAGCTACCTCTCTAGTATATCTCTGTCCTCAAATGTTTTTGTCCGTTTGATATTTGGTTTAGATCAGGAATCACAAATTAAATCCCTACAGAGAATGAGTAGAGAGCACAAATGATGAAATTGGCCCAGCATAGGCTAACAGGAATATTGAGATACATGGTGAACCAGAGATGAGAAAGCCCCTGGCCCTTCTAAAGGGAGAAGTGCTGCTGATCTCTACTTGCTTGGAGCCATGTGGAATTTCTGGTAGTACTAGGTTTTCTGGTTTTTATAGTGAAGTTGGGAATACAGATTTTAATTGAATGCTTATAATTTAAAATTTTTGAACTATTTCAGATAAAATACTGTGTTGACCCTCAGTCTATATTCCCTCATAAAGATTGTGTCTTGCATCTACTGGAGATGCTGTTTCAGAGCTAATGGTCAATATAGAAATTCTCATTGAGAATAGGAAATACTAGAATAGGGTGTTCATTTGTAGAAGATAGAGACATTTCTATTTTCCAGGATTCATCTTAGATAAAACACTAAGTATATTTTTGTTTTTTGTTTTGTTTTTCTTTTTTTTTTTTTTTTTTTGAGACAGGGTCTCATGGTCACCCAGGCTGGAGTGCAGTGGCACCATCTTGGCTCACTGCAACCTCTGCCTCCTGGGCTCAAGTGATCCTTCCACCTCAGTCTCCCAAGTAGCTGGAACTACAGGCATGAGCCACCATGCCTGGCTAGTTTTTTGTACTTTTTATAGAGATGGGGTTCTGCCATGTTGCCCAAGCTTGTCTTGAACTCCTAGACTCAAGTGATCCACCTGTCTCAGCCTCCCGAATTGCTGGGATTACAGGTGTGAGCCACTGCGTCTCTGTGTGTTTCATTTAAAAAAAATCAACTTAGAGTAAAAAGAAAACTACATGGGCATTCTCAAGCAATAAAAAAACTATTCACCTTAAATTATAAATTAGAAGACTAAGGAAGGCTAAGAGAAGAAAAAGACAGGAGAGGTTCAGCAGCAACAGGTGAGCCAGTGAGATAGAGAAAGGTTGTATATCTCAGAAGGTGAGAAATAGTCCAAGCCACCACAATCAATCCAAAAGGCCTCATGGAAGTGAGAGTGCTTAAGCTGGGTTTAAATCATGAGTAGAAAAGTGACTTCTAATTTTAGGATGTGGTAAAGGCAGAAGCAGCATGTTACATTTAGGGAATAGTGAGGACTAACTCTTAATTGAGAATGGAAACTATCCTTCTATAAAGTTAAACCAATGGGCATTTGTAGTTTGATGTCATTTCTGGTTGCATTTCCTAACCTTGTGATCTTTGCCTAATTAAGAATAGTAGGTGAGAGAAGAACAGAACACTAAAAAAGAGTCTGTACAGAGTAGAAGTTCACAGGCGTTTTTTCTGTTAAGGACCATCATATAATCTCTGCAAGTGCTCAACTCTGTGGTAGCATGAAAGCAGCCACAGAGAAATGAGTGTGGTTGTGTCCCAATAACATTTTGTTTACTAAAGAAGTAGTAGGCAAGACTTGATCTTGCCTCTAATCCGGAGGGAAAAGAGACACTGATGTAGGCTAAGGGTAGGAGAGCAAGGAAGAAGCATCCAGGGACAGAGGCCCTAAATAGTGCCAAGCGCAACACTGAACACTTTCAAAATGACTAATATGTTTTTTGAAACTCTATGGAAGTGTAAGAAAGGAAGAAACCAGTATGGTAGGAAGATGATGGGTAGGTGATTTTTTTTTTAATGCAGACAGAAATGACGGGCACTATATGGGAAAAATAAAATCCAAATGAAATGAGAGACCAAGCCTATCTGAGGAGGCTAAATGGAAGAAGAAAGCCAGAGCATGGAGGTCAAATCATTCAGACATATCAAACATTAGAACAGAGAGGATCCAGTGGTAAAACAGTAGGTGATGACACAAGCCCATTGCAATAAAAAGGCTCAAAAAGGGGATACGAACTCTTATTTTACTGGGGCTATTTCTTTGAACAAGGAACTCATCAACCTCATTAAGCAAGTCCCGTTTTTTCTTTCAGCAGCTGCCCCAAATTTCTTTCTTCATCTCTAGTAAACTATTCCAGCCCTGGGAGGCATCCAGGAAAACAAGAAATGATGAGGGACATGAGCCTCTGTTGGTGTTCCTGTGCATCTCCCTCAGCACCAGGCCCACTTGCCAACCGTCTTTATTTCTGAAAGCTTTGTCTATTCCAGTGAGGTATGAGTGATCCCATAGGCACAGTGTGGAGTCTACAGAGTATTAAGCCTTGCAGATGTCATTAAGGCAATGTTCCCAGCTGAAGTAATGAATGCAGCCAGCAGGAGACCCAGAGAATTGAGTTTATTGAGGGGATTGTTGTGGTCTCATTATCTAGTTTAACAATTTGGGGATCACCAAATCACATATCATCATAACTCCCTTCTTGCCAATGTTTTCTCCTTCTCTTTCGAGACCTGCCACTGAATCATTTCACAGTATGCTTTAATGACAGTGGATATGCGATTCACTGTGGTTTTATAATAAAGCTGCAGCTGCCAGGCTTGTCTAAAGAATTACAAGGTCTCTTTTTTCAAGCACAGTGAAATGAATATCCCATCAAAAATAACACCTTGGATTTAAAATAAAGGTGCTTGGATACAACTTGCAAGAACTAAATTCTCTTTTAGTTTTTATTCTGGAGTAATTCCTAAGCCCTGAGACAATGCCCTTTGTGTGAAGTAGAATGTGAGGTACTCTGGCTTAGGGTAAAACTGACTGTACTTGTCTCCATCTTCCACAAGCCCAGCTGATATTTTATTAACATCCCCGTGCAGGCAGCACCTGGCTCAGTGCCTCACACATAAGAGTTGCTCAGTAAGTGGGAGGCAGGTTGGAGGGATGATTACAAATTTCCCTTGTGTTTCACAGGTCTTGGGAGGAAGCCGGTTAATGTCCTCTTCTCTTGTTATTTACTTTGCAAACTACCATTAGGATTCGGATGCGTTCCAGAGAAGGCTTTTTATTTAGCAACATGAGAACTAGGCAACCTACTTTTTTGTTCTCAAATTTGAACCATTGCTATGAAAATATTTTGAATTGATAGACAACTGGAGCTTATTTTCTGTACACTCAGCTATAGGCTATCAACTGAAAACTTGAGGTTTTTTTTTTTTAGTGAGGCTTGTTAATGTCTATTATGTGACCAGTACTGATCACAACTTTATAGTTACATGAGGACCATCATGTGGTTGGATGTTTTCTTATACTGACAAGCAGATAGGCTCTTTTTGACCATACGTTCTCCATGTTTCTCCATTGTCATCTCTCTGCCGTTTCTGCTGATAATTAAAACCTATGAAATTCAGGACTAAATCCAACAATTAAATAATTTATTGTATATTTTGCAGACAAGCTGTATTCTTCACTTATTGAAGGTACAATTAAAAACACATAAAACTTTAATTCATATAATGTTTAATTGGTAGGTTTGAAGCCAATTATGGTACCAGTGTACTCTTTCCTCAGTTTTAATTCCTACATTAGTTTTCATTAAAAATGTTAAATTAAAAGAAATTGTCATTAAGTATCAGAGAAAGCTGTCACTGAACCTAGCAGGTGGTATCTGTTAACAAAGCTAAAACCACTTAGGAAAATGCTTCCAATGGAATCATGTCTTGATAACTACTGTTAAGCAGCAAGAATCCCACTGTCCCCAACACACACATCCTATGATATCCTATACTAAAAGCTACAGCACATATCCAAGCCAGAAAATTGGAAAGTCTTAAAAAATAAAAAAAAAATGAAATAAACATCAGTTAACAATTATATGACAATAAAACTGGCAACCTTTAAAAAAGACAAATGTGCCTTAAGACCCAGGATTACCCAGCTTAAAATTTTGAATGCTGTTTGGTAGTATCTTCCATATTCTTGGTTTTCTCTCTTTCCCAGAAGGTCTTTCCCATCTGAGAAAAAGTTAAGAAAAAAGTCAAGGCCATTAATAACATTGAACCCCTGGTCTGAAGCATAAAATTATCTCTGTCCCTTTCTGTTTCAGTATATCTCAAGAAAGGGCTATAATTACTATTAATAGCCTGAATCAAAGAAATTCTAAAAATTATAATTCTCTCTTTGTCTTATTCTTTTTCTCCAATTTCTATACTTTCTGTTCTTTGAGACACAGTCTCGCTCTGTCGACCAGGCTTCAGTGCAGTGGTGCGATCTTGGCTCACTGCAAGCTCCGCCTCCCGGGTTCACACCATTCTCCTGCCTCAGTCTCCCGAGTAGCTGGGACTACAGGTGCCCGGCACCACGCCTGGCTAATTTTTTTTTTTATTTTTAGTAGAGACGGGATTTCACTGTGTTAGCCAGGATGGTCTCGATCTCCTGACCTCATGATCCGCCCGCCTTGGCCTCCTAAAGTGCTGGGATTACAGGCATGAGACACCGCACCCGGCCATCTGTACTTCTTTAATTAAATGCACTGAGTGGAAAAATATTTTGTACTGGAGGGTAAGGAAGGTTGCACAACCTTTACGGTGAGAATATTAAAAATTCTATTTCAGCTACTTTGAAATATACATTATTGTTGATTATAGTTACCCTACTAATAGAACACCACGACTTATCCCTCCTAACTGTATCTTTGTACCTGCTAACTTCTCATCCTTCTCCTCCCATCTCTCTCCAGCCTCTGGTAACCACTCTTCTACTTTACTTTTATGAAATCAACTTTTTAAGATTCCACATATGAGTGAGATCATGCAGTATTTATCCTTCCATGCTTGGTTTATTTCACTTAACATAAAGACCTCCAGTTCCATCCATGTTTCTGTAAATGGCAGACTTTTCTTCTTATGGCTAAATAGTATTCCATTGTATATATATATCACGTATCCTTTATTCTTTTATCCATTGGTCAACATTTAGATTGATTCCATATCTTGGCTATTTTGAAGAGTGCTGCAATAAACACAGAAATGCAGATATCTCTTCAATATATGGATTTTATTTCTTTGGATATATATACAGTAGTAGGATTGTCAGGGCCTATAATAGTTCTATTTAAATTTTTTGAGAAGCCTCCATACTGTTGTCCATCATGGCTATACTAATTTACATTCCCACCAACAGGGTATAACAATTCCTTTCTCTCCACACTCTTGCTAGCATTTATTATTTTTTGTCTTTTGGTAGCCATTTTAATTGGAGTGAGGTAACATCTCATTGTGATTTTGATTTGCATTTTCCTGATTAGTGATGTTGAGCATTTTTTCATGTACCTGCTGCCCATCTGTATGTCTTCTTTTGCAAAATGTCTATCAGATACATTGCCCAGTTTTAACTGGGTTGTTTTTTTTTTTTTTTGCTATTAGTTCTTTATATATTCTAGTCATTAATTCTTTGTCAGATACATAGTTTGTGAATATTTTCTCTCATACTGTAGGTTGGCTCTTCATTCTATTGTTTCCTTTGCTGTGCAGGAGTCTTTTTTTGATGTAATCCTATTTGTCCATTTTTCCTTTGGTGCCTGTGCTTTTGAGGCTTCATAAAAAATAAATAAATAAATAAATAAAACTTTGCCCAGCCCAATGTCATGAAGCATTTTACCTGTTTTATTCTAGTAGTCTCATAATTTTGGGCTTTACATTTAAATCTTTAATTCTTTGTAAGTTGATTTTTTGAAAGTGGTGAGAGATAGTGGTCTAGTTTCACTATCTAGTTTTGTATGTGGATATCCTAGTTTCTCAGAGCCATTTATTGAAGGGACTGAATATGTTTTCCTGAATATGTGCTCTTGGAGCCTTTGTTGAAAGTCAGTTGGTTGTTCATGTGTAGATTTTTTTTTTTCTGGATTATCTCTTTTTAGTACTTCCTGTACTCACTCAACACAGAGTCTCTAGAACCTCCTGATGAATCCATTTAAAATAGTTTTGGATCTATGAAGAGAACAGGGATTAGGATCCCTTAGTCTAAGCAGTGTGTGGTGTCCCTCACTGGATCTGCTCTTCAATTTTCATGATAGCAAGTGCCCACCAGACTGGGGAATTGGACTAGATCTATACATTTCTTTTCACTAAAATTCTGTATTATATTCTGACTTTATGTATTATATAATAAAAAAGGTTTAAAAATGAGACACCACATCACCCCTGCCATGACTTGACCTGGTCTACTACTTCTTAGACAAACAATCTGAATTTTGCTCTTAGTTGGACTTTTTGCTAATTATATGCCCTCTTGTTCTATTCCTTCACACTAACTTTGAAAATATATGTGCATTTTTCTTAGAATTGTTATTGGGTTTTAGGTTGTGTGTGTGTGTGTGTGTGTGTTTTGATTAATAAACTACATAACTGAGGAAGGAAAAACAGAAGTTTGCCCAAGTTTTCAATAGTCTTCCTCAACCATATTTTTCTCCATAAGCACTATTATTTTTAGGGATCAGTTTTGTGGATTCTAAGATTTTTCAGGAATGCATATATTGTGTTATGTTATGACTTGTAGTTTTAAAAAAGTCAAATAGTGCCAAAAGGCTTATAAAAATAGCGTTGGCTTTCTGTCTCAAAACTGTTAGAAACTCTTCTTTATCCCTAGCATTCTAAGATTTCATGATGTGCCTTTTTGTGGGGCTTTTTAAATTCATTTTGTTGGGCACTCAGTGGGTACTTTTCATCTGAAGTTACATGCTTTTCACTTTTGGAAAATTTTCTTGTATGATTTCTTTGATAATTCTTCTCTCAATTTTTTTCTAGAACATCTATGAACACAGTGAAAATGGGAAAATGAAGATTTAAATGAAACTTCCTCAGTTATATAAACCAAACTACAAAAATAGAAGTCAAAGGAGATGGATGCCAGGTGTTAGCCTAAGAGTTGGCATGTATTTTTTGGAGTACTGTGAGGTGTATTGCAAGTCTTGCCATTATTTGTTTACATTTTTCAAAAAGCTAAAAGTCAAAATAGCCAAAATAACTCAGACTATTTCAAAAGCTCATTATTTGCATAGTGTATTCATTTGAGCAAGAGGAAAGTCTGACTGCTAAGAGTTGCTAGGCAAGGATAAAAGTGGACTGTATGTGTAAAGAAGGGAATGAGAAGGTTGCACACAGGTAGTATGCTCTTTACCAGCCAGTGCTGCCATCCCTAGTTGCTGGGAATATGGGCTGATACATAACAACATCCCCTTTCCTAGACAATTTTCTGGTCAGCCAGGAGCTGCCTCTCCTCAGGGGCTATGCAACCACCTCTTGGAGTTCAGAATTTAGATGATGACTGATATCAAGGTTTAAAGGCTGCTTGTGTCAAAGTGAGATTGAGTCAGTGGTACGATGTGTACTCTAGAGTTTTCACCATAAGACCAGTTGTAAAGAAGCCTCTGAGACCAGATTCTTGTGTAGGTTTTTTGTCTTGCCTATCCTGCATTCCTCACCTCTCCTGAAGGCTTTCTCTCATTCTGTCACTTGAACAAGAATCCCCTCCCAGGCTCTGCTTCCAAGGTACCTGACTTAAGACACAATTACACTTTTAAATTCAAAAAGCTATTTTTCCCCTCTGATTACTCTTGTTTATAGTATCCTGTTCTTATTACATGAATGTGATAATTTTAAAGGTCTTGTTCTGTTTCCTGCATAGTTTCTATTTTCTTTTTATATAGTTCCTTTGATCTCTGTTTCACAATTAAGGGTTTCCTCAAATGACTCGTGACGTTTGGCTATTCATTCCTATTTAAGGTAAGGATACCATAATTGGTTTAGAAGCTTTATTAGTCAGGGTTCTCCAGAGAGACAAAATCAATAGGATAGTGTGAAAATCATCAGGATAAAAATTGAGTCATTTGTGTTAATTCAAAATAAAACAAAACAAAACTCTGACGAATAGAGCCAGGGAAGGCTGTGACAAGAGGGTTTTCATGTAACAACAAAACTAATAACAAAATACAAAAAACTGCAAAAACTACAACCTTGCACAAAGGTCATTGCAACCTCACATAAAAAAATATTTCTGTAAGTACATCCACCCAGCAACTAACTGCCTGTCCAAACATGAACTGAATTCATTCTTGCTATTGATCTTTATAGTCATGGATAATAATTTTAAATCAATATATGATCCTTCTAAATTTTTCCTTTAAAAGCCTTTGGCTTCCTTTGCCTCCTTGAATATGCACACAGTTTACTATGGCATGTATATTCCCACTGCAATGCCATACTCCCAAATAAATATCTTTTTATTTTAGAGAGCCTCTCTTTGCTTGTTATTTAGATTCATGATAGACAGTAGATAGACTGATAATAAATAGATGTGAGGAAATTTATTGGGGAATTGGCTCATGCAATTATGGAAGCTGAGACGTCCCACAGTAAGTCACCTGCAAGCTGGAGACCAAGTGAAGCTGGTAGTGTGGCTCAGTCCAAGCCCCAAAGCATCAGAACCAGGGAAGCTAATGATATAACTCTCAGTTCAAGGTCAAACATCTGAGAACCCAGGGGACACCTGGTACAAGTCTCAGAGTCCAAAGGCAGGAGAACTTGGAGTTTGGATGTCAAAAGGCAGAAGAAAAAGGGGGTCCAGCTCCAGGAGAGACAGTGTGTGAGCACATTCATCTTTCCTCTGCCTTTTTGTTCTATCTGGGTCCCCAGCTGATTGGATGTTATCTGTCCACATTGAAGGTGGATCTTTCCCATCAAGTTCACTGACTCACAGTCCAATCTCCTCTAGAAACATCCTCACAGACACACCCAGAAATGATGATTTATAGCTATCTAGGTATCCCTTAGACTAGTTAAGTTGACATCTAAAATTAACCATCACAGAACCTCTGTGTGAATGGTGGACTCCTCTTTGGTGGACATTACTTGTAAGCAACTTTAAGTGGGCATTGTCTTATCACTAGGCATACCCAAATAGCTTATCTCTGGGGTGGTTCATTTTCTCTGGAGAAGTGTTCCTTTTTTACTATCTAGGTGGTGGAAGCTCGATTGCCTGATAAGTATTCTGAAGGGTCTGGGTCAGGGGACAGCTGTCATTTTGTCCCCTTCTTACAGCCTAACTGCTTATCCTTGCCCATTTTAAGTATATTTGTCTCCAAAGCTTCTCCGGTTTCATTTTTCTAGAAAACAGACCTACCATCTCCTGGTAAGAGACAGGGTAGGTAAGGGGTAATCACAGGTCCAATTGTTATAGGAACTTTCTAATAAGCCCCTTACTTTTATAGCTTTATCTCTTTATGGCATCCTCCCAATAGCCTTGCTTTTCATTATCCTCATCAGCACACATTTGTTTAAAATAGATCTTTGTACAATATTTTATTTAACAAAAATTTATGTAGTGCTTACTATCTGCTAGTGCAGGTCTAAGCACTCTGCAAATATAACTCATTTCAATATCACAACAATCTATGAGATAATATTATCTTCATTTAACAAATGAGGTAACTGAGTACAGAGTAACTTGCCCAAGGTCGCACAGCTACTAAATGGCAGTACCATATTTTTTATTTCAGGAAATTTGGCCCTAAAATCTTTGTTCTTAGCTGGCTGTATTGTTTCTCTAATGTTGGCTCACTTGCCATTTTGCCAAAGCTTCATTATGATGTGGGGTTACAAATGTCTGAGCTTATTGAAGGTGGGATTTCTGTTTCCAATATTGTTTTGGGGTAAATTACACGAGAAGGAGCTTACCATGATCTTTAAGTTGCTCCTGTGGTTAAGGTTTTAGGGTAGACATAATTATTTTCCTTAAAGGTTTAAACATCTGGTTAGAGTAGCAGGAGTATTAGAATAGTATAACTTGGAAAAAGAATTATAAAGCCATCTGATTGCATTAATTCCTCAGGGATTTTGATCTCCTCTCTGAGCCTGGGCAATTCACCTGACTCTTTAAAAAACAACTTTCATGACATATATAGTTATAAACTATATGCTTAAAGAGTACAATGAGTTTTGACAAAAAAAAAATGGTGAAACCATCAACATCTAGATGATGAATACATGCATCGTATCAGTATTCTTTTCACACCCCTTTGCAATCCCTCCCTTTTACCCCTTTCCCTAACTGTCCCCTGCCCAAGCCAACATCTCCCCCACAGCTCGAAACCCATCTCCCAGGATTTTCTGTCACTACCAATTAGTTTGCATATTTCTAGAATTTTATAAAAATGGAATTATGGAATCACAAAGCATGTACTTTTTTGGTCTTCTTTTTCTCAGAGTAATTATTTTGACAGCCATCTATGTTTTTACATGTATTATCGTTTATTACTATATTTTACATTTTCATACATTTAATGTATATAAATACAGTTTTGTTACATGGATATATTGCATAGTGATGAAGTCTATGCTTTCAGTGTAACCATCACCCAAATAGTGTCCATTGTTCTCATTAGGTAATTTCCTATTCCTCAACCCCATCCCACCCTTCCACCTTTTCTAGTCTCCAATGTCTGTTATTCCACTCTTATTGCTGACTTGTGTTCCATTATATGGATATGCCACATTTACTTATCTATTCCCTTGTAGATAGATATTTGGTGTATTTTAAAGCAATTTTAAGCTTTACAAATTAAGCTGCTATGAACATTTGTGTGAAAGTGTTTTTATAAGCACATGCTTTTATTTCACTCAGTTAAACACATGGGAGTGGAGTGGCTGGATCATTGACTTCTTAAAAATTAACTTCTTAAAAAAGTGCCAGACTTTTCTCATGTGTTTATACCACTTCATATTCCCATCAGTAGTGTATGATCATTCCAGTTTCTCTATACCCTCATTAACACTTTGTATGGTCAGTCTTAATTTTAGACATCCTAAAAGGTATATAGTATTTCATTGAGGTTTTAATTTGCCTTTCCCTAATGACTAGTGATATTGAGCACTTTTTCATGTGCTTATTTATCAGCTCTATGTCTTTTTATTATTATTATTATACTTAAGTTTTAGGGTACATGTGCACAATGTGCAAGTTTGTTACATATGTATACATGTGCCACGTTGGTGTGCTGCACCTATTAACTTGTCATTTAGCATTAGGTATATCTCCTAATGCTATCCCTCCCCCCTTGCCCCACCCCACAACACGTGATGGTTGACTTTTTTGTCGCCTACTATTTATTTACTTTTAACATTGAGATTTGAGAGTTGTTCTTTATATATTCCGGGTACAAATCCTTTATCAGATGTATGCCTTGAACATGTTTTCTTTCAGTCTGCAGTTTGTCTTTTCATTTCTCTTAATAGTGACATTCAAAGAGCAGTTCTCAATTTTGATGAAGTCAAATTTATAAACTTATTTTTCCCACTGAAAGGTAGATTCAGAGTTGTACTTAAATCTCCTGACACACAATCTAGTGTATTTCCCATAAATTCTGTCTTTCAGGAGTAAAATTCCCACTTAACCTATCCTAAATAAAAAGATACATACTCTCATCCCAAGGGATCCAGAAAGAGCAGTCCCTAACTCTCACCATCAAGAACATTTTTACTAGTGAATTGTTCACCTTACAGTAAATTTCAGAGGCAAATTTTGGGAAAATCTCATTAAGGACTTTGTTCTATGCAGTCCCGAGTCTCTTCTCAGGCCCTAATGAATTCTATATTTTTTTCCCCTTTTCTACAGGCTACAAGGATTCAATCTGCTTTCCTTTATTTTGGAAGTTGTTAACACCCACTCTACTTTCTGGGTTTATTTCCTAGCAAGCCTGCCTGCAGAGTAAGAAACGAAGTTTCTGTTTTCTCTTTCTTAATGTCCTGAGGATAGGCACACAGACCCTTTTTATTTTAAGAAGTTTAGTACTAATCACTATGGAAAAACAGATGGTAATAGCAAAAATAACATTACCAGGAAAGTTACAAAGGTTCTAAAAATTGTACAAAATTCTTACAGTGTATTATCTGGTCCATGGTTCTTGGCTCCCTCTAAAAGGCTAACAATCAGCCTGTTTGTAGTAGGTGGGGCTTCTCATCTACCTCTAGCTAAGGTTATTTTCTTCCACACATGCCATTCTTTCTAATCAGAGAATGCACTATGCCCTGAAGGTTCAATAAAGGAAAACACTGTATTCCCTTAAGTGGGAAATTTGTATCTCTGCAGGCATTCCAACTTGGTGATAGCCATAGTCCCGACCAAGAATGATTCCTTTTATTTACACAGACTTGGGGTTACCCAGTTGAATCGATACTAAGAAGTCCTGGGAAATAAGAAAAATTCAGATACAAAAATCTCATTCAGTGAGTTTCTAGAGACTAGAAAAACAAATTTTCAGTTTCTAGAAATTAGTAGATAGATTCTGGGGTTTTCCTGCTTCTGGGACCTCAGAGATAGAGAATAAGTAAGGACCGATAGCTAGTGGGGGGTTAAGACTGTCAGAAATTAGACATAGTAACAAAAATGTTCCACATAGTAGACGGTGGGGAGTTACACTCCAGTGGCTGGAGTTGGAAATGAAGTGTTGACTTGAGCCAGTGAGAGAAGCCAGAAATGAGGCCATAATTCTGGAAAGCTGGGTCTGAACGGCAACACCAAATTGAGCAGGGGTGAATGCAGACGTCATTTGGTAGCACTGACTGTAAAGAGTAGGATCAGAGGATCATGCCAGCTGCATGGTAAAATATTCTGATGGCTTTCCACCTTTGGCTACATCTGGTTCTGACTTCTCTTTCACCTGGTTTGCCTTAAAGGTGACCTCCTTTGTCAACTGTCTATTCTTATAATACATGGTCTCCATTCACTTGAACCTGTTTTGTGAGTTCTTACATCATTACAAGTGGCAGAAAAACTGAGTGATCCTCTAGTTCACCCCCCCATTTAACACATAATAAATAAGATACTTTATGAAAAACAAACATAATGAGACACATATGACATTGTGATGATTCCATGAGCAACCAACCAGATGTCAACAAGCTTTGAGGAGATTCTTCAAGACCTTTCTACATCATGGATTCATCCTGTATAATACCTGCCTTCCCTTTGTAATTTCATAGTTCAAAGGTCAAATGAAATGATGCTTATGAAAGCTCTTTAAAAATTATGAAGGCTGCAAGGAACTAAAACCGAAGTCTCAGTCAGTGATGCAGGCATGTTTAAAATTATAGACTGGGTAATCCTAGGAAACAATTTAGAGAATTTGGGGAAACTTGTTTACAGTTAATATTAAAAAAGGAATGAACAGCAAGTATCTGTAAGCTAGGGAAAAAGACACAATAATAATGAGAACCACTATTTGCTGAATGTGTATTGTGTTCTTGGTGTTCTCATTTTATTCTCACGATGACCTTATACATCATTACCTCTGTTTTCTGAATGAGACAACTGACACTTTGAGAGGCTAGGAAAATCCTCCAAGGCCAAGCAATTAGGAGGAGCTAAGGTAAGATTTGGAACTTATCAGTCTGACTGTAAGCCCATATTGTTAACTGACCACATGACTTTGCTTCTTTAACAAAAACAAAACTTCTTGGAGGTTTGGGTGCTATATACATACATATATGTATTTATATTATATTTTATATATACATATATAAATTTTTTTTGAGACAAAGTCTCGTTCTGTCAGCCAGGCTGGAGTGCAGTGGCACACTCTCAGCTCACTGCAACTTCTGCCTCCCAGGTTCAAGCAATTTTCCTGCCTCAGCCTCCAGAGCAGCTGGGATTACAAGCATGTGCCACCATACCCGGCTAATTTTTTTTTTTTAAGTATAGATGGGGTTTCACCATGTTGTCTCGAACTCCTGACCTCAGGTGATCCACCTGCCTTGACCTCCCAAAGGGTTCAATATATCAGAAAGTGATGGTCTTCGTGTTCAGCCTACTGCTTCTGAGCAAGCATAAGCCTGATTTCATGACTTACCCAGTGATTTCTGAGCAGTACCCGGGGTTAGGGGGTGGGGGGGGTTGGGGGGTGGTGGTGTTAAGTACTTATGAAGGTGATGTCCCAGGAGAAGGTGAGTGCTTCAAAGAACTAAGCAGGCTCTCCAGGGGATTTATCAGTCAAGGGATGAACAAATTATCCAATTGCCCACCATCCACACATTTCAGGGAAAAAAAGAGTTATTTCTTCTGACCTACTATTTGAAAAATGGGATGTGAAGTTGCCTCATTAAAAGGGGAGAGTGGAATCTTCGATGTTGCTGATAATGCTTTAGTGAGAGCTGCAGAGGGGCTGGCCCCAGTCAAATAAGAGACTTAATTAAAGCTTGGAAATCATTTTACTGGATTGGATAAACAGAGAAAACCACCTCTTTCTCAAGCTACTCACTCCCATGCAGAAACATCCCCTTAGCATCAAAGTTCTGACTATCTAAGACCCAGAGAGATATTCTAAGGGAAAATAGCAACTACTTTGAGATTCCTGTGTGAATAGAATTAAGAGGCATGAGAAATTCCAGCCAGGTGGGTTTTAGTTTTCTAATAGCAGAAGCCAGAAGTAATGGATTTAGACAAAAACTTGTTTAGACCCAACTGCTAGAGTTATCAAAAGGAAATTGAACTGAATCTTCTGGAGGCCTGGAGAATTCAGCTTGCTGTCCCTACTTTAAAGTGGTTGTGTATACTGAATGAGTTAATGCAGTGATTCTAAACCAAAGGCTATTTTGCCCTCCACAGGGCAATTGGCAATATTTGGAGACAAACTTGATTGTCATAACTTAACTAAGAGAGTGCTACTGGCTTCTAGTGAGTAGGTTGTCATAACTACGAGAGTGCTACTGGCATCTTGTGAGTAGAGATCAGCAATGCTGCTAAACATCCTGCAATACCCTGGACATCCCCACTCCCTACCCTGCAATGAACATACCAAGGAATTATCCAGTTCAAAATTTCAACAGTGCTGAGATTGAAAAGCCCTGTCAGAGTGCAAAAATGAAACTCTGAGGACAGTACATAGTACATAGTTTGCTCTCAGTGTCAATTATTGCTTTTATGACTATAGACCCAGGATAACATAGAACCACTCTGCTGAGGAAGCTGCTCCTGCTGCTGCTGTAACCAAAGAGTCAACTCTCCAATTGTCCCAGCTGCTTAGCCAGTCATCTGGCTCCTGCTTCCAGGAACAGACTCCTGCAAGGTTCTGATTCTTGGCATCATTACCCCTTGGGTCAAAGTCTAGTGTTGATGTAACTGATTGGTGAAATGTAGATTGCTGACTGTGCTTGAGCTAAAGGCAAGATGGAAAGGAGAGTATCTAACATTTTTGGCTTCTGTAATGGGAGACTGGACCTGCTTCCCACCGAACTTCACAATGAGGTGATTCTCCAAACACAGGAAAAAATTCAATTAGACAAAAGGAATAAGAAATTTCCATTACACTGAGATATTGCAGTCGGTGATCTGGAAAGCGACAGAGATTATTACAAAAATTACTGAGAGAAAGGAAAAGTTTTTTCTATGTTGTTCTGAAACAGTAGGGAGTTGGTATTGAGATATATAACTAGAAGAGAGTTCCACCATTCAACATATTTGTTCTTCTTACTTTGAATTTACAATGAAATTATTAGTACTGAAGTTATTCTTAATGTTCCAATTATCAAGTGGCTCCTTCTAGCCTATATTTTGGTGACTTTTCTGCAGTATTTCACACTACTGACTCTCTATTACTTAAAATTCTTTATTCTCTTGATTTCTGCAATATCCTTGAATTTTTTGTCTGGATTCTTCTTTGCCTGTCTCTTAATTCCTGAAGTTATTTAGGGTTTAATTCTTGGTTTTCTTCTTATTCTGCATATTCTCTAGTAGATATTGTCTATGTCCTGAATTCTGCTACCAGCTAAGGCTGAATGATATTTACATTTAAGGCCTTGCTGCAGATCTCTCCATGAAATACTAACCCATTTTGCCATCTACCTACTACTTGATTATCTCAAAGTTAGCCTGTCTAGAATGGACACTATTATCTTTCTCCTTCACCTTTTTTCCCCACATTTTCTATCTTATTTTGTGTTGCCAAGATTTGCTAAAACAATTAAATAAGACAAGTGGGAAATATTCTAGATTCTTCTTCTCCCTTATGCCCATATTCAATTAACAATTAGGTCCTTTTGACCCTATGTCTCTAATATACTATATTTTCACCTTCTCCAAAATTATTTGTTTACATGTGTTTCAATCACATTAGATAATAAATGTGTTGAAATCAGGAAAATATCTTATTTAATTTTATATTCACAGAACTGAGAACTGAGACTGCCTATGTTAACATAACTTGATTATAAAGATAAAACTGTAAACTAATAAATAATTTTTCTGTTTGTTTCAGGAAATTATTGCAGACCAACTTACCCAGGCAACAGTTTGCCCATCTGGGCAAACAGTTCTCTTATTGGACAACATCATTTTCACTTGGACAAACAGCTCAATTTTCAGGCAACTGTTTTCTCACAAAGAGCCTTATGTCTATCTTAAACTATTGTGTCATGAATGTTGCCCAGTCTCGACAATCTTCACACCTTAAAAAATAAACCTCAAACCATTTGAGTACAGTCCCCTAAACCCTATCAATACCCTTCTCTGTTGTCTCCTTTTGAGACTGATAAAACTCTGTTAATGTGGCTCTCTCCCTTACTGCAGTATGTTTAGTAAATTCTGCTTTGCCAAACAACAGGTTTATCTGGTGGATGTTATAAAGGAGTCAACAATCACCAGGTCCAAACACAATCTTTGACACATAACAGAAGCTCAATTAAATTTTTTTTCATTAAATAACTAGGCAGAAACTCAGATAGGGTATTATATGAGATAAATATGGGGGAAAGGGAGAACAAGAACGTATTAGTCACAAGGAAAAAGAAAACTGGTTATACAAGAGTCCAGGAAATCTATTAAAAGGCTAAAGGAATAGAACTGACTCTGAAACGTAAGAATCTTAGAGCTCCATGAGATTGTTAATCTATGAGGTTGGCCAATCAATTGTGCACACATGTGTTAGCCTCTATAAGGTGTCATATACAAGGGACATGAAACTATCTGATAGATCGTGCAATAAACAGTGTCACTTTTTTCAGTATTTTCTATTCCCAAAGGAAAGGCTTTTTCTGTATTTCTGGTCTAGGCTGAAGCTCAAGATTTGCCTGTATGGGTTAATGGGAGATAAACATACATTCATTTAAACATTCAGTATTTAGAGTAGTTAGTATTTAGTATTTGCTATGTCAAAACACCATTCTAGTTTCTAGCAACATTGAGATGAATATGGAGGGGGCTGAAAAACTAAGGGTTTATCTTGTCAAAAAGAAGCAAATGAAAAGAAATAACATGTTAGAGCCATACAATTCTAAAAGGGCTCATTCACGTTCATAAATTTTCAGGTTATCTTCCGCTGACCCTCAGAAAAACCTATAGAAGGCAAAAACAGCTTTGAAAAAGGTTCTCTTTACTTCTCTTGAACTCATCATTAACTTAAGTACTGTAGGCTAGAAATCATTGTCAATTGCATTTTTTTGCAGAGCAAAACCACCTTTTTTGTTTGTTTGTTTAAAGGAGTGGAACACTGAGTAACTCTTGAAATGGAAAATGACTATATATCACTTAGTATAATTATGGCCTTCACCAAAAACTTTATCTGTCAAGCCAAATAATTAGTAAAGCTCTCCAGGGTGCTAAATCCAAAATGCTCTTGGTCATTTACTCCAGTGTATAACAGCTTTTACTGTCAGTAAATATGTCTCGGCAACAAATGTTAAATCTTCCTCCTCTTGTGAATACTACGTCTCATTTTCTTGTTCTTGATTCAATAAAGATGAAGACAGTCTGGCTGTTCTTCAAGAAAGAAAAATGTTAGAGGCTTACATTAATTAAACTATTGGTATATTTGTTGAGGTCCATAAGACACTGAATTATACCCTAGGAAATAAGACAAACATGCAAAAAACAAAACAAAAGAACAACAAAAAAAACCCCAAACAAACAGCAAAGTAACAATGCCCAGTTATATAAAGGCCAAGAGGCTCAAGTGAAAAAGTGCAAAGAGAAGTGGAGGCCGAGACAAGAACGTGGGAGAGAATGAAATGTGTGAACCTTGAACAGAGTAGAAAGATGGGCAAAAAGAAAAGGTTGGGGAGGGAAGGAAAGCAGCACGAATGAAGGATGATAAAGGATTAGTTTGAGGGTAAAATTTAACTTTATTCTTAACACCAGAGATCTATATGCTACTCACGGATATTTATTAAATAATTATGAGTAATACATACTCATTAAAATATAAATACATTTAAGATAGAAAGAACAACAAAAATTATCTCTAATCACACCATTCCCTCCTCCCTATTGATGTTTTAGCCTTGTTTATTACAGACTTATTTTGGGCACTTTAAAAGGCATACTTTCATCCAAATATAGACTTTTAAATGTATTATTGCATAAGATTTTTTATGTTATACATCTCATTTGATCAAGTATATATACGCCAAAGTTTTATTTAATAATTCATACATAGTTTTATCTTTGAGTAACCTTATAATTAAAATTTGTATAAATCGTTTTGCTACTGAGATCTTTGTACAAAATACCATTTTTCTGTTGAATAATCACTGAGAATGGAGTGAAATGGAGTGGACAAAACACAGACTTTGGAGTTAAGTAGAAATGTTTTTGATTTTCAGTTCTGCTCCTTATAGCTTGTAATTTTAAGCAATGTATCTAACTTCTCTCGGGCCTTGGTTTCCTAAAATATAAAATAAGAATCACTATGGTTACTTTGTAGTACTATTCTGAGAATAAGAATTAACAACTGCAAAGTGTAATGTGCTTAGAACATTCCCTGACACACAATGAATGCTCATTAAATAACAGTTATTATCAATATTGTTATGAGTATTAAATCTGATATTATATGGTTCTCCTTAGGGATAATGGGAAATATCCCAGGGTTGGGGTGGGGATAGGAAGATGTCATAAAGGAAAACATGAAAAATACATTCAAAGTGAAGTTTGTAGCCTGATTTAATAGGATATGAGCATCTATTCAAATTCTACCTTTTAGATTCCAGATCATCAAGATCATTTTATGATTCTAGAGCAATAGAGTGTTTTAATGAAAGCAATGTACTAAGAGAATCAATAATTTATCTTGTATTTTTCCCCATGTTAAATAATTTTGATATTATTAACTTTTCCCTATCGCACCTCATGTATTCCACATTAACCCTTTGATTCTGCCTGTAGCTTTCCACTTATGTAGATATAACTTCTATTTAAGTCTTTGAGATGATTCCTTAGATCCTATTCCCTACTCAAACATAGATAACTCAGTTTGGCACAAAAAATAAAAATTTGGAATTGCCTAACTACACATCAGAAAAACAAAAAGACAAGAACAAAAATTCTATACCTGAATGCCAATTGTAAATCTTTGTCTAGCAAAATAAATTAAAGAGCTGAGTCCTGAAAGGTGGCTGCACAAAATACTTTGGAAGGTATTTTATTACTGAACTCCTAATATCTGTATTTTTGCATTCATGTAAGTTCTTCAAAGATTTATTCTCTCAATTACCAATCAAAATAACTAATAAAAGGAGAACCAGTGGACCAGGCAGGATTAGAGCTGCCTGGGAAGATAGATGCACTGGCCATAGCATCTCAGCTTTAAACACCCTCACTTACTGCTAATTCTGGACCAAGTGACAGCTAACAGAGTGGCTCATGATTAATCATTTGGATTTTTTAAAAGCCCCAAACCCTGCTTCTTAGGTTTTAATTAAGACTGAGAATAAATGTCTTGATTCTTAAGTGTACTTTGTAAGAAGTCAGAAACTTGGTTCCTTTAAGGAAAAACAAAGAACAAAAACTAGTAACATACTAAAAACTAAGAAACAAAGTTTTTTTTTTTTTTTTTTTTGGAGACAGAGTCTCGCTCTGTCGCCCAGGCTGGAGTGCAGTGGCGCGATCTCGGCTCACTGCAAGCTCCGCCTCCTGGGTTCACGCCATTCTCCTGCCTCAGCCTCCCAAGTAGCTGAGGCTACAGGCGCCCGCCGCCACGCCCGGCTACTTTGGTTTTGTATTTTTAGTAGAAACGGGGTTTCACCATGTTAGCCAGGATGGTCTCGATTTCCTGATCTCATGATCCACCCGCCTCCTTCTCCCGAAGTGCTCGGATTACAGGCGGTAGCCACCGCGCTCGGCCGAAACACAGTTTTTAAAAAGCCATTGAAAAGTGTTTTGTTTCTTTCTAGAACATTAAAACACACATGCACACATACATGCTCACACGCACAAACAGAAGAGAAAGATAACCGTACTCTGATTTTGGCACCTATACTGAAATCTATAAATATCGTTATTACCTGCTTGGGTTTGGATTTCTTTCTTTTCCTTCCTAGGAATGAGTGGCAGTTGTAAATAGTATTTGTTTGTTTAGTTTTTATAATATTCTTAACAAGCACCTTGAATGTCCTTGCCTTCCCTCTCTCAATTGCTTTTCCAAGAATATGTCACAAATGTCACTGAAGTAATTAAACAATATGCTCTTCGAAAATTAGCATCTAGAATTTACTTAAAATACTTTATAAAAACAAATCATTTTTATTTTATGATTGAAATATATCTACATGATCATTTTCTTTTTAAGCTCTTTTTCCATTAAAGATGTGTCCTAACATTTTACATGGTTTTTCTGCCCTCTAGTCTATTCAGCTACCCATTATTAACTATTTGTAAACACAAACTTACATATGCTAAGGGAACTTCCATTTAAGGGCATTCAATGTTGAATTCCTTTATAATGTCTGTATTTAATAAAGTAAAAGGAGTGAGAAAAAAGATCTGGGAACAGGGCACTGGCTATGTAAGGAGGGCAAGTTGGGGGGCAGGGAGTTGGGGGCTTGGAATTTGGTGTTTGATGTTTGAAAGGAGCCATGGCTAGGGCACATGTCAATACATTGTGTAAACCAAAAATAAAATTCTAAGCCCCCGACGGACTGATGATGGACCCCCATTCTCAGCCAAGGACATTCCAAAGTAAACCTGAGAAACTAGTTCAGGCCACATTGACAAGGGAGGGTTGAACAGGCCACATCTTACCTTCCTCCCTTTGGAATTTAGGCACAACTGACCAGCATTAATATTAAAACAGAGATCTTAAGACCGACAAAATAGACTCTTTGTAATAATAAGGTATCCAATTCCAACATGACTCCAGTATAACATCACATGGCAGATAGCAGGTCCTTAAAGAAACTGAAGCATTTTACCTCCAAATATATTTCTTTGAAATATTTTGAAATGGCCCTGCAAATCAATCTGTTATGGGGGAAATCTGAATTCTGTAGAGAATTCTCTTCCCTTTCCAGGTTTTTATCCTGATCCAGAAGATAACTAAGAGTCTGGCACCTTCTTAGGTCTGATGAGAGCTCTGAAGCCTGCTACCCAGAGGCTTCATCTGCATAATAAAAACCTGGGTCCCCACAACCCCTTATCTAGACACTCCTTTCTATAGAGTCCAGGTGTTTATATAATATAGCTCTTTCAACCAAGTGCCAATTGGAAAATCTTTGAATCCACCTGTGACCTGGAAGCCCCTGCTTGAGTTGTCCCATCTTTCTGGATAGAGCCAATGTCGACCTTACATGTGTTGACTGATGTCCACCTGTAGCTTCTGCCCTCCTGAAATATATAAAATCAACCTGTAAACCAACCATGGGCACATTTTCTAGGACTTCCTAGGGTTGGGTCGTGGGTCATGATCCTCACATTTGGCAAAGAATAAATTTCTTTAAATATTTTATGGAGTTTGACTCTTTTCATTGACAATTGTTTCACTGTTTTCACTTTTTTTATTATCACACCTAAAGCAATGTTTTGCCTTCTTATGCTTTTTTCCCTACCTAACTGCTGTCCCCACCCCCCCATACCTATTTTTACACTGTATGTACATCTGTGTTGTATACATAAAAATTCTATACATAAAAACTTATTTTTACTCTCCCATGTACATACACTCCCTTAGGGGTGATATTGTTCCCAATGAGTTTACTTGTTTAAGAGACAGATTGGACGAATGATGTGGTGTAAGATAAATTTTATATCTCATAAAGGATTTGCAGGAGTCAGGATTGATCAACTATTTGAATGGAAAACATATAAAAGAGGACACTTCTTTTAGGAGAAACTACTAGGTGCTATACTGGCAATGTGAGGTCAGGTCAGGTTTGAGTTCATCTGTTGTCCATGGATGTGTCTTTCCCATTACAACCACATGAGATTCATTCATTCTTTCTGCTAATACTTATTCATCAGTTTCTACATTGTATGTTAAAGTGGTATCTATCACCTGTCCGTAGAAAAGTAAATACTTGCTGTAAAATCAGAATTATGCCATGCACTAATCAAATAATCCTACTCATTAGGCTACTGCTGGTGTCTTTTCACATGATCCAGGTTAATTATTGCAGAGATTGTTTCAGTAGCCTCATATATCAATTATAAATTCCTCTACTTGGATTCTTTCCAAGTATAGGAAAGGTTCCTTAAAGAGAATTCCTTAAAGAGCAAGAGGTATGCTTCAGGTTTGGTGTGTATTATCAGATGAATTGTATCTCCCAAAAAGATATGCTAAAGTCCGAATGCCCAGTACCTCAAAATGTGATATTATTTGGAGATAGAGTCTTTGTAGAGGTATTCAAGTTAAAAGAAAGTCATTAGGGTGGACCCTCATCTAATACAAATAATGCCCTTATAAAAAGGGGGAATTTGGACACTGTGTCAATCTGGTAAGGATTCCATAACGAAATACCACAGGCTAGATGGTATTAAATAACAATTTATTTGGTGGCTAGAAGTCCAAGATCAAGGCTCCCTCAGGGTTGGTGCCTGGTAAGACCTCTCTTCCTGGCTTGCTGATGGCCACCTTCTAAGAGGGTCCTCATTTGGCTTTCCTTTTGTGCACACATAAAAAGAGGCCAAAGGCCATCTCTGGTGTCTTTCTCTTCTTCTAAGGACACCAATTCTGTCGAATTAAGGGCCCATACTTATGACCTCATTTAACATTAATTACCTTATTATAGGTTCTACCTTCAAACAGAGGCACACTAGGGCAAGGGCTTCAACCTATGAACTTTGGAGGGACACTATTCAGTTCCTAATAGATATAGGGACTGACGCAGACAAAAAGATGTGAAGTGACACAAGGAGAGGACAGTCATCTGCAAGCCAAGGAGAGAGGTTTGGAACAGATCCTTCACTCACAGCCCTCAAAGGGAGCCAACCCTGCCAGCCTCTTGATTTCAGACTTCTAGCCTCCAGAACTGAGACAATACATTTCTGTTGTTTAAGGCATCCAGCTTGTACTTTGTTACAGCAGCCCTAGCAAACTAATACAGTGATCCTCTCACAGTCTCATAAAGTAAAAGCAGTTTACGCAAGCCTCATGATCATTAGCCTGAGACACTGGAGGTCTAGCTCAAAGGAGGAAAAGAAAAATAATTAAAGCCAAAGTCTTCTGTAACAAATTTTGAAACCATCTATCAGACTATAACTGGCCCATTATTCTGCTTTAGGCAAAACTACCCATATGCAGACCTTGCTGTGCCTATGGATTGTTATCCACTATTCTGGGCATTGGACCATTTGCTGTCAGAGTGAATGGAAACTGTGGCAATGAAAGGATTCAAGACACACTACCCTAAATTATGGCACCTTGGTATTCTGGAAAACAGAGAAGCAGGAAGGTCACTTTGATCTTTCCTTTCCTCTTCTTGCTTGAAGCAGATCACAACACTCTCTTCTGAGAGGGGCCCTCCCTATACCTCAAGGAATGGAACATCCTTATCTCTGAAGACACGGGAATACAGAGGAGAATCAGAAAAAATCAGGCCTTGGTAAGTCCACCTCCCTAAGTTTATTACCATTAGATTATAGCCTCTTTTGTCCAGTCAGACTGGTCTATGACCTCTTCTTCAAACCTAAGCATAAAAATATACAAGTTTACTTGTTTAAGTCTTTGTTTCTGAAGTCTCTTGTGTCACACAAAATCACATAAAACTCATAAATGTGTATGCTTTTCTCTTGTTAATCTTTCTTTAGTTATAGAGGCCTCAGCCATGAACTTAGCAATGGGTGAGAAAAAGAAATCATTTCTCTCCTATAGAAGCTTATACTGAAAAGCAAGATAGGGACCTACATGACCATGATGGAGAAGAAACGACACTGTGAAGGATAAGGCTGCATGAATGAAGAAGGAGTTAGAGATAAGGTTGATTTAAGGATGTGAGTAAAGATAAAGAATCTTTGGGATGGAGAAATGAACAAGGGTCTTGAGAAGTAATGAATTAATTAATTAAAGGGATGATAATTAGAAAAAAATATATTTGTAGAAAGTTGCCAGTGAACACAGGGAGCCCGTGGAGAAGACAGGTCAGGATTGGAGAAATGGGAGATCAGCAAGTGAAACTTCATGCTGCATATTCCCAATAAAGGTTATTTACCTCTTTCAAGGGCAAAAGTTCTCAGCCGCTGATTAGGTCAAACTACTGGGATTCTTGGTCTCCCTTTAGAAAATTGTGTTTTATCCTGCTTTTGTACACTTTTTGGCTAAGAGATAACCTCTCTAGTACCACATCATGTAGCCAGAATTGATTGATGTGATACTGGGGAGTTAACAAAAACTGACATACGTGACGTAAGTTCAAAGATTTAAAAAGGAAATAAAATATTTTAGCCATCTTAATACAACTCATTTTTTTTCACAATAAACTTTACAGATCTTCTAATTTTTCTGTGTCTGATACAAAATACTTAGATTATCCTCTCTGTGTCTCTCTAAAACACTGTCAAAGATCCACATGTCTCCATCTGATTATACTGTTGGACAGAAGATTTTTACTCCTCTATTTCAATGCAGTGGATTTTCTACACTCAAAGTAGCCTTTTTTATGCTGGTGGTTGCATTATGATATAATGGAAGTTGTTTGCTTTTGCTAAAGTAAGAAAAAAAGATGGAGTGAAATCAACTGTGATTTTTTCTGAATGTTAGCTTTTCCTATTTAGAAGATTGTTACTGATGGTATGGCAGAAAACATATTGCTATATTAACAAGGTCACTCAGTCACAAAATCCTATTAATGTGGAAAATGACAGAACCAAGCTGCATGGTGACAAATAAGGCAAATTCTCACCTTGTATTCTTAAGATTCCTTGTTCAAAATCACACGGATGGCAGGAAAGCTGAGAAGAAATTCAAGAGGTGTGCATGACTCTGTAAAAAACATAATTCATATATCATCAGTAGTGACTCATAATTTTATTTTCTTTTAACTTTTTGAAAAAACTATGGTAGCAAAGTAAATCAGGGAATGCAGTTTCAAATTTATGTTCATAGAAAAGACTTATCCACAGAAGTATAAAGACATCTGCTGAGTAGAAAACTTCAAAATAAACAATATACATTTATAATATCACTCACATGTTTATTTTTATTTTTTTTTAGAATTAAAGGCATCAAAAAGTCATTTGCATTTTAAATGATAGTAAATGCATTTCAGATTTAGTTGTCAATTTAATGAACCCTCAAATATTGATTTCAGCAAAACAGTAAAGTAGGAAATAAAATTAAAAAGGATTATTATAATGGTATCCTAGAGGGAAAAACTATGGTCACTTCAGTCAATGAGACACTAACTTTAGTGGTGTTGTCTAGGTAAATAAAAATAAAGATTGCCTTGATTTAGCTTAAGCAGGGAAAGGAATCTTCTGGGTTTATGGCTTCATAAATTGTTCTGAATGCTTAACATCCCATGAAGAAGCAGCAAACAATGAAGATACTTCATTCAAGAATACAAAACCGGCATGCCCAGGCAAAAGCCTTGTCATTCAGATGTAGCATCTTGTTATCCATGTTTGCATTGCTGAAAGGTCTTCTTTGACTATTCTCAAAGCCTTTTCACTTAGACATTACAGACCATTTTACTTCTGCAATTTAAACACCTAAGAGTCTGACCTGACTTTATAGCTAAACGAAACCTCTGTATATGAGATTATTTATTTTAATGCTTTATGGCCTTTTGATGAACACAGATAAATTACACACACTTGGAGAATAAACTATTCTTTCACGTGTTGAAAACTTAACTGGCTCCACCAAATACTTTCATTTCTCATTGGAAAACTTTAGGAAAATTAAAGTTAGATGTATTGTTTACTGTAAGATTGACATAAAGCAGGATCATACAAAATGGCAAGTTTTACATAGATTGCCCAGCCAGTGGGATATCATGACTTACCCCACAAAAAAGTATACCTGTAACAGTCCTCTCTCTCCATATTCTTTAGAATTTCTCAAATAAGAAAGAAAAGGATGGTGTTACAGCTTTGCTTATCTCATGTTTCAGCATCAGTTATTGATATAATTACTTTTGTTTTACAGAATAGGAATGGTATAATAGATCTTCTTAACAGGACTCCTATCTGGAATATTCTTACCATGATATTCAACTTCTCTGGGTCTAATCTCTAGAGATTCATGTGTACTTACATTAACACCACTTTAGCCAGTAATGACTTGCTCTCTCTGTTGGCTTAGGCCACTTACTTGCCTTTATTTTAGATCCCATTGTTATCTGTATTTTTCAAAGGCATGTATCCTGTGATTCTAGCTTACTGTAAAACCTTAACAATCAAGATTTTCAACTTACATACATGTTCTTTTTCATTTACAAAGCAGCAAACACTAGATAGACTACACACTCTTCTCAGACAAAATCCCAATCATGCATCAATTTTTGTTTCAGTTACTGGGATGCCCCAGGGTAAATTAATGTCTGATACTTTTAAAATAAAGGCCTCTAACTTTATAATTCCATTCAGTCTTTTCCCCAGATTTGATTTGTACTTTTTCTGACCTTACTTTTTAACCTACTATTAACATGTTTTATTATAGTATCTCTTTTTTATCAAGCGATAGATGACTAAATTAAAAAGTAGACTATTAGCATATGCTTATAAATGATTTAATAATTACTTAAAAAACTTTGTTGACTATTGTGATAAATTATTTTGAATTTAGTTCCTGTTTCCAATGAATTCAATCTATGAGGAGAGAGGGCGCTAGAGACATACAAAGATTCCAGATTAGAAAACAGTATTATATGAATAAGAAAGAAGATTGTACTAAATGTATTTAGCCCAAGAGGAGAAGGATGGCCTCATTGTGACATGTAAAATAGGCCATGAAGAAAGATGGACTTTAGCTAGTTTAATTTGGGGAAAGACAATTAATAGAATGGAATTAACATAAACCAAAGAAATAAATTAAGAAAAAACATATTTAAGAATTACCAAATTAAAACTGTCTCTCAGACCAGAGTACAATCGAATTAGAACTCAGGATTAAGAAACTCACTCAAAACCACACACCACATGGAAACTGAACAACCTGCTCCTGAATGACGACTGGGTACATAACGAAATGAAGGCAGAAATAAAGATGTTCTTTGAAACCAATGAGAAAAAACATAACAACGTACCAGAATCTCTGGGACACGTTTAAAGCAGTGTGTAGAGGGAAATTTATAGCACTAAATGCCCACAAGAGAAAGCAGGAAAGATCTAAAATAAAGACCCTAACATCACAATTAAGAGAACTAGAGAAGCAAGAGCAAACAAATTCAAAAGCTAGCCGAAGGCAAGAAATAACTAAGAACAGAGCAGAACTGAAAGAGACAGAGACATAAAAAGCGCTTCAAAAAAAAAAAAAAAAAATCAATGAATCCAGGAGCTGGTTTTTTGAAAAGATCAATAAAACAGATAGACTGCTAGCCAGACTAACAAAGAAGAAAAGAGAGAAGAACCAAATAGATGCAATAAAAAATGATAAAGGGGATAGCACCACCGATCCCACAGAAATACAAACTACCATCAGAGAATACTATAAACACCTCTACACAAATAAACTAGAAAATCGACAAGAAATGGGTAAATTCCTGGACATATAGACCCTCCCAAGACTAAACCAGGAAGAAGTTGAATCTCTGAATAGATCAATAACAAGCTCTGAAATTGAGGCAATAATTAATAGCCTACCAACCAAAAAAGTCCAGGACCAAACGGATTCAGAGCCCAATTCTACCAGAGGTACAAAGAGGAGCTGGTACCATTCCTTCTGAAATTATTCCCATCAATAGAAAAAGAGGGAATCCTCCCTAACTCATTTTATGAGGCCAGCATCATCCTGATAGCAAAACCTGGCAGAGACACAACAAAAAAAGAGAATTTTAGACCAATATCACTGGTGAACATCGATGCAAAAATCCTCAATAAAATACTGGCAAACCGAATCCAACAGCACATCAAAAACCTTATCCACCACAATCAAGTTGGCTTCATCCCTGGGATGCAAGGCTGGTTCAACACATGCAAATCAATAAACATAATCCATCACATAAACAGAACCAATGACAAAAACCACATGATTATCTTAATAGATGCAGAAAAGGCCTTTGACAAAATTCAACAACCCTTCATGCAAAAACTCTCAATAAATTAGGTATTGATGGGACTTATCTCAAAATAATAAGAGCTATCTATGACAAACCCACAGCCAATATCATACTCAATGGGCAAAAACTGGAAGCATTCCCTTTGAAAAGTGGTACAAGACAGGGATGCCCTCTCTCACCACTTCTATTCAACATAGTGTTGGAAGTTCTGGCCAGGGCAATTAGGCAGGAGAAGGAAATCAAGGGTATTCAATTAGGAAAAGAGGAAGTCAAATTGTCCCTGTTTGCAGATGACATGATTGTATATCTAGAAAACCCCATTGTCTCAGCCCAAAATCTCCTTAAGCTGATAAGCAACTTCAGCAAAGTCTCAGGATACAAAATCAATGTACAAAAATCACAAGCATTCTTATACATCAACAACAGACAAACAGAGAGCCAAATCATGAGTGAACTCCCATTCACAATTGCTTCAAAGAGAATAAAATACCTAGGAATCCAACTTACAAGGGATGTGAAGGACCTCTTCAAGGAGAACTACAAACCACTGCTCAAGGTAATAAAAGAGGATACAAACAAATGGAAGAACATTCCATGCTCATGGGTAGGAAGAATCAATATCGTGAAAATAGCCATCCTTCCCAAGGTAATTTATAGATTCAATGCCATCCCCATCAAGCTACCAATGACTTTCTTCACAGAATTGGAAAAAACTACTTTAAAGTTCATATGGAACCAAAAAAGAGCCCGCGTCGCCAAGTCAATCCTAAGCCAAAAGAACAAAGCTGGAGGCATCACACTACCTGACTTCAAACTATACTACAAGGCTACAGTAACCAAAACAGCATGGTACTGGTACCAAAACAGAGATATAGATCAATGGAACAGAACAGAGCCGTCAGAAATAATGCCACATATCTACAACTATCTGATCTTTGACAAACCTGACAAAAACAAACAATGGGGAAAGGATTCCCTATTTAATAAATGGTGCTGGGAAAACTGGCTAGCCATATGTAGAAAGCTGAAACTGGATCCCTTCCTTACACCTTATACAAAAATTAATTCAAGATGGATTAAAGACTTAAATGTTAGACCTAAAACCATAAAAACCCTAGAAGAAAACCTAGGCAATACCATTCAGGACATAGGCATGGGCAAGGACTTCATGTCTAAAACACCAAAAGCAATGGCAACAAAAGCCAAAATTGACAAATGGGATCTAATTAAACTCAAGAGCTTCTGCACAGCAAAAGAAACTACCATCAGAGTGAACAGGCAACCTACAAAATGGGAGAAAATTTTCACAACCTACTCATCTGACAAAGGGCTAATATCCAGAATCTACAATGAACTCCAACAAATTTACAAGAAAAAAACAAACAACCCCATCAAAAAGTGGGCAAAGGACATGAACAGACACTTCTCAAAAGAAGACATTTATGCAGCCAAAAAACACATGAAAAAATGCTCACCATCACTGGCCATCAGAGAAATGCAAATCAAAACCACAATGAGATACCATCTCACACCAGTTAGAATGGCGATCATTAAAAAGTCAGGAAACAACAGGTGCTGGAGAGGATGTGGAGAAATAGGAACACTTTTACACTGTTGGTGGGACTGTAAACTAGTTCAACCCTTGTGGAAGTCAGTGTGGCGATTCCTCAGGGATCTAGAACTAGAAATTCCATTCGACCCAGCCATCCCATTGCTGGGTATATACCTAAAGGACTATAAATCATGCTGCTATAAAGACACATGCACGTGTATGTTTATTGCAGCATTATTCACAATAGCAAAGACTTGGAACCAACCCAAATGTCCAACAATGATAGACTGGATTAAGAAAATATGGCACATATACACCATGGAATACTATGCAGCCATAAAAAATGATGAGTTCATGTCCTTTGTAGGGACATGGATGAAATTGGAAATCATCATTCTCAGTAAACTATCGCAAGAATAAAAAACCAAACACCGCATATTCTCACTCATAGGTGGGAATTGAACAATGAGAACACATGGACACAGGAATGGGAACATCACACTCTGGGGACTGTTGTGGGGTGGGGGGAGGGGGGAGGGATAGCATTGGGAGATAAACCTAATGCTAGATGATGAGTTAGTGGGTGCAGCGCACCAGCATGGCACACGTATACATATGTAACTTACCTGCACATTGTGCACATGTACCCTAAAACCTAAAGTATAATAATAATAATAAAAAAAATAATGAGGATATGAATAACTTTAAAAAGTATTCAGGGATAAAGAGAGAAAAATAAATTTAGATTTCATACATACAAAAAAAAAAAAAAAAAAGAAAATACAATCTGAAAATCTCAATTCAAAAACCACTTCCCTAGGGAAAATATTCCTAACTATCCAGACCAAACCACGTTCTTCTATCTTACACCCTCCATAGAGCCACATAGCTCTCACTCATCACACTTATCATAGCTGTAACTTAACATTTAGTTTGGTATTATTTGAATAACAAATACCTATCTATCTTCACTAGCCAATGGCTCTTTATATGAACAGGTCTGTTTTTCTCACCAAAGTATTTACAGCTCTTACTATGGATCGGGCAGACATTGGATATCTAATTAATATTTGTTGAATAAACCGAATGAAGAAAAAAAAGTTATATATACATCTCGGGCTTCTATTGAATATTGTTTTCAATTTAATTAGTTTATAAGTTTATTCCTGTGCTGATATGCCTCCCATTTAATTTTTGCAACTTTATAACGTGACTTATTTTTTGGTTGAGCAGATGGTATCTTATTTTTATTGAAGTAAGTTCTTTGGTATCTGTGATTTTTTTTATGTACTTCCTCACTTGTAATATTATTTTTTCCAATTATTTTTGTGATAGTTTTACCTACAATATTGTTCTTCTCAAATAGTCGTTGAATGTATTTAGTTTTTCTATCCACAATTTACAGTTTGTTTGAATATATTATTTGAATATGTATTCAAATACCTAATATCATTATTTAACCAGTTCTGTCTACACTCAACTCTTTCAGGATGGTTCTAATTTGGTAATTCATTTTTTTTTTTTATCCTCTAAGTTGTAGGGTACATGTGAACAATGGTGCAGGTTTGTTACATAGGTATACATGTGCCATGTTGGTTTGCTGCACCCATCAACTTGTCATCTACATTAGGTATTTCTCTAATGCTATCCCTCCCCCAGCTCCCCACCTTGCAACAGGCCCTGGTGTGTGATGTTCCCCGGACTGTGTCCAAATGTTCTCATTGTTCAATTCCCGCCTATGAGTAAGAACATGCAGTGTTTGGTTTTCTCTCCTTGTGAGAGTTTGCTGAGAATGACAGTGTCCAGCTTCATCCATGTCCCTACAAAGGACATGAACTCATCCTTTTTTATGGCTGCATAGTATTCCATGGTATATATATTTGCAACATTTTTCTTAATCCAGTCTATCATTGATGGACATTTGGGTTGGTTCCAAGTCTTTGCTATTGTTAATAGTGCTGCAACAAACATATGTGTGCATGTGTCTTTATAGTAGCATGATTTATGATCCTTTGGGTATATATCCAGTAATGGGATTGCTGGGTCAAATGGTATTTCCAGTTCTAGATCCCTGAAGAATAGCCACACTGTCTTCCACAATGGTTGAACTAATTTACACTCCCATGAACAGTGTAAAAGCTTTCCTGTTTCTCCACATCCTCTCTAGCATCTGTTGTTTCCTGACTTTTTAATAATCGCCATTCTAACTGGCGTGAGATGGTATCTCATTATGGTATTGATTTGCATTTCTCTGCTGGCCAGTGATGATGAGCATTTTTTCATGTGTCTTTTGGCTGCATAAATGTCTTCTTTTGAGAAGTGTCTGTTCATATCCTTTGCCCACTTTTTGATGGGGTTGCTTTTTCTTGTAAATTTGTGTAAGTTCTTTGTAGATGCTGGCTATTAGCCCTTTGTCAGATGGGTAGTTTGCAAAAATGTTCTCTTTTTTAATCTACTTTTGGTCTTTGATGATGGTGATGTACAGATGGGTTTTTGGTGTGGATGTCCTTTCTGTTAGTTTTCCTTCTAACAGACAGGACTCTCAGCTGCAGGTCTGTTGGAGTACCTGGCCGGCCGTGTGAGGTGTCAGTCTGCCCCTGCTGGGGGTGCCTCCCAGTTAGGCTCCTCGGGGGTCAGGGGTCAGGGACCCACTTGAGGAGGCAGTCTGCCCGTTCTCAGCTCTCCAGCTGCATGCTGGGAGAAACACTGCTCTCTTCAAAGCTGTCAGACAGGGACATTTAAGTCTGCAGAGGTTACTGCTGTCTTTTTGTTTGTCTGTGCCCTGCCCCCAGAGGTGGAGCCTACAGAGGCAGGCAGGCCTCCTTGAGCTGTGGTGGGCTCCACCCAGTTCAAGCTTCCCGGCTGCTTTGTTTACCTAAGCGAGCCTGGGCAATGGCGGGCGCCCCTCCCCCAGCCTCGCTGCCGACTTGCTGTTTGATCTCAGACTGCTGTGCTAGCAATCAGCCAGACTCCGTGGGCGTAGGACCCTCTGAACCAGGTGCGGGCTATAATCTCCTGGGGCACCGTTTCCTAAGCCCGTCGGAAAAGCAAAGTATTCGGGTGGGAGTGGCCCGATTTTCCAGGTGCCGTCTGTCATCCCTGGAAAGGGAACTCCCTGACCCCTTGTGCTTCCCGAGTGAGGCAATGCCTCGCCCCTGCTTCGGCTGGCACACGGTGCACTCACCCACTGATCTGCGCCCACTGTCTGGCACTCCCTAGTGAGATGAACACGGTACCTCAGATGGAAATGCAGAAATCACCCGTCTTCTGCGTCGCTCACGCTAGGAGCTGTAGACCGGAGCTGTTCCTATTCGGCCATCTTGGCTCCTCTCCGTATATATAATTTTACTACTTTATAAAGGCAGCAATTCAGATCAGTTAGAAAGATTATTCAGTGACTACTGTTACGCAACTGGCTGATCCATTAGAAAAATATAGTTAGATTATTTTCTCATACCACATATGTGCAGAAATAAAAAATTTAAACAATACATAAAATTGCTTTAAAATATAGACAAGTATTTAAAAATTTCTGGTATGCAAAAAGGCATTCAGAGAATGACTCAATTTCTTCAAATAGTAAAATTTTTATTAAAACAAGCAAACAAAAAGTAATGAAGTCTATTTATTTAAAAAACAATAGAACAAAACCTGCTTTTTATATATGATTGAAAAAGTAAAAACCATTTATAACCAGTATTTTTTAGTTACTAAAAATCTAGCTGTGTGGCATCAACATGCAGCACACACACGTACACACACATACTTTTTTTCCTTTAGAAGAGATATGGTTTTGAAATGTATGAATGTGTGTGTATATGTACAACTGTCTACACACAAATACATACACATACATATGTATCTCTAAAGTTTTTAGTTACCACTAAAAGGAAATGATTGTGGGAAAAATAGGAAAGCTTTTACACTGTTGGTGGGAGTGTAAATTAGTTCAGCCATTGTGGAAGACAGTGTGGTGATTCCTCAAGGATCTAGAACTGGAAATACCATTTAAACCAGCAATCCCTTTACTGGGCATATACCCAAAGGATTATAAATCATTCTACCCTAAAGACACATGCACATGTATGTTTATTGCAGCACTATTCACAATAGCAAAAACTTGGAACCAACCCAAATGTCCATCAGTGATAGACTGGATAAAGAAAATGTGGCATATATATACCATGGAATACTATGCAGCCATAAAAAAGGATGAGTTCACATCCTTTGCAGGGACATGAATGAAGCTGGAAACCATCATACTCAGCAAACTATCGCAAGATCAGAAAACCGAACACCACATGTTCTCACTCATAAATGAGAGTTGAACAATAAAAACACATGGACATAGGGAGGGGAACATCACACACCAGGGCCTGTCAGGGGGTGGAGGGCTAGGGGAGGGATAACATTAGGAGAAATACCTAATGTGGGTGACGGGTTGATGGGTGCAGCAAACCTCCGGGGCACATGTATACCTATGTAACAAAACTGCATGATCCGCACATGTAACCCAGAACTTAAAGTATAATTTTAAAAAAAGTATGCTGCTTTCTTCATTATCATAACAGTTCAAGCTGTCAGTTCTTGCCTAGGTTATTTTAAATCACCTACTGTTTTTTATCCCTGTTTTCACAATTTTACTAGAATAATCAGTTCCCTAAGTCCTTCCAATTAATTCTTTTCTTACAAATATGGCCCAGCATCTGCCTATGAAAAGCAGGGCCATTTCTTACATTACTATTTTATCTCACCTTTTTTCCTCTTGCATTAATCTGCCAGCACAGTCAAAAATAATTGCCCAAAGCTTAAGATTTTAGTTTCACAAAGCTGTGCTTTTACCCTTGTATTTCCTCTGTGAGGAATTTTCCACCAATTTTCTGACAAGCTCTTATTTATTCTTAAAGTCCCACCTCAAATTATAAATTCTATATGAAGCTGATTCTCATTGCTTCCTCACAGAAGTTAATTATTTACTTCTATTTACTGGGTGCTAACTGATATTATTTCTACTGTATCTTGATATGCATCTTCATATCCCAATATCTGGCCAAAACTAGGTGCTTAATAAGTGTTGATTGAATTGAATCAGAATGAAAAATTTAGATTTTCCCCTAACATCATTTACTCCTCTCCACACAAAAAAAGTAACAATATGGATTATAATTAAATGTTAAACATTAGAGTTTATACATAGTACAAGAAAATAAAGTTGATATTAAACCTAATACAGAATGCACAAACAAAAAAAGAAGGCCTCTCTAAAATTATAAGTTTTAAGAAACTTTTTAAAAGGCGTACACTGAACCTCCACATACCCATTACTGAGATAAAAAATTATCAATATCTTGTAATATGTTTCATCTCTTTTTATATTTTGACTTTGCTGAAGAATCTTAAAAGGAAATCAAAGATGACAGTATATCTCACATTTACATATATAATTTTTTTTAAAAAAACAGACATTTTCTTATAAAGCTCTGTGGTCATAACTGATAGAGTAAGCAATTTTTGCTGTCATTCAATATCCAGTCAATGAGATTTCCATGATGATTTCAAAAAAGCCTCATTAAGGTTGGTTTGTTTGAATCAAAATTCAACTTCCACTTACTGCATTTGTTCTTCATGTGTCTTGTGATTCAGATTTTTTATTCCTTCTGTGGTGCTTCTAATTCTGTTATTCAGTTCCCTCATGCTATTGAATTTTTGCAAAAACTGGATTAGTGATATTCCACATTCCAGATTTGTTTATTTGCTTCTTTTCAGTGTCATTTAGCTAACTTTCATTTATCTACTGTAAATTAAGTTAGCTGTGAATCTTAATTAGATTTAATTTCAAGGTTTTTATTTCATTTGCTTGTTTTCCAAGAGTGCTTTACAGATGATGTGTGTCATATTTCATCACATCTCAGGACCTTAGTTGACTGCTTAGTTCACCTTTAGTGATGCTAAGACTCATGAGTGGAGACAGGTCTTGGCAATCTAATCTCATCAGTATAAGTATCTCTTAACCTTTCATCAGATGCTTTTGTTAATTTATAATCATTGCCTGAATTCACTATTTTTTTTTTCTGCTAGGAGTTGCAAAACAGATTTCGCGTTTTATCATTTCTTCCACATTTATAGCTGGAATTTCTTAGCAAAGAGGAACTTTCCCCTGAGCAACTAGAAATATTTGATTATCTTGAAATTTAGTGAATGCAGGAAAGGCAGGATAATGCCTTTCAATAGCCAGTGTTCAGAGTTTTTGCCTTAGTTACGTCCTATGACACACATTGAGGCATATTTTTTTTTTTCAAATCAAAATCATTTTGAACTCATATTTTTATATATTTAGTTTTCATCAGTTGCACTCATCAGATTTTTAGTGCTCAAATTACTCTTCCTTTGGCCAAAGGATCATTTCAATGTGTCTCCTGTTTTCTTGAGATAGCCCCTTGTTCTTGAAGACATCCTTGTTTTCTGGCACAAGGGATTTTAGCCTTTAATCCTACATATTCCAGCCCAGACTTGGTATCAGCCTTGTTTTCTTGGAATCCGCCTTCAAGAAGCCCTGGGTGCCAAGTTACTTATTATTAATGTGTTAATCATTGATTCTAGGCTTTTTAAGTGGACAAAGCTAGAAAATACATAGTCTTGTAAACAGGACAAAATATTTGAGAGTCTATAATGGTATTTCTAATACATATGCAATATTACGGTATTTTTACATGATTTGTCTGATTTTAACCTTTTATCTTATTTTATACTAAAACTTTTGGCTCCTAAAAACAGTAATATGATTCTTAACTTGCATTTTGTATAATATAAATAAAATAGTTTAAACTGATAATATTAATACAACTAATAATTAAACTACATAAAATTTAGCATATAAATAAAATTATATAAAAATAGAATAAAATGTATCCTACAAGATTGTATAGTTCAAATCCTGTCATCTAAAGTCACTTGAAATAACTCATCTCTGTGTGTTTATATTACAACTGGTGCACAGCCAAACTCTTAAGTATGAACGAAGGATAAAGACATTTTTTGACATAAAATAACTCAGGAAATTTACCTACCACATACTTTATGTTAAGGAATTTCTTGAAGATTTCCTCCAGTAAGAAAAATTAAAATAAACCAAGAAAGATTTAGGAATCCGGAAATAGTGCATTAACTTTAAGAACATAAGCAAGAAACTTCTCCAAATGGCAGACAGCTGGGATCCTAGAGATCAACCAGCCCAGACTTGAAAAGGGTCACCAAGCCTTACGAAGACAGCTGAAACAAAACTATGTATCCCATGGACAATTTCAACAGAATGCTTGAGATAGTGAAATAATTTAAATATATAATAAAGTTATTACATAGAAGAAATCGAAAAAAACTATTAGAAAAACCAAAAGCTCTAAAAGGAAGTTCACAGAACACTCACTGGCTCTGCAGTGAGCCTTCCCAAGCTGATAACAACTTGATTTCACTTAATGATTTCTAACTTTTTGCATCAATATGTGGACAAAGCACAAAAGATTTAATTGTGCTCATGGAGAACATAAATATTATGAACACTGTCTATATAAAAGAAATTAGGAGACGAAGTGGGGAAATACAGGCAAAGCAAAAGTAGGTACATTAATATCCTCATTCTGCAAATGAAGTCAAGAGATATGCTTCATGAAGTAAAAAATTAAAGATTTTAATGTCTTCTTCAAATACACAAAAGACATTTATAATAATAAAAAAAGAACTGAAGCAAAAACTATTAAAATGTGTGGTCTTTGTGAGAGCAGAAAACTGTGTACGGCTGGGAAAAGTAACTTAATTTTTTTTAAGTGTATTAGTTCATTTTCATACTGCTATAAAGAACTGCCCAAGACTGGGTATTTGATAAAGGAGATTTAACTGACTCACAGTTCAGCATGGCTGGGGAAGCCTGAGGAAACTTACAATAGTGGTGGAAGGTGAAGGGGAAACAAGGCACCTTCTTCTCGAAATGGCAGGAAAGAGAAACGTGGAAAGAAGGGAGAAGACCCCCTTATAAAACCGTCAGATCTCAGAGAACTCATTCCCTATCACAAGAACAACATGGGGAAAACCACCTCCATGAATCAATTACCTCCACCTGGTCCCAACCTTGACAGGTGGGCATTATGAGGATTACAATTCAAGATAAGATTCTGGGTGGGGACACAGCCAAATCATATCAGTAAGCCATCTAGTAATAATAGATTAATCATGTGCATGGAATACATTGATTAAAATGTATACTATTAATATTTACAGTAGAAGTATTAGATGGCAGAATGACCAGTTCAAGAAATGTATCTCACAGTATAAAGCTGGTGAAAATCTCCCAGGATGCCAGTTAAAGGATAAATTATTGAAAGTTGTAAAAGAATGAATGGTCCATATGAAGACCAGAAAATCGAAATACTACCTGTGAGTAATTGGTGTGCCTAAATGAATAAGAATAAATGATATCAATAAAATAGAAGCTGTATTCAAAGACAGAAGAAAAATTGTCATACCTGATATAACCCTCAATCAAAAGACAAAAATGGCTTATTCTACAAGAATTTTAAGTTTTATAAAAAGTAATACTTAGAGCTACAGATCTGAATAAAGTTATGATATTTAAAAATGAGAGTGAGATTACAACATCATATCACACTTTTTTTTTTAAGTTGACTTATAGAGACAGAAACATTGGGATATTGGAAGACTTCCCTTTCCCAACATTTGACTAATATATGAGCACCTATATAGAGCTGGGTAAACAAAAGTAGTGATACGAGAATTTGAGATGGAAATAAATTGTTTTCATATGAAGAAGTCCCAAAGAAAGATACAAGGATTGAGAAAGTATTCCGCCAATGAATATCACATTCTGAAACAAGCACATGAAGGGAAGGTAGGACAGGTATAGCACTGACTGACAGCAAGGGTTTGAAACTGTATCTCCTATTCACATTTTGATCCATCTTAATTCCTGGTTGCATGAGGCTAATTTTGTATGTCTAAAATCTGCCAGAAGCAAACATATTTTCTCTCTGTAAAATAATAACATCATATTAAGGCACAACTTATTTCAAGGAACTTTAATGTCAAATATTAAACACATAAGTAGAGGCAGCTGGAATGTAGCATGAAGACACACGTATACACACACACACACAGAAAAACATAAGAGGCATATACACCATGGTGTAAAGTTCTAACATATGTGTAACTAGAATGCCAGAATAAGGGCAGAAAAAGAATGGGAAGACCAATATCTGAAGAAATAACAGGTGTTTATTTACCAAAACTTGCAAAAAGTTTCAAGCCACCAAACTAGGAACCCTAAATGAAATAAATATAATGAATGCTTGAGCAAAGCATAGTAAAACTACCAAAAAAACCAAAGTATAAGGAAAAATCTTAAAGAGGCCAGAAAAAAGACATAATACTTAAAAAGAAGTAATAAGCATATCAGCTGACTTTCTAAAAGGAAGTAGCAAGCAAATAATAGACGATATTCTCAAAGTAGCTGATAGAAAGCAGCTGCCAATCTAGAAGTCTATGCCAAGCAAGCATACCCTATAAAAATGAGGATGACATCTTCAGAGACTATAAAATCATTAGAATTAATCACCAGCAAATTTGCAACAAGAAAATATACTTCAGGAAGAAGAAAAATGATCCCTGATAGAAACTTTGAGGTGTAAGAATTAATAAAAAGGAATAAGGGTAAATTTGAATAATTTTAAAAGGATGTCAAATATATAAAATTAAGTCATTAATAAAAATAGTTTTGTGACATGTTGAGAGAACTAAAATTCCACAAGCCATCACTGTTATTGAAATAAAGTGGACCCTTAGTTCCTGAGAGAGCCAGCCAATTTCTTCTTTATATTTATGTCTGATGTATATAGCCCTTAAGGACCTCCCATTCTTGATGAGAACTGAACTCTAATTTTGATCTCTCTGTATTCTCAATTTGTTGAAAACTCTGATTTTCAGGCTCTTGGCCACACTATCTAGGCTCAGTAGGTGCCCTAAGGAGAATAGCAGTCCCAAATGCTATGTGTCTTCACTGTCTTAGTAGCTGTCCAAATTGTTTTTTTTTAATTTGGCCTGTCTTTTCTGGATGTTTTCTGCAGGAATTTTTGCCTAAATTACATAGTTTTGAATTACTAAAAGTGGTTTAGGTACACTTAAAACTTAAAAATTACCCTAATTGTTATTAAAATTTCTCCTTTCCAAATAAATGGAAGGTGAAATAAATATAGATTACAACCACCAAAAGATACAAAACCACAGAAACAAAAAGACAACACAACAAAAAAACATAAAGTAAGTTAGCTGAGGTAGGAAAAAGGCATATATAATGGAACAATTAATATAAATTGAAAAATTTATAACGAGAAAAAAGATGAGCAGACAGGATTAAAAATTCAATCCAATTAAATATTATTTTCAGGATTACATATAGGAGATTAAGAAAGTTCATAAGAAAAAAATGAAGAAATAAAGCATACATTGCAACCCAAAGGATGATTTAAAATATTTTTTCTCAAAATAAAAGATATGATTAAAAATAAAACATTAAATCAATTAAATATTTGTGTTTTTCATTTATGATTTCTCTACAAGGAAATTGTTATGGACTAAATGTTTGTGTCTCCTCAAAATTCATATGTTGAAACTCTAATCCCCACTGTGATGGTATTAAGTGATGAGGCCTTTGGGAAGTGATTAGTTTATGCAAGTGGATTTCTCATTAATGGAATTAGTGCCTTTAAGAAAGAAACCACAGATAACTCTCTTGCTCTTTTTCCACCAGGTGAGGATAAAAAGAGAAGTTGATAGTCTGCAGCCTAGAAAAAAGCCCTCACCAGCACCTGACCGTGCTGGTACTGTGATCTGGAACTTTCAGCCTCCGGAAGTGTGAGAAATAAATGTTCGTTGTATAAGCCACCTGGTCAATGTTGATTTGTTATAGCAGCCCAAGCTGATTGAGACTGATCAAGATAAAGGGTTAACTATTACATGATATAACTGTGCTGAAATACTTAAAGAAAAATATTTGCAGACTGAAAAAAAAAAGAATTTAATTGTAACCTAATTTTTTTTTTTTTTTTTGAGATGAAATCTTTCTCTGTTCAGCTGGAGTGCAGTGGCACGATCTTGGCTCACCGCAACCTCTGCCTCCTGGGTTCAAGCAATTCTCCTGCCTCAGCCTGCTGAGCAGCTGGGATTACAGGCACCCACCACCAAGGCCTGCTAATTTTTGTATTTTCAGTAGAGACGGGGGACAGGGTTTCACCATGTTGGCCAGGCTGCTCTTGAACTCCTGACCTCAAGTGATTTGCATACCTCGGCCTCCCGAAATGCTGGGATTACTGGCTTGAGCCACCACACCCACCCTCTATAACCTAAAGTTAGAAGAAGATTTTTAACATGCTTTTCTGTTTTTGTCTGGGATAAAAAAGACCAATACAAAAAAGGATAAGGAGTAGTGATTATAAAACCTCAGAGTGTATGGGCATCACCTGGAGAGCTCTAACTGTGCAGATGTTTGGCTTTGCCTTCACAGATTTGGTTTCGATTGGTTTAGGGTGAGTCCCAGGCACTGCTGGTTTATAAAAGCCTCCCAGGAGATTGCAATGTACAGACAGAATGGAGAGCTAATGACGTTGAGGTAGATAAGCTGAAAATTATTTTAATAAAGTTAATAGCACACAATATATTCAACTTGGTATCATACAGAATATATCTCTTTAAAAGAATACCCACAAATTATTTTAAAAAATTACTCACAAAGTCATAAAGAATCTTCAGTCAAATCTATAATTTTAAAATGGCATAGTCTGTATTCTCTAATCACAATATAACACATTGAAAACAAAACATAAAGTGCTCTTTAACAACTAGACCCAAAGCAAAAATCAAACTGTAACACAATATTTAGAAAATAGAATAGGGATGAGTTATAATGATTTTATTATTGTAATTATTATAATATGTAAAATATGTCACTAAAATTTTCCTCAGAGAAAAATTAACACTACAACCTAATAATAAAATAATTATTTTATTCCCAAGTGAGACAGAGATTGGAAAGGAAAGGATTAAAGCAGCTGGCTTGTGTTTCATTCATTTCCTTTAGTGGAGGGATACATCCAGGGGGAGAAAAAGGGTGACCTGGTTAATCTCCTTGTCAACCAGACTTCTGGGTAAACAGACTAAAAGTATTTGCTGAGAGGAAGAGAGCTTATCTACAGGATTCCCTTAGGGGAACATTACTAGCTAATGGGTTACTGAAAGTAAATATACATATACATATATAAATATATATATATGGAAATATGAGGCATGGCTCACTGGAAAATGGCAAATAAGTTATGTAACTCTCTGGGTATATAATAGAGATTTTTAAATTATTTATTTATTTTTAACCTAACTTCAATGCTCCTCTTGCCATGTAAAGTCACTTAGAACACTCTAGAGACCTCATCTATTATTCTGGACTAGAATGCATGTTTGATATGGGAAGAAAGTATGTGAGAATCACTCAGTGTCTCAGACCATTTTTGGCTTTATCTGAGCACTTTGAAGTCCCTGTGTCCTTGATACTGTTGGCAAAGTTTCATCCTAAGATCCATGACTTTGGGGAGTCTGATTCGGCACTCCAATTATTTGTTTTAGATCAGAAAATAAAGAGAAAAATAAATGAAGTAATATTGTCTCCAAGATTTTAGAGAGAGAATAATATAATAAATGTAAAGTAAATAGTGAAAATAATTGATAAAAATCAGAAGTTAATCCATATGAAAATAGAAATTAATTGTACTGATAAATCCAGTGGTTATTTTATGAGGAAATAATCAAATTAATGAATGAGTAGTTAGTCTATTTGTTAACTAAAGAAATTCCTATCATTTATTTTTCTGGGGAGTTCCCTCCTCTCTGCCCCTCAAATTTCATCTGCGTTAGCTTGCCCAGGCTTTGATCATTCCCTCCTCAACTCTGCAAGTCGATCATGCTCTGATGGGGCTCTCTATATCTGTGATATGAGCTGGGTAGTCCCTCCATACAGTCAACTGGGATTAGCATAGGGCTCACCCCACTTCTATACCTTTGCTGCCAGCATTTACTCCTTTTGTCTGGTGTTGGAAAACAGTTGATTCATTTACTTTGTCCAGTTTTATAGTTGTTTATTAAGGGAAGACAGATCTGGTAACATTTACTTACTCATGGCAGGAAAAAAGTGTATTTAAAAGCAAAAATAAAGAGAGAAAGGAAGAAAAGAATAAAAGGGAGCAAGAGAAAAAAAAAATCCAAAAAGGAGAAGAAAAAAAGAGAGAAATAATACTCAAATGCAGTAGTGAATAAAAGGATAAAATCTCATATTCAAATACAAGTAATGGAATAATAAATGCTCTTGAAAAACAGAAAAAAATAAGTTGATTTAAATAGTCACCCCAAATACTTCGCAAAAATCAACAAAGCAGATTAATCTACTAGTTTATAAAGAAACAGAAAAAAAGTTTAATTTAAAAAGAAAGAGGGAATACAAGAACTTATATATGAAAAATCTTTTAAATACATACATATTTTAAATAATTTGTATAATTATACATTTAAAATATGGATAAAATTTAATTTCCAAAAAAATTACAAATTTCCAAAATAAAAGTAATAACCTTGGACAAAGTTATATACATTCTGAAAAATAAAAATAAAAACCTAGGAAAGCTTATTTTTAAAATGTAATTGGATTTTATTTATTTTTTATTTTTTTGAAACAGAGGTTCGCTCTTTGTTGCCCAGGCTGGAGTGCAGTGGTGCAATCTCGGCTCACTGCAACCTCCGCCTCCTGGGTTCAAGCGATTCTCCTGCCTCAGCCTCCAGAGTAGCTAGGATTACAGGCACCAGCCACCACACCCAGCTGATTTTGTATTTTTAGTAGAGATGGGGTTTCACCATGTTCGCCAGGCTGGTCTTGAACTCGTGACCTCTGGTGATCCACCCATCTCACCCTCCCAAAGTGCTGGGATTACAGGTGTGGGCCACTGTGGCTGGCCAATTTAATTGTTTTAATTGACAAAAAATACATATATTATGATGTAAAGCATGTTTTGATATGTGTACTCATTGTGGAATGGCTAAGTCAAGCTAATTAACATATGCATTATTGCACATACTTTTTTGTGGTAAGAACACTTTCTTAGAGATTCTCTTTCTTAGATGTCTGCTTTCTTAGAAATTCTCGAGCCTAGAATATACTGTTATAGCCAAAGGATATGAAATCAGTAACTTGAAGAGATATCTGCATTTCTATGTTAATTGCAGCATTACTCACCATAGCCAAGATATGGAATCAACCTCAGTGTCCATCAATGAATGAATGGATAAAGAAAATGTATATACACATACACACACACACACAATGGTATGTATACACAATGGAATACCGTTAAATGTTCAAAAACAAGAGATTCTGTAATTTACAACCACACGACGTACCTGAAGGCCATTATATTAAGTGACATAAGCGAGGCACAGAAAGACAAAGTATATGAATATGTGGAATCTAAAAAAGTCATTCTAATAGAAACAGAGTAGAAAGTTGTTACCAGAACCTAAGGGCTGGGAGAGTTGAGGGATGATCAAAAGAAGCCTACCTTTGCATCCTTTTTGCTTCCTCAATATGATGGTCCAGATGATTTTGTAGATGAGTTCATTCAAACTTAAAAAAGAACTCCACATTTTAATCAATTTAACAGTTAAAGTAATAGGGAAAGAATGAAAACTCCAGAACTTATTTTTGCAAAGCTAGTATTTCTCTCATGGAAAATATCCAACAATGGTTAATCAATAAAGGAAAGTGACTACAATTTACAAAACACAATAAATCTGAGAGTTACTTAGGAAATTTTTACAAAAAAAATAGAATATAGACTAAAATTCCAAGATAAAAGTATGTTGAAATTCTATATTAAAGGCTGCATATAAGCAATGTGACAAAATACAAATTTATTAATGAATCAAAATTGTAGCTGTTGAAAAAGATTTAAGTGTACTTGTAGGAAATAAATGATTAAAATGACATTTTTAGCAGCGAGAAAAAAATGAATTATTCAAAAATGGTTTGAGAATACCTAGGTTACCACACACACAAAACATATAAAAATCTCATCCTGGTGGAGTGTGGTAGCTCACGACTGTAATCCCAGCACTTTGGGAGGCCGAGGCTGGTGGATCTCCTGAGGTCAGGAGTTCAAACCCAGCCTGGTCAACATGGTGAAACCCCATCTCTACTAAAAACACAAAAATTAGCCGGGCATGGTGGCAGGCGCTTGTAATTCCAGCTACTCAGGAGGCTGAGGCAAGAGAATCGCTTGAACATGGGAGGCAGAGGTTGCAGTGAGCTGAGATTGCGCTATTGCACTCCAGCCTGGGTGACAAGAGTGAGACCCCATGTCAAAAAAAAAAAAAAAAAAAGAAAAGAAAAAAATCTCATCCTATCCCACACTTTACAGCAAATTCCTAGTGGCTTAAGGACTATATATATATATTTTTAATGGAATTATGGAAGCTCTAGAAGAAAGGGAGTTTAATATTTATACAATTTTATAGAAAGAAATAGTTCTATGACATGAAAGGCAAAAGTCATAAAATACAGTATTAATAAATTTGACTATATTCATATGTTCATAGTCATAATATTGAAAGGAAACTGGTGGCTTTTACTTTTAGTTATAATGGATTTAATAGGGACTAGAACTGCCCTACCATCTTCGATTTAACAAAAACAGACAAAATATAAGAAACGATACTTTTTAGACTTTGAAAACAGGCTGCACAGATGAGTAATTTCTGAAAGAAGAGAAAAAATTGAGAACTCTAAAATGCTCAGTTTCCATTGCCCGAGGAGAGTTTTCAGGCTTCAAAGCTCAGAAGGGGAATCCAAACAGAGCCGGGTGGTCTCCTTTGGTTGAGGAGACCAGTTGAGTATTCAGGGAAGACAAAGCAGCTAGAGTTCACAGGGCGGGGGACTGGGAAAGAGAAAGTGGCACATCAAAGGAGCTCTGGAGATAGGCAGAGGGTTCTCCTTGAATGTGCAGATGTGTACTGATCCGAACATGCACTAAGCTGAGCAAAGAACTGCTGAAAGGAGGGGTGAAGCAATGCCGAAGTTCACACAGGGCTGGGACTAGTTGATATCCACAACCAGAGTGAAAAATAAAACTCTACCAATATTCAGAGTGTCAGGTGAAGTACTCAGTGGAGGGGACAAATTTGCCCTAGACTAATGACCTCTCTGGTTCTACTCATCAGAAGTTAGAAGCAAACCTTAAAGTTCAATATGTAGAAGTTAAAAATTTTTTAAAAAGTGTAAGATATTATTAGTTTTATATTAACTAACTTTATATGCTACTTTCCAGCTCACAAAATGCTTCTTATAAATATTTCATCTTAGATGTGGCTTCTTTTGTATTGTAAATTCAAATATCTAAGTTAAATAGGTTGAAAGTTTGAAAATAGACATTTGACAAGCCTCACATATTGAAGACATACCCTGATCATCTTGCCTTGTAAAAATCAGGTTAGAGATGGCTGTCTTGGAGACAGACTGACAAGTATATACAGGATTTGAGTTGCAAAAGGACTTCTTTTTGTGATTGAATAAAGGACATGGTATAGTTAGGTTTACGTTTGTCTCAAACCTTATCCCAGAGATTAAGTTTTCACCAGTAGGAGTACTAAATTTTCAAGATGTAGTAAAAAACTGCAGGTAGTTTAATTCAGGGTCAAGTCTCTTTGTGTTGCAGGAGGCTTTATCCTAACAACTGCTAGTTTTGTTACCTGTCAACTGCGCTTGTGCCAATTCAAGGTATGAATTTGTTTCTGATGCTAAAAGTTTCTATATAAAGTCAAAGTGACCAGCCTTATAGCCAAGGTCAACTGACTTACATAGTCGGCAAGGAGAAACACCAGAATCCTTAGAAAGCTACTTTTGGGAAAGCCAGATATGATATCTGTGCAACTATTCAGTCATCAGTGCTTCTAGTTTTTAGTGTTTGTTTAAGCATACACAGTGTTCTTAACAATTCAAGCAGTGAAATAAAATACATTCATTATTAATAAAAATGTATGTCAACTAAGGAATACATCACATAACAAGACAAATAAGAATGGGCTCAAAAAGAGTACATTCCTATAAGTTCTCAATAATTCTCTTCAAATAGTAACTCCTTCCTAATACATAAGTGGTTTTCATGCTATAAAATTGTATTTTAATATATGATATCTGTTGTTAATTTCCTGTTTGATATAAATCATTGATGGTTAGCTTTCTCTTGATAGATATTCTTAATATTTGTACTTCAATTAAGGAAACATAAACTCTGTCCAATTGCTTTACACAGGTATACATCAATGAGACTTTCAATTGTTCTTCAAAAAGGCATGTGGCCAGTTATTTTGAAATAAATATTATGTAAAACCAAACCACTTGCAAATTAGAAATAAATGAGCTTTAGTCTTCTCAGATATCATGTTTCTTCAATTGGTAAAGATCTATATTATAATTTTTCATATTTTGATTATCAACTATTCTTCCTAAGATTAATCCTTGATATCAAACTTATGACAAAGATAATTTGAAATACACAGTAAACTCAGTTATTTTATCTTTGAATAGAGGTCGGGTCAGAACTCATGCTGTACTCATGGCAGTTCTGTTTATCAGCATCCTCCTCTGTGCTCTCTGCTTAGGTTTCCTGCCTGTCGCTAATGAAGCTGTAAGGACTAAACAGACTTAAGGCTTTGTCTTTATCTCTGAAAAATAAGTGAGTGATTTTCTTCTTTCTTCTCAAGAAATATGTTTGCTACAAGATAAGTGTTTTATATAGAGAGAGTGAAAATCATTAATTGCTTCCCACCTCTCCTTTTTTGTAACAGGTACAACAGAAGATTTTAGAAAACAAAGCAAAAATAAAGTCCTCTGATACAAAATGAGATCCGGTTCAATTGACTAGAGTGTCTTCCTCTTGTTTTCTGTAAAAGTATTTTCCTGTCTAAAGCTTATCAAGAAATGCACCCTCAAAATATTTTTTATAGTAACATGTCAGATTCAAAATGTATTCTTTACGATGAGAGATACTGGGATATTGAAAGATAAAATTAAAAGAAAGCTAGGAGGGAAATTAATGTTTTCACTTTAGGGTCTTTCATAACATTTTTCTTCTTAGCAGCGTGATAAATAGAGTTTTATTTCAAAGAATAGGAATTCAATATCAACCTTTGTATTATGCCTAAATAATAGGGAGGGAAAAACCATTCATCACATACAACTCACAACTAAATTTTGTGAAGTAATAGGAAGAGCTTTTGCTCAGCCAGCCATCTGAATAGAAGGTGGAAAATAATGACTTGAATTGGCCACTAAATAAATAAGAGTAATTCTTGGACACCAACTCTTGAAAGAACCAACTGCTACTCAAACCAAGTCCCTGCTTCAGATTTAAAATCTGCCTATTCAGCTAAAAGGGAAACAAGTTACCAGAAGACCCAGATCATGTGAACATAGTATAATTGTGATACTACCACATTAAAAGTAATAAAAGTTCTATAAAAGGAAGCTTGAATACATTTTTTATGTCATTCAACTCATTCTCTATCATGCAGTGTGCATGACAGTTAAAACATTGTTCTTGGGAATACAAAACAGTTCAACTTCTGTTGAGGAGAATTTGGCAATTTTTGGAAGAATATGCCAAATTGGGTTTTTGACTTATTATGTCTAAGTATCTATACCAATTTACACTGGAAAAGCTATGAAAAGACTCTTTTATTCTGCCATTATAATAGTGGAAGATTGAAAACAACCCAATTCATGAAATACACAATGACGGAGCAAATTCTGGTATACCAACACATTGAAATACCATGCAACAGTGTACAGAAATGAAGAAGATCTATCACAGATATGGAGGGTTCTCCATTACATATAATTGAAAAAATCGAGGCAAAGAACAATATATAAAACACAATTACCTTTGCTAAAAGAAAGAAGTTATGGGCCAGTCATGGTGGCTTACGCCTGTAATCCCAGCACTTTGGGAGGCTGAGGCAGGCAGATCACTTGAGGTCAGGAATTCAAGACCAGCCTGGCCAACATGGTGAAACTCTGTCTCTACTAAAAATACAAAAATTAGCTGGTCGTGGTGGCAAGTGCCTGCAGTCCCAGCTACTTGGGAGGCTGAGGCAGGAGAATCGCTTGAACCCAGGAGGCGGAGGTTGCCAGTGAACCAGGATCGCACAGTTGTACTCCAACAGAGCGAGACTCCATCTCAAAGAAAAAAAAAATAGACAGAAGTTATGTAATAATATATCTAATATTACAAAGAGCAAAAAGACACTAAAAAGATGAACCAAAAATCAATAAAAATGGAGAGGAAGAAGAAACAGAGGAGGCAAGTATAAATGCAAGCCTTTAAAAATATAACTTGTTATATAGCTTTTCATTCTTAAGTGTTTTAAAACACCTAAAATGAAATCTGATAAAAATACAAAGCAACATGTAAAGTTAAAACCAAACCAGAAACAAAGAAAAGAATTTAACTGTATATCCAGTTAGTGATATAAACCACACAGAGATAAGAATTTTTAAGCAACTTTTAGCTGCATTGACATAGTGGAAAATAAGAACAATTAAAAATAAAAGAAATTGAACTTCAGTAGTCTAGTTGAGAGTGGCAGTATTGATGTTATCGTTTTGAAACTACTTGATATATGTTGTAGATTAATGAAAATAAGTAATTTTGTTAATAAACAAAATTTAGCTTAAGATAAAAAAGATACAATTGTAAAAACCAAATCTTGAATAAAACAACGTAAATTTGAATTGGAAATATATGTGTGAACTGCAAATTTTTTTTCTTTCTAAAAAAATACTTATTTCTTGGTAATTCCATGAAGCAATGATGACTCAATAGCAATAAGCACACCTAATGCCTGGACTGCAGTATTTAAATACCATAAAGAAAGCTGAGCAACCTGAGGTAATGAATCATTCCATATCTGGGTGGAAAATATACAAGATGAATTTGGAATATCTAGTTGTAATAGAAATCCAGAAAGTGATCAAATATAAATGAATTATATTAAAGGGACATAGGAACATACACAGAGGAAATCTGGCCAAGAGTTAGAAAACTGGCACATGAAAAATCATGATGAGTACAGCTGACTGTAGTATATTGAAATATACAAATTCATGTGTTCATAAGGTTACTCAAAAACATAAAGGGTTGGGGAAAACAAGACAGGAAACAAAACCGGCCAAAACACAATAGGAAGCAACGAGGGCATCAACTCCTTACTCAGAAAATTGACAAAGGAGAGGTTAAACATTTATCATGTTTTTCCTTCACGAGTTCTATTTCTACGTAACCAAACGGTCCAAGGTAATGAGGGATTCTTGTTTATTTGTTTTTTGTATTTTGTGGGGTGGGGGGAGGGGGGAGGGATAGCATTGGGAGATATACCTAATGCTAGATGATGAGTTAGTGGGTGCAGCGCACCAGCATGGCACATGTATACATATGTAACTTACCTGCACATTGCGCACATGTACCATAAAACCTAAAGTATAATAGTATAATAATAATAATAATAATAATAAATAAAAATAAAAAAAACAAAAACAAAAAACAACAGAGAATGCCGTTTTAAACCTCTGATAAAATAATTGATTCAGGTAATTGTTGTCAGTGGATATAAAACTGTTGAAAAATTGACAGATTGACAGTGAACTTCATAATGATCGCATCAATCAACTACCACCTGAATCCTCTGATCAATTTTAGTATCACTGAATGTGAGACAATAAAATACCACTTTTCTCTTTATGTGAGACAACATGAAGTGCAGAGTAGCATTTTTGAAGCATTCTTGGCCAAAAACAAGAGCAACAACAACACCAAAAAAAAAAAAAAAAAAAAAACCCGAGGGCAAACTCGAATCTAATTAAGTCTTTATCATTAACTTCTTTTTATATGAAATATAAGGAATAGAGCAACAAATTAAACCACACTAAGAGGAAGTTGACAAACAAATGTAAATGGAAGACATTCAATAGGAGAGCTGATTTTGCTTCTGTGAAAAGTCAATGGCATAAAAATAAAGGAGGGCATCAGCTCCTGGTTAAGGTCTTAAGAGACATGTCACTCAAAAGTAAACTGTGAACAAAATGTTGCCTTAAAAATATTACTATAATGTGAGCATGAATTACATATTGATATCAAGAAACTGCTTTTTAAAATGTTTGATAATGACATTGTGGTTTTGCAAGAAAATGCCCACATAGATGCCTACTGAAGAATGAACGGGTGAACTGTCATGAAATCTGGCATTTATGTTAAAATACTTTAGTAAAGAACAAAAGAAGGAAAAGGATGAATGAAACCAATATGACAAAATCTTAATAAATGTTAAATCTGGGTGATGAATATATAGACGTTAGTTGTACTATTCAATTTGGTATATTTTTAAAAATTTGTGGTATTTTTTAAGTTGCAAAATCAATTAAAGATTATTGTATTTATTTCTCAAAAATTTTTTTTATTCATTGGATAGACAAAATTAATAAAAGTTCTGGAAAATAGTCAAGCTCATACTCTGGGTTCAGTTACTGCACCATTCTTGGTTCCAGGTAAAGTTGAATAAAAAACGTAGGTCTCAAGTAGTGACAATATAAATGGGAGGCTGTACTCTGATTTTCTAATGAGACAGAGGCTCTTAGAATTTCAACCAAAGTAGTTTCTATTGTATATTAAATACTTGTATGGAAAAGTAAATATATAACAAAAGATGGACTACCTAAAAATTGCATTACAGGGGAATTATTTTTTCAAAATCTTTGATTTCTGAAAAACTTCTGATTTGTAATTAATCCACTGTACTAATATAGAAAAGCTGAATGTTAGCCCAATATTACCTTCAAGAAAGGGATCATGAAATTGAAATCACAACTTAAAAACACACACACAAACACACACACACACACACTTAACCTGGTATATACTCTGTGTCAGGTACTGCTATATGCCATAGAAATACACAAATATGATGCGGAGAATCTAGAAGTTTGATGAGGAACACAGAAATCTGAATCATGCTCAAGCTAATTCATGCTCAAGCTAAATTTGAAATCATGAGAAGGAGATAAAACAGAAGACAGATGAAACAATTTTTGTGAAGTCATTCCCTAGAGGAAAAAATGCTTTCAGTGAACAAAAGTATTAAGCAGAGAATCGACATGGAAGTCTATAGGGTATTACGAGTAGATTTGTGTTGCTTAAGCTCCAAGGTAAGGCACCAATTGTTGAATGGATCTTACTTTGCAACAGAATCCAAAACCAGATGAATAGGAGAGAATTCTTCATTTGTGAAAGAAAGAATATGAAATCAAATTATCATAGATAATGACACCAAAGAACCTAAATTTACTGACTGAGAAGAGCAAAAGTCAAAATACACACATGTGAAGTACACAACAATACACTATGAAGAAACATAAAACTATTGTTAAAGTCAAATGACTTTTATGCTATTCTATTAACTTTCAAACATTGCATATGTGTATGGGTTTGTGTATTTAAAATGTATAAACAAGATATGAAGAGTTAGATAAACAGAAAAGGATGCCTCTGTCTAATCACATGATGGGGGAAAAGTGCTTCAACATAAATTTAATACTTGCTGACCACTTCTGCATGTTGAATCATCATTCAAGCACATTTAAGAAACCATGATATTTTGACGAAAATTTAGGGTGAATCATTATACAAAGTTAAAAATCCTATCATACTATAAATGCTTATCCTTTCTTACACATTTTAGGCAAGTTTATTTTTGCATATAGTAGGTTTTCTTAAACTCGGTCCCAACTCCACCAATAATTAGTTGCGTATTTGCTCAATTCTGTAACCATGGTCAAGAGAAGACCATACACTTTCACAGTCAGATCAAAAAGTTAAGACGTAAATGAAGAGTTGACACAGCACTGAAAATAACTGTTACATCTTAGAAGGCAAAATTCCAGAAGTTAGTTTTCCAGCAAGTTAAAGCTGACATCACAAAATACTAATTGATATGATAGCACCATCAATTTCTTCAAGATATCTGTGTGTCTGGGATTTTAACAAGGTGACATATTGAGGAAAGAGGCAGAAAATCATGAAGTAAGAAATTTAGTATTTTCTATGTTATAAAAGACACTTTAAAGTAAAGATCTAAAAAGAAATGTTCATTTTTTCATTATATTTCCAATTCTGTCTTCCTTTCCTGTTGTTTATTCTAAATTGTAAAAGTAACAATTTTGCATTGAGTATACATTTCTCAAATTCTATGCCTATTCAGAGAAGGCATTCTAAGAAATGGATTTTTGGCTTAAGTTTCAATAAGCTAACTATAAAATCAGACTTATAACTAATGTTTTCTACTCTACTCAAGTATGCTCAGCATTCAACCCTACAACTACAAGAAACTACTACAAGAAACTGCTACAAGAAACTGCTACAAGAAAGTGTAGCAGTTGAGCATCCATTCCTTTGAATTAAAGAATTTAGCAGGTCCATTTAGCAGCATCACTACAAAGAGAAGCATAACCATACATTTTAAAAACACATTGGGTTGCCATCAACAGCTGAGGATATCAATAAAAAGTAAAAGATGAGGTTGAGGGATTACAGAAATACAGTTGGGAGAGAAAATGGATAAGCAAATTAACATGTAATACAGTTAGTTGTTGAAGGTCAAATACATTTTGCAGTTTTTATTTTATCTTTGCTGTGGGTATGTAGGTTTGTCTTTAAAGTTTTATAAAAGGAATTTTTAGTAAAGGTTTTTGTGCTTTAATATGGAAAGTCTGTGGCCTAAATATGCCATATATTAATGATGAAATAGTGGGTTAATTTCCAAATGAACCTCATCTTGTGTATGAGATAATACAGCTTGCTGCCTGCAGAGGCAATTACAGGTTTAATACATTTGGTGTTGGACATTAATCTTGCTAAATCAATCATTATAAATTATCTTACAAAGGTACCTGCAATTCAATGGCAAAACCTCAAGTAGAAAATCAGCAAAGTTTACCCAACAAAAACAACACAGATTTATTTTATTGTAGCTCAAGAACAATTCTCAAAGAATATTCAGGGATGTCTAGCTATGATAATCCATACTCATCGCACTAAGCCTTCTTGACCTTACACAGCCTCCTGTGTCTCACACAGCACCTAATGGGATAGTAGCAATTCACAGTTCTCTTCAATGTAAGTTTCTGCAGCATCACTGCATCCAGAGAGGCAGATGAGTAATTCTTGTATTCACTTAAAAATTAGAAAATGTATTGCATTTCTAGTTTGCATCTAGAGGCTTCTCCTATTAGTGCAACTTTTTAAATGGTGAATAAAGATTACAAGGGTGACCACAGCAGCTAGACTGACAATATGTACAATTCTTTGAATTGGGGGGAATTCAACCCATGAGCTTACTCAGAAAGGAGGAAAGCAGATTGATTTGCTTGAACATGGAAATATCTCCCTTCCCACCTCTTCTCCACCTCAGGCTTCAGCGCTTATTCCTTTTGTTTACTTCCCATGCATCTTGAAAGTATCATCATTATTCTGCAACAAGATTCCTTAAAGAGGTCATTGCTGGTGTACATAACCTTGTTATGTAAATAGAAATTTCTTATTTAAATTTTTTCACCTTCTTTTTCCCTCGTATATTAATACATATCTATAAATACACATACTGTATATATAAATATACACACACATGCACATACATATATACATATCTACTATTAGTTTAGCAAATACTGGCTTTTCATTCAATGCCATTGGTAAGCTCTCTTAAACAGTTTCAAGACTGATTTCAACAAAAGATATCTTGCACGTTTTGGAAGGAGTAAGATTTGAATCCTACTGCTACTACTAATATGAGCTCATTCATCTACCTTAAGTTAGAAAAACAGACCTGGCAAAAGCATGCATGTCCATGTATCGGTGGCGCCTAGGTATGTATATCCATTGTTAGCCTTAAACTTTGTTTCCCTGATGTGTAAATCTAAAAAATAATTAAAGGAAATAATAATCATGTCTCTCTTTTGGTATGTTTAATAATATAAGGACTAAAAAGTCATACTGTAATGAAAGACATCTTTATTGATTAACATGCTGAAATGCTCTGGCTACATGTGCAGTGTTCATTTCCCCATGTGGTTTCCATTTGGAGTTAGTGCCTCTGTAAGTCAGCAACAGTCTCCTCTGTCTGACAGCACGCTCCTCTGACTTTCTCAAACGTTCATCTAAAGTGGCTGCCTAATGGGCTGGCCAGATGACTTCGGGTATGAAAACCTCTTTCAGCCTATTACAAGGTAATTTTACCTAATGGGCTTCCATGTCACTCTGTTCCTCAGAACTGCAGCCCCATCCTCTATTCCACTGCCCACCTCTGGCTCTGAGCCTAAGTCATCAAACCCAAATATTTAAAAGCATTATAACCCTACTTGAAACTACTTACATTTTAATTTTCTATAAAACTTATATAGACAACCTAACAGCCTAACTTGGCTCCAGACAGTATCACAATAATATACAACATAGCTAAAAAGGTATTCCAGTTTTTTTCTAATTGGTCCTCATATGAAAATGAGAAAAGGCTTTCAGCCTACTAAATTATTCAGTGGTACTATGCATTCTCTAAATTTATTACTCTTGGCTGATACAGTTTTAGACATAAAATAAATGTCAGAATCTGAACTAAAAATGCAATAAATAGAACTGTCTTTACCGACAATGGCTGTTAAAAAAAATCTTCCATTTTCATACTTCACTTCTAGTGAAGTGTGTATCATCAAATTTATTTTGATAAAAAGTTAAATAAAGTGAGAGAACAGATCTAACTAATATCACATTCACTAACTCAAGGACTATGTGAGGGCAAGTAATCACATATTTTTGGTTAATTGCTTCACACATATTCCTGTTTTTAACACTTTTGCAGCAAATAAGACAAGATTACTAAATGTGTTATGGGAGTTATGTCAAAGATCACATATTACCCTACTTGGTTTTTGCACTGTTATAGTTTACAAAAAAGATAAGCAAAAGTAATAAAAGTAAAATCAGATGCAAAATATCTCTTGATGTAGTAAAAAAAAAAAAGGAATGTTTTTAGTAATTGCCCTCATCAATTTTTGAAATCATTTCAACACTTAGAAACTACTCCTATTTTATAATCCAACAGTTTCTTAATCTTTCCCTTATATTAAATTGCTTCAGCCTGACACAGTTGTCTCCTTTCTTCTTGAGGCTTTTAATAGACTCACTTAATAAAAATGATGATGATGCAACTACTAATAACAAAAACCATAAATGACATTTATTGAACACTGACTATGTTTCAGAGATTGTGTTAAGTGCCTTACCTGAATGATCTCTTGTAAAATCTTCACAATATCTCTGTAGATTTATTGCAATTAACCCCTTTCTACTCATGAAGAAACTGAGAACCAGAGTAAACAAGTGACTTAAATGTTCTAGGGCTACAAATTCATACACAGGCCTCTGGCTCCAGTGCTACACATCTAGCATTTTTAAACATAAGTGAAATGTTAACACTTTAGCTCAGAGCCCACTGGGCTTCCCTTGCTTCCTAATCTCATGCAAGTGTGTGCTCAAATGACACACAGAAAGAAATTTCCTCAATATACCTTCTAAAATACCACTTTGTTTCTACTCTTTAGCACTATTTTTATTTTTAGGGTTTACTATCTGCCAATATGTTAAATGTCTACACGTGAATGTTTTCCAAACATTTGAAGCTTCCAAAAGGACAGAGATTTTGTTTTGTTCATTGTCGTATCCCTAATGCCTAGTGTAGTGATGACACATGGTTGATTGTCAACTAACATTTGTGAAAGGGAGGGAAGGAGGGAGGCAGGGAGACAGGAAGAAAAAAAAAAGGAGGAAAGGGGGAAGGAAAAAAAAGAATGGAGGGAGAAAAGAAGAAGAAGGAAGAAGGGAGGATGGAAGAAACACAAAAAGAAACTGATTCTGCCAGGCAATCTTTCTACAGTGCTGTCTTCTTTATTGTTGCTCTTCCTTTGCTGACTCCTTTTAATTTGCTTCCTAAATATAGGCATTATCTAAGATTTTCTTTTCATGTTTTCTCATTGCTTTCTTTCCAGAAACTTCTGTTTTTCCCCCTCCCTTTCCCCTATATTTAAGCAACCAGATTTACTTAGATGAATTCTTATAGTTATGAAGTCCTGATATCACAGAAGTTGAAAACTTTGAAGTTGAAATTTCCTCCTGCTCTCTGTTAGGAGTAGTGAAAGCCACTGAGCCAAGAATTCATGGATTCTTTCTCTTCCTGTACAAGTGTAAGAATGTTTAATGAAGAAAAACTCAACCAAAGTTTATTCTCGTGGTTTTGTAGCAATAAGAATAACTGACACACAATGAGTGCTAAGTCACTCAGGCGCTATTCTAGAGGCTTTAATGCATGTCTCATTAGATCCTCATGTAAACTCCATGAGGAAGATTATCATTTCACTCAGAAGTATATAATGCATCCTATGGCTGCTTAGATCCTAGAATATTGAATATCGATTATCCTTGAAAGGAAGTGAACTGAAGTGACAGTATTTGGGATAATAATGCAAGGATGGGGAAAGTTAGGGATTCAAGCAGGATACAAATTCTAAACCCTAAACTATTCCCAACCCAAAGCATTGAATCAAATTTCTAACAACATACAAAAAGAAAACCCACACACATAACAACAACAACAACAAACACGAAAATTGACAGTTTTAAGAAAAAAAAAAAAACAACAACAATTCAGGGAAAAAATTTTCTGAGAGCACATGATGATTGGATATCATTACATAAACATATATTGCTACCACATCTGGATTAAAGTAAAAAAATTACAAGATTTATAGTTATTTAATTTCATAACTCTAAACATTCCTAGTAATTGTCAGTTTAATTATCCTTTGAAATTGATTGTAATTCTATTCCAAGGTTGTGTATACACTATTCTAGACATTTATATGGGAACCACAATATTTAATCACTACCCAGATGTTTCCAAAGAAATGCCCCAGATGGTAGATGTTAGGTCTGAAAGATCCAATTTGTGAAATTTTCAGAATTCTTATTAAGCTAAAACTTCTATCCAATACATAAAACTAAATTAGAATGCTCTCTTTTTGTTTGTTTTCCTACCTGATTTTGCTTCCTTTTTTTTCTATTTCTGTTATCAGTACTCTAAAACAGCTTTCTCAAGTTTCATTCTTAATAATGTAATAAGTATTCTTTCAACTGCTCACATTTTTCACTGATAATCACCTCTACATACAGACATGAAATGGAAGATATACTGTGTTTAGGAAACTGGAGGTTTTCCATTAGTGTTAGGATAAATTCCAAATTATTTAAACTATCTTTAAAGTCTCAATAATCTGATACCACCAGGCACATTGAATATTATCTTTCAGTATTTAACAAAAAAAGGAGCAACAATATTCATTGTTCTAATTTACACTACAACTACCAAACCTATACTTGGTGAAGACTTGATTCAAGTCTCCACATAAAGAACTAAGGAGTATAATGTCCTAGCCTCAATGTCCTAAGTTGACATATGTTTTCTTCTTCTTTTAAAAATGTAAAGCTTCACTACTCTATTCTCCTGTTTAGTTTGAGTTCACCAATTTAATAAACTTTTCCTTTCAGATTTGTTCTGATATAGCTTAGTTTTCTGACCAGAAGAACTTCAATGAAGGAACTAAAACAATTTAGATTTAAACTGAAGCGAGGTCAAAAATGAATTCATCTATTCAAACTTATATGTTTGCATTTCATTTTTTAATGGAAATATGGTAATCATACATATTTATGGGGTACAGTGTGAGGTTTCCATGCATAAGTACATTGTGTAACGAACAAGTCAGGATAATTAGCAAATTCATCACCTCAAACACTTGTCATTTATTTGTGATGAGAACATTCAAAATCCTCTCTTCTAGATATTTTGAAGTACACATGATTGTTGACTATAGGCACTCTGCTGTGCAATAGAACACCAGAAATTATTCCCCTGTCTAACTCTAACTTTGTGCCCATTCACCATCCTCTCCTCAGCCCCATCCCCTCTACTCTCCCCTCTACATTCTCCTCGGTAACCACTATTCTACTTTATAATTCTATGAGGTCAACTTTTTAAGATTCCACATGAGTGAAATCATGGAGGTATTTGTCGTTCTCTGCTTGGTTTGTTCCAATTAATATAACGTCTTTTAGGTTCACCCACGTTGTGTAAATGACAGGATTTCATTATTTTTTAATGCCTTATTTCATGACATTGTATATATATATATACCATATTTTCTTTATCTATTCATCTGTTGTTGGATACTTAGGTTGATTCCATATCTTGACTATTGTGAACAGTGCTGGAATAAACCTGGGAGTGCAGATATATCTTTGACACATTGATTCAACTTCCTTTAGACATATACTCAGTAGTGGGATTAACATTTTTGTATAGAGTTGTTTGAGCTCTTTATATATTCAGGTTATTATTATAATCCCTTGCCAGATGGATAGTTTGCAAATATTTTCTCCCATTCTCTGAGTTGTCTTTTTACTTGGTTGATTGTTTTCTTTGCTGTGCAGAATCCTTTTAACTTGATATGATCTCCCATTTGTTCACTTTCCCTTTAGTTGCCTGTGCCTGTGGGATATTACTCAGTAAATCTTTGTCCAGTTCAATGTCCTGGAGAGTTTCCCTGATGTTTTCTTTTAGTATCTTCATAGTTCCAGGTCTTAGATTTAAGTCTTTAATCCATTTTGATTTGATTTTTGTATATGATGAGAGATAGGGGTTCAGTTTCATTCTTCTGCATATGGAGATCCAATTTTCTCAGCACAATTAATTGAAGTGTTTGTCCTTCTTTTAATGTATGTTCTTGGTACCCGGTTTGAAAATAAGTTCACTTTAGATGTATGAATTTGTTTCTGGGTTCTCTGTTCCACTCCATTGAATGATGTGTCTGTCTTTATGGCAACACCATGCCGTTTTTCTGTAGTATAACTTGAAATCAGGTAATGTAATTTTTCCTGTTTTGTTCTTTTTGCTCAGGATAGATTTGGCTATTCTGGGTATTTTGGGGTTCCATATAAATTTTAGGATTGTTTTTTCTATTTTTTTTGAAGAATGCCATTGGTATTTTGATAGGGATTGCACTGAATCTGTAGATTGCTTTGGGTAGTAGACATGTTTACAATATTGATTCTTCCAATAGATGAACATAGAATAGCTTTCCTTTTGTGTGTGTATCCTCTTCAATTCTTTCATCAAAGTTCTATAGATTTCAGTGTAGCAAACTTTCACTTCTTTGGTTAATTCCTAGGTATTTAACTTTATTTGTAGCTATTGTAAGATAAATTACTTTTTAATTTCTTTTTCAGGTTGTTCACCGTTCCCATATAGAAATGCTACTGATTTTTGTATGTTGATTTTGTATTCTGAAACTTTACTGAATTTGTTTATAATTCTAATAATTTTTGGTAGAGCATTTAGGATTTTGCAAGTATAAGATTATATTATCTGTAAACAAGAATAAGTTGACTTCTTCCTTTTCAATGTGGATGCCCTTTATTACTTTCTCTTGTCTGATTGCTCTCACTACTCTTCCATTACTATGTTGTATAATAGTAGTGAGTGTGGGCATCCTTGTTGTGCTCCAGAACTTAGAGGAAAGACTTCAGTTTTTCCACATTGAGTTGATACTGTGGGTCTGTCATATATGGATTTTATTACATTGAGGTATGTTCCTTCTATACCTAGTTTGTTGAGTTTTTTTAATCATAAAGAAATGTTGAGTTTTATCAAATGCATTTTCCACATCAATTGAACTGATTGTATTGTTTTTGTCTTTCATTCAGTTGATACAAGGTATCACATTGATTGATTCGTGTATGTTGACCCATCCTTGCATCCCTGGGATAAATACCACTTGATCATGATGAACGATCTTTTTAAAATGTTGTTGAACTTGGTTTGCTAGCATTTTGTTGAAGATTTTTGCATCAACGTTCATCAGGGATATTGGCATGTAGTTTTTTTTGTTTGTTTGTTTGTTTATTTCTGATGCATCTGTGGTTTTGGTGTGAGGGTAATATTGGCCTCATAGAATGAGTTTGGAAGAATTATCCCCTTCTCTATTTTTTGGAACAGTTTAAGTAAATTTGGTATTAGTTCTTTAAATGTTTGGTAGAATTCAGCAGTGAAATCATCAGGCTTTTCTTTACTGGGAGAGTTTTTATTAAGGCTTCAATCTCCTTACTTCTACATTTCCCAATGTACTAGTATATAGGTGCTCATAGTAGCCTCTAATGATCTTTTAAGTTTCTGTGGTATTGGTTGTCATATTTCCTCTTTAATTTCTATTTTTATTCGAGTCTTCTTTTTTTCTTAGTCTTGCTAAAGGTCTGTCAATTTTGTTTATCTTTTCAAAGAATCAATTTTATGTTTCATTGACCTTTTGTTTTCTTAATTTTAATTTCATTTATTTCTGCTCTGATATTTATTGTTTATTTTATTCTACTAATTTTTGGTTTGGCTTGCTCTTTTCTAGTTCATTAAAATTCAGTCTTAAGTTGTTTATTTGAAGTTTTTCTTCTTTTTTCATGTAGGCACTTATAGCTATATATTTCCCTCTTAGTACTGCTGTCACTGTATACCATAGGTTTTGGTATGTTGTGATTCCATTATCATTTGTTTAAAAAAATTTTTCAATTTTCTTCTTAATTTCTTCTTTTACCCACTGGTCACTCAGGAGTATGTTGTTTAATTTCCATGTGTTCCTATAGTTTCCAAAATTCCTCTTTGTAGTCGATTTCTAGTTGTATTCCATTGTGATCAGATAAAATATTTGATTTTATTTCATTTTGAATGTTTTAAGACTTGCCTTGTGGCTAACATATAGTCTATTCTTGAGAATACTCCATGTGCTATGGAGAGGAATGTGTATTCTGCAGTCACTGGATGAAATGCATTGTAAATATCTATTAAGCCCATTTGGTCTACAGTGAAGGTTAAGTCTGATGTTTCTTTGTTGATTTTCTATCTGGAAGATCCATCCAGTGTGGAAAGTGGGGTACTGAAGCCTCCAGCTATTATTGTTTTGGGGTCTATCTCTGCCTTTAGCACTAATAATATTTACTTTACTTATCTGGGTGCTCCAGTGTTGGGTGCACACATATTTACCATTATTATGTCTTCTTATTGAATTGACCCATTAATAATTATATAATGACCTTATTTGTCTCTTTTTATTATTTTTGTCTTAAAATATATTTTGACCTCTATCTTGTTAGGTTGTATTTGTGTAGGAATACATATAGCTACTCCTGCTCTTTTTTGATTTCTACTGGCATGAAGTACCTTTTTTCATCCCTTTATTTTTAGTCTATGTTTGACTTTATATATGGAATGTGTTTCTTGTAGGCAACAGACCATTGGATCTTGTTTTGTAATCCATTTAGCCACTCTGTGTCTTTTGATTGGAGAGTTCATTTACATTCAATGTTATTGATAGATAAGAATTTACTTCTGTAATTTTGTTATTTTGTTTCTGGTTGTTTTTCCTTCCTTCCTTCCTTCCTTCCTTCTTGCCTGTCTCTTCCTTTTCCTTTCCTTTCTCCTTTCCTTTTATTTCCTTTCTTATTCCTTTCGTTTCCTTTTCCTTTCCTTTCCCATTTCCTCTCCCCTTTCCCTTTCCCTTTTCCTCTCCCCTTCCCCTTTCCCTCTACCCTTCCCCTTTCCCTCTCCCTCTTCCCTTCCCCTTTCCTTTCCTCTTTCCCTTTCCCTTTCCCCTTCCTCTTCCCCTTCCCTTCCCTTCCCTTTTTCTTATGTCTTCCTTTTAAAGTAGGTAAATTTCCCTGGTGGTGTTTCAATTTCTTGCTTTTTTATTTTTTGTGTATGCATTATATTTTTTTGATTTGAGGTTACTATAAGGGTGGCAGGTAATATCTTATAATCCACTATTTTAAACTGATGACAACTTAACACCGATTGCATAAACAGACTAACAAACAAGGAAAAAGAAAGCTAATAAAAACTCCACACTTTGTTCTCCCACATTTAAAAGTTTGTTCCTACTTATATTGTACTATGTCTTGAAAAGTTGTAGGTACTATTTTTGATCTGTTCATCTTTTTGTATTTCTACTTAAGCTATGAGTAGCTTACACACCACAATTACAGTATTGTAATATTCTTTGTTTTTATGTGTGTTTACTATGGCCAGTGAGTTTTATACCTTCAGATTTCTTATTGCTCATTGATGTCCTTTTCTTTCATATTAAAAAATCTTCCCTTAGCATTTCTTGTCAGACAAGTCTGGTGTTGATGAAAGCCCTCACCTTTTGTTTGTCTGGAAAGTCTCTATTTCTCTATATTTAAAGGATATTTTCAGCAGATATACTATACTAGGGTGAAATTTTTTCCTTCAGCACTATAAATATGTCATGCCACTCTCTATGATTTCCACTGAAAAGTCTGCTGGTAGATATATTGGCCCTCCATTGTATGTTATTTGTTTCTTTTCTCTTGCTGCTGTTAGGATGCTTTCTTTAACCTTGACTTTTGGAAGTTTGATTATTAGATACCTTGAAGTCATCTTCTTTGGGTTAAATCTGCTTGGTGTTTTATAACCTTCTTGTACTTGGATATTGATATCTTTCTCTAGGTTTGGGAAGTTCTCTGATATTATCTCTTTGAATAAACTTTCCCCTCTCTCAACCTCATCTTTAAGGACAATAACTCTTAGATTTGCCCTGTTGAGGCCATTCTCTAAGTGTTGTAGGTATGTTTTTTGTTTGTTTGTTTGTTTGTTTATTCCTTTCTGTTTTGTCTTCTCTGTGTATTTTCAGATAGCCTGACTTCAAGCTCACTAACTCTTTTCTGCTTGAGATTCCTCTACACAGCTATTTTGAATTCTATCTGAAAGGTCACATATCTCTGTTTCTCTGGGATTGGTCCCTGGTGCCTTATTTCGTTTGTTTGGTGAGGTCATGTTTCCCTGGATGGTCTTGATGCCTGTGGATATTTGTTGGTGTCTGGGCATTGAACAGATAGGTAATTATTGTAATCTTTGTTGTCTGGGCTTATTTGTATTCATACATTTTGGGAAGGCTTTCCAGATATTTCAAGGGATTTGGGTGCTTTTTGTTTATGTGTTTATTTCAGGCAGTGTCTGTCACCTAGGGTGGTGTGCAGTGGCATGATCATGGCTCACTGCTGCCTTGACTTCCTGGGCTCAATCAATTCTCTTACCTCAGCCTCCTGAGTAGCTAGAAGTACAGGTGCATGCCAGAATGCCTGACTAATTTTATATTTTTTGTAGAGACATAGTTTCACCATGTTGTCCAGGCTAGTCTCAAACTCCTGGGCTCAAGTAATCTGCTAGCCTTGGCCTTCCAAAGTGCTGGAATTACAGGTGTGAGACACTGCACCTGGCCAGGACTTGGGAGTTGTGATATAAATTTTAGGTCACTGCAGCCAGATCTGCAATAAGGGGCACCCCAAGCCCAGTAACACTGTGGTTCCTGCAGACTCATAGAGATACCACCTTAGTGGTCTTGGATAAGATCTTGAAGAATTCTCTGGCTTACCTGGTAAAGACTCTTGTTCTCTTCCCTTACTTTCTCCTAAACAAATGTAGTCTCTCTCTCTGTGCTGAACTGCCTGGATCTGGGTGAGGGTTGACACAAATACCCCTGGACCCACCACTACTGGAATTGCACTGGGTCAGACCTGATGTCAGTGCAGCACTGGGTCTTAATCAAGGCCTGCTGTAACCACTACCTGGCTATGGCCTATGTTCACTCGAGGCCCTGGGGCTCTACAATCAACAGGTGGCAAAGCAGTCAGGCTTGTGTCCTTCACTTCAGGGTGGCAAGTTTCCTCAGGCCCCAGGTAGGTCCAGAGCTTGGAGTTAGAAATATTAGAAGTCTACTTGGTGCTTTATTCTACTGTGGCTAAACTGGTACCCAAACCACAAGACAAAGTCCTTCCCACTCCTCCCTCCCCTTTCCACAGCCAGAAGTCTCTTTCCCCATGTCCACCACTACCAAAGGTCCATGGGGATTACTGCCAGTCTACAGCTGATGTTCACTTAAGGCCCAAAGGCTCTTTAGTCAGCTTGTGGTGAATATTGCTAGATTGAGACTCACCCCTCAGGGAAGTGGGCTCTCCTCTGGCCCAGGGTAGGTCCAGAAAGGCCATCCAAGACCCAAGACCTAGAATTGAGGACCCCAAGAGTCTCCTTTCTGCTTTATCTTATTGTGACTGAGCTAGTACCTAAGCTGAAAGACAAAGTCTGCTTTACTCTTCCTCTGTTTTTCTCAAGCAGATGGAGTCTCTCACAGCTGTGAGTTTGCTGTGATGCACCTAAAGCCAAAACGTCTCAGTATCTCACCCAAGGCCCATAGGGTGTACCACCTGGCTACTGCTGTTGATTCCTTGGGGCTCAATGACTCTTTAGTCAGCAGATGATGAATCCTGACAGTACTGGGTCCTTTCCTTCAAGGCAGCAAGTTCCCTTCTGGCCCAGGGTGTGTCTAGAAGTGTTGTCCAGGAACTAGGGCCTGGAATGGGACCTCATGATTCTACCCAGTGCTCTATCTTACAGTGGCTGAGCTGATATCCAAGTTGCAGGACAAAGTCCTCTTTACTCCAGTGCTCTCCTCTCCTCTCCTCAAGCAGAAGGAATAAGTCTCTTTCAGAGCTGTAAGCTGTTCTGCCTGAGATTGGCGGAGGCATGGTACGAGCACTCCCTCAATCACTCTAGCTGGTGTCTCACTATGTAATGTAACTACCACATCCACTGGCTCTGAGACCAGTATAGCACTAGGAATTGCTTGGGAGTTGCAGTCCTTGTGGCCTAGACTGTATTTCAAGTTTATTTAAGACCCCCATAGCATCTCAGCCCACAGTGAAAATGCTGTCAGACTCAAGTTCAGATTGCTGAACTGATCAATTATCCTCTGGCTAGGGCTTGTCTAAATGCTCCCACTGTGGGTGTCAGCTAAATTCTGCCTGGTGTTGGCAGTACTGAGTTCCAATGCAAAGTCCCACAATCACTGTGCTCTCCCTCCTACAAGTGCACAGATTCTCTGTCAGTCACATGGCCACTGCTAGGGAATGGAGAGGGGTGACCTCGGCACTTAAGACCCCCATTCCTAGCCTCATCAGTGCTTCTTTTAGTGATATGAAGTTAAATCAGGTACTTTCATCATTCACCTGACTTTTTGTTATTATCAAAGTGCTTTTTTGTGTAGATAGTTGTTCAATTTGGTATGCCTGCAGGACGGATAAGTGGTGGAGGATTCTATTTATCCATATTGCTCTGTCTCCTCCTGAGTTTCTTACATTCTGGATATTAATTCCTTGTCAGATGCATAGTTTGTACATATTTTCTCTCATTTTGTAGGTTGTCTTTTCATTCTATTCATTGTTTCCTTTGCTGTGCACAAGCTTTGCAGTTGATGTAATTCCATTTTGTCTACTTTTTCCTTTTGTTGTCTGTGTATTTGAGGGCTTATTAAAAAAATTCTTGTCCAGATGAGTATCATGAAGCATTTATGTTTTCTTCTAGTACTTTCATAGTTTTAGGTCCTAAATTTAAGTCTAACAAGTATGTGGCAAAAAATTGGAAAACTTAAAAGAAATGGATAAATTTTGGATACATAAAACATACCAAGATTGAATCAAAAGAAACAGAAAACTTAAACAGATCAATAACAAGTAACGAGACTCAGTAATGAAAAGTCTTCTGTTTAATGAAAGCTTAGGAGCTGATGGATTAAATGCTGAATTCTATCAAATATTTTAAAAAGAACTAATACCAATTCTTTTCATACAACTCCTAAAAGATGTAGCGGAGGGAATTCTAAACTCAGTCTATGAGGCCAGCATTAGTCTGATACAAAAACCAGACAAGAACACAACCAAAAAGAAAACTACAGTCTAATATCCCCAAAGGACATAAATGCAAAAGTCCTCAATAAAATAGTAGGAAACTAACTCTAACACTGCATCAAAAAGATCATCCGCCATGATGAAGTAGAATTCATCCCAGGGATGCAAGGATGGTTCAGCATAGGCAAATCAATAAATGTGATACATCCCATTAATCAAATGAAAGACAAAAACCTAATGATCATCTCCATAGATGCAGAAAAAGCATTTGATAAATTCAACATCCCTTCATAATAGAAATCCTAAACAAATTAGGTATAGAAGAAATATACGCAATGTAATAAACACCCTATATGACAAACCCACATTTAACATGCCAAATTGGGGAAAATTAAAAGTTTTTCCTCTAAGAACTGGAATAAGACAAGGATGCTCACTTTCACAACTTCTGTCCAGCACAGTACTGGAAGTCCTAGCTAGAGCAGTTAAGAAGGGGGGGAAAAAAAGGCACTGAAATTGGAAAGGAAGAGGTTTAAATTGTCCTTATTTTTAGTTGACATAATCTTATATATAGAAACACTACAGACTCCCCAAAAACTGTTAGAACTAATGAACAAATTCAGTAAAGTTGCAGTATTTAAAATTAACATACAATTCTATACACCAATAGCAAACTATCTGAAAAAGAAACAAAGAAAGCAACCCCATTTACAATAGCTACAAAAAAAAAATACTTAAAAATACAATTTAACCAAGGAAGTGAAATATCTCTACAATGAAAACAATAAAACATTGATAAAATAAATTGAAGAGGACACTAATAAATGGGTATATAGCCCATGTTTATAGATTGGAAGAATTGATATTGTTAAAATGTTCACAGTATCCAAAGTGATCTATGGATTCAGTGCAATCCCATCAAAATATATACAACATTTTGCACAGAAATAGAAAAAAATAATTGAAAAGTTCTTATGGAACCACACAATACCTCAAATAGCCAAAGTAATACTGAGAGAAAGCTAGATGCATAATAGTAACGAAAAAAGCATGGTAGTGGCATAAAAACAGACACATGGACAAACAGAACAAAATAGAGAGCCCAGAAATCAATTCACACATTTACAGCCAGCTAATTTTCAACCAAGACCACACCAAGACCGCACATTAGGGAAAGGATACTCTAATAAATGTTGATGGGAACACAAAATATCTACATGCAGAAGAATGAAACTGAACCCCTATCTCTCACCACTTATAGAAATTAACTCAAAGAAACTATTTAATATTACCTATTCCTTAAGTTTACTGTATCTACATGCATGTAAACTGAAGTCCTGCAATGTAAGCACCCATCTTTCACAAACATTAATCATTTGATTAGGGAAAAATAAGTGCTTATCATCGAGTAAAGCAAACTTTACATTCTCGAAGGGCAAGCAGGTATCTTTTTAAAAGTTATTATTATTGTACAACTAGAAAACAATAACTAGATTCTTAGCTTCTTGAACGCAGATACATTTGACCCTTGCACAACATGTGTTTGAACTGTGTGGGCCCACATATGTAGATTTTTTAAAATAAATACAATCACCCTTCTATAACTTCAGGTTCCACATCTACAACTGAATGTGTATCAAAAATACAGTCAGTCAGCTACTTCAGAAGCCGAGGCAGGAGTATCACTTGAGCCCCCGAGTTCAAGATTACAATGAGCTATGACCACCACTGCTCTCAAGCTTGGGTGTCAGAGCGAGACCCCATCTCAAACAACAGTATTTGGGGGATGCAAAATCCATGGATACAAAGGGCTGACTTTTCATATATGCAGGTTCTGAAGGGACCTGAGTATGCACTGATTTTGGTGTCTGTGGGGGTCCTGGGACAAATCCCCTTTGGATACCAAGGGACAACTTTACACTGTTTTTTTGCCCATCTCCCATAACTCTAGAAGAACAGGATGTATATATAGGTTCTGATTCAATACTTGCGTGTTTCTTTAGTAAGAAACTTCATGTGTTTTTAAATCATCAAGAGGTGGAATAAGTTACATGGTGATGCTTACCAAAAATTTAGAAACATTATTCACAAACCAAAGAATAAAGTCATTTTTGTCCTACTTTTCAGAGGAATCAACTGACAGCAGCTGAAATATCAAAAATCAAAAGATAAAACTTCTCAGTATCAATAAAACAAAGAAAATGCCACACTCCTAAATATATATATGTGTATCTATCTATCTATCTATCTGTCTGTCTGTCTATCTATCTATCTATCTATCTATCTATCTATCTGTCTGTCTATCTAATCTATCTATATTTAAAGCAAAAATATAAAGCATATCAAGTAAAATAGTACTGTGAAATTGTAAGGGAATGTATTGAAAGCTAACACTTTCCTCTTCAAAGTTCACTGGGATATTGCTTTCCTAAACCTTGTAGTCAAAGACCATTTCTTGAAGTAAAGTAGGGAAAAGGAGGGAGAAAAATCGTGGATTTCAGATTGCAACACAAAGAGCCTGTGCCCAGGATACTGCTGTGGGCCATGTCAATCATGAAGGCAGAAAAAATATATTACTCCAGGAGAGTGTTAAACCCCCAAATCATGCCCCTAGCACCCTTTCTTCAACTCCCCATGTAACCAAGCAAGTCGACTTCAAAATACATTTTTAAACTTTTTTCTTTTCTCCTTTGTCTTGAGATGTAACCTGAAAGCAAACTGCAGAAGCCTTTCCCATAACCTTAAAATAGACTGTACCTCCCTCCCTTTCCCACTGTATACTCCCCTCACATTTATCTAACTGTATGCTAGTACTTAATTATGTGCTTACTTATAAGTTCCAAGGGCTAATCTTGAGACAGACAAACCAAGCCTGGAGACCCAGCTGCACTATTTCAGAGATTACCTCAAGGAGGCGAGTCAACAACCTGGCCATTGTTGAGATGACTCCAGCCCATGTTCCAGGTGGAATGAGACTGAAGATAGCCACTGAAACAAGACATGCAGACCTTGTACTCAGCACAATTCCTCCATGCCTCCCCACATCAAGTTTCCCTTTTGAAATCCCCACCTCCTCCCCAGAAATTCAAAGTGGCTACTTTGGATGAGAATCTGGGCATTTCCCCGTCACTAGTTTTGGTTAATAAAGTAACTTTCTTTTCACCATACCTTGCACTTGTCACTGGACTCTGCAAGCAGCACGCGGCAGACCTGTGTTGGGTTACAACCACACCATTATTCAGCAAGCACTGAATCCATACAAAAATGAATAATAATCAGACAAAAAGTCACAAAAGACTTCCCCATGGAAACCAGAAACAACAACAGTAGCAATAGTGAGACAAAACCAAAAATGGGGAAAATGGGGTGCCTGGGTAAAGAGTTCATGAGGAAAAGGCAATATTTATGCAAATTAACATTAAGATTTTAGACAAATAATTTTCCAGAATCATTAAGACAATATGGTTACAGAGATTCAGGGTTCAGATGCAATAAACTGAAAGAGATGAATGAGGGCTAACAGAGCAACACGAAAACGTAGAAGAGAAAAATGAAAATATACCACAGCTAAAACACACATGCAGTACAGACTAACTGTGGTTAAAGCTAAGTAAGACACATGGTGGATAGCTTGAGGAAAATGTACAGTATGAAGTGGAAAGAAAATTGTAAATACTGTTAATTGAGATAATGGATATAGAAAACAAAACAAAACAGAAAAACTTCAACATCATAAGTGCTCCCAAAAGAACAAAAGAGGAAAGCATTTTTGAAATAAAGGCTTGGGTATGCAAATTGAAATAAAATGTGTTTCTGATAAATCATATTGAATAATTACAACACTAAGGCATAATCCAGCAAAGCTACTGAACTTCAAATACAAAAACAATCAAATGAATATTCAGGTAGAAAAAGCATGTCACAGACAAGGAAAAAAATCATTTTGGCCTTAGGCTCTAACCAAAGCAACATATTTATACCAGAAGATGGTGAAACAATGTCAACACATTTATCAATGAGATAAATTAATCTTAGAATATTTACTCTGAGGCAGGTTGTTCTTTAAGTATAAAAGACAAGCATGCATACTGGAATCATCCCGATAAGAACTTTCTAAAACAAAACTACTGTAACTATTAAGCCACCAGCCTTTCTACTATTGAGCAGCAAAATACAGTCTTTTAAGAAAAAATCACATTAATGACTTATCAATGGAGAAATTATGGTGAGCACTAATTCTATTTAAATATAAAACTAAGATGGAGAACTATTAAGAGTAGCTTTATAGTATCAGAGCAGAATTTTAATGTTATAACCGCCATCAGCATAATAGTAACAAAATAAGAGGGAGAGGAGTGTGAGAAAGGAGTCAGAGACAAAGTGTAATTATACTAATTTATTCATCTTTCATAGCTCAGGATCAAGACACTAACTAAAATTAATACACATGCTTTAGGAGAGTAATAAATATGTTTTAAAAAATTTTAAATAATCTTTTAGTTTCAGAATATTTTAAAAATATATAGTTCTTGTAATGAATAAACTCATATCTGAATTTGAGACATTCCTTAAATTTGTGTTTTGTGGCTTTTTTAAGTCAAACAAGTTAAATGTAATATTTTATAAGCTAAAATATTATGTAAAGAATAATTACTTTATTCTCAATTATTTGTATTTATTCATCTGTCAATCCATCATCCCAGAAATATCACTTAAAATTAAGAGTAGCTATTTCTGGATAGTGGAAATTTTTATGACTTCTTGCTTTCTTGTAGTATTTTTTCCCTCCATGGGGTTGGGGTGTGCATAATAAGCCTGTATTTTTACAATATTACCATTGTGTCTATTAGCGTAGGTTAAAATACACTGTTTGCTGGGGGTTGAATGTCTCTGCCAAAACTAATGTTGAAATTTAATTGCCAGTGTAAGGGTGTTGGGAAATGGGGCCTTTAAGAAGTGATTAGGTTACGAGGGCTTCACCTTTATGAGCAGATTAATGCTGTTATTGAGGGAATGGGTTAGTTACCACAGGAGTAGCCTCCTGATAAAAGGATAACTTTGTGGAAGTTATCATACTAAGTAAAATAACTCAGGAACAGAAAGTCAAATACCAGATGATATGGTTTGGATTCGTGTTCAGCCCAAACCTCATGTTGAATTGTAATCCCCAGTGATGGAGGAGCGGCATGGTGGGAGGTGATGGGATCACGGGGGTGGATTTCCCCTTGCTGTTCTTGTGACAGTGAATTCCCACAAGACCTGGTTGTTGAAAAGTGTGTAGCACCACCCCCTTCACTCTCTTCCTCCTTCTGCAGCCATGTAAGACATGCTTGCTTCCTCTTTGCCTTCTGCCATGAATGGAAGCTTCCTGAGTCCTCCCCAGTGACGCTTCCTGTAAAGCCTATGGAACTGTGAGTCGACTAAACCTGTTCTCTTTATAAATTACCCAGTTTCAGGTAGTTATCTATAGCAATGTGAGAATGGACTAGTATACCATGTGTTCTCACATAGAAGTGGGTACTGAACAATGTGGACAAACGGACATATAGAGTGGAATAGTCAACATAGGAGACTACAAATGTGGGCAAGTCAGTGGAGTGAAGGTTAAAAATTACCTTTTGGGTACAATGTTCACTATTTGGGTGTGGGTACACTAAAAGCCCAGACTTCACCACTACACAATATATGCAGGTAAGAAATCTGCACATGTACCCACAAATCTATAAAAATAAAAAGTAAAATAAAATGGTAGATTTAAGTCTAACCACACCAACAATTACATTCAATGGAAATTGTCTATCATTCCACTTAAGGGATCGAAGTAGTTATATTAACTTTTTAAAAAGATCTAGCTGCTGGGCTCAAGAAAGCCAGTTTAGTCATAAAGACTTACAAAGATTAAAACCAACTGGATGAAAAAAGGTAGCATGCAAACAATAAGCAAAACGAGCTTGGAGAAGACATAACAATCCTAAACGGGTATGCACCTACCTAACAACAAGGTTTTAACATGCATGAAGTGCACACACACACACACACACACACAACCTAAACAAATTTAAATAAGTGGAATTCATGCAAAGTATTTTAAGTGACTATAACGAAATTCTATTAATAATCAAAGATGAAAGAATTTAATCTCTGAGAGGGTGGTAACTTCACCTGCATTCTTCACAGATATATTCTTGGTGACTGGAATAGTGCCTAGAAGATAATAAGTCATTAATAAATATATGTTGAGTGAAAAATTTTTAAAGTTTGGCCTGATTTCCTCTATCTGTCTAATGTGCTTGCTTCTGCCTTGCCCCTTCTACCGTGGGATCACCCCCAACAGATGGTGGCACTGTGCTCTTGGATTTCCTTATAAATTACCCAGTCTGTGGTATTCTGTTACAGCAGCAGTAAACAGACTAAGAAACTGATGTAACAAATGCCCCCTAAATGTCAGTGTCTTAGCCCGCCAAAGTTTTAATTTGAATTCAAGTCACATACCCATCATGAGTCAGCAGTGGCTGTACTACACCATGAAGTCACACAGGAACTCAGGTTGCCATAACTGTCTTAAACATTTCAGAGTGTGGCTGCGCAAGTCACAGGGTCAAGCCTGCCATCAACGGGAAGGAGAAGTATTAATTATCCCCAGGGAGGGGTAAAAAATAATTTGAACAATAAAACAGTCTGAAACAAATGGAAAGTCATTCTTTGTTAAAGAAAATATACTATTCTCAGGCAGAGTAGATCTTAAAATTTAGACCTTTTAAGGCAAGGAAAAAATTCTTACATTTCTTGATGAGAGACCTCTAGCTCTGTGACTTTCCTCCTGCTTCTACATACCCTGTAGTGCTTTGCACAGTTTTTTCCACATACCACGTATTCATTCAAAACATGTGTCTCAAATTGGACTAATTTGATATATCAGCTTATGGTAAGATATTGTGTTTAAAAATACATTCTGGGTGGAATACTTTTTTCCTTTCTCTCTCTGTCTTTACCTCCTTCCATCCTTTCTTCTTTTCTTCCTTTTTAATTTTCTCCAAAATGAAAATACCTTCTAGAAGTCAGTAAGAAAAAGAGAAAATTTATACATGAAAATAAATAAGGCCATAGAGTTTACCTAAAATAAATTCAGAAGGTCAATAAAATTATAAAAGTATGCTTAACTAAAATTGCCATTAAAGAAATCCAAAATCCAAAACAAAACAAATTAAGATAGTTTTCTCCATTTAAAGTTGCTGAAAAATTGAAAAATCTTGTAAGCCCAGTTCTAGTAAGAATGCATGCTCTATTTGCTTAGAATTGTCTTGGCTATATGGGTTCTTTTTGTTTCCATACGAAACTTAAAGTAGTTTTTTCTAATTCTGTGAAGAAAGTCAACGGCAGCTTGATGGGAATAACATTGAATCTATAAATTACTTTGGACAGGATGGCCATTTTCATGATACTCATTCTTCCTATCCATGAGCATGGAATGTTTTTCCATTTGTTTGTGTCCCCTCTTATTTGCTTGAGCAGTGGTTTGTAGTTCTCCTTGAAAAGGTCCTCCACAGCTGTTGTAAGTTGTATCCCTAGGTATTTTATTCTCTTGGTAGCAATTGTGAATGGGAGTTCACTCATGATTTGGCTCTCTGTTTGTCTATTATTGCTGTGTAGAAATGCTTGTGATTTTTGGACATTAATTTTGTAACCTCAGACTTTGCTGAAGTTGCTTATCAGCTTAAGGAGATTTTGGGCTGAGACGATGTGGTATTCAAAATAGACAATCATGTCATTTGCAAACACGAGACAATTTGACTTCCTCTCTTCCTATGTGAATACCCTTTATTTCTTTCTCTTGCCTGACTGCCCTGACCAGAACTTCCAATACTATGCTGAATAGGAATGATGAGAGAGGGCATCCTTGTCTTGTGCCAGTTTTCAAAGGGAATGCTTCCAGCTTTTGCCCATTCGGTATACTGGCTGTGGGTTTGTCATAAATAGCTCTTATTATTTTGAGATACATTCCATCAATACTTATTTTATTGAGAGTTTTTAGTATGAAGGGTGTTGAATTTTATCGAAGGGCTTTTCTGCATCTATTGAGATAATCATGTGGTTTTTGTAATTAGTTCTGCTTATGTGATGGATTATGTTTATTGATTTGCATATATTGAACCAGCCTTGCAATCCCAGGGATGAAGCCAACTTGATCGTGGTGGATAAGCTTTTTGATGTGCTGCTGGATTTGGTTTGCCAGTATTTATTGAGGCTTTTCACATCGATGTTCATCAGCGATACTGGCCTGAAATTTTCTTTTTTGTTGTTGTTGTGTCTCTGCCAGGTTTTGGTATCAGGATGATACTGGCCTCAAAAATGAGTTAGGGAGGATTCCCTCTTTTTCTATCATTTGGAATAGTTTCAGAAGGAATGGTACCAGCTCCTCTTTGTACCTCTGCTAGAATTTGGCTGTGAATCTGTCTGGTCCTGGGCTTTTGTTGGTTGGTAGACTATTAATTACTGCCAAGGTATAACACTACCTGACTTCAAACTATACTATGAGGCTACAGTAACCAAAACAGTGTGGTACTGGTACCAAATCAGATATATCGACCAATGGAACAGAACAGAGGCCTTAGAAATAATGCCACACATCTACAACCATCTGATCTGTGACAAACTTCACAAAAACAAGCAATGGAATAAAGATTCCCTATTTAATAAATTGGGAAAACTGGCTAGCCGTATGCAGAAAACTGAAATTGGACCCCTTCCTTACATCTTATATAAAAATTAACTCAAGATGGAGTAAAGACTGAAATCTAAGACCTAAAATCACAAATACCCTAGAAGAAAACCTAGGCAGTACCATTCGGCACATATGCATGGGCAAAGACTTCATGACTAAAACACCAAAAGCAATGGCAACAAAAACCGAAATTGACAAATGGGATCTAATTTAACAAAAGAGCTTCTGCACAGCAAAAGAAACTATTATTGGAGTGAACAGGCAACCTACAGAATGGGAGAAAATTTTTGCAATCTATCCATCTGACAAAGGGCTACTATCCAGAATCTACAAAGAACTTAAACAAATTTACAAGAAAAAAACTAAGCAACCCCATCAAAAAGTAGGCGAAGGATATGAACAGATACTTCTCAAAAGAAGACATTTATGCAGGCAACACACATGTGAAAAAAAAGCTCATCATCACTGGTCATTAAAGAAATGTAAATCAAAACCACAATGAGATACCATCGCATGCCAGTTAGAATGAGATCATTAAAAAGTCATGAAACAACAGGTGCTGGAGAGGATGTGGAGAAATAGGAACACTTTTACACTGTTGGTGGGAATGTAAATTAGTTTAACCATTGTGGAAGACAATCTGGCGATTCCTCAAGGATCTAGAACCAGAAATAGCATTTGACCCAGCAATCCCATTACTGGGCATATACTCAAACGATTATAAATCATTTTACTATAAAGACACATGCACATGTATATTTACTGCAGTACTGTTCACAATAGCAAAGACTTGGAACCAACCCAAATCCCCATTAATGATAGACTGGATAAAGAAAATGTGGCACATATACACCATGGAATACTATGCAGCCATGAGAAAGGATGAGTTCATGTCCTTTGCAGGGACACGGATGAAGCTAGAAACCACCATTCTCAGCAAACTAACACAGGAATGGAAAACTAAACACCATATGTTCTCACTTACAAGTGGAAGCTGAACAATGAGAACACATGGACACAGGGAGGGGAACATAACACATGGGGGCCTGTTGGGGGATGGGGGCTAGGGGAGGTATAGCATTAGGAGTAATACCTAATGTGGATGACAGGATGATGGGTGCAGGAAACCACCATGGCACATGCATACCTGTGTAACAAACCTGCATGTTCTGCACATGTAACCCAGAACTTAAAGTATAATATAAAAGGAAAAACATAGGGATAGTATTGATGCTAAACTGTCTCACTTTACAAATCAGTAATATTCATAAACAGCTTTATGAATTGCTAAAAAAGTTGTATCATCTCATCAAAAGATATAGTTACAATAAAATGCTATTTTTTGTGTTTAATGAAAAAAGAATACATAGAAGTATGTACTGTTAATGGGAATATAAATTGCTGTAGCCATTTTAGAAACTATTTTGGCAATATCTATAAAATATTTTTATACATCTATATTTTGATTCTGAGTTCCATAGCTAGTAATATAAGTGTACAATGTGGTTGACAAATTATCTCAGAATAAATGAACAAGTATATTCACTCTAGCACAGTCTGTAGAAACAAAAAACCAGGACAACCTAAATGTCCATAAAGAGTATAACCTAGAAACAACCTAAATGACCGTCACTAGGGATACAATGGTAAAGTATGCATTTATTTAGAAATACCTATTACATTTCTATGTGCATATATGTAACAACTTATAAGATATATTAAACTATATCTTATATTGAAAAAACAGTGAGTATACAAACACACATATATATGGTGGCATATGTGTAGAATTATTTTCTGGATATACATACAAGAAGTATTGGCAACAATGGTTATCTTTGGAGATGGGTGATGAGAGAAGATTTGTAGTTCTCATTTGTATATTTCTTTTGTTTGAATTTTCAAAGTATTACTTTGATTTTAAAAATATCAGTGAGATTATTTGTATGTGGGATATATGGACCATTTTTGTGTCATCTTTTCTCTGTCTTTAAAAAATTAATAATTGGTACACATATGGAAAAGGTTTATTGTTTTGTCTGTTTAAAAACATGTTCTCATTTGTAAAAATAAACCAGGCAACAGAGAAAATAAAAACTATGAAAAAGAAAATAAAATTAGCATAGAATTCCACTTCTGAGACCATATCATTTAAAAATACATGACATACAGAAGAATAATCAGCATCAATCACAACTCAGTCCTGTAGGTAAGAAATGATGACCGCTATGTCCTTGAATATTACACACACTTGGTACCCCTATGACACATATGCAAAGATGGAATATGGGGTGGAGAGAGAGAGTGTGTTCAATATTATTAGACGACTTGCCACAAAATCGCTAAACCTAAGGCACAGGTTTGCCTTTACCAAGTTGTATGAGAAAGTTGAAAAAGGAGCACTGCACTTATGGGTGATACTTAGGTGTGATAGAATCTGTGGTGAATAACCCTTTGAACTTATTGAAAATATGCTAGGAGGGTGGAGCCAAGATGGCCGAATAGGAACAGCTCCAGTCTACAGCTCCCAGCGTGAGCAACGGAGAAGACGGGTGATTTCGGCATTTCCAACTGAGCTTTGAAGAGAGTAGTGATTCTCCCAGCACGCAGCTTGAGATCTGAGAACGGACAGACTGCCTCCTTAAGTGGGTCCCTGACCCCCGAGTAGCCTAACTGGGAGGCACCCCCCAGTAGGGGCGGACTGACACCTCACACGGCCGGGTACTCCTCTGACACAAAACTTCCAGAGGAACGATCAGGAAGCAGCATTTGCGGCTCACCAATATCCACTGTTCTGCAGCCACTGCTGCTGACACCCAGGCAGACAGGGTCTGGAGTGGAACTCCAGTAAACTCCAACAGACCTGCAGCTGAGGGTCCTGACTGTTAGAAGGAAAACTAACAGAAAGGACACCCACACCAAAAACCCATCTGTACGTCACCATCATCAAAGACCAAAGGTAGATAAAACCACAAAGATGAGGAAAAAACAGCAGAAAAACCAGAAACTCTAAAAATCAGAGCACCTCTCCTCCTCCAAAGGAACGCAGCTCCTCACCAGGAAAGGAACAAAGCTGGACAGTGAATGACTTCGACGAGTTGAGAGAGGAAGGCTTCAGAAGATCAAACTACTCCGAGCTAAAGGAGGAAGTTCGAACCAATGGCAAAGAAGTTAAAAACTTTGAAAAAAAAATCAGACAAATGGATAACTAGAATAATCAATGCAGAGAAGTCCTTAAAGGACCTGATGAAGCTGAAAACCATGACACAAGAACTACGTGAAGAATGCACAAGCCTCAGTAACAAATGTGATCAACTGGAAGAAAGGGTATCAGCGATGGAAGACAAAATGAATGAAATGAAGTATGAAAAGAAGTTTAGAGAAAAAAGAATAAAAAGAAATGAACAAAGCCTCCAAGAAATATGGGACTATGTGAAAAGACCAAATCTACATGTAATTGGTGTACCTGAAAGTGACGGGGAGGATGGAACCAAGTTGGAAAACACTCTGCAGGATATTATCCAGGAGAACTTCCCCAATCTAGCAAGGCAGGCCAACATTCAGATTCAGGAAATACAGAGAACACCACAAAGATACTCCTCGAGAAGAGCAACTCCAAGACACATAATTGTCGGATTCACCAAAGTGGAAACAAAGGAAAAAAATGTTAAGGGCAGCCAGAGAGAAAGGCAGGGCTACCCACAAAGGGAAGCCCATCAGACTAATGGCGGATCTCTCGGCAGAAACTCTACAAGCCAGAAGACAGTGGGGGCCGATATTCAACATTCTTAAAGAAAAGAATTTTCAACCCCGAATTTCATATCCAGCCAAACTAAGCTTCATAAGTGAAGGAGAAATAAAATCCTTTACAGAAAAGCAAATGCTGAGAGATTTTGTCACCACCAGGCCTGCCCTAAAAGAGCTCCTGAAGGAAGCACTAAACATGGAAAGGAACAACCGGTACCAGCCACTGCAAAAGCATGCCAAATTGGAAAGACCATCAAGGCTAGGAAGAAACTGCATCAACTAATGAGCAAAATAACCAGTGAACATCATAATGACAGGATCAAATTCACACATAACAATATTAACTTTAAATGTAAATGGGCTAAATGCTCCAATTAAAAGACACAGACTGGCAAATTGGATAAAGAGGCAAGACCCATCAGTGTGCTGTATTCAGGAAACCCATCTCACATGCAGAGACACACATAGGCTCAAAATAAAGGGACGGAGGAAGATCTACCAAGCAAATGGAAAACAAAAAAAGGCAGCGGTTGCAATCCTAGTCTCTGATAAAACAGACTTTAAACCAACAAAGATCAAAAGAGACAAAGAAGGCCATTACATAATGGTAAAGGGATCAATTCAACAAGAAGAGCTAACTATCCTAAATATATACGCACCCAATACAGGAGCACCCAGATTCATAAAGCAAGTCCTTAGAGACCTACAAAGAGACTTAGGCTCCCACACAATAATAATGGGACACTTTAACACCCCACTGTCAACATTAGACAGATCAACGAGACAGAAAGTTAACAAGGATACCCAGGAATTGAACTCAGCTCTGCACCAAGTGGACCTAATAGACATATACAGAACTCTCCACCCCACATCAACAGAATATACATTTTTTTTCAGCACCACACCACACCTATTCCAAAATTGACCACATAGTTGGAAGGAAAGCACTCCTCAGCAAATGGAAAAGAAGAGAAATTATAACAAACTGTCTCTCAGACCACAGTGCAATCAAACTAGAACTCAGGATTAAGAAACTCACTCAAAACCGCTGAACTACATGGAAACTGAACAAACTGCTCCTGAATGACTACTGGGTACATAACGAAATGAAGGCAGAAATAAAGATGTTCTCTGAAACCAACGAGAACAAAGACACAACATACCAGAATCTCTGGGACACATTCAAAGCAGTGTGAAGAGGGAAATTTATAGCACTAAATGCCCACAAGAGAAAGCAGGAAAGATCCAAAATTCACACCCTAACATCACAATTAAAAGAACTAGAGAAGCAAGAGCAAATACATTCAAAAGCTAGCAGAAGGCAAGAAACTAAGATCAGAGCAGAACTGAAGGAAATAGAGACATGAAAAACCCTTCAAATAATCAATGAATCCACAAGCTGGTTTTTTGAAAAGATCAACAAAATTGATAGACTGCTAGCAAGACTACTAAAGAAGAAAAGAGAGAAGAATCAAACACATGCAATAAAAAATGATAAAGGGGATATCCCCACCGATCCCACAGAAATACAAACTACCGTCAAATACTATAAACACCTCTATGCAAATAAAATAGAAAATCTAGAAGAAATGGATAAATTCCTGGACACATACACCCTCCCAAGACTAAACCAGGAAAAAGTTGAATCTCTGAATAGACCAATAACAGGCTCTGAAATTGAGGCAATAATTAATAGCTTACCAACCAAAAAAAAGTCCAGGACCAGATGGATTTACAGCCAAATTCTACCAGAGGTATGAGGAGGAGCTGGTACCATTCCTTCTGAAACTATTCCAATCAATAGAAAAAGAGAGAATCCTCCCTAACTCATTTTATGAGGCCAGCATCATCCTGATACCAAAGCCTGGCAGAGACACAACCAAAAAAGAGAATTTTAGACCAATATCCTTGATGAACATTGATGCAAAAATCCTCAATAAAATACTGGCAAACAGAATCCAGCAGCACATCAAAAAGCTTATCCACCATGATCAAGTGGGCTTCATCCCTGGGATGCAAGGCTGGTTCAATATACGCAAATCAATAAATGTAATCCAGCATATAAACAGAACCAAAGACAAAAACCACATGATTATCTCAATAGATGCAGAAAAGGCCTTTGACAAAATTCAACAACCCTTCATGCTAAAAACTCTCAATAAATTAGGTATTGATGGGACGTATCTCAAAATAATAAGAGCTATCTATGACAAACCCACTGCCAATATCATACTAAATGGGCAAAAACTGGAAGCATTCCCTTTGAAAACTGGCACAAGACAGGGATGCCCCCTCTCACCAATCCTATTCAACATAGTGTCGGAAGATCTGGCCAGGGCAATTAGGCAGGAGAAGGAAATCAAGGGTATTCAATTAGAAAAGAGGAAGTCAAATTGTCCCTGTTTGCAGATGACATGATTGACTACTGGGTACATATCTAGAAAACCCCATCGTCTCAGCCCAAAATCTCCTTAAGCTGATAAGCAACCTCAGCAAAGTCTCAAGATACAAAATCAATGTACAAAAATCACAAGCATTCTTATACACCAATAACAGACAAACAGAGAGCCAAATCATGAGTGAACTCCCATTCACAATTGCTTCAAAGAGAATAAAATACCTAGGAATCCAACTTACAAGGGATGTGAAGGACCTCTTCAAGGAGAACTACAAACCACTGCTCAAGGAAATAAAAGAGGATACAAACAAATGGAAGAACATTGCATGCTCATGGGTAGGAAGAATCAATATCGTGAAAATGGCCATGCTGCCCAGGGTAATTTACAGATTCAATGCCATCCCCATCAAGCTACCAATGACTTTCTTCACAGAATTGGAAAAAAGTACTTTAAAGTTCATATGGAACCAAAAAAGAGCCCGCATTGCCAAGGCAATCCTAAGCCAAAAGAACAAAGCTGGAGGCATCACACTACCTGACTTCAAGCTATACTACAAGGCTACAGTAACCAAAACAGCATAGTACTGGTACCAAAACAGAGATATAGACCAATGGAACAGAACAGAGCCCTCAGAAATAATGCCGCATATCTACAACTATCTGATCTTTGACAAACCTGACAAAAAGAAGAAACGGGGAAAGGATTCCCTATTTAATAAATGGTGCTGGGAAAACTGGCTAGCCATATGTAGAAAGCTGAATCTGGATCCCTTCCTTACACCTTACACAAAAATTAATTCAAGATGGATTAAAGACTTACATGTTAGCCCTAAAACCATAAAAACCCCAGAAGAAAACCTAGGCAATACCATTCGGGACACAGGCATAGGCAAGGACGTCATGTCAAACACCAAAAGCAATGGCAACAAAAGCCAAAATTGACAAATGGGATCTAATTAAACTCAAGAGCTTCTGCACAGCAAAAGAAACTACCATCAGAGTGAACAGGCAACCTACAGAATGGGAGAAAATTTTCACAACCTACTCATCTGACAAAGGGCTAATATCCAGAATCTACAATGAACTCTAACAAATTTACAAGAAAAAAACAAACAACCCCATCAAAAACTGAGCAAAGGATATGAACAGACACTTCTCAAAAGAAGACATTTATGCAGCCAAAAAACACATGAAAAAATGCTCATCATCACTGGCCATCAGAGAAATGCAAATCAAAACCACAATGAGATACCATCTCACACCAGTTAGAATGGCGATCATTAAAAAGTCAGGAAACAACAGGTGCTGGAGTGGATGTGGAGAAATAGGAACACTTTTACACTGTTGGTGGAACTGTAAACTAGTTCAACCTTTGTGGAAGTTGGTGTGGTGATTCCTCAGGGATCTAGAACTAGAAATACCATTTGACCCAGCCATCTCATTACTGGGTATATACCCAAAGGACTATAAATCATGCTGCTGTAAAGACACATGCACACGTATGTTTATTGCGGCACTATTTACAATAGCAAAGACTTGGAACCAACCCAAATGTCCAACAATGATAGACTGGATTAAGAAAATGCAGCACATATTCATCGTGGAATACTATGCAGCCCTAAAAAATGATAAGTTCATGTCCTTTGTAGGGACATGGATGAAGCTGGAAACCATCATTCTCTGCAAACTATCGCAAGGACAAAAAACCAAACACCGCATGTTCTCACTCATTTGTGGGAATTGAACAATGAGAACACATGGACACAGGAAGGGTAACATCACACACCGGAGACTGTTGTGGGGTTGGAGGAGTGGGGAGGGATAGCATTAGGAGATACACCTAATGCTAAATGACCAGTTAATGGGTGCAGCACACCAACATGGCACATGTATACATATGTAACAAACCTGTATGTTGTGCACATGTACCCTAAAACTTGAAGTATAATAATAATTAAAAAAAAGGAAATATGCTAGGAAAGTCTGTTGTGCCCCAACGTTTCACCTAAAAACATCCAACCCAGCAATTCTGCACAGTTAGCTGGAGCACAACCAATTTAACATCTTTCCCTACAATATAAAACAATAATTTTTGTTAAAGCTCAAATAGCCGTGAGTAGAACAATGTATTAAGTTGTTATCAGCCATTGAAATCATAGTGTAGATTTGTTTATAAATTCCTTTTCAAAAAGCACAGAACATTAGATGAAAAGAAATGGTAAAGCTAAAGGGAGGTGGTATTAATATCAATAGAAAAGATTCTTGGTATGTTTTTGGTCATAGTATCCCTACTTTTTGCATTATTACACAATGTATTTGATTTCTTTTTCGCAAATGAGTGTACTTTATCGTAATTATGACTAATCCTTCTGGTGTTTACTTTTATCATGCTCTCACTTTCATTAATGTTTCTTTGTCTAAGCAAACAGAAAAGTAATTAGCACAAGGCAAATTTTATTTTATTTTAAGCTCTACATTGTGCTGACAGTGAATCGTCCAAGTCCATTGCTTTGGCAAATAAAAACGATGGTTAAGAGAAACATACTGAATTAGTATTGGTGGGAGTAAAGCCAGGCCCACCTACTGGGTAAATGTGACCACCACCTGAAATCTAGAGATTTCTGATGAATAAAGATAATTACGAATAATACTGCATACCTTTCCTGTTTCAGAGCATATGGCAGGAGCTCTGCATTGCCAAGAAAAGAATGTTTCTGTCTGCATGTATTCTTCTGTTTCACTCAGAAGCTTTACCTACAAGTGACACACAGAAACCTAAGTAGGGTTTTGCTGCACCATGCTAACAGAATTCACTGCAAAGGCTGATATTCTAAACAAAATCATCAGGAGTTGCCTGAAATTAAATTTCATCTGATGCCAGAACTGCAAAAGCAATTTAAATACGTACACTGTTTCTAAAGATCATGCTTATGTAGTCATAAATATGAAATGCTAACAACCAGCGTGATTTAATTGGTTGAATTTTTTCTAGGAAATTGAGATTTTTTTTTCAAAGGTCTGTGTTTTTTTGGCTATTATCTGTAATGAATCATTTTTATTTCTATGTACAGATTTTTCCGTGCTGGCAGAAAATAATTGTTTTGGGGAGACAAATTAACTCTTTCACCTATCCCATTGAAAACTATGAAGTGAAATATATGCTCCTTTTCTCCCTTTACATGCCTCCCCACAATCTCTTTCAATATGACTCCCTTTTCTATGTACCTAATGTACTCCTTTGCTCAATCCTCCCCTATTCCCAACTAGTAATATATCACTCCAGCAGTACCTCATGAATCCCAACTTTCCCAATCACTTCTGCCTTCCCAAAAGTTTGCTAGTCTTTGTCTCAGCTTCTCAAGACTCCCCTCATATTAAAGGACACACAACTCATTTTATCAAGTAATGACAAAGCTGTAGGTGAAATATTTAACTGATTATTCTTCTCCATTAGCCTATTATTGTTGCTATCATGTTGCATAACAAACCACTCCCTGACTCCATTGGTTTATAACAATAAGCATTTATATTTCTTACACACAGATTTAAAAATTAGCTGAGGTGTTCTGCTTCAGGGTTGGTTGAGCTTGGTTCTGGGCTCTGGTCACATAACTTTTTGAGGGGCTTAGACTAAAGGGACAATGGTGTTCCGGGACATGCACTTCTCATGATAATCAGAGAAACATAGGAGACTGAGCCAAATTGTGCAAATACACTTAAGGCCTCTGCTTATATCCTGTATGCAAGTCTTTCTTTAGTGAAAGAAACTGGAATGATCCAGCTCAATATGAAAGGGATAGAAATATATACTTCACCCACCACAAAGCACTGCAAGTTAGAAGGCAGAAAAGGAGTAAAGAATTGAGAATCTGCATATCCTTGAAAGAAATATATTTCTTCTTCTGAGGAATGTATTACTAATAGCACTGTGGTTTAAGTGAAAGTATAATTTATATTGGTAAAAAATGTTGGCTCATTGTAATTTAATGTATTTCTCCAACTAATTCTCACAGTGAATCTGGTGAATCCCATGAATTACATCCTATGGATGTTCTATGTCATCAATCATATAATAAGTATAAAATCTAATACTCTGTGCCAGACACTCTTTTAAGTGCTTTATGTACATAACTCATTTAATTATCACAATAATTACATCAGTTAATTACCATTTTGATCTCTTTTGACAGTTTAATAAAATGAGGCACAGAGAGATTTCCCAATTTTTCCAAAGCCCCACGTCATAAGTTATATGACATATATATATATATATATGCACACATACACACACACAAACACATATATACATACTCTAGCCCCAGACCCTAAACTCCTGATAGACTGAATATGCAAATGGACAATGACCAGACCATATATGAATGTAGAACTCTGACCTACAACCTGCAGTAATGTACCTAGAAAGCTAATCCCTTATCTATAATAACCAGCCCAGGAGGCCAACCTGCTATAAATCAGAACTGCAGGAAGTCAGGCTGTTATCTCAAGTAACAATCCAAGAAGCCAGAAAATAACCACTGTAACAATCACCTCAAAATAGACATGACTTGATTAATAACTGACAGCTTCCCTAATTTTTGTCTCTGCTTCTAATTCGGGACCACTCAGAGAAAGCCAAATATACAGCCCTAACAAATCACATAGAATGCCCTGTTTCTAATCAGCCTGCCTACAGCTTCCCTAGGCCAACAGCCTCCTGTTAGGTTATACCTGAAACCTTCTCTACTTTCCACTATAATGCTTTCCCACTCCATTCTTGTTTTTGAGTCTCTCTGCCAAAACACAAGTGATGGTGGCTAACTCAATTGCTATAGCAAGTTCTGAATAAATAGCTTTTGCTTTTCTCATTTTGGTTGGTCTTTATTTTTAGATAATCATAACAATATTCATCATATTTAATTTAATAGAATTTGTGCACAGCATATCTAACAGAGACTAAGACTACAGTTATCACTGCAAATGGGTAATCACTGGCTCTTTAAACATTTCATTTTGATAATATGGTCCTACTGATACTTAATATTTACAGTAGTATATGTATATACCTACAGGAAGTCCAAGTCAATAGTGATCAAAACAATATTAAGAAAACTAATATAAAACAACAACAGTTATTTTATTAAGCAGTTATAAGTACCACATACATTATTAAAACCATTGCTTAGTTTGTTGCACACTTATTACTGGGAGTATCTTCATTTCACAGATGGAAAATTAAGGCTTAAAAAGGGTAAGCAACTTGTTGATGCACATACTGCTAGGATATTATCCAAATAAGCTTTAATTCTGGTAGTTTAACCCCAAAGTTCAAGTGAAGTGTATCAATGCTTGGTGCACAGTAGAAATTCAACTTACTAAATACTTTACTTACAAAATAAAAAGGATAATTAGTTGATCAACTCCCAACACTCAGTAAAACCTACACTGACCATGAAAATCTATCAAACCCCTTGAAACTTACTTAAGATCCACTGCTTCCTCAGATCCTCTTTTTTTACATGCATATTATTTGTGTTAATCTACATTTTTGCTATGTGTATAACCAGTTTTCCCATTTAGATAAGAATATTTTAAGAGCAGACAATTTTTTTTTTTTGCTTTTCCTCCAGGGTTTAGTTTAACTGTGTGAATGTTGTGAACACTCAGTAAATGCTGAGGACAAATGGTTCCATTATTCTATGCTATCTACTTGCCTCTGTGCCTAGTGAATCTGCCAGTGACTGTTGGTAGCTGCAGCTCTAGTCCTTTACCAAATCCAGATCCAAAAATCTACAATGTTCCAATAAAGTAACCATCAAATTTTGACTGAGCTCTATGTGGAAAGTGGAAAATTTTGACTAGGAGGCGACTTCCTGACAACCACATGTTGTGAAAGTACACTTAGTAATAAAGTGTTGGAAAACCAGTTTTTCAATTCTTCAGTGGGACAGTTAAGGGAATTGGAATCTTGATGTACATATGAGTTAGAATGCAGAGACCATTTTCTCCAAAGAGCTTGAGATCCATTGTAAGGAGACCGTGTAAGGTTGACTTACAATAAATATCACTGATAAATATCAAAGGCATGATTCAAGAAATATATTGAAGTAAAAAATATTTAAAGATTTTTTTTAAAGATCTCTAAGGATGTCAGGGTGACAGACTAAAGGTTCCCAGCACTCATCTCATCCACAAACAAGGACCAAAACAGCAAGTATATCATCACACATCAAATAGGGCATCTAAGAGAAAACAGGAATTCAGCAGGGAAGTGACAGGGGATCTCTGAGGCATAGGAGAGAAAAGCAAACCAGCCAAACTGGCTGGGATCAGTTCAGAGCCAGGAGAAACTACCCATTACGGGAGAAAAAGATAAGTGAGAGATTTCCAGCAGTCCACATTCCCACCTCAGTCTCCTGCAATCCTAGCCAAAGGAGAGCGTTTCAGTCCGTGTGGATGCTTAGATTAGTATGGAAAGCTGCCTGGAGTCCAAGCAACAGCATCACTCCACATAGGGAGCTCACACTGAGTCCAATATACTCTGTGAGACCCAAGCAGCTGTAGCACAGTACCATTTTGAGAGCCCAGGCCCCAAAAGACTACATCCTGCCATGAGATTCAACAGTCTCTGCATCTCCACATCTTTGAACCTCTGCTAACATTGCTTCCACCCCTGCCACATCCACCCAGAGGGCTGCAATATTGCGATGCTAGATGGAGCCAGTGGTGTGGCCAGGTCCCCAGCCCTCTAGCCCATACAGTGTCCTATACCGCAGGGAACGAGTGGTGCAGCACACCAGGGATGCTTTCTCCTGAGACAACGGGAGTTAAAGGAATATCTCCCCAGAGCCTGAGAGCTGTTTCCCCAAGGTCACTACTCTGATAGTAATCATGCTCCCTCCAGTGGCGGGGCTACTGTGCACCTGCATGCACCTTCAGTGGGTCTAGGGAATAGGCCTCTCTGGTCACTGTCCTCGGGGCCAAAGGACAGGCCAGCCCAGCCCTGCTCAGCCCTCTGCCACCCCTGTTAGCACCCCCTCTCACCATCTAGGAGCCCAAGAACAGGCCTGCTCCACCCACTGCCACTGTCACTGGTGCCTAAGTGCACCATTTAAGTGCCTAGGGATTTACCCACCCCACACATCACCTCCAGCACTCATGTAAAGCATATGAGGGCAGGCTTCCCAAGCCTGCTGCCACCAACCCACTCGCTAGGGCCTTACCCACGAAGCCTATTGCTACCAATGCTGGTGCCTGAACATACCACATGGGGGCTTGAGAGTTGGCCAGCAGCTGCAACTAAACTGCCAATGCCACACATATATCTAGGAGCCAGAGAACCCACATTCCCATCCAGCCCACTGCTGCAACTGCTAGCACCTCAATAAGCTACTTAAAGGCCCAAGGACTGGCCCACTAGAAACTGCTACCATTAGTGCCCTTACCACCACTATTACCCTCACAAATGTGCCATTTAGAAGCCCAAGGACCTGTCCACTCCACTCCTACTACCACTGGTCCTTGATGACCAGCTTGTCTGGCATACCTAGTCTCAAGCAAAGCCTCACACAGTCTCCGCTACCAACTACAGCCCAGGCCATTGAGGGGCTCACGGACACCATTGATTCTGATTACAACCAAAAAGTTTACACAAAGACTACATTGTTATGCCCCACCAGAATAAAAGACAAAGCACCCTACGCAACCAACACTATAGATACTTATACAGGAAAGTTTTTCCCCCACAAGATCCAACCCATAAAATTGGAACAAGTGACTGTTACACCAAAAACACAAATATCAATCAGTAACAAATCCTAACAAAAAGAAAATCTTTGAAATGCCTGAAAAAGAATTTAAAATAATGATATTTAAAAAGTCAGTGAGAAATAAGAGAATACAGATAAACAATACCAAAAAAAATCAAGAAAAAAATCCATGGTTTGAATCAGAAATACAACAAAGAGATACATATAATAAAAAAGAACCAAACAGAAATCCTGGAATTGAGGAAACCAATGAATAACATAAAAATATAATTGAGACCTTCAACAATAGACTACATCATGAAGAAGAAATAATTTCTGAACTTGAAGACAGGTCTTTTGAAATAACCCAGTTAGACAGAAAATAAAAAAAAAATAAAAAAGAGGCCAGGCACAGTGGCTCATGCCTGTAATCCCAGCACTTTAGGAGGCCAAGGCAGGCGACTCATGAGGTCAGGAGTTCAAGACCAGCCTCGCCAACATAGTGAAACCCCGTGTCTACTAAAAATACAAAAATTAGCTGGGCATGGTGGCACGTGCCTGTAGTCCCAGCTATGGGAGGCTGAGGCAGGAGAAGCACTTGAACGTGGGAAGTGGAGGTTGCAGTGAGCTGAGATCATGCCGCTGCACTCCAGCTTGGGCAACAGTGAGACTTCATTTCAAAAAAAGAAAAAAAGAATAACAAAAGAACGAGGAAATGCTAAGTGACATATAGAACACCATAAAGCAACAAAATTTTCTAATTTTGGGAGGTCCAGAAGGAGAAGAGATGGGCAAAGGCATACGAAATCTGTTTAACAAAATAATATATGAAAACTATCCAAGTCTTACAAAAAATAGAGACATCCAAACAGAGAGCTCAAAGATCCCCAGTTAGATTCAACCCCAAAGGTTTTCTCCAAGGCACATTATACTCAAACTGCAAAAAGTCAAGGACAAAAGAATTCTAAAAGCAGCGACAGAAAAATGTCAAGTCAGACATAAGGGCATCTTCATCAGACTAATAGTGAATTTCTCAGCAGAAATCTTACTAGCCAAGAGAAAATAAGATGATATATTCAAATTTCTGAAAGAAGAAACTTACAGCAAAACTATCCTTCAAAAATGAAGAAAAAATAAAGTCTTTCCCAGACAAGCAAAAATGGAAGGAATTTATTACCACTAGACTGGTTCTATAAGAAATGCTTAAAGAAATCCTACATCAGGCACTGAAAGAATGATACCTGCCATCATGAAAACATGCAAAAATATAAAACTTGATGGTACAACAGACACACAACTGAGAAAGAGAAAGGAGTCAAATGCTACAACTACAGAAAACCATCTAACCACAATTATAAACAATAAGAGAAGAGGAAAGGACAAAGAATAAAGAAAAAGGACAAAGAAGAGCAAAGAATTTGCAAAACCATTAGAAAACAACTAACAAAATGACAGGAATAAGTCACCTATCAATAATAACTTTGAATGTACAAAGATTTAATTTCCTACTTAAAGGACATAAACTGGCTAAACGGTTTTAAAAATGTGGCCCATCTATGTGCTGCCTACAATAATCTCACTTCACCTGTAAAGGAATATATAAATTGAAAGTGAAAGGATGAAAAGATATATTCCATGTTTAAAAAAAAAATAAGAGCAAGCAATAATGGCTATACTTATCAGATAAAACAGACTTTAAGTAAAAAACTATAAAAAGATAAAGAAGGTTATTACATAATGATAAAAGAATCAATTCATCAAGAGGATATAACAATTCCAAATATATATGCACTCCAAACTGGAGTACTCAGATATATAAAGTAAATATTATTAGATCTAAAGGGAGAAATAGACTCAGATACGGTAACAGTTGAGAACCTCAACATTCCGCTCTCAACATGGAAAAGATCATCTAGACAGAAAAATCAACAAAAGAATATTGAATTTAAACTAAACCTTAGAACAAACAGGCTTTACAGGCATTTACAGAACATTTTTATCCAGTAACAGTGTAATATACATTCTTATCATCAGCAAATGGAACATTCTCCAGAATAGGCTAAATTTAGATCACACACAAAAATTCAAATTTTTAGAAATCAAAATCATATCAAGTATCTTTTTAAACCACAATGGAATAAAACTAAAAATCAATAACAAGAGGAGCATTGGAAAACATACAAATACATAGAAATTTTAAAACATGCTTCTAAATGACCACTGCAACAATGAAAAAATTAAGAAGAAAATAATTTCTGAAAACAAATAAAAACGGAAGCATGCCAAAACTTATGAGATAAAGCAAATGCAGTCTAAGAAGAAACTTTATAGCAATAAACATCTACATCAAAAAAGTAGAAAAATTTCAAATAAACAACAATGCACCTCGTGGAACTAGAAAACAAGAATAATGCAAACCCAAAATTAGAAGATGGAAAGAAATAATAAAGATCAGAGCAGAACTAAATAAAAATAGACTAAAAAACGTACAAAGGATTAACAAAATGAAAAGTATTTTTTTGGAAAAGATAAACAAAATAAACAAATTGCTAGCTAAGCCAATAAAGGAAAAAACAGAGAATACCCAAATTAATCAAATCAGAAAGAAAAATAGGGATATTAAGCTGATAACAAAGAAATAAAAAGGATCATCAGAGACTATTATGAACAACTACATGCTAAAAAATTAGAAAACCTAGAGGAAACAGATAAATTCCTAGAAACATATAACCTAACAAGATTGAACCAGGAAGAAATAGAAAACCTGAACACACAGTAACAAGTAATAAAACTAAATGTGTAATATAAATTCTCCCAACAAAAAGAAACACAGGACTGGATGGCTTTACTACTAAATTCTACCAAACTTATAAAGAACTAACACCAATTTTTCACAAACTATTCCAAGAGTTTGAAAAGTAGAAAATTCTTCTTAACTCATTCTTTAAGACCAGCATTAAAACCGAATGAGGGCACAAGAAAAAAAGTACAGGCTAGTATTTCTGATTAATAAAAATGCAAAAAAATCCTCCAAAAAACACTCGCATACCAAGTCCAATAGCGCATCAAAAAGATAATATACCATTATCAAGTGGGGTTTATCCCAGGGATTCAAGGATGGTTAAAAAGGTGCAAATCAATAAATGTAATGCATCACATCAACAGAATGAAGGACAAAAACCATATGGTTACCTAAATAGGTGCAGAAAAATCATTTGATAAAATTCAACACCCTTTCATAATAAAAACTCTCAACATATTAGACACAGAAGGAACATATCTCAGCATAATAAATACCGTATATGGCAAAAACACAGTCAACACCATACTGAATGAAGGAAAAGCTGAAAGTCTTTTCTCTAAGAATTAGAACAAGAGGCCAAGGGGGTCCACTTTCATCACTCCTGCTCAACATAGTACTGGGAGTTCTAGTTAGAGCAATCAAGCAAGAGAAAAAAAATAGAGACATCCAAATTAGAAAAAAGGAAGTGAAATTTTACCTTCACTTAAAAATGCCATGCTCATATATACTTTTTCTACATACATATATATATAGAGAGAGAGAGAGAGAAAAAAAATCGTGAATAATCCACCAACAAAATGCATAGAGCTGATAAACAAATTTGGTGAAGTTTCAGCATAAAAATATCAGTAGTGTTTCTACACACCAACAATGAACTAGCAGAAAAAGAAATCAAGAAAGCAATTCCATATACAATAGCTTAAAAAGCCCTAAGAAATTTAACCAAGGAGGTAAAAGACCTTTATAAGAAAAATTACAAAATACTAATAAAAGAAATTGAACAGGACACAAACAAATGGAAACATACCCCATGCTCATGAATCAGAAGAATTAGTATTGTCAAAATGGCCATACTAACCAAACTAATCTACAGAAGCAATGCAATCCCTGTTAAATATCTATCACATTTTTTCACAGAAATAGAGAAAGCAATTCCTAAAACTTGTATGGAACCCAAAATGATCTCAAATAGCCAAAGCAATACTGAGCAAAAAGAATAAAGCTGGAGGCATTTCACCACTTGACTTCAAAATATACTATAAACCTGTAGTAACCAAAACAACATGGTATCGGCATAAAAGCAGACACATAGACCAAAAAAAAAACAGAATAGAAAATCCATAAATAAATTCACATATTTACAGCCAACTGATTTTTGGCAAAGGAACCAAGAACACACATTGGGAAAATGACACCCTCTTCAATAAATGGTACTGGGAAAACTGAATATGCATTTGCAGAGAATGAAACTAAGCCTCTATCATTTACCATATACAAAAATAAACTCACAATGGATTAAAGACTTGAACATAAGATCCAAATCTATAAAATTACTAGAAGAAAACATAGTGGGAATACCCCAGGATATTGGTCTAGGGAAAGATTTTATAGCTAAGACTTTAAAAGAACAGGCAACAAAACCAAAAATGGACATATGGGTGCATTTATTAAACTAAAAAGCTTCTGCACAGTGAAGGAAACAATCAACAACATGAAGAGATAACCACCAGAATGAAAGAAAATATTTGCAAACTATTAATCCAACGAAGAACTAATATATAGAATATTCAAGGAACTTAAATGAACCACAAAAATACAAATTATTCCATTAAAAAGTGGGCAATAGATTTGGATAGGCATTTCTCAAAAGAAGATATACAAATGGCCAACAGGTGTATGATGAAATGTTCAACATCAGTAATTATCAGGCAAATGCAATTCAAAACTACAACGTTTTCTCACCTCAGTTAGAATGGCTTTTATCAAAAAGACAAAAAAATAACAAATGCTGGCAAGGATAATGAGAAAAGGGAACTCTTACATGCTGTTGGTGGGAATGTAAATGGGTATATCCATTATGGAAAACAGTATGGAGTTTTCTCAAAAAACTAAAAATAGAACTATCATGTGATTTAGCAATCCCACTACTGGGTGTTTATTTAAAGGAAAGGAAATTAGTACATTAAAAGGATACCTGCACTTGCATGTTTATTGCAACATTATTCACTATAGCCAAGATATGGAATCAGCCTAAGTGTCTATCAATGTATGAATGGATAAAGAAAATGTGATATATATATACAACAGAATACTAGTCATCCACAAAGAAAGAATGAAATTCTGTCATTTGTTGCAACATAGATGGAGCTGGAGGTCATTAAGTTAAGAGAAATAAACCAGATACAGAAGGACAAATATTGCATGTTCTTACATGTAGGAGCTAAAAAATTGATTTCACTGAGGTAGAGAGTAGTACCAGAGGTGGAGAAGGGTGTGAGGCATGAAGAGCATTTGATTAATAGCAGAAAACTTACCGGTAGATAGAATGAATACGTTTTAGTGTTAAATAGCAGAGTATAGTGACTGTAGTTAACAATAATCTATTGTATATTTCAAAATACCTAGATGAGAAGATTTGAAATGTTCCCAACACAAAAAGTGTTAAGTGTTTGAGGTGATGGATATCCTAAATAACCTGACTTGATCACATTGTATACATGTGTCAAAATACCACATGTATAGGATAAGTGCACATAAATATACAATTATTATGCATCAATAAAAAGGTCTCCAAGAGAAGGTATAATTTTTAGTTATGAAAAATGGCTATAGGTTTAATTAAAGGCAGGGGAGAAGAGAACATTCCAGTCATGGAAAATACCATGCCCTAAGGAAAAGCAGTCGGAAAGGTAAGACATGTAGGACTGCACATGAATAGATGTAAGAAAAAAGTTTTATGCAATGAAATCTTGACCCTCGTTTCTGTTATGCCTTCAGTGTACATGAAGAATGTCTGACCGTTAGCGGATGATCAGAGAAGAATGGGAAATAACACATGTGCTTATTTTGGAACCAAAACTTCAAAATGGCAGCTCTACAATTTACATTTTTAGGTGTTGAATTATCATGACTAAATGCCATTTTTCTTCATATGTGATGATGTCTGTTCGTGTGACAACACGACATTTTATAAATAACACATTATACCATTCTGTACTTTTCAGAAGAAAATATGCCTGCTGTCCACCCCATTTCATTCTTTTTTTTTTTTTTTTTTTTTTCCTGAGACGGAGTCTCGCTGTGTCGCCCAGGCTGGAGTGCAGTGGCGAAATCTCGGCTCACTGCAAGCTCCGCCTCCCGGGTTCACGCCATTCTCCTGCCTCAGCCTCCCGAGTAGCTGGGACTACAGGCACCCGCCACCATGCCCGGCTAATTTTTTGTATTTTTAGTAGAGACGGGGTTTCACTGTGTTAGCCAGGATGGTCTCGATCTCCTGACCTCGTGATCTGCCCACCTCGGCCTCCCAAAGTGCTGGGATTACAGGCGTGAGCCACCGTGCCCGGCCTGTTCACCGCATTTCTTTCTTGATGCCTCATTGCTTTACCCCCTCAATAAATTATTCACTATTCCAAAAAATTATGCTTGCATTTTTTTTTTCTTTTCCCAAACAAGGCCATGGAAACACTGAAGTCTCTCTTGTAAACCATTGAACTACCAGTCCTCTTTTCTGAAGACTCATGGGTGAGCTTGTAGTCCATAGCATTATAAAAGTAAGAAGAGTTTTCACCTGTCTGCCATTTTCTTACACTGGGATCATCCTTAATTAGTCTTTTCCCCGCTTTCTTTCTACTTGGGTTAAGACAATTTTCACATCAAACATCTTCCTATTATTACCTCCCATTTTGTTATCTGCATTTGTTTCCAGTCCAGAACACATACATATACATCCCAAGAATATGAAAATCTATGACGTATTTTCACAGATTTGGCAGTTGACTCCTAAGGTGCTTCCCTCAAGGAAGAGAGACAACGCAGACACAAGAAAACAACTAGAGTGGGCTTTTCTTTTCAAACAGCTGTGCCAGAACAAAGCCTAAGAGATAATTGGGGGCCAGTGTATCATGGTTTATAAAGAGTTTCACTCAGCAGTTGTCACTGTCTTTCTTCACAAGGTTCATTGCTAGGTACTGTGAGGGTACATGGATAGCAAGACTACTGTTATTACCATGAAAAACTTACAGTATAACATATAAGATCAGAGCATAATTACATCATAAAGAGCGTTGAGAATTGTCAGAAAAGTAGAAATAAAGGGCTATGGAACTTGAAAGAAGCAGGGGATTATTTTTTCCTCGTCAAGGGTCAATCATACTTTCTGAAAAATACAATATTTGACTTCTGCCATAACATTTGGACAGAAAGCATGCAGCAATAAAACTGCACACGCAGATGCGTTGACCCATAGAGAATTAGTAAATATCATTGGCCACGTCAAATCCTTCTTTTCTCCCCACTAGGAATCATTTCATTTAACTTCACTATTCCTGATCGTAAGGATTTCAAGCACATAAAAATCAACAATATAAAATAACCTAGTTGATTAAGTTGATTTCAAGTTTTTACTGTTGTTGCATTGCTTGTGACCATTCCACTCATTTTGATAACTATAGAAAAATAACCTAAGAAACAGTTAACTAATTAATGATGCCCAAAGTCGCTTTCTACCACAACATTCTAGTTCTCTCTTTCACTATAAATCTTAAGTGTGCTTTAAGACTCTAACAGCACTTTAGTGAGCATGAAATGGGATTATGATTGTGAAAGTAACCAGAAATGAAAACATAAGTTTACTAGCTATGTTATTCTAAAATAGAAATACTTAGGGATGGGAGGATTCTCAAATCAGAGATGCAAAGATTCTGTGAGGATTTAAAACTCATCATCTAGCTGCTGAGACGTCTATTTCTTTTCCTTTATTTATTCTGTGCTGAATTAAATTATATGTCTATATTATGAAGTAGCCTGCATTTTTCCATTTCAAATTTTCTAATACATAAGAAATGATTAACCTTATAATAGCTCTGATTCTAGATGACCAAACTGCCCTTTTCCTTAGTAGTGATTTCAGTTTGTCTGACATATATTGGGTCACTGACAATAAGCAGTCCAACCTTTAATTTAAATGGACTATACTCTGCTTAGAAGAGAAAATCATCTCAATCTGTAATTAAAATATCATAATTTCTTGATGCATGTGTACTTCTGAGTGATAGGTTACCTGTAGTTCACTCATCATGACCAATTGAAACAGAAACATACTCCCATTATTCCATACGTTATCAAAAATATACACCAAATTTAATTTTAATCGATTGTTATCTAACCATAATGTGCTGTTACAGAGTATTGTTCATATGTCAATGCTTCTAAATTACTCTGCACACGTTGTGAAAGTGGGAGTAACATTTCATATATTTTATTCACATAAAATTATTATGATAGTGAGGCAGAAACATGAGAAACAATTTCTTTCAATGGAGATAAATTGATCAATGTATTAGTATATATTACATAGAAAAACTATTTCCTATGAAAAAATGATCCAGAGGAATCTGAAAGGTATATTGAAAATTAATTTTTCAAATGTTAACATAAAATACTCTCACATATTAACATGATTTCAAGGAGAGAAACTGTTTTTGATACTTTAAATAAAATTCAGAAGTAACAAGGATCTTAAACTATATGTGTTATTTGGCTAAGCAATGCTTACCAAGCTTCACAATTATGGTAATTTTCAATCCTGAGGTTTTGTTTCTTAAATTTATATTTTAAATAACAGCTAAGCACATTTTATGAACTGCAACACTAAGAAACCATCTGTACATTTTTATATAGGCCTCTTAAATTTTGTTAAATTTGTCAGTTGCTAAGCTGTGGTTTTTCAAACCTTTGAATGGTAGCTCTCAAGAACAAAAGCCACTGTGGTTGTAGGTGAAAACATTCCAAATGTCTATTATTACTTTAATAGGCATCAGGAAAAAATAAAAGCATGAAATAAGAGGTGTGTCTACATACTGCTAAGATATCCCATAAATGTAGAGAATTTTGTTAGTCAGTTGTTGAAATGATTCTGTGGGCTAGAAGCCACCAAATGTTGGAGGGCTAATGTTACTTTTCATATCGATTTACAGATGGTATTTGGTAAAGGTCATGGCCCCCTTCCCACCCAGCTCAACACACATACCTGAGTGCTCTTGGCTGGTTTGTTACTGGGAGTACCTGGTAGGGGTAACAATTTTGATTTTGTATAAAGTTACCCTAGGCCACATAGATTATTCATAGCCTGCCTTGTACTTATTTGTCACTGAACAGGCAGTGGGAATCAGTAGAATTCTGTCCTCAGCTTGCCTTTGAAGTGTGCTTCTCTTCTGTTAGGAATAAATGCCCAAGGAAGTGTTTCTTCAAGCCTAAGCACACTGTGCCAGGATTTTTGACCTGGAACTCAGCCCCTGTTGAAATTGTGTGTGCATGTTTGTGTGGCAAGGAATTTAGTCCAGAACTTCTAGCAAATTGTTTTTAAACTTTTAGTTCCATCAAAGTACTTGGAGTAGTATTTGGTAAAAACTTAATCTAAGATTTTCCCTTTATCTTTTTCCTTGTATCGTATTTCCTCATTTCTTATCATTGTTAATATTGTTCATTTAAACTAAATCATTTCATTTATTTATGACTGGTAAAAACAGCAACATTACTAACAAGATAACAAGATGTAACCTCTGTTGAACATATATGCATACATAAATAAACATGTATATTACATATTTTTCTTAACTATTTGTGACCCCTAAATAATTTAGTGTATAATTCCTGAGAACAAGGACAGTCTCTTATACAACTACAGAACTTTCAACATCAATTGACATTAATAGAAGGCTATTACATAATCAGCAGGCCTTAAATTTTGACACTTTTTCCCCAATAATGTATTGCATTGTCATCCCCTTCCTCCAAGTTTCAGTCTAAGATCCAATCCAGGATCACTCATTCCATTTAGTTGTTTGATCTCAGCTGTCCCTTGAATCTGGTACATTTCTTCAGTTATTTGTTTCTTCTTTTATCACCTTTACATTTTTGAAGAGTACAAACTAATTATTTTGCAGTATATTTGGGTTCATCTGAGGTTTCTACAAGATTAATTTCTTGTTATGAATTTTAGGGATAGAGATAACACAGAAGTGATTTGATGTCTTTCTCTTTTGAGAAGCTGCAGGATGTGAGTTTGTCCCGTGACTGATATTAACCTAAATCACTTGTTTAAGGTTGTATCTGCCAGGTGTCTCGCTGAAAAATTCATACTTATTTTCTTCGTAATTAATAAATGTTTTGTGGGAAGATATTTTGAATCTATGCAAATATGCTATTTCCTCATCAAAATTTTACTTACTAGATTTAGCATCCATTGATGTTTCTTGCCTGACTCAAGTTTACTATGATGCTGGCCACGTGGTGAATTTTTTCTCTGCACTTCTTAATTGGCATTTTACTACCAAAAATTAGCTTTTTCTTCTCCATTTGTCTGTTTATATAATTATATAACAGTTTGACAAACTCTTGTCTCAATTTGGTGGTTTACAGTCTGTGTAAACATGGGGACACACTCCTCAAATCTCCTTTCAAGAGAAGTTGGTCTGCAGATGTGGTTTTGTGACAGACTCCAGTTGCTGTACCTTCAGATACACTGCAATATTCACATGAAGATTATGGTCTCCCAGAGCTGCTCCTGGTCAATGCCTGGGTGTGGCAGAGGTACTGGAGTTGGACCATTTGCATCCACTACAACACTGCTGTAAAGGGACAATCTTTGCTAGGGCTGCTGTTAATTTGCGCAAAACTTTCTTTCTCAGAGCTCCATTGCAGACTGCAGCTCTTCCCGTGCAATCCTTTTTTTTCCTCCTCTCCCTTAACAGAAGTCAGTCTCCTAGCGCATTGGTGGCTCTCCCTGTGTACTTCTACTCCCTGTCTTCTTTATCCTTCATAGGCATTCGCCCCAGTAAATCTATTGTACTTCTAATTCCGCCTCGGGGTCTGTTTTTTGGAGGACAGAAACTGACACATTCTGCTACTATCATTATTTATTCTGATGATAAAATTATCCCAGATTAACCAATAAGAGTTGCTTCAAGTTGGCTTCTGTGTCCTTTTTTTATCTTTTAATTTTGAAATAATTGTAGATTCAATCAGAAGTTGAAAAATAATATAGAGAGTTACTGCTGTGTAGCCTTCACCCTGCTTCTCTCAATGATAACATTTACATAACCATCACAAAGTTATCAAAACCAGAACATGGACATTAGAAACATACTAAATAAACTGCAAACATTTTTCAGATTTCACCTGTTTGTCCATGCACTCATTTGTGTGTGTATGTGTGTATGGTTCTATGAAATATATATTCGTGTGATCACTACCACAATAAGGACACAGAACTGTTCAGTCAACCAACCCAAGGAAATTTACTGGCGATACCTTTTTGAAGTTGCAGTTTCCCTCCAAATCTAATCCCTGGAACCACTAATATTTTCTCCATCATCATGATGTTACCATCTTGAGAATGTTTTATAAATGGAATCACATAGTATATAACTTGTTGAAATTTTATTTCACTCACATAATTCCCAAGATATCCACCAAGTGGTTGCATGTACCTCATCATGCTGTTTCAATGGATGCTGCTTCCTCATCAAAATATTACTTACTTGTTTTAAGTACCCACTGATGATTCTTTCCTGACTCAAGTTTTTCTGTGACTCCAGCCAGGTAGTAAATTTATTTCTACACTTATTAACTGGCATTTTACTGTAAAAGGCTTTTTTTCTCCATTTGTCTATATGTATTAATTATATCATAGATCCATGGACTCTTATTTTAATTTGATGGGTTATATTCTGTGTAATCATGGAAATACAACCCTCAGATCTCCTTTTATACTTTTCCTTGTTGAGTAATATTTCACTGCATGGATATATCACATTTTGTTTTTCCATTCATCCATTTGAGAGCATTCGTGGTGTGTTTCTAGTTTGGGGCTTGCACAAATGTTCCGCTATGAACATTCATGTCCAAGTGTTGTGTGTGTGAACATCCATTTTAATTTTTCTTAAATACTAAGGAGTCCTATGATAATAACCCAGTCATGGTTGGGTCATATAACAATTGTATATTTAAGTTATTAAAAACTACCCATCTGTTTTTCAGAGTGGCTATACCACTTTATATTAGTGCTTCTTTGTCATTTTGATATAGCCTTTCATTCTTTGAGTGCTTAATAACTTTCTGGAACAATATGATACTCCAGGGTTACCTTTTGCTTTCTCTGCTCTAGAATCAACCAATTCCCAAGCAGCTCTAGTTCCTTTTAGTAAAGAACGGCATTTAGAAATCAAGATCTGTGCTCCAGATATGCTCATTATCAATGTGGCATGTGCACACGCACATACACACATCTACATTTATCTCTAACTCAATTAATTTAGAATTATTTATCTAACCTTTAATTTATATTACTTCCTTCAATTCTAGTCCAGCATCACCAAGTCCATTCTAGTCTCCTCCATTTGTATATTTTTAATTCCTCTAATAGTGAAAAACCTGGCTCCTAATATTTTTGTTATATGTATTTACTTAGTCATAGAGACACAGAGAATAGTTTCAACAATTTTCACCCATATCACATAAGAAATACCTACCAATTCAGTTCAATATCTGTATATGGCAAGTAGGTAAAATACAGTGATAAAATTACTTGGGTTATTTCTTTTTTTTCTCATTTGATTGTAATAAAGTCATTAATAATACAGTTAGTTTCATTTGTTCATGTTTCTGTCCCATTTCATAGTTGTTGCCCATTCTTGATAATATCTCTATACCTATCTATTCATCCATATGTTTCTGGTGCAATATTCTGCTTTTGAATTTAAGCCTAGTGTTATCTATAAACAAACAAATTCAGGTTTAATAAAAAAAGATTTCAACTAAAATAGTTATAAGAAAATGATATCATATCTCCATTAAGAGTAAAGTCTGTGTGGGCCCTTCCAATACTGCAGACTGTGGCTCACTCTTATGGGTATCTACTACCCTTGATGTTTACCCCTCATGTGCTTTTCTTTTGAGGGGTAGGGGGTGTAAATAGGTATCCCTAAACATGTTTTACACGTTTTTGAACTTTTTTCTGTCAATGGGATTAATGGTATTCAATTTGTTTCTTATTTACATTTGTTTGTTTTTAACTTTTTTTCTGTAATTTCAAACAGTGCTGCAATAAACCATCCTGTGCTGTCTCACTGCACTCATGAACAATAGATTCCTTAGGTCCTTGCAGGTAGATTTGCTAGGTTATGGAGTACAGCAGGTCCTTGAATATTGTTGTTCATTACAACGTCAATGAAAAACACAATTCCTGGCTAGGGCTACTTTCTGTGTGAAGTGTGCATATTCTCCCCATGTCTGTGTGGGTTTTCTCTGAGTACTCTGGTTTCCTCCCACATCCAAAAGATGTGCACATCAGGTTAGTTGGCAGGTCTAAATTGTCCCAGTCTGAATGGTTGTGGAAGTGTGTATGAGTGTTCCCTGTCCAAAGTTGGCTCCCATCTTGTGCCCTGAGCTGCTGGGATAGGCTCTGGGCACCTGCAACCCTGAACTAGAGCAACTGTGTAAATAATTATCTTACCAGTTTTTATTAATCTTTTAAAAATGTATGCTTAGCTCACATTTTTTCAATGTTTATTATAAGTGCTTTGGGTCTTTACATAAAAATTTGGTGATGTTTTGTGACCAGAAAGTTGCTGCAGGAACTTACCTCTAGTTTGTATCAATTAGCCTATGGTAAAATTGATTTTGTTATATGTTGTTTCACTTAAAATTGCAGTTTCCAAGAAACTATCAATGCCATTAAGTGAGGACTTACTGTGCAGACATCTTTAACTTCATGCAGATACTGATTAGGAGCTTTTCAAAATGGTTCTACCAATTTACACTCCCACTGCAAGTAAGTGTTCTAGTTAACTCTATATTCACCAGTAATTGCTACTGTGAGACATTAAACATTTTTCATTGAAGTTCGTAAAATAATAATCTCATTTTGGTTTTCATTTTCATAAAAATGATGGGTAAGTTTTGTCATCTTTTCATAAAATTACTGGCCAGTAGGGTTTACTTTTCTGTGAGCTGCTGATACAGCATCTTTTTTTGTACCATTAAATTGGTTTTCTAACCTTTTTCTTATGAATTTAGGAAGACTTTCTACACTCAGAATTCTAGTCAGTTTGTAATTAGGTTTTGTAAATACCTCCTTACTACTTTGGCTCCTCCACGCCCACTTATTAAATGATGTATTTGTATGGAAAAAAATAATTTCAATATTCTTTTATTCTTACCACTTTTTATTTGTTTTGTATTTTATGTCTAATTTAAAAAGTTCTTCCCAAGCCTTAAATAACAAAGATATTTCTTTATATTGTAAGACTCATATTTAGGTTAAGCAGTTACTTTAAATTGATTCCGGCTATTATGTGAAATGGAGATCAGGTTTTATTTCCCACTATGCATTATATTGGTCCATAATTATTTCCAAAATCCTTTTCCTATTTACCTGCCATGCCACTTATTTCATAGATCCAGTTTCCACATATGTGTGTGTATCTTTGTTGGCTTTCTATTCTATTTCTTTGTTAATCTGCTCCTATACAGATACTCACTTTCTTCATTAAAACAGGTTTATAAGATTTACTATAAAACAAATTCTTCTGTTCTTCAGAAATACTTTTTTTATGTTTTGTCTTCCCATATTAACTTAGAATCAGCTTGTCAAATTTCATTAAAATCCCTGTCAGGATCTTTTTGGGTTTTCATTGAAAATACAGATTATTTTATTGAGAATTGCTATCTCCATGATATTGAAACTATTAATGAATATATTTATTTTTATGTAGGTCATCTTTAATATTTTTCAATAAAGTTTTAAATTTTCTTTATAAAAATTATGAACATCTTTGTTTATACTTAATCTTAGGATTCTTTTATATTTAATGCTGAGACCAATGATAGATATATATTTTAAAATACGTTTACTGTTGTTGTTATTATACAGAAATGCAATTTATTTTTTTATGTGGATCATACATGCTGATATGGTTTGGCTCTGTCCCACCTAAATCTCATCTTGAATTCCCACGTTTTGTGGGAGGAACCTGGTGGGAGGTGACTGAATCATGGGGATGGGTCTTTCCCATGCGGTTCTCATGATAGTGAATAAATCTCATGAGATCTGATTATTTTAAAACTCCGTTTTAAAAAAACGGGAGTTTCTCTGCAAAAGCTCTCTCTCTTGCCTGCTGCCATCCATGTAAGATGTGACTTGCTCCTCCTTGCCTTCCACCATGATTGTGAGGCCTCCCCAGCCATGTGCAACTGTAAGTCCATTAAACCTCTTTTTCTTCCCAGTCTCCAGGATGTCTGTATCAGCAGTATGAAAGCAGACTATGCCTTGTTGACTTCTTATTAATGCTAATCATTTGCCTGTAGATTCTCTTAGGCTTTCTACATAGGCAATAATAATAACATATCCAAATCATGACATCTTTGTTTATCTCAGGTCATATACCTCTTAATTATATCTATATCTATATACATATATATATATATGTATTTTTTTTACTATGCTAGAAAGAATATCTGGTACATTATGAAATAAAAGTAGTAATAGCAAGTGTCTTTGTCCCATTCTTAATAGTAAAAGAAATGTGTCTAATGTTTGACATTACTATGACTTTACTGTGGATTTATGGATACTCTTTATGAGAAAAAAAATTCCTCTATTTCCATAATTTCCTAAGTTTTTTTCTTTTTGTTTATTTATATGTATTGGTGTTGAATTCTATTTAATGCTTTTAAAGCAACTATTGAGATGATAACGTGGATTTTCTCCTTTAATCTGTTTATGTGGTGAATTGCATTAACAGAGTTTTATAACTAAAGCCAACTCTGTATTCCCAAGATAAATCCGACATAGAGATGACACATGTTGATTTTCAAATTAATTTCTAGATTCAGTAGCTGATATTTTATTGAGTAATTACGCATTAATATTCATTAGTGACACTGGCCTATAATTTTCCTTTTTAGTGCTGTTCTTGTATGTTTTAGTATCAACGTCATATTGGCCTTGAAATAATTAGGAAATTCTACCTCTTTCTATTTTCAGTGGCCAACATAGCCCTACTGATACCCTCAGTTTGACTAGAGTTTAAACAGGTTTATTTATGACAATAGGTCCTCTGACCAGTTGCTTTAGAAAATTTGCAATTAGAAATTCTTTCCTTGTCCCTTTGAGATGTAACTCCTCTATAACCTTGGAATGCATTTCTCAAAGATTGAGGAACCATCACTTTGAAATAAAATAAATATTGAACTTATACTGATACTTCTTCAGTCATCAGTTTTCAACATTTCTATTTAACTTAAACAAACTCCCCAGTACCATATATGCATATCACCTGTCCTATCTTCTCCAAACAGTTATATCAATTTGGGGGAGGTAAAATGCATTAAAACTCTTGCTAATCTGACCAAACAACAAGTAACATATCAGTTATTCTACTTCTTTCTTTTGAATCATTCCAGAGTCTTCCCCCCTCCTGCTCCCATCCGGTGTGACTGTTCTCTCAGGGTCTGCTCTACAGCTGACCGCCTTGCTCTTCCTTTGTCTTCACCCTGGGAATTCCTTTCCCTTCTCTTTTGCATTAAAGCAAATGCTTTTGTTTCTGGGTTGTATCATTGTATCCTCTTGGTTTATTCTTTGTATTTGTTTATTTAAGTTTTGGGGCATCATTTCTAGGATGGAGGGCAGATAAAATATATCACAAGTCAGAAAATATCCTCCTTGTATCTTACAATTGGTTGACAAATTAGTTAAGCAAAGAATTCTGAGTTGGATATAACTTTAATCAAATTTTTGAAGGCATTGCTTTCTTACCTTCTATATTTAGCTATGGCCACTGAGAATTCTAAAGGCAATGTGAATTTTAATTCTTTTCCTCTGTGACCTAATTTTATCAACTCCCCTAAAATAGTCATTTTTATTAGTAGAATTCTGAAATTTCAAGATGATGTATCTTAATAAGAATTTTATATCTTTGTTTTCTTTTATTAATGATCTATATACTTAGAGGGCCCTTTCAATCTGGAAACTCAAGTCCCTCAATTCTAAGAAATATTTTAAATTATTCTTTTTTGTTTTTTTTGAGATGTAGTCTCACGCTGTCGCCCAGGAGTGCCACAGCACGATCTCGGCTCACTGCAACCTCCATCTCCTGGATTCAAATGATTCTCCTGCCTCAGCCTCCCATGTAGCTGGGATTACAGGTGCCCACCACCATGCCCAGCTAATTTAATTTTTGTATTTTTAGTAGAGACGGGGTTTCACCATGTTGGCCAGGCTGGTCTCGAACTGACCTCGTGATCTGCTGGCCTCGGCCTCCCAAAGTGTGACGTTATCAGTTACAGGCATCAGCCACTATGCCTGGCCCTGATTTATTCATTTTATAATTTACTCCAGTTTTTCCTTCTTTTTCTCTTTCAGAAAGTATTATTCTTTATTTCAAAGTTGAATCTTCAGGAAAAGTCGTCTAATTTTGATCTCCCTCTTTATTTTCTTTTGCTATTGTTCATTCATTGTATATTTGTTCTATTTTTAATCAACTCCATCGTCTAAACAGCTATTAAATTATTTCTTTAATAAATTTTAATTCTCAAGAACTATTTCTTTTTCTGTAATCGTCCATTTATTTTAGCATCCTGGTTTTTTTTTGTATAAAATATCTTCTCTCATCTCTGGTGATATTAATTGCAGTTCTTTTAAAAAGCTTTCTATCACATTGACTGTATTTATTTTTTAACTTTTCTTGTTTTGCCTTTTCTTTTATGCTAACGGTTTCTAAATATATCTGAAATTCTTACCTGCCTTTCATATCTAAGAATGAGACCAAGGCATTGAAAGTTTGATTGGAAACTCTGTGCCTGATTAGGAATTTTGACCAGAGAAATTCAGTGGAGAGTTATCAGGCAGAAGCTCTGGCATTTCATCAAGGTACCCAAAGTGTCAGAATCTCAATATATCTGAAGCAATGTCTCTGAAGTAATTACATATTTTTAGGTTATCCTGCAGTATTCTGACTGGGTAAGGGACAGATGATAGGCCTGTTTATAGGTTTTAAAAAGGTCGAATTGTCTCATCACTCATTGTAAATGAGACAGTTATTTTGAAATAGCAGAATTCAATAGAGTATAATTCCATAAAGAAATTTTGCGGACACATTTTGGGTTTCTAAGCAAATCCCCTCACTGGGAACCTGTGTTTACATTTACCATATTCTGCAATGCATTTTTTCTAGTGGTCATTTTTTCTTGCTCCCTCTAACCCTAAGTTTCTGGCAATGCAAATCCTCCCTATGGGTCTCATCACCAGGCTCTCTCAAATAGAATTTTAAAAGGCCCCAAAGCCTCTTCCTACTCTTGGGTCCTCAACTGGTCCTCATAACAGGCTCCTTTGACTCATCATCTAAGAATGTATATCTACTTTCCAGTGCCAGTCTCTTTTTCGCTACTCAGGACCAGGCCATGGTTCTGGCACCAGTCTCTGCTTCCTGAAAAGTCCAGTGAATACAGACCAGAGTCTCTCAGGATTTTCCTGGAGCTCCTTTCATGCATTTTAGGCTGATTGTTAAGCAGTCCTTTTCCTTTTCCCATGGGGGAAACATTGCAAAGAGATTTTCTCTGAAAATAAAACTCCTTCTTGGCATTTCAAATCTTTTATGTGCTCTCAAGGTAAAAGTTGAGCTACAGAAAACAAACTGGCCTTCAACGCACTGCCTTTCAAAGTTTTTCTTAGGTGGTTCAGCATCTAGCTATTAGATACAGTGTTTGGTCTAGGCATCCAAAGCTTCAGACAGAACTGAAATGGAATCTTAATTTGCGATCATGTTACCATCTCCTTTATCTCTCAAATAAATTGTTTATAAAAAATAAGAAGGCCGGGCACAGTGGCTTATGCCTGTAATCCCAGCATTTTGGGAGGCTGAGGTGGGCAGATCACCCGAGGTCGGGAGTTCAAGAGACCAGCCTGACCAATATGGAGAAACTCCGTTTCTACTAAAAATACAAAATTAGCCGGGCATGGTGGCACATGCCTATAATCCTAGCTACTCGGGAGGCTGAGGCAGGAGAATCGCTTGAACCAAGGAGGCAGAGGTTGCAGTGAGCTGAGATAGAGCCATTGCACTCCAGCCTGGGCAACAAGAGTGAAACTCCGTCTCTAAATAAATAAATAAGAAGAAAACATTGCTTACAGTTATGTTCTGGCCAGAGTTCTGCATATTTTCATATTATCCAGAAGTTTATCTTGTTTTTGTTATGTTATATTTCAATTTGTTTTTGACTTTGATACTTATGGATTTCACCCTTTTGGTTCTTGCCTCTGTGGTCAAGTTTAGGGCAGAGAAAAATCCCACTTTAATATCATGTTTTGTCGGGACTTTTACATGATCTTCATGAAATCAGTATGTCAGTATTATTTGGTTTATTATCCCCCAATGTTCCATGATTTGAGGTCTCTCCAAACTAGGGTTTTGAGAGAAAACTCTTTTCTTCTGCCACACTAGCAGAAGAATTGCCATTTTGCTGTGACTGTTAAGGAAGAACTGTAAAGCACTAATTGCTACTTAAACTGACCCTTAACCAATTTTTTTGCCCTTCATGCCACTTTTAAAGGTATCTGGTACCATCAAACTGGTGTCTCCACACCAGACATGTTTAATGGATTACCACTTTATCAACGTCTGCAGTAATTCAACCTTCTCAGACACCAACTTAACTCATTTACAAAAGAACTGGGTTATGCAATCTCATGTCAAAGGTTTTATGGCTTTTCATTCATCAAAATAAGTTTGTCCAAGGTAGAATTCAGTAGCCACCTAAACTTTCAATAAAATTAGTATACTAGCTTTCTATTTCTGACAAAAGAAATGTTTTCCTAATGATCATGATTTCACTTCCTAAAAAGACTGATCAGTTATGCCTTAATGCACAGATCTTCGTACTGACACATTCTCAGTTGTCTGGAAACATTTCACTGCATTTTGAATGTAATGTGTTTTAACTGTCTACTGGCACAGTAGATTTATGTGACCCAAATAACAGGACTTGCAGTGGTACAGAGCTTCATCTTAGCAACTTCAACTGGGAAAATTTTATTTTCCAAAAAATTTAAGGAAAGATTTCTTGAAACAACAAAAAAGATACTAATTCTTATACTCAGTGTTGATCTATGAAATAAGCTTAGGGGGGATTTCATTTGCACATCTCACCAAGGGGCTGCCACATATATCAGCTCATTAGCCCTCCATTGTTTCCCTTTTCCCTGGAGATGAGTATTTCAAACTGGCTTTAAATTGATCATTTCCTCCTTTAACTCACCCCAAGTCTAATACTAATCATAACTAGAATCACTGAACTGAAAAATTAGCATGAATATAGATGAAGGGACTCAGTATTTACTGAACATCTTCCATGTTTCAGACACTTTATATGCATTGTAAAATGAAGTAATTTTCAAGCAATCCTAAGAAGTAGGTACTATTCTTCTAATTTTCTAACATTAATAATGAGGAACCAGAGGCTTTAAAAGCAGGGTCTTATAGTTAGTAGTTGTGGTCCAAATACTAAAATATGTTCCTCTCACTTTAAATCCCATGCTCCATGCTTTACATAGCTTTACACGAAGGTCAACACGGAGTAAAAGACCCTTCAATTTCACAGATAATCTCTTGAGGTCTGACTAATTTCTGCAACCTGCCCGTGACTTCTTTGGGGAGGGCTTTGTCCTCTATGAATAAATGAAACCTAATTTTCTTGCCTAAGCAGATAGAAAAGTTATAATTCAATTTGTAAAGATTGTTAGAGAACCAAAAAGCATCTCTCTCTCCCATATGCAAGCGAGTGCATATACACACCCACACAACCACATCACATCACATCACATCACATGATCCCACAAAGCAATTACATTATAATGCATCTGAATGGATATACTATCAGTCCTAAGAGCCATAAAGGCAGAAAGCAGATTTTCACTATGACCCAAGGAATTTATCTTATTATCATTATTTTATTTTTAAAAATAGGTGTGTAGATTAGACTCATGTTCTCTGCTTGGATTTAAATCATGAAAAGTTTTAATAAAGTCAACCTTCAAGATGCTACATCAATTTCAGTTAGCTGAAGAAGACAAAAAACAAGGAATGAGTGCTGTTTATAAATATTGGCAAATTAATAGATATTAATGCTATTTTTTCAAGACTTTGATTTGATATTGTGATAACCCATTTGTTGTTAAATGAATATGTGAACATGTTCATATTCTTTATTAATATAAATAATTATTTTTATAGCCTGGATGGTTTTATTAGTAAACCTACTCCCAGTCCCTGGAAAGGCAAAGGAAGACATTATTATTAAATAAACACTTTTAAAATTCAAATATCTGCCCTCACGCCCTCTACTTCTTTAGCATGAAAACTCTTCTATTTGTGGAAGTGTAGACAGGGCCAATAAAATACAATTTTCTGGGCCTACTTCTCCTATTAAATAATAATTCCTCAGAGGTGAGAGATTTGAGAATGAGAAACTAAGCTGATTATCTATGTTTTGTTTTAATTTTTGGTAGAAGCATAAGAAATACATAAATGACTTTTGACTCTTCTTTAATAAAGTGATGAATTCAAACTGTTCATCTAATATGTCATCTAAGGAAATGCACATTGAGTTCAACTTGTATATGGATGAAGAAAAACATATGGACATCCCTAGCCCACACACACAAAATGCACAGACACAAACACAAGATTTAAGTCAATCGAAAACACTGTAAAGTCAAAAATGAAGAAGAATATATTTTAACAAATGTTTTTTATCAGATACAGGTTATAGCTGTAAGAACTATAAATATTTAACTGGTCAATTTAATAAGAATAACCGTTCTACAATAAACTTATTTTTACTATTAAAATTTTATCTCTTTTTTAAACATTGTACTATTAATGTCTCTGCATGTGATAATCTAACCTCAGGTTTTTAAAAATAAGAATTTCTATTTATTCAAAAGAGAAATTTACTCTGGAAATAAATAACGATATAAACATCTCACAGTCAATTTAATCTATACAAAAGATAGAAATTTGTAAGATATTACTATGACTTTAGCCACTAATATATGTTACATTTATGTCCTGCTTTTAATCTTCAATCAGTCTTTTCCATCTGTCAAAATTTTATAGCTACTGCAAGATAAAGGCTCTGTTGCTATGGTAATTATTCCATTACCTAGGTGACAGTGTTCGAATGATGTCCTTACTAAAGTGATCTAACTCATGAAACATTTTTAGTTTTTGTTATGGATAGGCAGAGAGAAAACTGATTAGTGATACAAATTCAAGAAAGCTAGAAGAATGCCACTTTTCTCAATACATTGGGTACTCACAAATGAAAATTAGAAGGTAAATGCTGAAATGAATTTCCCCAATTATCTCTGCTTACACTTGGGTCAACATCTTCATCAGCATTTCACAAAGCTGAAAGAAGAGGAAGAAAGATTGCATGCGCAAGCAAAAATAAAAAGATAGGTGTTCTACTGGAAGAATGGTAGAAAAGACGTCCTATTTAAATTTTTTTTCCCCTATCTCTTCAGGTGAATCTCATGTGTGCAGTTATAAAAAAAACCATGCACTTTTATTTTTGTACCATGATCTAATTCTTAAACAGAGAGCTGTATACAAAGAGATATAGAGAAGGACATAGAGGAGGAGAGGGAAATAGGAAATTAGGTGGAGAAAATAGCAGAAAAGATCAGAACAGGGTTATAGGTCACTGTTCAGAATATGATAGAAGAGGAATCAGAAAGCAAAAAGGAGGCAGCAAGAAGGGTGGATGACAGTTTCAAAAGTTTGTCAAACTTCAATGACTTGTTAGGAGGTGACTGCCCTGTGACCAGAACTGATTCTGTCTAATCCAAAGGACTTTTAGATGTTGTCAAACATATAGCATGACACTCTCCAAGCTTACCAAACAGGTAAGGTTGTATAAATTGTTCCCAAGAGACAGAACAACTGATCAGATACTTTTGGAAATGTCCTTTGAGCTCAGAGGATTCTATAGCCAACCATGCTCTAATGGCTGCAGATGAATTACTGCCCACCAAAGGAAAGACATACCAACATTTCCTTTATGAAGAGAGTAAAGCATTTGTACAGAGATCCTCTTTCTCTTTTCTTGTGTTTTGGTGTTCTTTTCTACATGTTGGCTTACCCTGTTCTCTCATACAATAAGGGTTGAATTATGAAGCTTGAAGAGAATGGAGAAATCCTAGCTGTATATTCTAGAGGTAAGGAAAAAGGTCCAGAGAGGTTCCTTGCCTTGTGGAATGATGACTACAGTTAATAAAACTGTATTGTGTACTTGAAATTTGCTAAGAAAGTAGATCTTAAGTGTTTTTAGCACAAAAAAGGGAACTATGTGAGGTGATGTTAACTCACTTGACTGTGATAATTATTTCACAAGGTAGATGCATACCAAATCATTATGTGTACCTCCTAAATATATACAATTTTGTCCATTATACCTGAGTAAAAGTGGAAAAAAACTCAGAGTTGTAAGACAAGTGTACACCGTTTAGTCATCTAATACCTATTAAAGGCTTGAATCCCTGCTAACACCTGCTAGCCTCTCTGTCTGACACTGCAGGGCACAGGAATTCATTACAGCAGGAGGCAGCACATTCCATTTTGGCCAAGTTGACACAATCCATTGAGGACAATGCAATTATATAAACCTATGAGGACTTAATGTGTTGGTCTCTCATGATATTTAAATTTTATAACACAAACATGGAAAGAGTATAGTTTTTCCCAAAAGCTCAAATGGCAGAACTCCAGGCACCAGTATACTTAGGCTGGTGGTGGGAGGACAGGGGAAGAGGAATCTCTCCTAGAAACCACACAAATCACACTGCTGGGGGTCACTGCTCTCTTTATTTATGTCTATAGCTTGTTTGGCTTAATTGAGGAGGGTGTGCTTACACACTGTGCACACATTTATTTTCTGGAAACAGTATGAATCAGGCAGAATAGGAATGGATGATAGCCACAAGCTCAACCAGAGAAACAACAGCCGCTAGGGCATCACCTCACTTTGTGAAAACTGGTAATGGACCCATTAATTGCAGTGTTTTAGGCAACTCCCAGAGCTAATATGAAAGCCATTCCCTGATTAATAATTAGCCTTTATTCAATTAACAGCTTCATGCATCTTGTTCTTGGTATGTATTACACGACTTGACATTGCACTTAGGACACAGTTTTTACAAGAAAATGTGGCATGGCAACAATATTACTTTACAAATGCCCACTCGTTTCAAATTCTAACAGGTTTTGTTCTTTCCCCAAGGGATGGGGGAAGAAATAGCAAAAGCTGGAATCTAAATGTCTAAAGCTCAAAGTAATATGTCAGATTGAACCACCAACTTCATAAATCAAGTTCATTAACAGCATCTGATAAAGCTTATCTGCCTCACATCACCAGGGAGGCACTTGCTAGCAGGGCCTTTGTAGATAGAATTTTCAATAGATACCATCATTAGAACTCAGTAAAATAGCCATCCATGGAACAGCTTGCAGCAGTTGCTTCTGTATCATAATTACAGAAATGATTACAGTAGCAAATATTAAAAATGGTGCAGTTATGCATAATTTCTACAACATCTAATTTACTAGCAGTAAAAACAGTAATATAAGCATTGCCCAGTGATGGGACAAAGCAATTTTCAGTCAAGATGTCTAAAAATAACATCAGTTTTCTTATAGCTGGATTCATTGTTAACATGGTTTGCTTAGTCTCTTGCTTGAGAGAGCTTAATCAAGACCTAGGTGACAACCGTATTAGCTAACATGTGATTCTAATGGACTTCTAAGACAAAAATAATATGACTTCTGGATTCCCTGAAAAGCTACAGCTTTGTTAAAGGCCACCCACAGAAGATAATAAAGACTCATAAGAAAGGCATCACTTCTTTCAGCCAGGGAACAAAATTATATATTTAAACTCGACATGATCTAATTCCTTGAAGCCCCCATTTCCCATCCTGGCACTTTATGCTTCTATCCACTCACCTATCTCCACTTGATATTCTACTACTTTGGATCCATACCAATGCTATTCTATTATAGTTTAAGCTCTTGGATGGAAGGGACTATAACTGATTCATGCCCCTAATCTCTGTCTCCCCAGAGAATCCAGCACCATATTAAGCACAAAGTAAATGTTATACATGTTTGTCAAATTAAATTGACAAACCTGAGCTGTCAAGTTATACAACATAAGTTAAATGTTACTCAGAAATGTTAGAAAAAAAAATATAGAAAAAACAAATGTTAGAAAAAAACATAATATAATAATCTGTACCCAGATGAGCTTGAATTTGTTTATCGAAAGCAATAGTTCTCAATCCTGGCTGTTCATTACATCATCTGTAAGGCTTTAAGAAAACCTAGTTGCAAGGTGCCACCTTACACCATTTAAATCAGAATTTCTGAAACTGAAGCCTGCACATAGGGATTTTTAAAGCTTCCTTGAAAGAACCAGGGTTGAGAATCACTGAATTAAAGGGTGTAAGTAAACATAGACTGGGAGTGTAAGCATGGAAAATAACTGATTTACTAGGAGTAAATAAATAGCTTCCTTTGCTCTGTGTCTTTGGCCATGTGCTAATTCTCTGGGTTTCATTTGGTCCCACTGTGAATTTAAGGGAGTTCATTACACATGCTGTAATTCATAATTATTTTTCAGAACAAAATTACATGAGTATATTGCAACAACAACACCAGAAACACCAGTTCAGTGCCTAGCTACTGGCTTAATAAGTCACAGTTCCCAGCAGTGGGAACCAGGAATTCATATTTCTGAAAAATTCCCCAAACCACAAAATTGCTCTTTGGACAAAAATGACAAGAAAGGATTACTTTTGTGGTGTAATCTAAGAATGCAAGATAAAAAATGGGAAAACAAAATATTTCTAAAAAGCAGTATAGTCCAGATCTTGATTGCTAAATAACCATTCTCCAACAAGATTTTTCTTTGAGGAACCAAGACTCTCTGGAGAAATTCTAATTCTATGATTGAGAAGGATATTATATAGGATTAACTTGGAGTACCTTGTATGGCCAGAAAATAAGAAAATGTTCAAAAATATAACTTAAGTGGGCATGCCAAAGGGAACAGGAGCCAGTCTGAAAGAATTTCCAGTGTTCAAATGTGGATCAGTCTGAGCAACATAATGAACAGCATAGTATTCGATGATAACTCAAAGTATAAAATAAATATTTTCTATAGATTGAATGTTTGCATCCTTGTTCAAATTCCTATATTAAAACCTACTACGCAGTGTCATGGTATTATTAGAGGTGGGGCCTTTGGAAGGTGATTAGGTGATGAGAGTGCAGCCCTCATAAATGAGATTAGTGCCCTTCTTAAAAAGACTCCAGAGAATGCTTTCACCCCCTTTCAGCATGTGAGGACACAACAAAAAGGCAGCTGCCATCTATGAATCAGGACATGGGCCTTCACCAGGGGGCAAATCTGCAAGTGCCCTGACCCTGGACTTCCCAGGCTCCAAAACTGTGACACACAAATGTTTGTTGTTTATAAGCCATCTAGTTTATGGTGTTTTATCAGACCAAACACAGAAGGCAATATTCATGGGTCCATATTAATATAAATGTTTGAGTAACTAAAGATGTGGGCAAAGGGACAAATCTCCCTTAGAGAAGAATTCCAAATAAATTATGTAGATATCTCTTCCTCTAAGAGGTGAAGCATCACTTCCATCACATTGGTTGTGGGCTGCATTTGGTAACTCCTCCCAAAGAAAGAGCACGGAAAGAAAAATAATCACTTTACAGTGATTATTTAAACCTGAACTAAGTAATTACAGTTAATATCACCAGTGATGTCATGTTGCTATCACACATCTTCTGATAGGATGAGATGGGATGGGTATGTCACCTCTGAGGTCTTCCTACTCCAAACCCATAACTTCTGTCTGATCATAACAGAAACATCAATCAAACCCAAACTGAGGAACATTCTAGAAAATACCTGGCCATGCCTTAACATGGTCTACATCAAGAAAAATAGGAAAGACTGAGACGCTGTCACAGACTGAGGACACATGATTACATGAAGTGTAATACTCTGAGCTGTATCTGGAAATAGAAAAGGGCGTTTGTGGAAACACTGGTGAAATCTGAACAAATTCTGTAGTTTAATTAACAGTAATGCACCAATGTTAATTTCTTAATTTCATAAATGTATCATAGTTAATGTAAGATATTAACATTTTTAATGTTAATATATATTATATAACATATATATTACAACATATATTATATTATATATAATAAGATATATAACATATTATATATTATATAACATATCTATTATGCAGAGAAACTGCATAATAGATATATGGGACTGCTATGTACTATTTTTGTAAATTTAATCTATATTTAAAAATATTCAAAAATATAAAGTTTTTTAAAATTATATACAAATAAATCAATTTAGACATGAAAATGTGGTCATTATAGCAATTTCTTACCTGTAGATTAAAGATATTTAAAATGTTTTGAGATATAAAACCTTTGTCACTGATTCCTTATTAGCTTGGCCAATAAATATATATATTTTGTATATGCTTATATATTTATATATTCATGTTTAATATCTCACATATTCAACCTTTTAAAAATAATTTACACTTTTTATTAAACCAGTGTGGACCTAAAAGACTGCAAAGTGTACATTGTACTTGATGCCTCAACAGAGCGGCTCCTGCACCACTTCCTAGGACCATTTAGCAGGAGGCACACTTTCTCACTTATAAAATAAACCCATGTCAGATACATCTAATTAAGGGCCCCAGAGGAGTGTCAATTCTGAGTGAACCCACTGTATGGCTGCAATGTGTTGTAAATGCATCATAACTGGTTCATACAATGCTTTTTTCTTGAGGCTTAAATTCTATCTCAGAACATAACTATACTCACGCTTACTGGTGGATGCTTAGCACCCATTTTTTATATTTTAATTTTTTTTAGAGACAAAGTCTTACTCTTTCACACAGGCTGGAGTCCAGTGGTGTGATCATAGCTTACTACAGCCTTGAACTCCTAGGATCAAGTGATCCTTTCACCTCAGCCTCCTGAATAGCTGGGACTACAGGCACGCACCAACATGACAAGTTAATTTTTAAATTTTTTGTAGAGATGGTGTCTCACTATGTTGCTCAGGCTGATCTAGAATTCCCAGCCTTAAGCGATGCTCCCACTTCGGCCTCCCAAAGTGCTGAGATTACAGATGTGAGCCACTGCACCCTGGCTTATCTTTTTGCTATGTTATTTTACAAAGTTAAAGTTTCTCCAAATGAAAAGGAAATCTCTTAGCTAAAATTTCAAAGTAGAAATTTCTTTGCAATTTTTGCTGGTTTCACAAACTAATATTTTCAAAAAGCAACCTTTCCACTCTGCTATTTGCATCCAATATCAAGCCTTCTAACTGGTCTCTCTTGTGCTCTTCTGTTGAGCTCCTTCTTCCTACCTCCAGTATATTCATTTTGCATTACCAGTGGTCACTGAGTTCAAATATGATTTTGTCACTTCCATCGGTACAACCCTGTCATGGCTATCTACTGCTTACACGTTAAGTCCAAGGTTCTTAGCATGTCCCACTAAGATCTGCCTGGCCTGACTTCCACCAATTCTCTAGAAACTGTGCAAAAGGAAGTAGCAGCCATTCCCATCATAATACCTTATTCTCTAATATGACTAAAATACTTAAGCCTAAACACATGGCATGTCTATATGCCCCAGTGCCTCCCCTCTTGCAGTTCCTTTCATTTTTTCCCTTCTAGTTATATTTCAACATTAATTTGAGGTGTCCCTTCTTTTATTAACAATAGTTTTTATTAAGAATACTCCTCCAACCATCCTCCTTCTGCTATAAACAAGCATTATCTCGCCTTTCTGCTTCCATACCACCCTCAGGTAATGACTATTATAACATCATGCTGGCTTTTAGTCTTCATTATACAAGTGCCTTTCCTTCCACTAGACAGTAAGCTGCTGGCTTATTCATCTTTGTATCCCCAGGGCATAGTACAGGGCCTGGTATACAGAAGAGATTCAAAACTTTACCGAACCGTTCAAAATAGAAATTCCTGCTCATTTAAACTAAAATAAACATTTTATTCCTCAAGGGGTCCTCTAATTACCTAGAGTCACAGCACATCTTCAGGGCTAGATTTAAGCATTACCCCACTTCATACACACACTCTATAATCAACAATGTTACAAATCTGCATTCCCTGTCATTGTTTTCTGCTAAGCATCAGTCTTGTATTTTTTTCATTTCTACTTGAATGTCCAACAGATATCTTAAATATAATCAGTTTTTAAAGATCTTCCGCTGTGTTTGCTTAAATGAGATCTTCATTCCTTTATGTTCTAGGTGTTATGTCGGAAGCTGAGCATACAGTCCTGAGTAAAATCAATCCCTGACCTCAGGGAGTTTATAGACTGATACAAGGGAGAGGGAGCCACGTTTCCTATGGTAGAACTAAGCACCACATGCTGCTGGAGAACAGGGAAGAGCTCTTAAATCATGGAAGCCTTTCCAGGGAAGATGACACTGGAGCTGGGATTTGAAGGATGACTGAAAATTACCTAGCTGAAGAAGGAGAAGAAGGGCATCACAGGTAGAGAGAGAAGCAAATGAGAAGTATGTGAAAGTAGTGGTAGCAGGAGGCAGCTCAATCATATGAAGATCTTATAGCAGGTGATGTGTCTGGATGAATGGCACATGTGAAAATGCACGAGGATATTAGGTGAGAAATAAAACTTGAAGGCCCTTGTGATTAATTATGCTTAGTTTTCCATTGTTGGAACGTTAAGCTTATGGGAGTTATTTATATTCTACTGCTCAACGTCATTGCCAATGTCTGATTTTTCACACACAAAAAATTTTCAACCTCCGACATAAATGGGTTAAATTTAGAAATTCAAGTTTTTGTCTGGAGGTAAACAGGAGGGTACTGAAGAATTTTAATCATATTTACATATTAGAAAAGTCTCTGAAGCCAAGCGGATCCCACCTCCACAGAGCCCAGCAAGCTAAGATCCACTGGCTTGAAATTCTCACTGCCAGCACAGCAGTCTGAAGTCGACCTGGGATGCTCCAGCTTGGCGAGGGGACAGATGTCCGATATTACCAAGGCTTGAGTAGGTGTTTTTCCCCCTCACAGGGTAAACAAAGCCACCTGGAAGTTCGAACTCTGCAGAGCCCACCACAGCTCAGCAAAGCCACTGTAGCCAGACTGCCTCTCTAGACTCCTCCTCTCTGGCAGGGCATCTCTGAAAGAAAGGCGGCAGCCCCAGTCAGGGGCTTATAGATAAAACTACCATCTCCCTGGGACAGAGCACCTGGGGGAAGGGGCGGCTGTGGGCACAGCTTCAGCAGACTTAAACGTTCCTGCTTCCGGCTCTGAAGAAAGCAGCGGATCTCCCAGCACAGCGCTCGAGCTCTGTGAAGGGACAGACTGCCTCCTCCCATGCCTCTTGATGAGGAGACACCTCCCAGCAGGGGTCGACAGACACCTCATACAGGAGAGCTCTGCCTGGCATCTGGCAGGTGCCCCTCTGGGATGAAGCTTCTTGAGGAAAGAACAGGAAGCAATCTTTGGTGTTCTGCAGCATCGACTGGTGATACCCAGGCAAACAGGGTTTGGAATGGACCTCCAGTAAACTTCAGCAGACCTGCAGCAGAGGGGCCTGACTGTTAGAAAAAAACTAACAAACAGAAAGGAATAGCATCAACATTAACAAAAAGGATGTCCACACAGAAACCCCATCAGAAGATCACCAACATCAAAGACCAAAGGAAGATAAACCCAAGGAGATGAGGAAAAAACAGCACCAAAAGGCTGAAAATTCCAAAAACCAGAATGCTTCTTCTCCTCCTCCAAAGCATCACAACTCCTCACAAGCAAGGAAACAAAACTGGATGGAGAATGAGTTTGATAAACTGACAGAAGTAGGCCTCAGAAGGTGGGTAATAACAAATTCCTCCAAGCTAAAGGAGTATGTTCTAACCCAATGCAAGGAAGCTAAGAATCTAGAAAAAAGATTGGAGGAATTGCTAACTAGAATAACTAGTTTAGGGAAGAACATAAATGATCTGATGGAGCTGAAAAACACAGCACGAGAACTTCATGAAGCATAACCAAGTATCAATAGCTGAATCGATCAAGTGGAAGAAAGGGTATCAGAGATTGAAGATCAACTTAATGAAATAAAGTGTGAAGACAAGATTAGAGAAAAAAGAATAAAAAGGAATAAACAAAGTCTCCAAGAAATATGGGACTATGTGAAAAGACCAAACCTACATTTGATTGGTGTACCTGAAAGTGATGGGAAGAATGGAACCAAGTTGAAAAACACTCTTCAGGATATTATCCAGAAGAACTTCTCCAACCTAGCAAGACAGGCCAACATTCAAATTCAGGAAATACAGAGAACACCAGAAAGATACTTCCTGAGAAGAGCAACTGCAAGACACATAATAGTCAGATTCACCAAGGTTGAAATGAAGGAAAAATTGTTAAGGGCAGCCAGAGAGAAAGGTCGGGTTACCCACAAATGGAAGCCCATCAGACTAGCAACGAATCTCTCTGCAGAAATCCTACAAGCCAGAAGAGAGTGGGGGCCAATATTCAACACTCTTAAAGAAAATAATTCTCAACCCAGATTTCATATGCAGCCAAACTAGGCTTCATAAGCAAAGGAGAAATAAAATCCTTTACAGAAAAGCAAATGCTAAGGGATTGTGTCATCACCAGGCCTGCCTTACAAGAGCTCCTGAAGGAACCACTAAATATGGAAAGGAAAAACCAGTACCAGCCACTGCAAAAACATACCAAATTGTAAAGACTTTCGACGCTATGAAGAAACTGCATCAACTAATGGGCAAAATAACCGGCTAGCATCATAATGACAGGATCAAATTCACACAGAACAATATTAACCTTAAATGTAAATGTGCTAAATGCCCCAGTTAAAAGACACAGACTGACAAATTGGATAAAGAGTCAAGACTCATCAGTGTGCTGTATTGAGGACACCAATCTCACGTGCAAAGACACACATAGGCTCAAAATAAAGGGATGGAGGAATATTTACCAAGCAAATGGAAAGCAAAATAAAGCAGGGGGTTGCAATCCAAGTCTCTGATAAAACAGACTTTAAACCAACGAAGATCAAAAAAGACAAGGAAGGGCATTACATGATGGTAAAGGGATCAACACAACAAGAAGAGCTAACTATCCTAAATATGTATGTACCCAATACAGGAGCACCCAGATTCATAAAGCAAGTTCTTAGAGCCCTACAAAGAGACTTAGACTCCCACACAATAATAGTGGGAGACTTTAACACCCCACTGTCAATATTAGATCAATGAGACAGAAAATTAACAAAAATATTCAGGACGTGAACTCACCTCTGGACCAAGTGGACCAAACAGACATCTACAGAACTCTCCACCCCTCCCTAATCAACAGAATATACATTATTCTCAGCACCACATTGTGCTTATTCTAAAACCGACAACATAATTGCGAGTAAAACACTCCTCAGAAAATGCAAAAGAACAGAAATCACAGCAAACAGTATCACAGACCACAGTGCAATTAAATTAGAACTCAGGATTAAGAAACCCACTCAAAACTGCACAACTACATAGAAACTGAACAACCTGCTCCTGAATGGCTACTGGGTAAATAACAAAATTAAGGCACAAATAAATAAGTTCTTTGAAACCAATGAGAACAAAGATACAACTTACCAGAATCTCTGGGACACAGCTCAAGCAGTGTTTAGAGGGAAATTTGTAAGACTGAATGACCACAGGAGAAAGTGGGAAAGATCTAAAATCAACACACTAACATCACAATTAAAAGAACTAGAGAAGCTAGCGCAAACAAATTCAAAAACTAGCAGAAGACAAGAAATAAGTAAGAGCAGAGCAAAACTGAAGGAGATAGAGACAGAAAAAACCCTTCAAAAAATCAATGAATCCAGGAGCTGGTTTTTTCAAAAGATTAACAAAATAGATAGACAACTAGCCACACTAATAAAGACGAAAAGAGAGAAGAATCAAATAGACATAATAAAAATGATAAAGGTGACATCAACACTGATCCCACAGAAATACAAACTACCATTAGAGAATACTATAAACACCTCTATGCAAATAAACTAGAAAATCTAGAAGAAATGGATAAATTCCTTGACACATACACCCTCCCAAGACTAAACCAGGAAGAAGCCAAATCCCTGAATAGACTAATAACAAGTTCTGAAATTGAGACAGTAATTAATAGCCTACCAAGCACAAAAAGCCCAGGAACACATGGATTCAGAGTCAAATTCTACCAGAGGTGCAAAGAGGAGCTGGTACCACTCCTTCTGAAACTATTTCAAATAATAGAAAAAGAGGGACTCCTCCCTAACTCGTTTTATGAGGCCAGCATCATCCTGATACCAAAACCTGATGGAGACACAACAAATAAAGAACATTTCAGGCCAATATCCCTGATGAACATCGATGTGAAAAAATCCTCGATAACATACTGGCAAACCAAATCCAGCAGCACATCAAAAAGCTTATCCACCATGATCAAGTCGGCTTCATTCCTGGGATGCAAGGCTGGTTCAATGTGTGCAAATCAATAAAGGTAATCCATTACATAAACAGAACCAATGACGAAAACCACATGATTATCTCAATAGATGCAGAAAAAGCCTTTGATAAAATTCAACACCCTTCAGTAAAAAAATTATCAAAAACTAGGTATTGATGAAATGTATCTCAAAAAAAAAAAACTAAGAGCTATTTATTAACCCACAGCCAATATCATACTAAACGGGCAAAAGCTGGAATCATTCTTTTGAAAACCGGCACAAGACAAGGATGCCCTCTCTCACCACTCCTATTCAACACAGTATTGGAAGTTCTGGCTAGGGTAATCAGGCAAGAGAAAGAAAAAAAGGCTATTCAATTAGGAAGAGAGGAAGTCAATTTGTCTGTTTGCAGATGACATGATTGTCTATTTTGAAAACCCTATTGTCTCAGCCCAAAATCTCCTTAAGCTGATAAGCAAATTCAGCAAAGTCTCAGGAAACAAAATCGATGTGAAAAATCACAAGCATTCCCATACACCAATAATCGACAGAGAGCCAAATCGTGAGTGAACTCCCATTCACAACTGTTACAAAGAGAATAAAATACCTAGGAATATAACTTACAAGGGATGTGAAGGACCTCTTCAAGGAAAACTGCAAACCATTGGAAATAAGAGAGGAAACAAACAAATGGAAAATCATTCCATGCTCATGGATGGGAAGAATCAATATCGTGAAAATGGCCATACTGCCCAAAGTAATTTATATATTCAATGCTATCTCCATCAAGCTACCATTGACTTTCTTCACAGAATTAGAAAAAAACTACTTTTAAGTTAATATGGAACCAAAAAAAGAGCCACATAACCAAGACAACCCTGAGCAAAAAGAACAAAGCTGGAGGCATTATAGTACCTGACTTCAAACTATACTACGAGGCTACAGTAACCAAAACAGCATGGTACTGGTACCAAAACAGATATATAGACTAATGGAACAGAATAGAGGCCTCAGAAATAACACCACACATCTACAACCAACTGATCTTTGACAAACCTCACAAAAACAAGCAATGGGGAAAGGATTCCCTATTTAATAAATGGTGCTAGGAAAACTGGCTAGCCATATGCAGAAAACTGAAACTGGACTCCTTCCTTATGCTGTATACAAAAATTAACTCAAAATGGATTAAAGGCTTAAATGTAAGACCTAAAACCATAAAAACCCTAGAAGAAAACCTAGGCAATACCATTTGGCACATAGGCATGAGCAAAGACTTCATGACTAAAACACCAAAAGCAATGGCACCAAAGCCAAAATTGACAAATAGGATCTAATTAAACTAAAGAGCTTCAGCACAGCAAAAGAAACTATCATAAGAGTGAACAGGCAACCAACAGAATGGGAGAAAATTTTTGAAATCTATCCATTGGACAAAGGGCTAATATCCAGAATCTACAAGAAACTTCAGCAAATTTACAAGCAAAAAACAACCCCATCCAAAAGTGGGCAAAGGATATCAACAGACACTTCTCAAAAGAAGACATTTATGCAGCCAACAAACATATGAATAAAAGCCCATCATCATTGGTCATTAGAGAAATGCAAATCAAAACCACAATGAGATACCATCTCATGCCACTTAGAATGGTGATCATTAAAAAATCAGGAAACAACAGATGCTGGAGAGGATGTGGAGAAATAGGAATACTTTGACATTGCGGTGGGAGTCTAAATTAGTTCACCAATTGTGGAAGACAATGTGGCAATTCGTCAAGGATCTAGAATCAGAAATACCATTTGACCCAGCAGTCCCATTACTGGGTATATACCCAATGAATTATAAATCATTCTACTATAAAGACACATGCACATGTATGTTTATTGGAGCACCGTTCACAATAGCAAAGACTTGGAACCAATCCAAATGTCCATCAATGATAGACTGGATAAAAAAAATGTGGCACATATACACCATGGAATACTATGCAGCCATCAAAAAGGATGAGTTCATGTCCTTTGCAGGAACATGGATGAAGCTGGAAACTATCATTCTCAGCAAACCAACACAGGAGCAGGAAACCAAACACTGCATGTTCTCACTCATATGTGGGAGTTGAACAATGAGAATACATGGACATAGGGAGAATACATGGACACACATCACACAGCAGGGCCTGTTGGGGGATGGGAGGCTAGGGGAGGGATAGCATTAGGAGAAATACCTATGTAGATGACGGGTTGATGGGAGCAGAACCATCATGGCACTTGTATACCGATGTAACAAACCTGCATGTTCTGCACACGTATCCTGGAATTTAAAGTATAATTAATAAAAAAAGAAATAAAAAAAAGTTTCTGAATATGCTGAGAGGAGGATGAAAAAGAGGGGAGTAAGGTGGAGAGAAGAAAGACAACTTAAGTGGCAGTTACTATTATACAGGCAAAAAGAGATTAGGTTGTGAATAAAAGAATGGCAATGGGTACAGAAAGTAAGGGAACCAAGCAAAGGTAAAACTTGGAGCACTTGGTGACTAGGAGGTGAGAAAACAGGAGGTTATCTAAGAAGATCCTAGGTTTCTGACTTGGACGGCTGGTGCTACTTCAAAAGACGGGATACAGGAAGAGGAGCAGGTTTGAGGAAGATGAGTTAGGTTTTAAATTCGTTTGGATCAAGCTCCTACTGGCATTCAAACAGAAAATGTATTTGGATACTTTCTAGCATTGGCCAAGGGGTACAATTAAAAATAACTCATTGAGATGGTATACATTTAGATAGTATCACCAAAAGTGAAAAGAAAGAAATACCTAAAAGTGGAATCTCAATAAACATCAACATTTAAACAAAGAGAAGAGAAAGAGGAAGCCTAAATGATAAATGAGAAGACATAAACAGAAAGTAAGAGCAGACCAGGAGAGTGTAACAGAATATTATCAGAAAAATAAATAGAAGAGCAATTCTGAAGATGAAAGATGTGTCTAATCAACAGTGTCAGAGTCCAGAGAGGTGAAGCAAGTTAAGATTAAAACTATTTCTCGCTGACATGATATTTTTAACTATTTGCTTAGTTCATATAAAAATCTTATATATTTCGTATTCAAGTGTTGAGATTGGATTTAATTTGGCATGTATAATGGTTTTTATGACAAAAGAGGAAACTGGTTTTATTACTTTTCTCAACTCACCATAATCTGGAAGATGCAGTCATCACAAATGCTTAGTACTCCAGTGTTGGTATGTGAGAAATCACATGATAATCCCAATTCCTGTTTCCTATGTATTATGTATTAAAAAGGTCTCTGGAGATGCTGAGGAGAGGCCTTACATTATTCAAAATATTCTAACACTAGGATTTCCTCCCCTACCCCCTTTTTAATAACCACACTTCAGTTAGACGTGCAGTTAGGAAATCTGTATCCTAGACAAAGATGTAACTAACTAGTTGTGTATACTAGAGAAATTATTTACTTTCTTAGGACATTTTTGTTCATGTATATATATTCATTGAATTGAGTTATTGAAAATAAATGGATTGAGATAAATCATGGTCTGGAAGAACAAAGCCATGCTTCTAATTGAACTGCTATACTAAACTTTCACCAAGTACACATATCCTTTCTTAGAGTTACTCTCGATGGAAATGGGCCCTTTTGCTGATCCCTTTCACACTGCCCATCCTGTAAGTGCTTGTTTCATCCTTGCTTCACTTTTCTTCTCGCTCTGTGTGTTAGGTGTAACTCCTTCTTCCTCTTTAATTCCAAAATATACTTTACAAACCTCTATTACAGCATATATGATATTTACCATAATTACAAGATGATGTGGTCATTGAAGCACTAACTTTAATTATATTTAAATGTGTATCCCAAACATATAGCACATGTCTGACACAAAGTGAAAACACACTTACTGGTGTTTAGTGAATGTATAGGAATTATTCAGGCAAAGGAGTCAGATGTATCATGGTGTCTTTTGACAAGCTGGGAGGGAGATGTGTAGCTCAATTTGCCGCAAACACTGAATGAAACTGAAAGTCTATGGATCTGTCATTGTATAGAGAGCGGTAAGAGCTCATGTGACTCAGGACTTTATAAATGGTTCCCAAAGAGGCTTTCTTTTGGAAGCCCTATTTAATTAAGTGGTATGGTGGCATCACTGACAATGAGATACTGGAGGGCAGCCAATCTACTCACTTTGAAGCAACACACATTGCAGCATAACTCTTCTGGGTAGGATATACTGGGATATGGATGATTATGGAATACCTAAACAACTGCAGGCTGATAGGCTCAAACACAGCAGGGGGGATGCTTTATTAAGTGCCTGCTACAGCCCAATTACAAACAGGGCAGAACCACTGTGCACACAGAAAGGAACTGTAGAAAGCTGACTTACCAAAGGAGAATTGGAAAGGCACTGGACAAAACCCAGTTCTCAAAATGAGATCTGTCAGGCTAAGCAAAGTCAGCCTTGCCATGCATGTGATATTTTGAGATCACTCATATCCTGGTCAAGTCTATGGGACTTTAGCTTACATTTTCATGTACTGTTGTTTTCTTTTGTTTTCAGCCAACTTCACTATAAGCTTTTTCAGGGAATACCATTTGTTAGACCTTTCAAAGAGTAAGTTAGGATATATGTTGTTTCTCTGTGCAAGATGCCATTTGAAAAATAGTTTGGACATGGAGAAGATGAGATCATCACACATATTTTGACAGTGTTTGAAGATACTACTGTTCTAAAAATCTGGTGGAGAGGCACCTCTTTGTAACATAGCATTATGTACTATTGTGCTTGTATCAAGCTGCTTAATAAATGTTTAAAGATGACAGTTTATTGATCTTTTTTATAACCGATCATATAAAGATAATAAACTTTATCTACAGTGTTATTTTCAAATAAACAATGGCATACTGAATAGATATGCGATATAGGATATAAAATACAAAATAGATGAAAAATAATTTATTAACTTCTATTATTGATTCTTTCATCAAATAGAATTTTATTTGCCAATAAAATGAAATAATCTGACCTCATCTCTTCTCATAGCTAATTCTCATATATCTCAGGCATAGTTCAGCTTTAATTGAAAATCCATTTATAGATAGCTAGTTCTTTGGATACTTGTAACTACATATCGTAATCTTAGTTCCCACTTATTAGAGGATTTCTGGTTAGTCAAAATATCAGTTAATCTTCCTTTTAGAAGGAATTATAATAATGATAAAGGAAAGTTTCTATACAAATCTTTAAAACCTGAATCACCAATCAAATCATTTAACACAGCTTAAGCATCTAACATAGGCAAAATATAAGACTATCAGAATACATAGCCTCAACAATTAGAGAAGAGAATGTTGGCGAGATCAATAACTATGATATAAGATACGATAAAATATATGGGATATAGGGTACAATGTTGTATTAATGAAGAAAATGTAGTCAAGTTGCAGTGATTATTGGAAGTAGTGCAACTAGAACTTAGGTAATATTATTGGTTGAGCAACCTTTTGCAAACCAATGCCAAGGTTCTGTGATAAAACACAAACAAAATATGAGGCTTATTTTCATCATACAGACAAAATATGAGGCTTACTTTAATCTATCTGAGATGAATTTATCTTATAAGGTCCATTCTAATAAATAGAATTTCTGTTAAATAGTCTTGATGCTCTAGAATCTCAAAACACTGTAGACAGGTGCCCTGCTTAGAAATCAAAATTTATTGAGTATTACTCAGCTTGAGCATTACTCTAATTTCCAGCATATTAACTCTGAACCTTGTCCCATATACAAGTAGTTTATAGGAAAAAATATATGAAGAAAATACCATTTAACACTGGAAGTAGCAAATATGTGAAACTTGGTAACTTATGACTGGATATTAATGAAGAATATTAAAAGGGACTTAATCCAATTTACTAGAACAGCATACTTAGACACATGGCAATAGAGTGAGATTTAGTTCAGGAATCACTGCTTATCATTATCTCCTATTTATATGTATCTTAAACCAATACACTTGCCTTTGATTATAAGTTTCCATGGAAGTTTGGCACTAAAAGTTAAACAGAGAACATTTGTTTTTTGTTATTTTCAAAGAATGGTGACAATTCTACCTCTTCCTAAGAGCTACTCAGCCGCAAAATAATACTATTTTAGACCAAGGGAATAATAATTACCATTTCTAATCTCTTGACAGCTCTGCCTGTGACTAAAATGACTGGGAGTACTCACTTTCTAGACTTTCTAACTGCAAGGTAGGAGGTACTTTTTTTGTTGTTTTTCTTTTTTTTTTTTTTTGAGACGGAGTCTCTCTCTGTCGCCCAGGCTGGAGTGCAGTGGCGCGATCTCGGCTCACTGCAAGCTCCGCCTCCTGGGTTCACGCCATTCTCCCGCCTCAGCCTCCCGAGTAGCTGGGGCCACAGGCGCCCACCACCACGCCCGGCTAATTTTTGTATTTTTAGTAGAGACGGGGTTTCACCGTGTTAGCCAGGATGGTCTTGATCTCCTGACCTCGTAATCCGCCCGCTTCGGCCTCCCAAAGTGCTGGGATTATAGGCGTGAGCCACTGCGCCTGGCTGGTAGGAGGTTCTTATACCTGTCTGCGCTCAGGCAGTGCTACGTGACAACCCAAGATCTTGAAGTAATCTGTAAAATATATTTAATAACCCAGGTATTTTCATTGTAACATAAAATACCCAGAAACTTCAAAAGGTCTTCGAATTAAGATAGTTTTTCTAAGTGTGAATCCTTGACTGCCCATCTCAGAATCATTTGGAGGACTTGCTAAAAATACCGATTTCTAGGTTCCACCTCATTTCTACTAACTCAGGTACTCTAAAGCTGGAGACTAGGAAACTGACATTCATTATCTTCATATGCATAAGTTTAAGAATTGCTTATTTAAGTTGGGGACGTCCCAAGGAAAAATGAAAAACACACAGAAAGTAATTGAAAAATTCAAATAGTATGATAACTAAAGATCTCATTAGTTATATGCCAATAATAGGCAGGTGACTCTTTTGAGTATCTGCTATATTTACAACATTCTTCATGTAGAAATTACAGCCCACCTACATTACAGATAAACCAAATTGAAAAGGAAACCACAGAATGACTTATGCTTATGAAACAGAGGTTCTACCAGACGAAAGAAACATAGTAGAGAATTTCTACACACATAGTTAATTACTACATCAGAGCCTTGGAGCCTGTGCAGATGAAAAGAAAGTATAGCCATAATTTAATACTGCACACAAACTGCCTTCTGAGACAGCCAGAGCTCACCCGCCAGGCCCCATATCTCTCTCTCTCGGTATCTGACTTTTACATTCATTCTGAGGCCATTATCTCATAGAAGTGGCATATGACTGCTACTTCCTGAGATTTTCTGGTTTATTCATAAAAAGTACGTGGAGCAATGTTTTGGAAAACTTACAGTGTTTACAAGCTACTTTTTAAAATTAAGAATTTCAAAGCATTTCAAGCTATGCGGAAATAAATTTTCCTCACTATATTCTGAGAAGCAGGAAATGGGAACAGGTGAAAATCTCATCATCTCATTACATTTCAGTAAAGTCACACTAGGTAAGGGATTTCCCAGATAATGGAAGTTTAATGAGAGCCTGTGCACATCAACTTGTCCTCAAATAAGATCTAAAAACAAGGTTATTTGATGCACTCAGGTGACTAGTTAAAGGATCAAAGATTATACATTCACCCTGAAGTTTCAAATAGAACTTGCATACATAAACAGATACTTTATTCTTTGAAAAAGAGTCAAGAGAAAAAGAAAAACAGCAACAACATAGAGCATGTGAAAAGTTTTATAATATAAAAATAAGAAAAGTTTTACAGGATAAGCATGCTATAGAAAAGGTTCTACTATAAATAAACAAAAGACACTTTTAGACTGTATATGCTTTGTGCTCTCAACAAAATATAGAAAAGAATAACAGACTGGGCACAGTGGCTCACGCCTGTAATCTCAGCACTTTAGGAGGCCAAGGCAGACAGATTACGAGGTCAGGAGTTTGAGACCATCCTGGCTAACATGGCGAAACCTCGTCTCTACTAAAAATACAAAAAAATTAGCTGGGCATGGTGGTGGGCACCTGTAGTCCCAGCTACTCGGGAGACTGAGACAGGAGAATTGCGTGCACCCGGGAGATAAAGCTTGCAGTGAGCCGAAATAGCGCCACTCCACTCCAGCCTGGGCAATAGAGTGAGACTGTCTCAAAAGAAAAATAAAAAAATACAGCCTAAAATAAGACACAACACTTAGATTAAAATGGAGCTCTCAGAGATAAAATATGCAGGAAACAATAATAATGCAGGAAAGCCAAAAGCAGAAAGAATTAAAACTCTGTATTGGCCATATTAAGAGAAAATATCTTTATCAGAGTAAATTAAATCAATAAAGAAAAATCAAGTGATATCTAAGGAAATAAGGAAAAAATCTTCAGAAACGCATTTGTGGGATATAAACACACTCCCCTTAGTCTTTCAGATATCAATTACATCAAACATACATAAATGAAAAGATTAATGGAAGGTATAATGTGAGGTATTTTACTTTGCAGAGTTATTTTTGACATGTCCTAGACTAGAAGTCAGAAGCTTCAGTCTAAATCTGTCTTGCCACCTGTTTTTGTACATAAAGTTTTATTAGAACACAGCATCACCTGTTCATTTATCTATTTATCTAATGTCTATGACTATGTGCATATTATGTGTAGAGTTGAGTAGCTGTGGCACAGACCATATGAATTACAAAGCCAGACATGAATTCATAGACCATATGAATTACAAGGCTACATATTTACTATCTAGTCTGTATTAGTCCGTTTTCATGCTGCAGACAAATACATACCTGAGACTGGGAAGAAAAAGAGGTTTAAGTAGACTTACAGTTCCACATGGCTGGGGAGGCCTCAGAATCGTCGCGGGAAGCAAAAGGCACTTCTCACATGGCAGCAGCAAGAGAAAATGACAAAGATGCAAAAGCAGAAACCCTTAATAAAACCATCAGATCTCGTGAGACTTATTCACTACCACAAGAACAGTATGGGGGAAACCACTCACATGATTCAAATTATCTCCCACCAGGTCCCTCCCACAACATGTAGGAACTATGGGAATACAATTCAAAATGAGATTTGAGTGGGGACACAGAGCCAAATCGTATCCTAGTCTATACAGAAAATGTTTGCTGAATGCTACCCTAGACCACTGGACATGTAAACACATTATTAAATCAGCAAATCCCTGAGTGTTCATAACTTGTATATGGAATTTAATATCATATACCTGTGTTATAAAGGCCTCTAAAGAATTTACTTCTTTCTCACCAGACCTAATTATTATGATATCATCAATGTACTGGATAAACATAAAGTGTCTCCACATGACGATACATTTTAAATTGATTGCCACATGGAGTGGGAGAGTTAATATTGCTCTGAGATAAAACAATAAAGGTAAATAGCTATTTCTGCCAGTTAAAAGCAAATGGCTTTAGCTAAGTATTTTTCTAATCGATATAGAGAAAAAATAGATTGGAAGATGAAGAGAACAGCTTCAATCAGAGGTACTTTTTAAATAAAGCTTATGATATGCTATTGCCATTCCTTAAGATCCATTTGTTTTCTGCACAGGACAAAATGGGCATATTTCATGAAGATGTTTGAGTAAGCACCTCCATCTGTTAAGTTTTTTATGAAAATACTTCCATGGTTCCAGGGATGTAAATAGTTTTGAGAGACTGTCGTGATAAGATGGGTTACATCAGGGGACAACGGCAGCAAAATGGTGGAACAGGAATCCCCAGGCCCTCCACTTACCATGAAGACATGGACTCAACAACAATATATAGACCAATTCCATTTGTGAGAAATCAGAAACCATTTCAGAGGCTCCTGTACTCCAGGCAAACATGAGCCAGTAGGAAAATCAATGGCACTTATTCACCACAGTCTCACCTTTTGACAGCATGAGGCAATCAGGAAACTCCTGGCTCCTGGTTTTGTTGCTGGGGGGAGATAGAGAAGACAGAACCATATGTCCAACATTTTGACTTTGTGTGAGGTTGGGGGGATTGCTGGCTGACAGACTAGCTAGTCTTGCCAGAATCTAAGCACTGACAGAAAAAGGTGCCAGGTAGAATCCCACTGAAAACAAAGGCAATACTTAAAACTCAAACACACACACACACACACACACACACACACTCACCATATTCTCTTCTCCTGCCTCAGCACAGAATGAGGGGGAGAAAATACTCAACTTCTATCTTTAACCTGGGGAGAAAAATATTTGGAGAAAATGTTCAATGTTTTGGCTTTTTGAGAGACTGCCCAAGAAATTAGTTTCTGTCTCACCTGTTTCAAAGAATTAATGGAAACCAGCATATTCTAGATGCCTAGCAGCTACTAAGAACAAAAGAGAGTTGGCCAGTTTGCTCTTACTCTAGAAGACCCACAGTATTGCAAACAGAGGCCAATGCTGTTTGGTAGCCTCTCAGCTGGAAAAGAGAAGAGTAGAATGGACATCCAACATTCTGCCTTTTGGAGGGATTGCCCAAGAAACTGATTTCTGTCTTTTCCCATTCAGAGCATTGATAGAACCCAACGTACTCTAAAAGCCTGAGGACCACTGAGCACAAAAGTGAACTAGGCGGCCTGCAGCAACTAAAGAGAATCTGCAATACTACAGACACCAGACGACACAAAATATTATAAGCTACATTAAATAAAGAAACCAGCAAATTCCTGTAATTAGGAAATTGCCCACACAAGTCCAGAGAAGATATATCTACAGAAAACGTACTGTTTTAGTCCGTTCTCATGCTGCTATGAAGAACTGCATGAGACTGGGTAATTTACCCAGTATATTAAAAGAGGTTTAATACACTCAGTTTCACATGGCTGGGGAGGACTGAAGAAACTTTCAATCATGGCAGAAGGGGAAGTAAACACAACCTTCTTCACAAGGAGGCAGGAGAGAGAAGTGCAGAGCAAAGCAGGGAACGCCCTTATAAAACCATGAGATCTCATGAGCACTCACTCACTATCACAAAACAGCTTGGGGGAACCATCCCTATGATCTAATTACTACCCATGAGGTCCCTCCCCAAAGACGTGGGGATTACACTTCAGAATACAATTCATGATGAGATTCGGGTGGGGACACAGAGCCGGACCATATCATTCTGCCCTGGCCCCTCCCAAATCTTGTTTTTCTCACAGTTCTAAACAAAGTTATGCCTTCCCAACAGTTCCTCAACGTCTTAACTCATTTCAGCATTAACCCCAAAGTCCAAGTCCATAGTCTCATCTGAAACAAGGCAAGTCCCTTCTGCCTATGAGCCTGTAAAGTCAAAAGCATGTTAGTTACTTTATCAACACAATGGAGGTACAGGCATTTGGTAAACACACATGTTACAAGAGGGAGAAATTAGCCAAAACAAAGAGGATATAGGACCCATGCAATTCTGAAAACCAATGAGGCAGCAATCAAATCTTAAAGCTTCAAAAGAATCTCCATTGACTCAATGTCTCACATCCAGGTCATGTTGATAGAAGAGATGGGCTCCTATGGCCTTAGGCAGGTCTACCCCTGTGGCCTTGCAGGGTACAGCCTCCCACTCCTGGCTACATTCATGAGCTGGTGTTGAGTGTCCGCTATTTTTCCAGGTATGCAATGCAAGCTCCTGGTGGATTTACCATTCTGGGGTATGGAGGATGGTGGCCCTCTTCTCGCAGCTCCACTAGGCAGTGCCCAAGTAGGGACTCTGTGTGGGGGCTCCAACCCCACATTTTCCTTCCACACAGCCCTAGCAGAGCTTCTCACTCTGGGCCCCACCCCTGGAGCAAACTTCTGCCTGGACATCCAGGAGTTTCCATACATCCTTTGAAATCTAGGCGGAGGTTCCCAAACCTTAATTCTTGACTTCTGTGCACCTGCAGACTCAATGACACATGGAAGCTGCCAAGGCTTGGGGCTTTCATCCTATGAAGCCATGGCCCCAGCTCTACCTTGGCCCTTTTTAGCCAAGGCTAGAGTGACTGGGACACAGGAAACCAAATCCCTAGGCTGCACACTGCAGGAGGACCCAAGGCCTGACCTATGAAACCAATTTTTCCCTCTAGGGCTCCTGGCCTGTGATAGGAGGGGCTGCCATGAAGGTCTCTTACATGTCCTGGGGACATTTTCCCCTTGTCTTGGTGATTAACATTAGGCTCCTTGTTACTTAAGCAAATTTCTGCAGCAGTATTTTCTTCCTAGAAAATTGATTTCTCTTTTCTATTGCATCATCAGGCTGCAAGTTTTCCAAACATTTGTGTTCTGCTTCCTCTTGAATGCTTTGCCACTTAGAAATGTCATCTGCCAGATACCCTAAATCATCTCTCTCAGGTTCAAAGTTTCACAGATCTCTAGGGCAGGGGCAAAATGCTGCCAGTGTCTTTGCTAAAGCATAGCAAGAATCACCTTTATTCCAGTTTCCAACAAGTTTCTCATCTCCATCTGAGACCACCTCAGCCTGGACTTCTTTGTCCATATCTCTGTCAGCATTTTGGTCAAAGCCATTCAACAAGTCTGTAGGAAGTTCCAAACTTTCCCACATTTTCCTATCTTATTCTGAGCCCTCCTTCTTCTGAGCCTTCTGGGTAACTGCCTGTTACCCAGTTCCAAAGTCACTTCCACATTATCAGGTACCCTTATAGGAGGACCCCACTCTCTGCCAATTTACTGTATTAGTTCATTTTCACACTGCTATAAAGACCTGCTTGAGACTCGGTAATTTATAAAGAAAAGAAGTTTAATTGATTCATAGTTCCACATGGCTGGGGAGGCCACAGGAAACTTACAATTGTGGTAGAAGGGGGAGCAAACATGTTCTTCTTTACAAGGCAGCAGGAGAGAGAAGTGCAGAGTGATGGGGAGAAAAGCCCATTATAAAACCATCAGATCTCATGAGAACTCACACACTATCACAAGAACAGCACAGAGGGGTGCAATTTAATCACTTCCGTAAGGTCCCTCCCCCAACGCATGGGTGTTATACTCCATATTACCATTCAAGATGAGATGTGGGTGGAGACACAGAGCCAGACCGTATCAGGTAGAAAAAGCACCAAGAATCTCTAGCTAGATTGATTGGTGATCTTTCTCTGTATGAAGCCATTTCATATAGAAAAAGAGGTGGCTGTTTTTGAAATGGGTAGATTCCAATACAAATTAAAAAGTCTGAGAAAGAAACAAGGAAACATAATCCAATCAAGGGAACAAAATAAATCTCCAGAAATCAACTTTAAAGAAAAGGAGACTTTTGCATCACGTGACAAAGAATTCCATGTAACTGAAATAAAGTGCTCAGTAAACTATGAAGGCTGGCATGAACAAAATGAGAATATCAACAAAGATATATGAAATATAAAAAAGAACCAAATAAGAATTTTGGAGCTAAAGAATACAATAACTGAATTGAAAAACTCTCTAAAGGGGTTCATCTGCAAATTTAATTAAGCAGAAGAAAGAACCACTGAACCTGAGGAAAGGTCATTTGGAATTATCCAGTGAGAATAACAAAAAGAAGGGAAAAGAATGAAGAAAGCATATGAGACTTATGGAATACCATAAAGCAGACCAATATACTCATTACAGAAGACCTAGAATGAGAAAAGAGAATGAATGTGACAGAAAGTTTATTTGAAAAAATAATGTTATGAAACTTTCCAAGTCTGAAGAAGGAAGAAAACACCCAGACTTAGGAAGCACACAGACTACAACTAGAACTATAACTAAAATAAATTCAAATAAGTTCACACTGAGAAAGACTGTAATTATATTGTCAAAAGTCAAAGACGAAGTAAATGTTGAAAGCAGCAAAAGAAAGGAAATTCATACAGTATAGGCAGTCCAATAAGACTTTCAACAGATTTCTCAGCAGAAACCTTGCATTCTAGAAAGAAATGCAATTATGTATTCAAAGTGCTGGAAAAAAGAAAATCCTGAAAACCAAGAATACCACATCTGACAAAACTGCCCTTCAAAAATGAAGGATAAAAAAGACTTTCTTAGATAAATAAGCCCTGAGAGGATTCATCACCACTAGACTCATGTAATAAAAAAATTTAAATGGAGTCCTTTAAGGTGAAGTGACAGGATGCTAGAGAGTAACACAAAAGCATATACAAATATAAAGTTTATGATTAAAGTAAATATATAGACAAATATTGGATACTGTAATATTTTTTAAATGGTGCTTAAATAACTTTGAATTCTGCTATATAAATTAAAAGTAAAGAATATAAAAATAACTATAACAATATGCTCTAATAGATACACAATAAAACGGTGTAATTTGTGACATAAAATGATGTGTGCATGGGAGAAGCAATAGAGTTTAGTTTTGTATGAAGTTAAATTATGTTGTTATAAATTAAAAGAGATAGTTATAAGATGTTTTACAGAAATACCATGGTAACAACAAAAAAAAGCCTATAGAAGATACACAAAAGACAATGAGAAAGAAATCAAACCATGTCACCACAAAAAAATTAATGAAACACAAAGGAAGAGAAGAAGAAAGAAAAAAAGGGGCAAAAAGTTGTAAGGTAGACAAAATAATTAACAAAATGGCAAGAGTAAGTTCAGCTTTATCAGTAATTACTTTAAATGTAAATGGATTAAATTTCCCAATCAAAAGACAGAACAACTGAATACTTTTCTAAAAAACAAGGCCCAACTATATGCTGTCTACATGAGACTTACTTTAGATTTAAGGATACACATAGGCTGAAGTAAGTGATTTAAAAAATATGTTATATGAAAATGGTAGCCAAAAGAGAGCAGAATTGGCCATAGTTGTATCAGACAAAATAGACTTTAAGTCAAAATTTGAATTAAAAACAAATAAGAACATTATATAATAATGAAAAGACCAATTCACCAGGAATATATAACAATTTTAAATATATTTGCACCCAACATCAGAGTACCCAAATATATAAAGCAATAATTGACAGAACAAAAGGAAGAAATAGCAATACAACAATGGGGATTTCAATACCCAACTTTTAATAAACAATGAAACATTTAGGCAGAAGATTAATTCAAAAACAGAACAATGTTTCAAAATTGAACAATATTATATATCAAACAGATGTAACAGATACATACAAAACACACTACCCAACATTATCAGAGTACATATTCTTCTCAAGTTTACATGGAACATTCTCCAGGACAGATCACATTAGGTCACAAAGCAAGTCTTAACAATTTTAAAAGATTAAACTATACCAAATGTCTTTTTGGAATAAAAATGGAATAAAGGTAGAAAGAAAAGAAAAAAATTAGAAGTGCATGGAAATTAATAAAACACTGCTCAAAAAAATTAATGAGTCAAAGAAGAAATCAAAAAGGAAATTAGAAAACATCCTGACACAAACAAAAATGATAACATAACATACTAAAATTTTTGGGATACAGCAAAAGCAATACCAAAAGGGAGGTTTAAAGCAGCAAATGCCTACATTAAAAAATAAGACAGATTAAAAAAAAGACCTAACTTTAAACCTCAAAGAACTAGAAAATAATTAAATCCAATCTCATAGAATAAAGGAAATAATAAAGATTGGAGCAGAAATAAGAAAAATTCAGAATATTAAAACAGAAAAATATTATTGAAACTAAGAATTTGATTTTTGAAAACAAAGTTGACAAATTCTTAGCTAGATTAAGAATAAAAGAAGGAAGAATTCAAATAAATAAAATTAGAAATAAAACAGGAGATATTAAAACTGATGTTGTGGAAATAAAAAAAGGTTATAAATGATTATTGTGAACAATAGTACACCAAAAATTGGATAACCTAAAAGAGATGGGTATATTCTAGATACATATAACTCATCAAAACAGAATCATGAAAAAGTATAAAATCCTAACAGACCAATAATTAGCAGGGAGATTCCATTAATAATCAAAAAAATCTCTCAACAAAGAAAAGCCCAGGACCTAGTGACTTCACTAGACAATTCTGCTAAACATTTAGATAAGAATTAACACTGATTCTTCTGAAACTCTACCAAAAATGAAAAAAAAAAAGAAAGAAAGAAGGGTGAGAACACTTCCTAAATTATTCTGTAAGGCCAACATCACTATGTTACCAAAGTCAGACAAAAACTCTACAAGAAAACTACTGGCCAGTATTCCTGATGAATACAAATGCAAAAATCCTCCACCAAATGTAGTGGTCCTTCTGTGGGTGATTGGTTTCAGGACCCACTGTGGATACCAAAATCCACAGATGCTCATGTCCTTTATACAAAATGGTGTAGTATTTGCATACGACCTACACACATTCTCCCATATACTTTAAATTATCCCTAGATTACTTAAACTATCTAATACAATGTAAATGCAATGTACATAGTTGTTATACTCTATTTTTTAGGAAATAACAACCAGAAAATTTGTACATGTTTAGTACAGATGCAATTATCCATATTTAAAGAAAATTTTTGATCCGTGATTGCTTGAGTCCACAGATGCTGAACTCACAGAAACAGAGAGCTGACTATACTAGCAAACCAAATTCAACAGCACATAAAAAGTGCTACACCATAACCAAGTGGAATTTGTTTCTGGGATGCAAAGATGGTTCAACATACATGAAGCAATCAATGTGATATACCACTTTAACATAACAGAGTATAAAATTTATGATCACCTAAATTGATGCAGAAAAAGCATTTGACAAATTCAACCCCATTTCAAAAAAACCTCAACAAATTAGAAATAGAAGGAGATTACTTCAACATAATAAAGGCTATATATGAAAATACCACAGGTAACATCAGTATCAAAGGGAAATGCCTGAAAGCTTTTCATCTAAGATAAGGGACAAGTCAAGGATGCCCACTCTTGCAACTTCTCTGTATCTAGCCAACATGGTACTGGAATTCCTAGCTAGGACAATGGAAAAGAAAGAAAGGAAACCAAGTCAATAATCAACTCAAAATGGACAAAATAACTAAACATATTGAAACTGTATCTCTGGTATACTTGAAACTATAAAACTTCTAGAAGAAAATATGAGAGAAAACCTTTATAACACTGTTCTTGGCAATGATTTCTTGTATGTGACACCAAAGCACAGACAACAAAAGCAAAAATAAATAAGTGGGACTACATCAAACTAAAATGTTTCTACACAGCAAAGAAAACATCAACAGAGTAATCAGGCAACATACAGAATGTTAGAAAGTATTGCAAACCTTATATTTGATACAGGGTTAATATCACAAAATATATGAGGAATTCAAATCAATAGCAAGAAAATAAACAATTTATTTTAAAAATGGGCAACAGACTTTAATGGACATTTCTCCTAAAACATATACAAATGACTGACAGATATATACAAATATTCACAACATCACCAATCATCAGAGAAATGCAAATTAAAACTATAATGAAATGTTACCTTACACCTGTTAGAATGGTTATTATATTAAAGAAAGAAAGGAAAATAACAAACCTTGGCAAGGATGTGAAAAATTGGAACTCTTGTACACTCTTGGTGGAAAAGTAAAATAGTGCAGCCACTTTAAAAAACAAGATAGAAGTTCCTCAGAAAATTAAAAATAGAATTACTATGTAATCCAGCCATTTAACTTCTAAGTATTTATCAAAAAGAATTGAAATCAGGATCTGGGGTGGAGAAAGATATCAAAATAGAAGGCTCCACTGAACAGTTCCCCAAAAGACACCAATTTAAACTATCTACACACAAAATAAGCACCTTCTTAAGAACCAAAAATCAGGTGAGTACTCACAGTACTGCTTTTAACTTAGCATCACTAAAAGAGACACTGAAGGACTGATGCGGTGGCTCACACCTGTAATCCCAGCACTTTGGGAGGCCGAGGTGGGTGGATCATGAGGTCAGGGGATTGAGACCATCCTGGCTAATATGGTGAAACCCCGTCTCTACTAAAAATGCAAAAACAAAATTAGCTGGGCGTGGTGGCGCGTGCCTGTAATCCCAGCTACTCAGGAGGCTGAGGCAGGAGAATGGCGAGAACCCGGGAAGCGGAGCTTGCAGTGAGCGGAGGTAGTGCCACTGCACTCCAGCCTGGGCAACAGAGCGAGATGCCACCTCAAAAAAAAAAAGGGAGACACTGAAGTGGTAGGAAAAACAGTCTTTAATCATTGACACCATCCATCCCCTATGCCCTGGCAGTGGTAGTCACCCAGTACATTTTTAGTAGGAGTCGCCACAGGATTGCTTGTGTCACTCCATCCCCAGCTCCAGGTGGCTCAGAACACACACACACAAAGGTTTTATTTGTTTGGAAGAAAACGAAGAATGAGTAAAAGAGTCTCTGCCTAGCAATCTACAGAATTCTTGTGGATATTGTTCAAGACCATCAAGGGGATACCTCTATGAGTCTGCAAGAACCACAGCATTACTGACCTAAGAGTGCCTCCTAAAGTAGACATAGCTTAGATAAACAACACTCAAATACTTTCAAATATCTGGAAAGCCTTCCCAAGGTGGATGAATACAAATAGGCCCAGGCTGAGAAGACTGCAATAAATATTTAACTCTTTAATGTCCAGACACAGATGGACATCTACAAGTATCAAGACCATCCAGGAGAACATGACCTCAACTAATGAACTAAATCAGGCAACAGGGACCAATTCTAGAAAAACGGAGATATGTGACCTTTCCGACAGAGAATTAAAAATAGCTGTGCTAAGGAAACTCAAAGAAATTCAAGATAAAACAGAGAAGGAATTCAGAATTCTACTAACAAATTTAACAAAAATTGAAATAATTTAAAAGAATCAAGCAGAAGTTCTGGAGATGAAAACTTTAACTGTCATACTGACAAATGCAGAGGAGTCTTTAATAGCAGAACTGATAAAGGAGAACAAAGAATTGGTGAGTTTGAAAACAGGCTATTTAAAAATACAGTCAGAATTGGCAAAAGAAAAAAGAATAAAAAACAATGAAGCATGCCTATAACATGTAGAAAATATCCTCAAAAGGGCAAATCTAAGAGTTGTTGGCCTTCATGAGGAAGTACAGAAAGAGATAGGGGTAGAAAGTTTATTGAAAAGGACAACATTAGAAAACTCCCCAAACCTAGAGAACAATATCAACAATCAAGTGCAAGAAGGTTATAGAACACCAGGCAGATATAACTCAAAGAATACATCAAGGCATCTAATAATCAAACTCCCAAAGGTAAAGGATAAAGAAAGGATACTAGAGAGAAAAGAAACAAATAACATACAATGGAGCTCCAATATGTTTGGCAGCAGACTTTTCAATGGAAACTTTACAGGCCAGAAGAGAGTGGCATGGCATGTTTACAGTGTTGAAAGAAAAAAAGTTTTACCCTAGAATAGCATATCTTGTGAAAATATCCTCCAAAGATGAAGGAGAAATACTTTCCCAGATACACAAAAGCTGAGGGACTTTTATCAACACCATACCTGTCCTGTAAGAAATGCTAAAGAGAGTACTTCAATCAGAAAGAAAAGAAAGTTAATGAGAAATAAGAAATTACCTAAAGGTAAAAAAAAAATCTCACTGGTAATATTGAGTACACAGAAAACTAGAAATTCATAACACTGTAATTGTGGTGTGTAAACTACTCTTGAAAACACCTTTGCAAAAATTATAACTGAGAAAATTATGATAGTGAAGGAGACCTGACCTAAGCAACTCCATCTGGCTTCTAATCTCCAAGCTGTCCTTGCTCATTCCCAGGCATTGGCCAAACTAACTTTGGGAAGAACTTAGTTTATAGTTCAACTTTGAAACAAAGACAATAACAGCCCTTGCCCAAAACAAACCTCCTTCCTGCTTGAGGACTAGCCTGCCTTTGCAGAACTAACAAATTAGCCACAAGATTAGAAATTATGGTTTAGGAGTCACACAGCTGGAGGCTGCAAGATTCTGAACATCCCCAAATTGCTCCTGGGGATAACATCACTATTATAAAACCTAAGATCAGTGCTTGAGATATTTTGTAGACCCTGTACTTGATAGATAAGCTGGCATCACCCAAATGGATAAAATGGTTCATCTTGTATTGGGGCCCCTACCCACGAAGTGACTTAGCACAAGAGGACAGCTTTGACTCCTATGATTTTATCTGTAACTCAACCAATCAGCACTCTTGACTCACTGGCCTCCTATGTACTAAATTATCCTTAAATATGCCAATTCCCAAGTTTTTGGAGATACTGATATGAGTGATAATAAAACTCTAGTCTCCCATACAGCTGGCTCTGTGTGAATTAAACCCTTTCTCTATTGCAATTCTCCTGTCTTGATAAGTCAGCTCTGCCTAAGTAGTGGGCAAGAAGGACCTATCGGTCAGTTACACTCTTATCTTAAATAGACTAAATGATGAACCAATCAAAAATAATACCTGTAACAACATTTCAAGACATGGACATTTTAAATAGAAACAACAAAAATTTACAAAGTTTAGGGACAAAGTTAAGGTATAGAGACCTTATAAGTCCTTATTAGTTTTCTTTCACTTGTTTGTGTGTATGTGTTTGCAAATAACATTAAGTTGTTATCAGCTTAAAATAAAGTGCTACAAGATAGTATTTGCAAGCCTCATGTTGACCTCAAACAAAAGAACATACAACAAATAAAAAACTACGAAGCAAGAAACTAAATTGTATCATCAGGGAAAATCACAAGTAAAAGGAAGAAAGAAAGAAAAAAAGAAGATTACAAAACAACCAGAAAACATGTAACGAAATGGCAGGAGAAAGTTCTTACTTATCAATAATAACATTAAATGTAAATGGACTAAACTCTCCAATCAAAAGACACAGAGCACCTGAATGAATTAAAAAACAAGACTGAATGATCTGATGCCAAGAAGAAACACACTTCCCCAATGAAGACACATATAGACTAAAAATAAAAGAATAGAAAAAGATATTCCAGGCAAATGGAAACCAAAAAAGCAGGAATAGCTATACTTACATTAGAAAAAATAGACTTCAAGACAAAAACTAGAAGAGGAGACAAAGAAGGTCACTATGTGATGATAAAGGGGTAAATTCAGGAAGATGATATGGCAATTTTAAAAATATATGTACCCAATACTGGAAAACCCTGATATATAAATAAATATTGCTAGACCTAAAGAGTAGAGCTACTACTCCAATGCAGTAATAGATGAAGACTGCAACACCCAACTTTCATTATTGGACAGATCTTCCAGATAAGAAATCAACAAAGAAACTTCAGGCATAATCTCCACTATAGACCAAATGGACCCAATAAATATTTACAGAACATTTCATCTAACAGCTGCAGAATACACATTATTTTCCTCAGCACATGGATTATTCTCAAGGGTAGTCCATATGTTAGGTCACAAAACAAGTCTTAAAACATTAAAAAAATTGAAGTAATATAAAACAAACATCTTCTCTGACCACAATGGAATAAAAGTAGAAATCCGTATAAAGAATTGTTGAAACTATACAAAAAAATGGAAATTAAACAATATGCTGAATGGCCAATGGGTCAATGAAGAAATTAAGAAGAAAATTGAAAAATGTCTTGAAACAAATAATAATGGCAACACAACATACCAAAACCTATGGAATACAGCAAAAGTACTACTAAGAGGAAAATTTATAGCTATAAGTGCCTACATTAAGAAAGAAGAAAAACTTCAAATAAACAACCTAATGATGAATCTTAAAGAAATAGAAAAGCAAGAGCTAACTGAACTCAAAATTAGTTCAATAACAATAATGAAAAATAAAATCAGCAAAAAAATGAAATTGAAATGAAGAAAACAACACAAAATATCAATAAAACACAAAAAGTTCTTTTTTTTTGAAAACAAAATTGACATACCATTAGCCATTCTAATAAAAAACAGAAGATCCAAATAAATAAAATTTTAGTTAAAAAAAGAGACATTCGAACTGATACTGCAGAAATTCAAAAGATTAGCTAGGCACAATGACTCATGCCTATAATCTCAGCACTTTGGGAGGCTGAGGTGGGTTGATCACTTGAGTTCTGGCATTCAAGACCAGCCTGGGCAGCAAGGCAAAATCCATCTCCATAAAAACTAGAAAAATTAGCCAGGCATAGTGGTGTTCACCTGTTTCCCAGCAACTTGGAAGGCTGAAGTGGGAGGATCACTTGAGGCTGGAAGGTAGAGGTGGCAGTGAGTCAAGATCACACCACTGCACTCCAGCCTGGGCAACAAACTGAGACCTTGTCTCAAAAGAAAAAAAACACTAATTCGAAGGATCAGTAGTGGCCTGTATGAGCAACTATAAGCTTATACAGGAGAGTCTAGAAGAAATGAACAAATTCCTAGGCACATGCCACCTACCAGGATTGAACCAGGAAGAAACTCAAAACCTGGACAGACCAATAACAAGTAATGAAGTTGAAGCTGTAATAAAAAGTCTAGTAAAGAAAAGCCCAGGACACGATGGTTTCACTGCTGAATTCTACCAAACATTTAAAGAAGAACTAATAGCAATTTTACTAAAATTATTCTGAAAAATAGAGGAGGTTGGAATACTCTCAAGCTCATTTTATGAGCCCAGTATTACCCTGATACCAAAACCAGACAAAGACACATCAACAAAAAAGAAAACTACAGATCTATATCCCTGGTAAATATTGATGCAAAAATCTTCAACAAAATACTGTCTAACTGAATTCAACAATAGATTTAAAAGATTATTCATCGTAACCAAGTAGGATTTATCCCAGGGATGCAAGATGGTTCAACATATACAAATCAATGAATGGGATATATCATATCAACAAAATGAAGGACAAAAACCATATGATCACTTCAACTGATGCTGTAAAAGCATTTGATAAAATATAACATCCTTTCATGATAAAAACTCACAAACAACTGGTATAGAAGAAATATGCCTCAACATAATAAAAGCTATATATTACAGACCCACAGCTCGAAACATACCAAATGGGGAAAAATTGAAAGCCTTTCCTCTAAGATCTGGAATACGACAAGGATGCCTATTTTCACCACTACTATTCAACATAGTACTAGAAGTCCTAGCTAGAGCAATCAGACAAGAAAAGGAAATAAAGGGCATCTAAACTGGAAAGGAAGAAATCAAATTATACTTGTTTGCAGATGATATGGTCTTATATTTGGAAAAACCTAATTATTCCACCAGAAAACTATTCAAACTGATAAACAAATTTAGTAGAGTTGTAGGATACAACAGCAACATGCGAAAAATAGTGCCATTTCTATATGGCAATGGTGAACCTTCTGAAAATGAAATAAGAAAAGAAATCCCATTTATGATACACACAAATACAATCAAATACCTAGGAATTAACTCAACCAAAGAATAAAAAAAATCTCTACAATGAATACTATAAAACTGATTTAAAAAAATTGAAGAGGACACTGACAAAGGAAAGACATTCCATGTTCATGGATTAGAAGAATCAATATTGTTAATAAAATGTCCATATAACCCAACACAATCTACAGATTTAAAGCAATCACTGTCAAAATAGCACTGACATTCTTCACAGAAATGGGAAAAACAATCCTAAAATTTCTATGGAAACCCAAAGATCCAGAAAGCCAATGCTATCCTGAGCAAAAAGAACAAAACTGGAGGAAAAACATTACCTAACTTCAAACTATACTACAGAGGTATAATAACCAAAACAGCATGGTACTGGCATAAAAACAGACACATAAACCGATAAAACAAAACGGAGAACCCAGAAACAAACCCACACACATACAGCGAGCCAATTTTTGACAAAGGTGCCAAGAACATACACTGGGAAAGACTATCTCTTCAATTAATTGTGCTGGGATAATTGGAAGTTTATATGCAGAAAAATGACACTAGACTTCTGTCTCTCACTGTACACAAAAATCAAATCAAAATGAATTAAAGACTTAAATCTAATACCTCAAACTGTGAAAACACTACAAGAAAACATCAGGGAAACTCTCCAGGGCATTGGCCTGGGCAAAAATTTTTTGAATAATACCCCACAAGCAGAGGCAACCAAAATAAAAATAGACAATTGGATCACGTCAAGTTAAAAAAAACTCTGAACAAGCAAATGATACAATCAATAAAGTGAAGGGACAACACATAGAATAGAAGAAAATATTTGCAAACTACTCATCTGACCAGGGGTTAATAAGCAGAAAATAAAAAGTTCAAACAACTCTATAGAAAAAATCTAAGAATCTGATCAAAAACTGGGCAAAAGGTTTTGTATTAGTCAGGGTTGTCTAGAGGGAAAGAACTAATAGGATATATATATATATATACACACACACGTATATATGTGTATGTATATACACACATATGTGATATAAAGGGGAGTTTATTAAGTATTAATTCACATGAACACAAGCTCCCACAATAGGCCATCTGCAAGCTGAGGAGCAAGAAGAGCTAGTCTGAGTCCCAAAACTGAAAAACCTGGAGTCCGATGTTTGAGGGCAGTAAGCATGCAGCATGGGAAAAAGATGTAGGTTGGGAGGGTAGACCAGTCTCACATTTTCACATTTTTCTGCCTGCTTTATATTCACTGGCAGCTGATTAGATGGTGCCCACCCAGATTAAGGGTGGTTCTGCCTTCCACAGCCCACTGACACAAATGTTAATCTCCTTTGGTAACACCCTCATAGAAAAAACCAGGATCAATACTTTGCATTCTTCATTCCAATGAAGTTGACACTCAGTATTAACCATCACCAAGTGTACCCCTTGTCAACTTGAACCCACACACATCTGACATCATACATACTCTTCAAATAAAGATAATAATAAGGTCATAATTATGCCTACCATAATACAACTATCCTTCATACAACCAGAAATGCACCAATCCCTAAACCAAATATTATTACATAAAGTTAACAATACTTAAATGCTGATATGAAGTCAATAGATCTTATGTCACATGATAAAGGAAAAGGAAATAAAATGAAGATATTTTCTTAGTACAAGTGTATGCATGCACAAACATGTTTTCAATGAAAGAAGGAGGAAATACTTATGACAGTGACAGTCTTCGTTTCTGCAGGCAGTCATGTGGTCGTAGCTGGTATTGATGACTACCTTCTTCTACTACCCATTCTGTGTTCCCTTTGCCTTCAGCAAGTAGCTCAGCAGGTCGTGTTTTGTGTTTTTTTCCTGGTGGAGTGACCCAAACCTTCATTCCTGAAGGGTCTGGGCCATTTGTAGTCCTGCCTGGATTGGGCTGTTGTGGTTTCCCATTGACCTTAATTACAGGGCATGGTAATACTAAGAGATGCCCTAATGGATCTCCTGTATTCCATGTATCCTCTTCCTTACGTTTGTTGTGGAATAATACATCATCTTGATAGTCTGGGTCAATCACTCCAGCCAACTCCCTTCTTAGCCTGTTGTCTTAAAGGTAGGAGGCGCCCAAAGCGTCCAGGTCGCAATCTTAACTTCCAGTTTAATGGAACCATTGTTGCGCCTCCTAGTGGCAGTCTTCCTCCCTCTGGAACTAAGACCTCTAGGCCAGGAGAACATAATTTCGCGGGAATAGGAAGCAAAAATTTTGCTACTGGATCACTAGGGGTGATGGTGAGTGGGGCCACTTCCACTTTTACCCTTTGATTCCTGGACCCTTGAGTCCTGGCTATGGGAGAAACAGTACTATATATCAGACGCTGATTCAGAGCATACATAGCCTTCTGGAGAACTTTGCCCCAGCTCTGCAAACTACTGTCACCTAGTTGGTGTGGTAATTGTGACTTCAAAATGCCATTCCACAGTTCTATAAATCCAGCTGCTTCAGGATGATGAGGAACTTGGTAAGACCAGTGAATTCCATGACCATGAGCCCATTGCTGCACTACTTTAGCTGTAAAGCAAGTGCCTTGGTCAGAAGAAATGCTGTCTGGAATACCATGATGGTGGATAAGACATTCCATGAGACCATGGATGGTAGTCTTGGCAGAAGCATTGCATACAGGATAGGCAAACCCATATCTGGAATGTCTATTCCAGTGAGGACAAACCTCTGCCCTTTCCATGATGGAAGAGGTCCAATATAATCACCCTGCCACCAGGTACCTGGATGAGCCCCCCAAGGAATGGTGTCATATTGAGGACTCAGTGTTGGTCTCTGCTGCTGCCAAAGTAGATACTCAGCAGTGGCTGTAGCCAGGTCAGCCTTGATGAGGGGAAGTCTGTGTTGCTGAGCCCATGCATAACCTCCATCCCTGCCACCATGGCCACTTTGTTCATTGGCCCACTGGGCAATGACAGGGGTGGCTGGGGAAAGAGGCTGAGTGGTGTCCACAGAGTGGGTTATCCTATCCACTTGATTATTAAAATCTTCCTTTGCTGAGGTCACCCATTGGTAAGCACTCACGTGGGATACAAATATCTTCACAGTTTTTGATCACTCAGGGAGGTCCATCCACATACCTATTGCCCAAATTTCTTTGTCATCAATTTTCCAGTCATGCTTCTTCCAAGTCCCTGACCATCCAGCAAAATCATTGGCTAAAGCCCATGAATCAGTACATAATTGTATATCTGGCCATTTCTCCTTCCACAGAAAGTGCACGCCAGGTGAATTGTTCAAAGTTATGCCCACTGGGAAGATTTCCCTTCACCATTGTCCTTCAGGGATGTCCTAGAAAGGGGCTGTAGTACCAGCTCCTCTTTGTACCTCTGGTAGAATTCGGCTGTGAATCCATCTGGTCCTGGACTTTTTTGGTTGGTAGGCTATTTACTATTGCCTAAATTTCAGAACCTGTTATTGGTCTATTTGGGGATTCATCTTCTTCCTGATTTAGTCTTGGGAGGGTGTATGTGTCCAGGAATTTATCCATTTCTTCTAGATTTTCTAGTTTATTTGCATAGAGGTGTTTATAGTATTCTCTGATGGTAGTTTGTATTTCTGTGAGATCGGTAGGGATATCCCCCTTTTTCATTTTTTATTGTGTCTATTTGATTCTTCTCTCTTTTCTTCTTCATTAGTCTTGCTAGCAGTCTATCAATTTTGTTGACCTTTCAAAAAACAAGCTCATGGATTCACTGATTTTTTGAAGGGTTTTTTTGTGTCTCTATCTCTTTCAGTTCTGCTCTGATCTTAGTTATTTCTTGCCTTCTGCTAGCTTTTGAATGTGTTTGCTCTTGCTTTTCTAGTTCTTTTAATTGTGATGTTAGAGTGTCAATTTTAGTTCTTTCCTGCTTTCTCTTGTGGGCATTTAGTGCTATAAATTTCCCTCCACACACTGCTTTAAATGCGTCCCAGAAATTCTGGTATGTTGTGTCTTTGTTCTCACTGGTTTCAAAGAACATCTTGATTTCTGCCTTCATTTTGTTATGTACCCAGTAGTCATTCAGAGCAGGTTGTTCAGTTTCCATGTAGTTGAGCAGTTTTGAGTGAGTTTCTTAATCCTGAGTTCTAGTTTGATTGCACTGTAGTCTGAGATACATTTTGTTATAATTTCTGTTCTTTTCCATTTGCTGAGGAGTGCTTTACTTCCAACTACGTGGTCAATTTTATTTAATAAATGGTGCTGGGAAAACTGGCTAGCCATATGTAGAAAGCTGAAACTGAATCTCTTCCTTATACCTTATATGAAAATTAATTCAAGATGGATTAAAGACTTCAGTGTTAGACCTAAAACCATAAAAACCCTAGAAGAAAACCTAGGCAATACCATTCAGGACATAGGCATGGGCAAGGACTTCATGTCTAAAACACCAAAAGCAATGGTAACAAAAGCCAAAATTGACAAATGGGTCTAATTAAACTAAAGAGCTTCTGCACAGCAAAAGAAACTACCATCAGAGTGAACAGGCAACCTACAGAATGGGAGACAATTTTTAACATCTACCTATCTGACAAAGGGCTAATATCCAGAATCTATGAAGAACTTGAACAAATTTACCAGAAAAAAATCAAACAACCCCATCAAAAAGTGGACAAAGGATATGAACAGACACTTCTCAAAAGAAGACATTTATGCAGCCAACAGACACATGAAAAAATGCTCTTCATCACTGGTCATCAGAGAAATGCAAATCAAAACCACAATGAGATACCATCTCATGCCACTTAGAATGGTGATCATTAAAAAGTCAGGAAACAACAGGTGCTGGAGAGGATGTGGAGAAATAGGAATGCTTTTACACTGTTGGTGGGACTGTCAACTACTTCAACCATTGTGGAAGACAGTGTGATGATTCCTCAGGGATCTGGAACTAGAAATACCATTTGACCCAGCCATCCCATTACTGGGCATATACCCAAAGGATTATAAATCATGCTGCTATAAAGACACATGCACATGTATGTTTACTGCGGCACTATTCACAATAGTAAAGACTTGGAACCAACCCAAATGTCCATCAATGATAGACTGGATTAAGAAAATGTGGCACATATACACCACGGAATACTATGCAGCCATAAAAAAGGATGAGTTAATGTCCTTTGTAGGGACATGGATGAAGCTGGAAAGCATCATTCTGAGCAAACTATCGCAAGGACAGAAAACCAAACACTGCATGTTCTCACTCACAGGTGGGAATTGAACAATGAGAACACTTGGACACAGGGTGGGGAACATCACACACCAGGCCTGTCATGGGGTGGGGGGAGGGTTAGCATTAGGAGATATACCTAATGTTAAATGATGAGTTAACGGGTACAGCACACCAACATGGCACATGTATACATATATAAGAAACCTGCATGTTGTGCACATGTACCCTAGAACTTAAATAAAAAAAAAAAAATAGGGGCTGTAGTGCTATAGCTCTCCACTCTTGGGTGGTGCCTGCATATCGTGCAGAACCACCTGTGAACCAGGCCCTAGTCTTCTATTCCTCTGTCAGCTGATCATAGGGAACTCCCCATGAGGTCATTAGTGCAGGCCGGGGGAGAGAAGGTAGGGTGGCAGAAGTGGAGACCATAGGCTTTTGAGCCACTTCCTTGTGTAAAGTACTTGTGCCTTCAGGACCTGCTCCAGCCCAATCATGTATATGCCACTTCCATTTGATGATGGAATGCTGCTCTGCATGACCCACTTTATGGGTAGATGGATCAGAAAGCACTCAGTTCATGATAGACAGTTCAGGTCATATGGTGACTTGATGACTCATAGTCAAATGTTCAGTTTCCACCAAAGCTCAGTAACCAACCAAGAGCTGTTTCTCAAAAGGAGAGTAGTTATCTGCAGAAGATGGCAGGGCCTTGCTCCAAAATCCTAGAGGCCTCTGCTGTGATTCACTTATGGTGGCCTGCCAAAGGCTCCAAACAGCATCCCTATCAAGCATTTCCAGCTCTCTCACAGTGGGCCATCTTTTAATCCATATTTCAGCTAACCAAGCAAATAAACTATTAGAACCTTTTTTAACTCCCCAAGCTGCAACATTAAATGCCGAGTCCCTACTTAGTGGGCCCAAATCAATACAGTCAGCATGATCAAACTCTATGTTCCTTCCACCATTACCCCACACTCTGACTATCCATTCCCATGCCTGTTCTTCAGATTTCTGTTTATATAAATTGGAAAACTCAAGAAGTTCTTTTCGAGTGTTATGTACCTCCTCATGGGTCACACTCTCAATCTCATCTCTAGGGGCCCGCTGAGACTTTAATCTAGTTAAAGGTTTAGAAGCAAACAGGGATATTAGGGGTGGCTCTTGAGGAGAATCAACATTATCTTGCCTGGCAACTGCCTCAGGGTAGGCCATCACTGCTACCTCAGGCAGTGCAGGGTTTATCTCCTCAGACAAAGGTGGAAGGGCTAATGGCAGCATGGGTTGGGGTGGGGATGTTGTCATCACTGGGGATGGTGAAGTTGTTTCTTCCGGTAAAAAAAGTTCATCAGAGTTTACAAACTCACTGTCCCCAGCTTCACCAGAGTCCTCAAACACATCCCCATTCCAAGTTGCAGGGTCCCATTCTTGTCCAATCAATACTTTCACTTTAATCATAGACACCTGGCGAGGCTGTGCATGCATCTTTCATTGCAGGCCAGCCACTCACATGAGAAGAGCTCGTGTCTGCTTTTCCACAATTTCAGTTCTTTCCGTATGGAAGATAAGACCCTCACTCAGAACAATATTAGCAGGTTTGAGACTCAGTATCCGCTTCTGAAGCCAGGAGACAGAATCCCTGAGTTCAACTTTTTCTTTCATCACTTTGTCCACTGAACTTTATTAGCAACCAACCAGCTTGGTTGGTTCTCCACATATGGTTAAAGGTATTATGTATAGGTTCACTTAACTCCTTCCCTCTCATGAGTGGTGAATAAGGAGTGTCAAATTCATTTATTTTGCATAACTCTCTAAATAGTTCATGCCAAGGACTATCTTCTCTATACTATTAGAAGTAGAGCCCTTAACATTTTTGGGTCTAATCATACTAAGCAGCCAACTCCAGAAACCCCAAAACCAACAAAAGAACTCCATTCTTAATATTCTGTTCCTCTGGAACCACTCCTGGTACCAAAATCTGTATTAGTCAGGGTTCTCTAGAGGGATAGAAGTAATAGAGGTTTACTAAGTATTAACTCACACTATCACAAGGTACCACAATAGGCTGTCTGCAAGCTGAAGAACAAGGAGAGCCAGTCTGAGTCCCAAAACTGAAGAACCTGGAGTCCGATGTTCGAGGGCAGGAGGGATCCAGCATGGGAGAAAGATATAGGCTGGAAGGCTAGGCCAATATCACCTTTTCATGTTGTTCTAACTGCTTTATATTTGCTGGCAGCTGATTAGATTGTGCCCACCCAGATTAAGGGTGGATCTGCCTTCCCCAGCCCAGACATAAATATTAATCTCCTTTGGCAACACCCTCACAGACAGACCCAGGATTAATGCTTTGCATCCTTCAATCCAATCAAGTTGACACTCAGTGTTAACCATCATAAGTTTCAATAGACATTTCTCAAAAGAAGAAATACAAATGGCAAACAGGCATATGAAAACGTGCTCAACATCTTTGATCATCAAAGAAATGCAAATCAAAACTACAAGGAGATATTATCTTACCTCAGTTAAAATGGCTTTTATCCAAAGACAGGCACAATCAAATACTGGAGAGGATGTGGAGAAAAGGGAACTCTTGGACATTGTTTGTGGAAATGTAAATTAGTATAACTACTATGGAAAACAATTTCAAGGTTCCTCAATAAACTAAAAATAGAACTACCATATCATCCAGGAATCCCACCACTGGCCATACACTAAAAAGAAAGGAAATCAAGATATCAAATAGGCATCTGCACTTTCATGTTTGTTGCAGCCCTGTTCACAGTAGCCACAATTTGGAAGCAACCTAAAAGACCATCAACAGATGAATGGATAAAGACAATGTAGTACTTATAAACAACAGGGTAGTATTCAACCATATAAAGAATGATATCCTCTCATTTGCAACATCATAGATGGAACTGGAGGTCATTACATTAATTGAAACAAGCCAGGCACAGAAAGACAAATGTATGTTCCCACTTATTCATGGAATCTAAAAATAAAAAAATTAACTGGCTGAGACAAAGAGTAGAATAATAATTACCAGAGGCTAGGAAGGGTAGTGGAGAAAGGGAGAAGTGCTCTATATACAATAATGTTTTCTTTACTTTTTGAAAATAAGTATGCGTTCAGGTACTACTTTTATAATATGGAAATAAAAGAGCATGTTCTCAGTTACAAAAAAAAAAAAAGAGAGAGAGAGAAGGGTTTCTTTCAGAGTATTTTACTTGGCCCTTTCTAGCATAGTAGTCTTTACTATCTGAGTCAGTAAAACGATGTGGGGATTCTCCCATCAATGAGTACATCTTGGATGCTTCCAGGAATTGAGGAAATGATTAGTAGGTTATTTTACAGACTCACTGGTTCCATTGTCCAATGGATTTTGGCCAAAATGCTTATCTCTTGACTTCCATAAGTGTCCTCTCTGATGGCTAGGCCACAGAGAATTTCCAGTTTTTCTGGATTATTTCAGCTTCAAATTAACATCCCATTAAAGAATAGTGAGTGCTTCACTCTTCCTTAGGTTCAATCAATCTGGTGATTCATTGCAGGTCTTTTAGCAGAAGGATAAACAGAAAATTACCGGATATACCTATGGCAATAGGATCTGGCTTCCCCTTTGTGCTGAACATTGCAGGTCTCTAAATTGGCTCAGATCTTAGAATTGGATGAGAGGCTCTAATTCTCTATTGTGGAGTAAAACTGCAGTCTCTCCACCAGACTTTGAATTTTTTGCTTATCATGGAGGATTACACAGAGTAACTTTCTAATGTTAAACTAATGATCATTCCTGGGTTATGCTCAAGTTGGTTGTGAAATATTATACTTCTCATATATTGCTAATTTATGTTATTTTCATCTATGTCCACAAGTGAAATTGGTATGCTATTTTTATTCACAAAATTTCATTGTCCTGTTTGGTACCAAGGTAATGGTAGCTTTATTATGTGAGTGGAGTAATGTTCTCTCTTTAGCTATCCTCTAGAAGACATTGTGTAGATTTGAACTTTTTTCTCTTCAATATTTGACAGAATTCTCTTGAAATCCACCTATGGCTTAACTTCTCTGTGCAAATATTTTTGACTAATTCAATTTCTTTCATGGTTATAGGTGCATGAATTTTTCTTTTTCTTGAATTTGAATGTGATGTGAATTTTTCTAAAAATGTAGTCATAACATTTCTTTGAAATTTATTGGTATGACATTTTCCATTACATGTTCTTATTACTTCTCATTATGTGCAACATCTGTTGTGTCTAACTAGTAAATACTGATATTTGGTCATCCCTCTCTTCTCTGTCTTATATAATCCATTTTACCAGAGGGATATTAATAGTATTAGCAATTTATAAGAAACAACTTTTGACTTCGTTGATCTTCTCTATTATTTTTAGTTATTTTCTATTCAATACATATTTTTTATTTTTATTATTTCATCTTTTTTCTGTATTCATTTTGGAATGCTTTATATCTGACCAATTACTTAGAAAAAAACAAATATCTCTATTCTTTAATATCCCTTATTAACATCATTTACAAATTTGAATAACACAGATAATACCTATAAGAGCAATGATAACATAAAAAATCTAAAATATGTGGCCCTCTCGTAATGATTATTGAAAGTCAGCAAGCAAATGGCTATTGCAAGCTACATAGTTGAAGACCTTTGCTACGCAGACAAATATTTCATTATGCCGGCATCTGAAATACCTTGGAAAGCAGATTTAAAATTATAGCTTACATAACTTTAATAGAATTGGATGGAAACCCTTAGAATGTTGCTATGTGTTACTTTCTTTTGTGAGCTTTGCAACATAGGCTAGTTAGAACAGGTTGCTCTGAACAAGCAGCCTTAACAGTTGATAAGATTGTGTCCTCAAGTCTTTCTCAAGCAGGTCCTATAGGAATTTTCAGTTAGACAATGAAGGTGAGTTTAGGAGCAAAAATCAGATTAAGAAGTTGGCCTTTCAATCCATTAAAGGTAGAGTGAAAGAATCCAGTAAATTAAAGACCAGTGTGTTTAAGTATTAAAAGTGTCTTTTTATGAGATTTTTCCTTATGATTAGTTGCAGAGGACATTGATTAGAAGCCTACTAAATGTTTTACGGAGTTGTATTTCCAAAGAAACACAAACCACAAAAAACCCTGTGATTTTTTTAAACCCTGAAGCAAAACTCTGACTTCATATGTGTACCACCGTCATGTAGACTGCACAAACTATCCAGCCTCTAAAAACACACTTTTCAATGTTTTGATTATGAAGGATAAGGACAAGAAAACTTTCCCAAAGGACAAAACCAGGAACCACAATAGCAATTTCCAGAGGGTATTATAATACAATGAGCTACTATAAGTAAACCAAGGAACTTAATTCAGTGACAAAACAAAGACTCTTCATGACTCTTGCCTAGTGGGATTTGATAGTTGCTACAGATTGATAACTGCTTAATTTCCTATGCTTCTTTTGAAAAGATATTTTAATACATTTGTGCTATTATTATTTCATCACTACATATTGACATAGGAGAAAAAATATCATTTTCCCTTATGTTTTAATATTCCAAATCTGTTGAGCCACATCACGTGAACTGCACATCAATTTCAGAATTGTCTTCCTTGGAATATTCATTCTATCTACAAGGAAGACAATTACAAAATTGCATCCAACTCGAAGTCCATCTCTCTGGGTGATGTGCAGTCCTCTCTATCAGGTCGTGTTGTGGCTCCTCATGTTGCAGTTTGATGCGTGGGAAAAAGGAATTTGAACTTTTAGAGGAAAGATAAGCAGTGGACCATGGCAAAGACTGATCTTTTCCCCTTAGGTATATATTCTACACCTCTTCTACAGCTAACAGAACTTTAGTGAGGCATATGGCTGCAGAGTTATAATGACAATTTCTAGCCTCCCTTGAATCTAAATGTGCCTGTGTCCCGGCCAATGGGTTATAAGTTAAAAGTAATCATAACTTCTAGGTTATGCCTTTTTAAAAAGCAGCACGCTTTTCCCTTTCCCTTTCCCATTATCTTTTCCCTGTGGTTGGCTGAATATGGATGGCTTAGCAGGAGCTAAAGAGAAGTTATCTAAGATTGGCAGATATGTAATGCCTTAGCAAGAAGAAATAAAGGCCCTTGGTCTCTAATATAGTAAAACACTCATATCATTTCTAGACCATTTATTTTTGGACTCTATGTGAGAGGGACATGAACTTCTATTTTGGCCTTCATTACAAGAAATGAATCTATACTTTAGTAAAATGCTAATGCCAGCAATTATAATGTTTGTATGCAGATAGCTGAAAAGTTTCCCATTCTTTTCACATATTCAGAATCATATTATTTGAACTTTGAAGAACACTTGAAGTTTGTATTAATTCATTTTCATGCTGAGAATAAAGACATACCCAAGATGGCAATTTATAAATGAAAGAGGTTTAATTGACTAACAGTTCAGCATGGCTGGGGAGGCCTCAGGAAATTTATAATCGTGGTGGAAGGGGAAGCAAACACTTCCTTCTTCACATGTCAGCAGGAAGCAGAAGTGCTGAGCAAAAGGGGAAAAGCCCCTTGTAAAACTATCAGATCTCATGAAAGAACTCACTCACTACCATGAGAACAGCATGAGAGTAACTGCCCCCACGATTCAATTACCTACCACCAGGTCCCTCCCACAATACTTGGGGATTATGGGAACTACAATTCAAGATGAGATTTGGATGAGGACACAACCAAAATATATCGAAGTTATTAATGATGCTCAGCCCTGCCCCCTTTTGATTTGAAACAGATACAGTGTCAAAAAAATACCAAAATTATTCTTACAGTAACTGATCTGTCCACTGCATTTCTCTCTTTGGCATTAGTAATTCTCCATTACTGTTTGAGTTTCAGTGGTTATTTTAGTTATTGTTTTCTGCCTTATCTCCCTGCATTTAGTGAAATCTCTACACTCCTCCTGGTACTGAACATAATAAATCACATCATACTCAAGCTATCTGGAAACTAAACCACTGGCATTTAAGATAATAAATTTCACAGCAAAAGCCCTTCTGTCTTCTACCACTAATCCTCAGTCTATGACTAGTTGGAAATAATATTGCTTTGGTGTTGAGATTACAGAGGATATAGAAATTCATACTTTGTGATAGTTGATAAAAATGAATTTTATCAGGAAAATGAGAAAGTGTCTTCATATAATGAACTTTAGATTACTGTAGAAAAATAACCTGGGTATTTACTGTGAGATGAATACTTAGATTACTCAACTACACTAGCAGAAAAAAAAAATTATTTTTTGGATTTTGTATTACATTGAGAATTTAAAAACCCTTGACCCCTAAAGGCCTCCCAAATGCACTTAATATACCCAATGACTGTTATGTGGTTTATTCCATGCTTCCGAGAACACTTATTCTTTTTAGGTAGGTGAACAAACGTTGCAAGGAATATTCATAGGTCATATTTTGAGTCACTATTGGAACCTGGACTGAATTCTTGAACCTTTTCTCAAACCAGTTCAGTTCAATTTTTACTACATTGTATATACCTGAAAATTTTCAGTGCTGTATATGAAGCGTTGTTTTGCATGACTCTCTGATTTTCACATTTTCTTATCATATTTTTAGTTGGCTATATTTTACCTTTTTTTAAAGTCAGTCTAACTATCTAATCTTACAACATCACATTTCTTACCCTTAGGTTGTAGGTGTGCATTATACAGCTTATCACATTCGAGCCATGCACAGATGGTGGGTCCAAACCACTAAAATTTACTCAGCATGTCAATGCAAAATACAACAAAAGAGGGAGTACTTAAAGAGATTAGCCCTGACATTGGTGAGCCTAAATATGTCTTTATAGATGTGTCCTTTGTAGATGTTAGATGCTACTTGTGTGTAATAAATGTGTGATAAATTAAATGTCATAAAGTGAGGTGCTTAGATTCCATGGAAATGAAGTAAAAACTCATTTTATAGCCAATTATCTGACTGTAGGTTGGATGATATTAAGGCATCAATTATCTTTTTCCTAACCATGGAGCAAGGTATCTTGTATTTCCTTTAGCATCATACTTTTCCAGGATTTGGCTATTCTGAAAAAGTTGAATGATAATGGGATTCTCTTTACTCTTTTTCAAAATTAAGATTTCCTTCTTTATATTTTCAAAGAAAACAGAATTCAATTTTTTTCAGCTCTTTTTCATCAAACCGTAAGGAAAGATATATGTTCTCAGAAGCACCAGTCACACCCGAAAGCAAAGTGTTTGTCAATGGCTCAATAGACCAATCAATGATGTATACTTTTACAACTGTATGGGTACATTGAAGTACTTATAATAATAATAATATTGTACACTGATGGAAATAACAAATATTATTATAGAAATATCCAAACAAATCAGTATGATGAAGCCTCATATGCATGACTTCTCTCTATCCCTCCTGCCACTTAATCGTTTTTCTGGCAGTATGCTGATGCCCCCACATTCCTTTCTGTCTTTGTTTTGTGATCAGTTACTATGTGTAAGGTAATAAGAATTTAAAGAAAACAACGTTGCCAGCCAGCTATCAAGACCCATGTTGTATAGAGAAGAATAAGCTTATACAAATGAAAAGAATAAATAGCAAGTGCCCACGTGAATGACACAAACAATATAATAACAAAAGCAATAAAATGAAAATTAACATTCATTGAGCATTTACTAGTATCTGTGCTAAACTCTTCCAGGTACTATATCACTGAATCCTCGCAGCATCTGTGTGAGACGTGAACTAGTAGTGTCCTCATTTTACAGACTGGGAAGGATTCAAGAGGTTACATAACCCACGTAGCTTTACCCAACTGGTAAGGGATAGAGATGGAACCGGTTTTCTGAGATCATAACTTCATAATACTCTAAAATGAAGAAGCTATTTTTTTTTCTGGGCATCACTAGGATGGTGTAATTAAATGATGTATAGAATACAACTTATTCATTATAAAATAATTTTTTTATGTTGGGGCACGATGAAGGCACAACTTTCGTATGATTTCAGCTTATAGGAAGAGAGAGATTTCCCCAGGGTTTTAGTTCACCTTTGGTTAGAATTGGTGCTCAGCAAACCTTATTTCCATAATGTTTTGAAGCCTTGCTGTATTAAGCTATATTCAGGATAAACATTGACAAATCAGTGTGGCACATACTTAAGATTTCAAGTTTTCAAAATCCATCCAAGGTAACTTAACAGGATAAAAAACATTGTTCCTAATATTGCAGAAGTTACCATGGTATATTTCAAATCACAATTCTGAAACCGAATCAGCATACGTGATCATATTACTAATTGAATCTATAGCAAATATAGAAACAGGTGCATACATAAAAATCTACTTTGATTATTGAAATCCATTTTGAATAAACAACAAACAATGTATCTTAAGTTGTCATTACTGTAGTATTCAAATGAAAAGAGATTCCTGAATGATTATGCAAATTTTCAAGAAACACATTCAAAATGCGGTTTAAAAGCAGTGTGCAAAACATGAGAACATGTCTATTCTTGTTTTCTTCGGGTGATTAAGGTACTTGTATTTCATAAATCTAATATTTAAGGAGGACGAAACTGGTAATTTAGTTGTCATGGCACAGATATAACTATGGGAAATTCCTATAAATATTTTTAGTCAATTAGTGTTGGCCAGGAAGTTTGAAAATACGATTCATTGGGAAAAAGACAAAAAAAAAGAATCTTCAAACCATGAGACAGTATATAAAGAAACAAAGAAACAGGACATTCGTTCATTCATTATTAATTAATTCAATAGATTCTCATTAAGCACTTTCTGTTTGCTGTGCAAGATAAACAAGTGGGCATGGCCTCTGCCCTCATACCACATTTTAGTGAGAGGTGCAGAGATTCTAAGACTAATAGCCCAATTCATTATTTAAGTAAAATTATGATAAATGCTCCTAGACATCAGAGTGGATTATGAGTGTCTTAGGAGGGCTCAAATTAGTGGGAGGTAAAAAAAAAGAGGGGGCATGGCAGGCACATCAAAGATAGATTCATTAGTGAAGCAACATTTGGGCTGAGATCTGAACAAACAAGGTCAACAGATTATGTGAAAGAGGAAGACAGGCAGATTCTGTTGTGACGTGAAGTCCAATGCCAAACAGAACTGTCATGGACATAACATGGAACGGAACCTCAATGGTAACAATAACCTCTACCATTTGTATAGTATTATCTACATGCCAGTCACCATGCTAAGAGCTGCACACATATTTATTCACTTATTTATTTACTATACCAACACTCTGAAGTAGGATTCATTAAAATCCCCCTTTAAGGATGAGAGAACAGAAGTGAAATAACTCCAGGATCATGCTGCCGGTTTGTGGCAGAACCAGTTTGAGCCCAGGCCATCTGCTTCCAGACACTACACTCTTGATCACTATCCACCCAGTCAAGGCACTCAACTGTAATTGTCCAACCTTAATGTGAGTTCTAAACCATGATTTTTAAAATAGCATGGTAAGGTATTTGCTATAGAGTTGAGTGTAATAATGGTAGAGAGATGTTTGAGAAAAATGCTGTATTTGGAAGAAGTACCACACGGTAGTTAAGTCTACTCTGAAACCAAACAGCCAGAATTTGACTCCCTGCTCCGCCATTCCTTATTCTCTGTGTGAAGTTGGGCAAATTTCTTCAGTTTTCCAAGTATTGATAGCTATAAAATTGGGATAATAATGATGTTTCATCACAGGATTGTTGTAGGGTTTACATGAGGTAATAAATGTTCAATATATCCCTGGCACAGAGTATTTGCTCAACACATGTCAGCTATTATCATTAGCAGATAAAAAGATTGAAAATGAATGTCAAAGAGGACTTTGAATGTCCTTCATAGGAGTGTAAATGTTATTCCATAAGCAACAGGAAACCACTGAAGTTTTGTGAAACAGAACAACTTAAGCATACAGGATAAATTATTAGTGATAATCTATAGTTTAAAAGTGTTTCCAAACAGATTACTTAATTCAACATTCACCAGTCTCAGGGGCTGCGGGTGGTGGTGATATTCGGATTACCATTCTGCAGATAAATAAACAAAACTTTGTTTAAATGTCTTGACCAAGAGCTCATGGGCCTTAGTAGCATAGTTGTGATTTAGATTCAGGACTTCTAGTCAAAGAACAGTATAATTTTCACTGTAACACAGCTGGCAGATGATTTTAAAACACATTGTAAAGAGGCTACATGGCAAAAGTGGGGGCAAAGTGGTTTTGGTTATTCTAAATTTGAAGTAAATTTATTTTTTAAGTTTTTAAATGACAATGGGAGAAACATAGGTATCCAGTGAAGGTTTGGGACGCTGCAAGATTTGGTGTTGTTCCCATCTCTACCATTCTTTAGCTTTGTGAGAAGTCACAGACAAGTCATTTAATCTTTATGTTTCCTTGTTCGAGAAAAGAAAAATATCTCATTCTTGAGAGTACCCAAGGAATCAAATAGCTCCCATGCCACCTGCCACCCTCCAAAAAAAGCCACAACAAAACAGAAAATTCAAAAGGCAAACACACATAAGATATTATTGTTGTTTTAAAAACATGAACTTCCATTTCCAACCTTGATTTTTAAAACCTATGGGAAAAAATAAAGTTAGGGCCACTGGAATTGAGAATCTATCAAATATTTTTGTTTGTTTATTAGAATAAAGTCAAATATATAGAAAACTGGGAAGATTTTTAATGCCGTTAACACATGTTAACCCATTAATAGTAGCAATGTCGTGTTGTTTTCCATTTATTGACACTTTCACTAGAAATATTTTGGGCACCCTTTTTCCTTCAGTTTGAACTGTCTTGGCTTGTTAAAAATATCATATGTACTGAATGATATTTTTCCAAGTCTAGTACTCTATCCAGAATTAATGCTTTTTTTTCCCCCCCAGTTTTAGGGTTTTGCTTTCTGTGCTCCACCATGATTCGAGACATACAACTTTCTTACTTAGAGGAACCAGAGCGAAATCCTAAGGTTTTTATATTCTTCTCAACTTCCTTTATTGTTCTTAAGCCTTCTAGAGGTAGTTGGGGTTGGGATGGGACTGCCTACTCATTCCTCTCTTTTTCTATAATCATCTGAATTTATATCTGATAATGCCTGGTGGAGAATTTTGACATTTCCAAAATTTTTCTCAGATACAATGCCATACATAGTAGAAATTTCTATAGGATTATTTATTTTGGGGGAGTTTGATAACCAACAACATATTGTAAGTCTTTATAAAATTACTGCTTGAAAAATAATGGAACTTCAACCTGTAGAATTTATGTAAAACCTGGAGCATAAGATCTTATTTAACTGCTTGAAAAAAACCTGTATTAAGAATTTATTTTTCCCCATCTCCTTTGCCTAAATTAGATAATCTGATATCTTTCTCCCAAAAGTCATAAGAAACCAATGTGAAGAATCTTTATGTGAAAAGAGAATATACGAAGAATGGTGAGATAACAGACATAAATATGTGAGCGCTTGGTTTTGTTGGAATGTTAGAGACAGCACAGTGTTTTATATACTTGTGAGACAACTTGGCTCACATGATAATAAAATCTATATTACAGAAAAGCAGTCAGCATATGAAGGAATTTTATTAATCTGCAAAGGTAATTTTGATTTATAATAAATTAATGTTCTTTGCCAGACTAGCCACAAGGATGCTGAGAAACTAAGATAACTAGAATCAGAATAACCATTTGAAACCACATCGTCCAACATTCTTATTTTATACAGGAGAATCCTGAGGCTCAGGAGACAGGTGAAATGGTTAACCAAGGTCATCATATTTCTAGTTTGAGGCTCCAACTAGGACCCTGACATACTGATTCTAGTGCACATCTCCTACATTAAACCTTATGTTTTTCAGTGTGCTCCATGTTTTGTTCATCTCAAAACAGATAGACCTTATCTGGGATTGAGTTTTCACTCACAGGTGAGAACAAGCAAGATTCTAGACTAGTTCCCAATCTGAGTCAATTTGAAGCAAAGTACTGGATAATAATATATGCCAACAAATAAAACAAAACTAATAAGAAAGGGATGTTTTGTGGGCCAAGGAAGTGATTTTCACACAAGTAGAAGCAGAATCAGTGTTGAATGCACTGTAAGACAGAGGAGCAAATGAATTATATATAAAGATACTTCAAATTGATTAAGGCAGCAAAAGACTAGCCAAGGACATTCACAGGCAACCTTATTAAAACATTTCTCCATTCTTCCTCACAAAAATCTTCCAAATCCTTGACCTGGAAGGCAAAGGCATCCAGGTAAATAGACAGCTCATACACCATTGCACATTGTCAGAGAGCAATGCTTTTGCTTTCCAAAACCCACCAAAATTAAAAATGTAAAAGCCAAGTAAGTATGCTAAATATGGTTCATGTGACATTATTGTGCAATAGAAGCAAGGACAGATGATAAAAGGAAGGCTAGATTACAGTTTGAAAATCTGCGTAATGAATGCCTCTTCCTAGTCACTGCCCAAGCAAAAGGGAGAGAAAGTAGTGCCAGCCTGAGGAAGGCTTCCCAGCAGAATGAAGGAGGGAAATATGCTTAGAGTAACTGTTAAGTTTTATCTTAGGGGCTGAAGGGCACTAGGCATTCATTGTGAGTAAAGAGTGGCATGCTATTTTAGAAGCTGCTTTCAGGAGAGAATACATCTGTGAAGTGGAGGGCTGTCTTCACAAGTAAAAAAAATAAAATAAAATTGAATGGGTTATGTTGAGGTGGAAAACCTTGAAATCAACTCCAAAAGCAATCTAGAATATTTGTCCCCAGTACTTGTATTTTCTTTCAGTATAGACAGCCGCTTTCTCTTCACTACACAAATTATAATCAACCACCAGGCTTAGGAAGCAGTGTGATGTGATCAAAAGTCACTCGACTGCCCTCCTGTCCTCCTGCAAATATACTCGCTGAAGTGAAATTTCTCACTGAAAAGTCTTCCATCACACTTGTCCTACAGTCATGTGTGACCTCTGAAGCCTCTTGTCTTTTGTTTCTATCATCACCAGTCAAGTCGCTCCAAAGCAATGGAAAGAAAGAAAACTGGTGAAAAGTAAGGGCCACCTGCGATGACAGATGAGCAAGGAAATCACCAAGGCAACTGAAGGGAGGCACATTTGGAAGTCCTAAAGAAGCCAAAAATGAAAGGGCTTTACTTTTCCCCAAGGAAGTGCGCAGACAGTTTCTCTCTACCACCAAATATTCAGTGGAGTTTTCAAAGTTTGGGAAATGATAGCAACTCCACTCTGAAAAACCACCAACCTGATCATTGGTGTCTCCATGAGCAACCATGATAGGAGGAGCTGCATTAATGAAATCACTCATAGCTAGAGGGAGATGAGGGTTATGAGACTGAGAGCTATATATTAGCAGGTTTGGTGAAGACTAAAACCTTCCATAAAAGAAAAGAAGGCAATGTTTAGGGACTATTTAACGTACTCCATGGCCATAGGTAGGAGGCTAAAATTATTTAGGTTAGGCTATCCATTCTATGAAAATTTATGCAAAAGTGTGGCTCTAAACTTAGGAAATGACTTTGCACCACCGGTTATCAGACTTACCAATGACTGGTTTATTTGGTCAAAAAGGTCCAAATATGGAGGGGAAGATAAACATTGATTGCCCTCTCTATTTCTAAGGTACTCAGCATATGTACATCTTATAAACTGATCTTATAATCATTCATTACTAATAATGAACTAAGCCTTTTTCACAAAAGAAAATGAATCTGTCACTTCCTTCAGCCAAACTTATCAAATATTTGGAAGGATTTTGACAGATTCTATAGATTTATTTATTTAGGTGGAAACATCAGTAGAATACTAGGCAGCTAACCAGAGCATTCATATAGATTTAGGCAAGTGTAGCAAATTTGCAAGTAAAACTTTCAGTGTTTTGTTTATAGATGATCAAGTATCTCTTGGGGGAAAGGAAATATGGATGACAGTTTGGCTCAATGTCAGTGGGTCAGATTAAACTGAGAGGCAGACTACAGAGTTGTCATTCTCTGGTGCTCGGGTTTAGAGAGAGTAGGCTACAACCAAAATAGTGAGCAGAAACCAAAGAAAACTGCTTCTCTATGAGCACTATGGAATAAGTGTTAGGGTTTTGGAGGGAAGGGTCAGTGAATTACAGTCATTTTTCCTCTCCAGAATTCGAAACTAATCAAAAGACAGACACAAGAAGTAGGCAGTGATTTAACAAAAATGCCTATATTATGAACTGTTAGAAGATAAACATAGGCACATTAAAATTTTAAAAAGTTGGAGGAGACAGGAATTTATAAATCAGGCAGCTCCAGACCACAAGCAGTTTCTGGGCTCTAACGAAGGGGTGTGGGGGCAAGGGTGTTAGGGAAAGGATTTTACAAGGTGAACACAGGTGCAAGACAAAGAACATTTTTGCAGTAGCCTCATTTGGACCATTCCAGTGGAAAGTGTTCAGTGAAAAGTTAGTTGATGTTTTTCGATTAAGCTGAAGTTTTGTTTTACCATTTACACTGGTTTTAGTTTGCTTATATAAGAAAACTGGGCACTAGAGCAGCTTTAGCCTAATGGCCTCCCAATTACTTGTTTTTATTGTTGTTGTTTTTAACAGAACCAAACCTAGAATGAAAGACAAAGTTTCTAGCTACACCCAAAAGGATTTTACTAATGCTTTATCCCCGAATTAGGCAGACTTACCTAACCATCTCCTGGCTCTGCTGGACAGCTTCATGATGCTTTCTGCATTTCAGAGAGCAGACTAGAGATAATTCATCAGGGACTGAGCCACACAATCCCAGTGACCACTGCCAAACTTACTCATCAGATATGTGCTTTACGTCTCCTCTCCAAGGAAGAGGACATGTGGAGGGGATACTGGGAGTATGGTTGGGTATGCTGTTTTTCTTCCCAAGGAAACATGATGAATGGGGAATACATAGTTTTCTCAGCAATACAGAGAATACAAGGAGTCAGCAGATGAGGGGCTAGAAATAAAAAGGGATAATGGAGATATTGCTCTTAACGTACTTAGTCCTCCCCACATATGGTATAAATAACTGAGGGTATAGACCTCAGACAATAGTAGTGAGGTTAGTTTTCATCCCCATTTATGGCGTGGAAGATAATGTGTTCGCCCAAAGCCCACAGTATGCTGGAGTGCATGCCTCATGTTAATAAAATGTAAAATTACATTTCAAGTAGTTTAAATCTTGTATGTAGATAATTACATACAATTAGAGTATCAATTATCCTTAAGGTCTCCCCATTTCAACCACTTTGGATCAATGAGTAGTATTTGATTGAATAAACATTTCTTTTTAAAGATTCATTACATTTCAGGCATTGTTTTGACAAAAGATATAGTGAGATAAATTAGATACATTCCCTGCCTTAAAAAGTTCCTATCAAATAGAATTTATAGACATGTAGTTAAATAGTTGCAATAAAACAAAAGTGCATTGACAGAGGCCATGGAAAAGTAGAAAATAAAGAAATGTGTTCAGATCTGCTTGGACTTCAGCAAAAGCTAAAAGTATCCTTCAACAGGCTCCTGAAAAATAAGTGAGATGTCATCCATTGGAACTGAAGTGAGTAAAGGCATTCCAGGTAGCAGTAGCAGCAATTCTGATAAATAATAGAATTCTCTGAGAAATTATAGATAATGCAATTACTAAAAGTAGAATTAAACTGGAGGATTGACGAGAGGTAAAGGTCATGATGTAGGTTGAGGCGAGCTCTTAAAATATATTGTGTACCATGTTTGTGTTATTATTACCACAATGTTATTACTTTAGTTTGCTTTTGCTCTCTTCTTTAGCAATAGATATTGGCATCTCTTGCTAAAAAATAGATGGGGCCTAGATATCACCTTAGAACCACTGCAGTTTGTTGCACTCAGAAGGGTAAATAAATGGTGAAAAGTCCCAATCTTTCTGGGAGGAAGGGGAGGTTCCATTCTGAGAGGAGTTTAATACTGAGCTTGGTAGTTCTACTTATATCATGTAGTAGACATTGGTCTCAGTCCTACCAGCTTTTGTGGGGCTGATTTGCAGGGCAGGAGGTAATTTCACGACAAATAAATAGATTTATAGATCTATAGTACTTTCTGACAGCCTATAACTGACCTTGTTGTTGGCAAGTAATTGTTCCCCCAATTACTGTTACAAAGGACCTTGGCTTCAGCACTGATGATAGCTGCAGAAGAGAAATTACCTCCTCCACTAGTGAATGTTGGACCAAAACTTTAAGGTCAGTTTTATCACTTTGAGAAGTCTTTCATTTTCAAATGGTGCAAATCTTCTGAAGAAAAAACTAATCTTTCTCTTTGCTCTGCCACAAAGACTCACCATTCCTGAACCACATAGATGCAAGCACCACTTGTCCACAATAGCTGATTATCTCTGCCACCTCCTCCCCATGAGGCGAAGGAACTGAAAAGTATTTTAAATCAAAGGACTTTAGCTAGCTTGGCTGGAGCCCATCCACAAAGCAAACCACTGGGGAATGGGCATCCTTCTCTTTAATATTTCTCACTATAGATAATGACACTGCCTTAGTACAAGTGACTGCTATGGAAAATGGAATTCAGTCATTTTCTTTACTTGGGACTCAAATTATTAAGTTAGTTTGCACAGAGCCTCTAGCATTTATTCACCACACTCAGTGTAATGAGATTGGACTGATCCAGTGGAGCTTTTCTTTATCACTCAACACGCTTATGAGTACTAAAGAACCCCTGGGAACATACAAGGAAGGAAAGAAAGATCCTTGGAACAAGAAAAACTGGACTTTTGAATATCTTGCTTTATATTCTTGTATATTCTTTATATTCTTGTATAAGAACCACTCAAGGATTTTGAACTTTTAGAACTGACTGGGACAGTTTTTGAGCTCCTAAAATCTGTAGTGTCACTCTGGTTTAATGAAGCTGCTAGAGATTTCTCCAATAACCAGGAAGGTGACACTCCATGGTTAGAATCAAGGGAGATAAACATGATCAAATGTCCTTTGTAGCAGTCCCTTCTGGCAATGATATAGTGAATGATTAGCAAGGAAGCTATTGCAAATATTCAGGTCCAGATTGAGCAAAGCAGCAGTGATGGGGAGAAGGAACTATATCAATACTTCCTCATTGAGTATACCCACATACCATTAATGTATATTTTATTTTAGGGCATTATTCCTTGGGAAATATTTATTGCAATCCAAGTATGACAGGTCGGCTCATGGCTCAATGGATCATTTATTTGAAGGAAATGAATCAGGCCATGTCCCACTTTTAATGACTTGGTTTGGAGCCATGTTCTCCGGGGAATGTCAGTTTCCATCTTCCTCCTGACTTTATTCCTGTGTGAAGAGTCTGGATTTTCATCTTAAAAGAAATATCAGGTGCTGGTTCTGTATAGAGTAAGTTGCCGCCAAGATGAAAAAGCTGCCTAGAAGCAATAATTGAAGGGTCAGACAAAAATAACTGTCCAAATGGTGTTCTTATAAAATGTTCCAGAGTAACTTGTAGTTAGAAAAAATTAGAGTTGAAGGCAAAAAAAAAGGTGTAATCTTGAATTTTGTCTATTGATCACATGCAGAAGAGCTGGTTGTATATATTTTCCTAATACTTTGGTAGCCAGTACAATTTATGGCAAAATATTTTTCTGAGCCAAAAGATAAACTTGTAAGACAAAGAATTGTAGCCATGTATTTAAAAACATAATGCTTCGTTTTAGAAATGAAGTACTTTGCATCATGCATTGGAATGAAAATAGAATGAACAAATGACTAAGGAATTATAGTTTGAAGTTATTCAGCAAACACATGATAGTTATTTTCATTGTTTCTGAAGTTATGTTATATATTTTATGATGGTGCACACTATAACCTTCTGTTGTCATAGACATAAAACAACAAAGACAATAACAACACACACACAAAAACAAACCCAACCAAAACTATAAAATGTGTCACATTCCTGGAGGGAAGAATAAAAGCCCACCAACTTCACAAAAATAAAGTTTTTGTGTAGATTAATATCTACATATTAATGGCTCACATTTCCTCAGAAAAAAACTCTAATTAGAAATATTCTGTAGATGAAGGATGGGAAAAGATAACCATATGAAATTCAACTTAGTTCTCTAGTACATGCTGTAAAAGCTACATTTTCACCACCACAAACTAGTGAATTAAAGGTATTGAGGATTCAAGCACTTTTTTCCCCAGCAGTGGATGGGCCAAGTGCTCTAATCCAGCTGTCTTTTTATATTAGTGAAAAGGCTGAAATTGTTGTGGCTCATGTAATATCCCATTTGTTCTGCTACCCTCACTAAATTTCCTGAATTTTGTCTGATATCTCTCTCCCACTAAGAGGTTGGAACTGTGCTACAATTTCTCTGTTTAGACTGTGGTATAATTCCTTTTCTCAGGAAAGGAAAGTATAGAAACATTCAATTTTACACAGAAGTCTGACATTGGAAGCCTATCTTTTTATTAGAGAAATAAAATGCAGATGATTAAGTGGTTATGAATTTTGCAAAACTTAGTTCCTCATTTTTTAAAAATATATTTATCAGCAGTTTATTTTCACTGCTTACTGAATCATAGGGTTGCAAGAGAATTTTCTCAAGAATGGCTAACCATTTGGCAATAAATTCCAATGGCATGTTCCTTTTGAGGGCAGGAATTCCTTCTGAATGGTGAATTTATCTTCTCTTTAATGTTTTATGCAGTTCCCTATCTCCTCACCTAGTAGGGGAAAGGCAGCGAGGAAAGTGGAGGAGAAGACAAAAATGGAAATAATCACATATAAAATTATGGAAAATTATTTTGAAAAGTATTTTTAAAATAATTAATAAATATATTTGTCCTCCTATGAACCCCAGGACTGTGCTAGTGGGGCTGCAAAGAGATTAAAAAGAAATTTAAAAAGATATCTTTCCCTGCTCTGTTTGGAGAAGCAAATTTAATTTAAAATTAGAGAGCAGCATATAATAGTGGTAGAAGAGGAAGATAATCCTCAAAACTTTCAACTTTACCCTCTTTTCTCCTCCATCTTGGTATTTATAATTTATTCATTCATAGGATACCAATACACTATATTAATTTGCAATCAGAAGAAGACTAGTTAAGCAAAAAGGGAAATGGATTCTAAAAACAAAGTAGTATATAATGGAATATAAAGGCCAGCTAGTTTAAGTCTTAGGCAAAGACTAGAACACCTATAAATCTCTCTCTCTCTCTCTCTCTCTCTCTCTCTCTCTCTCCCCCTCTCTCTGTCCCTCCCTCCCTCCCTCTCTTTCTCTCTCTTTCCCTTTATTTATTTAGGAACTTTATTTTATTTAGGGAATTTATTTTATTTTATTTAGGAAATTCCTGACCACCCCACACATTCCAGGTTTCCATATCAGTGCCACTGATGCTCAGAAATGAATGATCCTCTCTTGCTCAATCACAAATCTAAGAGAGAGAATTAGACTGTCTCAGCTTGGGTAATCAGGTATGGTCAGGGGATGGGATCACAGTTTAAATTTAATCATGGTTGGTGGAGAATCAAACTATGGCTCATAGTTCAGTTATTGAAGAAAAGCTGATGACTCTTGAATTGTAGGGATACCCCAAAGAGTGTTTACTATGCCAACTTGAATAACGTACTAGAAGTACAAAGTCTAAAATGCCTTAGTTTAGCAAGAGCTATACGTATTTCTTATTTCTTTCTGAAATTTCTGAATAAGGAATAAGAAAGTAGGATGTCACCCTGCAATGGAACAGATACACTGATTTATTTTCTGTCAGTTAGTGTGTATGTGTGTTTAAGACCAAATTATTTCTTGACTTTCTTCTACAATAGAAAATAGAAAGGCAGTCAGCACCAAAGTCAGCTTCTTGCCCTTGACTCTACCACCTTGTCTACAAAATTCTTTTACCATATGCTCATTGCAATGTTCAGGCAGATCTATATTATGCAGGAACCATATGTTGATTTTGCAATAGCATATTTTCTATCTTTGGAAATTGAGCCCACCATATTGTGGACACAGGCAGTGGGAACCTCAATATCCCTCATTTGAATGTCAAGATGGCATTAAACATGTGTGCAAATGTGCAGCTAGATATATGATTGCTTGACTTGAGTAAGTGAATGTAAATGACTGACAGATAATTCTACCTTGTTGAGAATCCCATGAAGATTCTCAAGATTAGAAACCAACCCAAGGCAAAAGTCTTGCTCTGTTTTGGGAACTTCAACTGTCTTTTGATCTCTGCTGAAAGGCTCTTGCTTTTTTCCTATGGTTTCCAACTTAAAGATGTTTTGGAATTGACTTTCAAGATGACAGTTGTTGGAAGAAAAGTAAAGGACAGCTTAAAAATTAAATTTGAAAAATTAAAGCTGTCATATTGAAATTATGATGGATTTTCCTTCACAACTTTTCACAGAGATGAAGCTTTATTTTGAAAAGTTGATAACTGTTATCCTTATGTTCATGTGTCTACATATATGTTCTATGTATTCTCATACTTTTAACTTTAGTGAAAGTTTCTTTTTAAAGGAATAAATTATTCTGTTTTGGTTGGGTGCCTAAAATGAGATCACTCTTCTCTACCCTAGAGGGTGTATCTCATAAACTAGTGAGAAACATTGAATATTGTATATTTTTGAAGCAAAAGAAGGTAATTCACAGAGATTTTTTTAAAAGGTCTTTTTTAAGGTTTTTAGAGAACTTGTTAAAAAACACCCACAACCATATTTCAAGTCACATTTCTTCTCCTGTCTCCTCTCTCCACAAAATGCTCAGACTGCCAATTTAAAGGAAAAACACAGTCAAGCCAGATAAAAAGCATTCAGATGAAGAGACGGTTAATCGTGGATGGTGGGGTGGTGGGGGATGGTGACCAAAGCAATCTGTTGTTTTCTTCAGAATGGCTACATTTAGCCATTTCTTCCCCTGACCCGTGAGACATACAGTCTAGCATTCACTAGTCTTAGGTCCCAGGTTGTAACAGTGTTGATCCACAGTGGTGAATCTTCCCCATCGTCAACCTTCTTTTGGTCTCAGTCTTGGGAGGGGAGCTTGGGAAGGAGGAGTTAGGAACTCATAGATAAGAAAATAAGGAGATAAATGAGTCAGAATGTGAGCAACTGGAACCTGTGGTTTAACAATTTTAAGCAGTAAGCAAGAGCTTCTCTTCATCTAACCCAAATAAAACCATGAAGAGAGGCAATGTTTTAAAATGTGATTGCTAAAGGCACTTTTCAGCTTCATTTTTAGCTCATGGCATGACAGCCCACTGAGTTGTCATGACAAACAAAAATTAGAATAAAATATAAATTCAAACTTGTATAAATGGTGCATTTTAATTCTTCCTTGCTCCTTTTTGATAGCAAAAACTAGGCTTTCATTCTGAGGTTTGACCATCTCCTACTCACGCTTTGACCTTGGTTCCACTCATAATTATTACAGCATACAAACAGCTAGCTTTCTTATCTGTATAATGGGAATGCTAACAGTACTTACTTCATAACTACTACTGTGAAGATTGAATAAAACAATGGATATATAATACTTAGTAGAGGGCCTGGCTACTAGTAAGAGGTAAAAGAGTATTAACTATCTTACACTTATGATTTTTTGTTAGAAATTATATACTTATATGTATAATATAAACTTATAAATATAATTATAATCTGTTATGAGTCAAAAGAATTGGATTCTAGTACTGGCTTTGCCACTAAGAAACTGCAAGTGCTTCCGATAGTCACTTAACACTTCTGGCCTCATGTGATAAAATGAAAGGTTTGGGTTAGATAATTGATATGGTAACTTCTGGGACTAACATTCTGTGTTTTATTTCTCCACTGCAAATGTTTTCTACATTGAGAATGGCTGAGCTAGGGATCCCCCTCCACAACATAGTTCTCTTTTTAGAAATGCACAGATAAGAAGCTTTTCTTCCAAGAATCAGTTTGATGGTCAGCACCAAGTGTCACTTTCTTAGAAATTTCTGAGTCCATGCCCAGTAAAAAAAAAAAAAAAAATGTATTTCCTTACAATTGAATATTTTTAGAAAAAAAAAAGCTAGTACAGTAACAGTACTGGATGAGCAGTGGGGTCTGATGGGAGTATGAATCATATCACAGGAATTATGGAGCAGCACAACAGTGGCTGAGGGAGAGAGTATACTGTATAGAAGCAGATCTGGGTGGAAAGCCAGCAGTAAAACTTCATCTGGGATCTCTAGTCACCAAATCTGATTTCATATGTGGTTCTGGCAGCGGAAGGTTCTAGGAACCCAAAAGGATATGGATAAAAGACAGTGACTAGGAATGGGTTGGAGGAAAGCGTTGGCTGAAAAACAGACAGTCAGTGGCTTTCATTCAGGGAGTTTGTCCATAGGAAGCTAAAAATGAAATGTGAGTGTGTTTCAGGATAGGGGTAACCAAGAGCAAATCTGGTCCTGGGAATTGTGGTAACACTGGGATGCAGGAGAGAAAAATTACAGGGATAAATTCCTGGACTCCACTGTTCACCATCATGGCAACTGAATATTGAAAAAAGAGAAAACAATCTGGAGCTACCCTTTATTTCAAGGGACCACTCTAATATAAAAATTGATAAAGTAACTTCTGGGTCTCATATTCTTCTGTGTTTCCCTTCTCCATTGCAAATGTTTTCTACAATGAGAATGGCTGAGCTAGAGATCCCGTCTCCAAAACGCACAGATCAGAAGTAAGCTCTCCTTCCAGAAATCAGTTTGATGGTCAGCACCGAGTCCAATATGAGTCCTGAGGGAGAGATCTACATACCAGATAGTTGTTCTGAGCCACTTAAAGATGAGGTTTTGGTAAAACAGATAGGCAAAAGGATAATATGCAGTCTTGCTCTGAGTTGGTCAAGGAAAGAACACTTTAAAACATCAAAAACATTGATCCATATTTGACCCGAATTACAGTCCTGTCCTTTTTGCTGTGATGACAGTAGAAAGTAAACTGGGTAACCACTACAACAGGTTCTTTATATTCTGAGTCAAGGTAGCACTAGAACTAAATGCCATGGTGGCCCTCTCCCCATTGTTGCATGCAGAGATCTTAGCAGGATGTTTGGTGTCTAGGTTAAAAGTAGACAAATTCTGGGGAAGGTTAAAACCCTAATGCGATTCATGACCATGACAGAAAAACAAAGCAGAGTTTGAGTCAGTTTCAGAAAGAAATGTGGAAGAATGAAGGCGAAAAAGGAAAGGCAAAGGAACCAATTGGAAAATATGCAAATTCCTCTATTTCCAAAATAAACTTTTCACTATATCAGTATGTCTCCGTTTGCACCTCCACTGACAAACCCCAAAGAAAAACCTGCCCCTTAGTGGACCCAGCCTCTTACATGGAGCCCATAGTCCTGTTGAGATGACTGGAATGTGAGAGGAACAGCCTCACCAACTGGAAAGAAAACTAGGGCTATCAGCACATATCAGTCAACACAGTTATTCACCTATAAATATTAACAGCCATTCCATGAACGTTTGAAATTTGAAAAAAAAAAAAAAAAAGACCCAACAATACAAGCAGGATAAAGAATCAAGATTAACAAGTGAAACAACTAATCATAAGGGTAAAAATTTTAATTCATGGAAGAGAAAAGAATGTTATACAAATTCTCCTTAATCCACAGATAAATTCTAAGCAAATTGCACCCAAATAAACAAGAACAGGATACTATATTGTACAGTATTGTCAAGATTGTCAGATAACCAAAGAAGTTATTTTTTAAAATTAGTTTTTAGTTTTTAAGGAGTACATAGGAGGTGTATGTATGAATGTGGTACATGATACATTTTGATACAAGCATACAATGTGTAATAATCGCATCAGGATAAATGGGGTATCCATAATCTCAAGCATTTATCATTGATTTGTATTATAAACATTCCATTCATACTCTTTTAGTTATTTTTAAAGGTACAATAAATTATTGTTGACTGTAGTCACACTGTTGTGCTAGCAAATACTAGCTCTTATTCTAACTATATTTTTATACCCATTAACCATCCCTGCTTCCTCTCACCCCTATCCTTCTCAGCCTCTGGTAACCATCATTCTACTCTCTATCCCCATGAATTCAGTTAATTTATAGATCCCAAAAATGAGTGAGAATATGTGATGTTTGTCTTTCTGAAATGGCTTATTTCACTTAACATAATGACCTCCAGTTCCATCCATGTTGTTGAAAATGCCATCTTATTGCTTTTTATGGCTGAATAGTATTCCATTGTGTATATATACCACATTTTCTTTATCCATTCATTTACTGAAAGTCACTTAAGTTGCTTCCAAATCTTGGCTGTTGTGAATAGTGCTGCAATAAATACAGGACAGCAGACATCTCTCTGATATACTGATTTCTTTTCTTTGGGGTATATACCTAGCAGTGGGATTGCTGGATCACATGGTAGTTCTATTTTTAGTTTTTTGCGGGCCTCTATACTGTTCTCCATAGTGGTTGTAATAAATACATTCCCACCAACAGTGTACAAGGGTTCCCTTCTCTCCACATCCTCTCCAGCATTCATTATTGTCTGTCTTTTGGACAAAAGTCATTTTAACTGGGGTGAGATGATATAGCATTGTAGTTTTGATTTACATTTCTCTGATGAGCAATGCTGTTGAGCACCTTTTCTTTTGAAAGATATCTATTCAGATTTTTTGCCCATTTTCAATTGGATTATTAGATTTTTTCCTATAGATTTGTTTGAACTCCTTATATGTCCTGGTTGTTAATCCCTTCTCAGATGGATAGTTTGAAAATATTTTCTCCCTTTGTGTGGGCTGTCTCTTCACTTTGTTGATTGTTTACTTTGCTGTATAGATGTTTTTTAATTTGATGTGACGTCATTTGCTCATTTTTGCTTTGGTTGCCTGTGCTTTTGGGGTATTACTCAAGAAATTTTTGCCAGACCACTGTCCTGGAGAGCTTCCCTAGTGTTTTGTTATAGTAGTCTCATAGTTTGAGGTCTTAGATTTAAATCTTTAATCCATTTTGATTTGATTTTTGTATGTGGCAAGAGATAGGAGTGTAGTTTCATTATTTTGCATATTGATGTCCAGTTTTCCCCAAGAAAAAGTTCTAAACAATGAAAATAGCTTGAAGAAATTACAAAATATATGTTTTAGTAATCATGATTTCTAAAAATCTCATGGTAAAGGCCAAAAACTTTTATTTTCTGGAAAAATAATAAAAGATATGGCAAATCAATTTTGAAAAAATAATGTCTATTTAGTATAAGGTCCAGGAAGGGAAAGCTGTGGAAATGGATGGGAAGAAGCTATCAAAGAAATAATAGATGAAAAAATTCTGAGCTAAGAAAAGGACCAGAAAGTATTCAGATGAAGAGGATCTGCTGAATGCTGAACAAAATAAAATAACAATGGTTAATGTTATTGCATTCTTTATATGCGTTGTAATCTTTATAACAATTGTACAACATATTGAATTATTTAATCTTTAATCAACCCTGAGAGCTAAACATTCTCATTGTTTTATGATCAAATAAAGCATAGAGAGGTTTGCTTTGTAACTCACACAAGGTCCCACAATTAGTAAGTGGCACATTCAGCATTAGGACAGAGAGTGTAGCATGAAAAACCATCCTTTTAGTCATAAACGGACTAAAAATATAGTCACAAATTAACTGGAGAGATAAAATACCCAAGTTTAGATAGATCATTGTGAGTGTCAAGGATAAAGAAATGACACTTAGTGGTTTGCAGTGAGCATAGTTGCCTATGAAAGGCTAAAATCTGAGTTACTATATTAGTTTTCTTATCTACATACTTCATGTCGATAAGAAATTTTGAGTAAAAATAATTTTGATCCCAAAAAATTACCATATGGTCAACCAAACCATCAATAAATTTGAACAAAAGGATATTTTCAAGCCCGTAAAGTTTTAAAAAGTTTATTCCCTATATACTCCTTTCTTAAAAGCAACAAAAACAAACCTTAAGAAACTACTATAGCAATATGAAAACTGCATCCAAGAACGACATGGGATTTAATAAATAGTAGAAATGATCTTGGATTTCAATAAACATCCGGGATTATAGTTGTTCAGTAAAACCAGAAAGCATTGGTTTAAATTAGAATGAGGAGTATCTTCAAGAATGAAATGAATTCTAATTACTGGAAAGGAAGAAAGACTTAATGTCTCTTCTAACAAAAATAGGAAAGAATGACAGTAAAAAAATGTTGTAAAAAGTGGCAGTGTGGTGAAATCATGGTCTTTGCATAAAGCAAACCAAAATGTTCAACTATTTTGAGCAATATTTTTGGAGCACTAAGATAATCCATTTGCTATTGATGCTTGGAGCATTCTTCAAGTGGTGCAGATTTCTAACATGAGATTACATTTCTTTTCGTACAGATCCAATCATACTACTTGGTTTTACAATTAATAATCTTTACACAATCATATTATACATCCTAATAAATGTGATTCAATGTTTAGAATAAAACTAAAGATACACAGAAGACTTTGATATATTTACAGGAGAGAATATAAATGTTACAGAACTTGGCAGTATAAAATAATGACGCAGCTAACACAGTGAGGAGGTAAGGAGGGGAAGGTATAGAGGTGTGGGTGTGTGATTTTTCTCATCTTACAATGTGGAAATTCAACTGATACAAAGTCAAGATAGTGGGTTCAGAAATAGAGGGTTAAGAATAGTATTGAATGTTGAAGTATAAACATGAAAAAAATTAAAAGTAAGGTAAGTTGGAGAAAGAAAAAAGGGTGAAGGGAGAGGGTGGTAGGATAAGTATACACAATTTATCACATTTTATAGATAAGAATTGATAGTATGTGTGGTTAAAAATCAAGAAGCACTAATAACAGCAGAATTAAAAGTGATTAAAAGTGAAGAAAGAGGGAGGAATTGGGGATCAAGAAAGGAAGAATTTGACTTATTTGATCCTCTTCTATGAATATACCTGTGCTATATTTTTCTGTTAATTCAGGTATTATATTTTTGACTAAATATCTTAACAGATATTTTTCTGTTAATGCAGGTATTATATTTTTCTGTTAATGCAGGTATTATGTTTTTGCCTTAATATCTTAACAGGCATATTAGCACAGGATGCAAGAGTTAATAATTTTATGAAGGCCAGCTTGATTACATCACTCATTCTTCTTGGCATAGAGATATTGTCCAATACTGCTTTTATTTGATATTCAACTCTTGAGAATTACTGTTGTCTTTGGGTTTCACATGTTTTCAATAATGATTTTATTTAATACTCATGCAGTGGGTAAAATTAATACCAGTTAATTTTACTGGTAGAAGATTTTAAATTTAAAAAGAAAAAACGAAACATGATCTAGATTTTTGTATGACTCCATGTTAAGCTTTGCCATCAGTACCAGACTGGTCCCTCTACTATTTCCACTGCTTCCCTTTCAGTCAGGATTGCATTTGCTCTACTGCCTTTTAGACTATCCTAGAAAATTGAGGAGATTCTAAGTCATCCCACTCATGACCATTCCTAAGGTTTTTGTCAGTCTACATAAAACTTAGTCATGTGCCACAGATAACTTTAAAAAACCCAATCTATGCAAAGATTTTGTTTTGTTTGTTGTTCATATGTATTCTTTCTATTTTGTTTCTGAAATATTTCAATATCTAAGACCAACTATTGGCATCAGGTCTATATCACTAAACATAAATATTAAATGTTGTACTTGAAAAAATCTTTGTAAGAGTGTTAATTTGTAGTAGTCTTAGAAACAACGTGAAATAAATGCTACCCTACATGCATTAGGAACTATGGATGAATGTTTGCTAAATAGAGGATTATTCATATTTTTTTTAAAAAGGAAATGGCTCAGTTGTCATCCTAAATACTTTATTTTCCATCCATGTTTACACCATGATGTTATGCCATTAACTGCTCTAGCAAACATAAAAAATTAGGTAGCCATGGATTGTAGTTATTTATTCTTCAATAAAATGAATTATTTTTCAGATATGATTGCTATAATGCTTACTTGTGAACTCCATCTATGCTAAGTAAAACAGAAGAATCATGTTTTCAATGATGGCTGTAGAGTGATACAGAATAAAACATCTCAGTACAGGAGTAAAAGACACAGAATCCAGAGTTGAAAGCTGGCACATGGACAATGCTATTCACTGCAAGTCTTACCAAAAACATTCCATAGGTTCTCGTTCTATAGTTTACTGACAAAAATGACTATTTCATTCACTTAGAGTGAGGCTCCAGAGCCACTGAAAAAGTATATGCCAGTTTTGCTAAGGTGTGGCCAAGACACAACCAGAGAATCCTGTTTAAATAAAGTTATTTCCAACAGACTTCATCTCTTTGTGCAAATTTTCTGCCAAAAACACTGGGAAGTTATGGCCCTTATCCAGAGATTGTAAAGCATTAAGACAAATATTCTAGGGTCCAACTTCTGCAGCATTTGCATCCCACCAAGTCACCTCTAATGTCATATCCTTCATCTGATGTTTCTGACACATGAATTACTTATTCTGACAAATTTCTCACCTTCTATTTCTTCTCTAACAAGTGGGATAAATAGACAAATAAAAGCAGCAGAGAAGAGAACATAGAGAAAATCAGCCTAACAGTTGTTTGTGGCAGTTTAGCACAGAGCAAAGCCAGTACTTTCAATGTCACAGAAATATATATATTAAAAATATTATGGACCGGGCACAGTGGCTCACGCCTCTAATCCCAGCACTTTGGGAGGCTGCGACAGGCAGATCACCTGAGGTCAGGAGATTGAGACCAGCCTGGCCAACGTGCTGAGACCCCGTCTCTACTAAAAATACAAAAATTAGCCTGGCACGGTGACAGGCACCTGTAGTCCCAACTACTCAGGAGGCTGAGGCAGGAGAATCTTTTGAACCCAAGAGGTAAAGGTTGCAGTGAGCTGAGATCACGTCACTGCCCTCCAGCCTGGGCAACAGAGTGAGACCCTGTCTCTCTCTCTCTGTCTCTCTCTGTCTGTCTGTCTCTCTCTCTCTCTCTCTCTCTCTCTCTATATATATATATATATATTACCAGCAGCAATGGAGTTTAGATATATAGTAAAAAGATGCATTAGGTTATAGATATGGGGAATTCTCACAGCCCCACAGACAATGGGAATAGAAAAAATATTATGTAGAAATGGGCACTGGAGTGAAGATAATTTCAATATTCAGAGAATTTAATGTATTTAGCTTTCAATACATTAATATAATAAAGCAAAATTATTTGGGTCAATAGAGGAGGTGAAAATGATATTATTAGAGCATTAGAGCTTGATTCCTTTGAATATGTTGAATGTAACAATGAGTGCCATGATGAATCCTATATTTATCTTTAGTTAAGTGAAAGTCTGTTTAAAATGCCTTTATCCTTAACATATGAGCAGATGTCATTTTATTTCCAATAAATGGTTGGTGGTCTACAGGAAACATCTTGAAATCTCTACAAATTCTCTCCTCCTACTCCACAATTTTAAAATAGCAGCCTCTTATTGTGTAGCCTCTGGATTTAGAACATAAATACAAATGCTCCTGGGAGGTTTAGAACATACAGTTGTGAATATGACTGTTGGCTGAGGAAGCCCCATGATGGAACAGATTGATCTGGCAACTGTAGAGAAGAGTGTCCACTCTGTGTGTGAAGTTAAGTACAGAGAGAAAAGGAAACTCATCATCTGCAAGGGGAGGGGATAGGCCCCAGTGGGCACTACGAGTAAAAGATCAGAGAAATTAGGGAGAGAGGACATGAAAAGCCAAGCAGGTAAACGGATGTCTGACAAATTCCTCTGCATTTCATATTTGGTAAGCATGCTAAATAAACTTCAGTAAGCATACTAAATACAATGGGAAACATAAATTCAGGAGCACTGGTTCTGATTTCATGCAGTGTAAGTCTATGTCTCAAAAAGTGCCTCATTTATTTAAATAATGGCATACCAGTTTCTGAGCTGTCCTTTGTTGATCTTTTTCAGAAGATTAAAATTACATCATTAATTTATTATTTATGTTCTCAGTCTTTTGACCTATTGACAAAGCCTTCACTTTGTTTCTACTCTCAACTGTGATTGCAGTGCCAAGCCCCAAATAAAAGCTATCTGTCACAGCACAGAGTGGACCCCAATCAATGCCAATAAATTTTAAAAGGCAGCTGCTATGGTACAAGATTATTAATTTTTAAACAGAAAAATAATACAGTATAAAACTGCAGCCCCTAGGGCTACTGTTAACAGTATTCACATTATGGTACTTTCTTTAAGAAGCAATCATTACGTCCCTTAAACATGAGTTTGTTTTCATTAGAAATAAACACTACTAACTATATTTTCCATCAATCAACAAATATTTATACTGAATACCAGCTCTGTGCAAGACAAAGAACTGGCCATATTGTAGGTTCTAGGAAGTACAGCAAAGAACGCAGTCTTTGTGTAAAGAGAAAACCTGGGAATAAAAAAGTTAACTGCATAAAAGAAATTATGCTAATACTAAGTGACATATAGACTCTACAGTGTCTACAATAGGGAAACACTGATAATGGCCTACAGAGGTCCGGGAAGAATTCAGCTGACTCACAATCTGAAGTTGGTCTTGAAGGATGGTCAGATTTGGATCAATGAAGGTGTTGAGAGATGGCATCAGAAAAAAAGGTGGTAGCATAAACAAAAACCTAAAGGCAGGGATATATAACGAATGAGCATCAGACAGTGAAGGAGCCAAACTGACTGCAGTGTAAGGATCATTAATACGAGAAAATCATTAATATGAGATAATCTGATAAATATAATTTTAGAAAGGATGGTGGAAAATAACATCTCCAATTTCAGACTATCTAGCGGGGGATTTTGTCTAGATTTGTGTTCAGTCACATGAGAAATCATGGTCATGAGTATTCTAATCTCTGTGTTTTATCTGGCTTTTACCATCTGTCTATCCTTTTTAGTCAGATCATGTAACAGCCACCCTTATTATATAATATAAAAAATAAGTCAATAAATTAGTAGCTCTGTATAAACTATCAACCATATGGTCCAAGTACCTTGGTTTAGGGAATATGTATTTGATTAAGTGTTTAAGAATGACATCTGGACAAAGTAGCAAACACAGCAGAATGGCAGGGGATACTGGCCATGGTGATGAAACAGGAAAGGTTCCCTTGTCCCCCTTGCAGGGTGTGTGACAGGAGGTGTGTCTCACTTCTTCAGTGCCCCACTTCTCAAACCTCTATGGAACCATACAGACAGACAGGTTGTGGGGCTCCGACCCCACGGCAGTGACAAGGGGTGAATGTTTACAGCTCATGAGGCCCCCGTGGGAGTGTGTTACAGGGTATTTAGTTTTGCCCTTTTAGTTTTGTTGTCTATAGGTGGCTTGTGTTAACCAGCTCAATTAGACCATCTACCTTGTCGCAAGGACAGAGGGCTTTCTGTATCCCGGGTTCTTGCCTTGGCCTACGTACCAGAAGAATCAGATCAAACGGTGGGCTTGGAGAATGAGGGGAAGGTTTTATTGAGTGGAAGTAGCTCTCAGCAGATGGGGGAGCCAGAAGGGAGATGGTTTCGCCCTGGAGTTGGGCCGCTTGGTGATCCAGGCTTTCCCCCAACTGACCCAGACAAACTCCATGTCATTCTGCCAGCCGGCGGCCTGCCGGCTATGCTGGTGCCCGTTGGTGCATTCCTCTCAACGTCCAGCCACCCGTGTGTTCCTCCGCTGATGTGCTTCTCTCTATGTCCAGCTGCTTCTTTGTCTCTGCCTTGCTAGGGTCTCAGGTTTTTATAGGCACAGGATGAGGACATGACAGGCCAGGGTGGTCTTGGGAAATGCAACATTTGGGCAGGAAATGCCTGTTCTCACCTAGGTCCGTGGGGGTAGAGCCCTAGCCAGGGACCACGTCCTCCTCTACCCAGCACTTCCCTTCTCCCTCTTCTGTATCATTTAAAGGGAACACGCTCTTCCCTTCCCAACACTTCCGTATCAGTGAGAGCTGAGTCCAACTGTTCAAAGCATCTAAATAATGATGATTAATTGTGGCCCACCAACAATTTACTTCTTTTAACTTTTACGTCTGTGATTGTTCCGAAGTTCAGGCTGTTATGCATAGGCCCCAAAGAGTCCAGACTAGTTTGCTTCTACAAAATCCAGGGAATATTCAGAATTTAATCTAAAGTATCTTCTCTCTTTAATTATTGTACAACCTTAAATCAATATCCACCATCTTCAGATAACTAGACTTTTTCTTACTATACTTTTGAAAAAAGGCAAGCCATATTAAAATGAGCATATGCTATTTATTTGTTGAATTGTAACAATTGATGTATCTTGGGCTCAGCACATTACACACCTCATTCTCTTGTACCTGCCTTATCTAGAGCACTGATAATTGAAATTGATGCTCAGAATGATCACTGCAAGAACCTTTAGTATTCTTTTTTATATCAAAGAACTCTTCAATCCTCATATTTATCATAGAATGACTGGAGATTCAGAGACTTGGAATGGTTCTCAACAACATATGATTATCTTGGATAGTTCACCTTTCAAGATTTTACCACTTTTTCCTGTGGGAACGACTTCTTTAGCTACATTCTAGATCTGGCTTTGTTCCTGAACCCCAATTCCACATTTACACCTGCCTGCTGCTATTTCTATGCTTTCCTTTGAACCAAGAGAATGAATAAGAATTTATCTGCTCTCACAGGATTCATACGTTGGCTGAGAAATATTATATATGTAAACAAATAGGCATGAAAGAGACTGAATGTTTATTTCTACACAAAATGTATATGTTGAAATCTTAACCTCCAAGGTGATGGCATTAGGTGGGGCCTCTGGGAGATGATTTGGTCATAGGGGTAGAGCCCTCATGAATGGAATTTGTACCCTTGTAAAAGAGACCCCAGAGAGATCCTACATCCCTCTTGCTATGTGAGGACACAGCAAGAAGTCAGCAGTCTGCAACCCAGAAAAGGCCCTCACTAAAACTCAACTGTGCTAGCACCCTGATCTTGGACTTCCCAGTTTCCAGAACTGTGAAAAATAAATTTTGGTTGATTATAAGCCACACAGTCTGTGGTATTTTGTTACAGCAGCCCAAATGAACTAACACGAGGCATATGCCATATTATCATATGGCAATGAATGTTTTGGGTGGTGCTAATTTTGACAGGGTTTTTAGAGAAGGCCTCTTAGATAAAGTGTCAAGTTATGAATATAATGAGGGAGAAAGGCAAAGGAATATCTAGTCAAAATGTTTTTCAGCCTAAGGAAACTACATGTCATGAGACCCTGAAATGAGATCTGCTTTGTGAGTTTGACTAACAACAAAGAGGCCAGTGGGAAATAAAACTAGTATTTGGTTACTACTGCCTCTACTAAATATGATGGGAACTTGGTTTGGGCCTTTCTTCTTTCTTCTCAAGCCTGCTACCCTAATTAAGGTCTCAGAACTTCATCTTTGCACCATCACAGGAACGGTTTTTTTTTGCAGGTTGCCCAGTCTTCCAGCTCAGTTGCTTCTAAGCCATCTATTAAACACAGTTACATCAATCTTTCTTTTTTTTTATTTTAGTACATGTGCACAATGTGCAGGTTAGTTACACATGTATACATGTGCCATGCTGGTGTGCTGCACACATTAACTCGTCATTTAGCATTAGGTATATCTCCTAATGCTATCCCTCCTCCCTCCCCCCACCCCACAATAGTCCCCAGAGTGTGATGTTCCCCTTCCTGTATCCATGTGTTCTCATTGTTCAATTCCCACCTATGAGTGAGAACATGCGGTGTTTGGTTTTTTGTCCTTGCGATAGTTTACTGAGAATGATGATTTCCAATTTCATCAATGTCCCTACAAAGGACATGAACTCATCACTTTTTATGGCTGCATAGTATTCCATGGTGTATATGTGCCACATTTTCTTAATCCAGTCTATCATTGTTGGACATTTGGGTTGGTTCAAAGTCTTTGCTATTCAAGTATTGTTTTCCTTAAACTGATCTGTTCCCACGTTTCTATGCATCCTAATGCTAACTCCTAACACAGGCTTCACGAAGATTTTTCATTAACCCAGCCCATGTTGAGGGATCTCTTTTCTAAATTTTTGTGGAAATACTGGTATCCACCCCACACATTTTAATACAATGAACATTTTTCATATGCATCCATATTCTCTTCTCACATTGTGACTTCCTTGATGCAGCGACATATTTGTTTTACTTTACTCATTTTGAAAAAGAAAAGCAGATTCAGATTATTATTTGTGGTACTCAGCATACTACTAGTTACTCTAAGATTACCATAATATATAGAAGACTTACCTGTTTATCCTTAATTAAATATAAACATGATTCATCACAACTACCTATCTTCTCAGTAGTCCACTCTTTTCTCTGAAAATCTCATATTGGTAGGAATTGAAGAATGTTAAAATTCCTTTGAAGAGAGAGCTTTTGAAATAGTCATATTATATACATATTATAACTAAAGATATTATAATATAGTTATAGCCTAGAACAACACAGGGATTAAGGGAATAATCCCCTCCAAAACACACACACACACACACAGTTGAAAATCCATATATAAATTTTGACTTCTCAAAAACTTAACTACCGTGATGGTTAATATTGAGTGCCAACTTGATGGATTGAAGGATGCAAAGTATTGTTCCTGGGTGTGTCTGTGAGGGTGCTGCCAAAGGAGATTAATATTTGAGTCAGTGGACTGGAAAAGGCAGACCCACCCTTAATCTGAGTGGGTACAATCTAATCAGCTGCCAGCATGACCAGAATAAAAGCAGGCAGAAGAACATGGCAAAACTAGACTGGTTTAGTCTTCTGGCCTACATCGTCTTCTCATGCTGGATGCTTCCTGCCCTCAAACATCAGACTCCAAGTTCTTCAGCTTCGGGACTCGGACTGGCTTCCTTGCTTCTCAGCTTGCAGACGGCCTGTTGTGAGACCTCACCTTGTGATCATGTGAGTCAATACTCCTTAATAAACTCCCCTTTATATATACATCTATCCTATTACTTTAGTCCCTGTAGAGAACTCTGACTAATACAACTACCGTTGAACAGAAGTCTTACCAATAACATAGTCAATTAACACATACCTTGTATGCTGTGTGTATTATATACTGTTTTCTCACAATAAAGTAAGCTAGAGAAAAGAAAACATGAAGGAAAGCATAATGAAGAGAAAATATATTTGTTACTCATTAAGTGGAAGTGGGTCATCCTAAGGGTCTTCATTATTATTTTCACATTTAGTAGGCTGAGAAGAGAAGGGGTTGATTTTGCTCTCTCAGGGATGGCAGAAGTGGAAGAAAATCTGCATATAAACAGACCCTCGAAGTTCAAAACTTTGTTCAAGGGTCAACTCTGTATGTGTGCGTGTGTGTGTGCACTCTACACATTTATTTTTAATTTGTTTTTAATCATATATAATAAATATGATTAAAACACCTTTATATAAACTAGATATTCATTTTAATACTTTCCCACATAAGATAACATCTAACATTTATAAAGCACTTGACAGTTGTCAAAACATACTCACATACTTTATCATATGTGGGTCTCAAAGTACCCTATGAACTATTAGGCAGGGTGTTGTTTTGTCATCATCAGATAAATTAAGTGACTTGCTAGAGATCATGCATCTAGTAGGTGACAGGACATATAATTTCTAAACCATTGCTTTTTCACTATAAACCATAAATAATCTATGTTTCTTCTGAATATGCCATCATTCTGCCTTTCTCATTGATACAGAAAGAGGGAAAAATGGAGAGAGAAAAGTAGGGAAAGAAGGACAGAGGGAGAGGAAGAGAAGTAGAGGGAGAGAGAGAGTTAAATTTTTTAGCAGGTTTATTTCAGATATTTTCAAACAGTGTTCTGTAGTAGACCAGATGTGCACTAAAATTGAACTGAGCACAGAAAGCTCAGTTGCTGGCACATGTAGGCCCTTAATAAGTGTTTGTTGATGAATGAAAGTGTTGCCATATTTTTCTAATTTGAGTGGATTTTTTAAGACACTCTATCTCTCTTTTTAATGACTGAGATTTCACTCATCTTTTCTCACATTTGGTGGACTAAAAATAACCAGGCATAAGTTTTATTTTTTTAAGACCCTCATATCCACTGAGGTTTTATGAGGGAACTCAGAAAATATGCTTTTGGTTACTGCCTGACTGCATCATGTCAAACATTGTGGTTACATTCTAGAAATTAGCAATGTCAATGCGGAATTATCCATGCTCTCCTTGGCAGCAAGATATGGCCAGTGTCAAATTAAAATAGCTAAGCATGATGGATGATAATAAAGGGGAGACTTGGGGGAAGCTGTTTATGGGTTGTTCTCAGAACTGCCTTAAGTAAAGAGAAAAGAATACTCTCACATTTTCATAGACTATATGCCAAATGCACAATCACCAATATTTGATGATTACATGAAGATTTCTAAACACTTTAAGAACTTCTCCCATCTTTGGAGGTGCAGCACCCTGTTATATCATTGGGGAAGTTTTCCAGTGAAATCATTTAATATATTAAAATAAGTTGCTGGTAAATAAGTGTTTATTTGCTTTCTCCTTTGACCAACATATGTAGCTTTATTATTAGGATCCAACCTATATGTTGATATAGCACTGATTTTATAGCTAGCTGGGAAATGGATTATGAAGAATATCTTATCTGCTCTTTACTTACATCAGCTTTGTGCAATATGATCAGTCCTGCATAGCCATCTCCAGTATTTCATGGGGTGTCGTATATTTTCAATCTGTAGCAGAAAAATAGGTAATTAAGTTTTTTACTTTTTGTGTATGTCTAAAAATTCTAAAAGTAATGACTTTCAGGTTACGTACCACTAGCATCTAATAATCACTTGTAAAAGGTCTGATATTGTACCTCAGCCTCAGCCAATTTGGCAAGTCATTAAAGTCCTGGAAATATCACTTCTGTTGGTCATTATGTTCCCTCTGGAGAATGTGTGCCCTTAGTACATCCGCCATCAAAATAGAAGCACTTGAAATTCTAAGCTCATATGTTAGTCAATATTTTGGGATAGATTCACATTTCTATCACAATATCAGAAATTATCAAAGTCACAAAAGTTCATCTGAACTCTTAATGAATATGTGATCATCTGTCTATTTACCTATCTCTCATCCATCTATTGTCTCTCTGTTTTTTTCCATAGCTGAAACAAAACTGGATTTCTGTTGTGCAGAGCTTTTGGAGATAGATCCTATGTTATTAAAGACCTTTTTTCAGTCTTCTCTAGCTGTCATAACAAAATACCACTGACTGGGTGGCTTAAACAACAGAAATTTATTTTCTCACAATTACAGAGGCTGGAAGTTGGAGAGCAGAATGCCAGCATGGTTGGATTTGGGTGAGAAATCTCTTTTGGTTTATGGATGGGCACCTTTCTGTGTGTCCTCGCATGGGGGAGAGAGAGAAAGAAAGAGAATGAAAGCAAATTCTCTGTTGTCTCTTATTATGAGGACCTATCAGGTCAATCATATACGGACCCTACCTTCTAGACTCATTTAACTTTAGTTACTGACTTATGGGCCTTATCTCCAAACATAGTTATTTTGAGGATTAGGGTTTCCACACATGAATTTTGAGAGTACACATTTCAGTCCATAACCATCCTGTAATGGTCTGACACTTTAAAGGGTTAGCTTATAAGTATGAGAAAAACATATACACAAATAACATTCTGAAGAAAATTAAATTTTCTTCTCACAGCAGAGATGGAGAGTAAATCTACTGGTCAGTGGATAGCTCACCTTTATATTTATGACAATCACATTTCTGCTTATTACATCATCTAAAATATAATTATTTTGTATATAATTGTGCAATTGGTCCATCAGTAACTTTTTTTAAAAATATTATTTGAAGCTTACTTCAAATGCAAACTGAACCCCTTCCTTACACCATATTCAAAAATCAACTCAAGATGGACTAAAGACTTAAATGTAAATTCCCAAACTATAAAAGCCCTGGAAGACAACCTAGGCAATACCATTCTGGACACAGGAAGAGGCAAAGATTTCACAACGAAAACTGGATCTACCAGTTGATTTGCCACGAGATCCGGGCGCATCACTTAACTTCTCTAAGCCTCAATATTTTCATACATAGAATGGTGGTTAAGAAAAATAATAGAACTTCTAGGTGGATAACTTTTTTAAAAATATGTTTACCAGGAGAACCAGGTTCAGGAAGCTTCTGGGTAGCTGAATATGTGGAGATTCCTGGAGAGAGGCAGGCCGAGGACATGGAAGATGTGCACGCCTTCCCCCCTACCTTGCTGTATATGTCTCTTCATCTGTATCCTTTGTAATACCCTTTATAGTAAACCAGTAAATGTAAAAAGAAAAAAAAAGTGTGTTTTAGCTGGGCACAGTGACTCACACTTGTAATCCCAGCACCACTTTGGGAGACTGAGGCAGAAGGATAGCTTGAGCTCAGGAATTCTAGATCATCCTGGGCAACATGGTAAAACCTCGGCTCTACAAAAAAATGCAAAAATTAGCTGGGCGTGGTGGTGCACACCTGTCGGCTCAGCTACTTGGGATGCTGAGGTGGGAAGATGTCTTGAGCCTGGGAGGTCAAGGCTATAGTGAGCCACAATCATGCCACTGCACTTCAGCCTGGGTGACAGAGCAATACTCTGTCTCCAAAAACAACAACAACAAACCCAAAAAAGTGTGTTCAAAGTATCTAATATCATGCTCCTCTTCCCTGTTCCTATAACACTGAATGGCATATAATACTAAGCTATGGTATAGTTAAGAGCTTTTAGATCATCAGTAGTACTTACATACGCAAGCTGAGACCACCTGAACCTGAGCTTGCAGCCATAAAAATAGGTACAGTTGTCCAAGAGATATGGCCCCCCTTTACATTCTGCCAAATACAGCTGTTCTGGCCTGGGGTGGAAGCAACTCACTATGAGCTTCATCCTCTTCCAAACTAGTTGCCATGTCTAAACATGAGCTTCTATTGCTCTAGGTAACTGGTCTTACAGGAGGAAGAAGAGCAAGATCAAAGGGGTGAAGTAAAGTCAGAAAGATTCTTAACCTAAAATATTCTCAATCTAGTCTAGAATGTGCTGATTAGATATAATCTAAATAAACACTTGCAGCACTGATAAAATATGTTAATAGGTGAGGTCCTTAGAAGCTTTACAGGAGACATGTATGGTGTCGTAATTGTTTCATCTTATGTTGTCTAATCCTTTAAGATTTGGGAAGAGAAGGAAAACTTTATGAGCTGAATTTTGCATTGTGGAGAGAGAAGGATGAGGTTGAGTACTTAAAAATAGACATTTTATATCTTCATGGAGCATCTGCTATATAATAAACACTGTGCTGGGCACTAGAAAAAATGCTAAACACAATGGGCCTTGTCTTCAGCCCTCACACAACTCACAGTCTAAAGGGATGACATATTTTTAAGTGTTTCCTGATGCTAATACAAAGCACATTTGACTATTAAAAATGTTTCCTGTTGTTTTTCCAGATGTCAGTCTCATGTCTTCTCACATCCTTCCATATGGCTCTCAGCCGAGATCACTTCAAATTCATTATCTCCTTCTCACACTAACTCTTTTTGGGTTGGGGAGAGCATTCCAAAATCTTTCTTTTTTTTTTTTTTTTTTCATTTGGGCTTCAAACCCAGGTGAATCACTGCATTCTCTAATAGTAAAATTCCTGAAATTATTGTTTCCACAAACTATCCTTTAGCCAACTTGAAAGTTTCTCTTGAGAAAACCATCACTCAGTAGGTGTTTTAGAAGAGTTTTTGTTTTAGCCATAGTGAGAGAACACTTAAGGTCCCTATTTATGCACTTTCCCCCAACTCAATGACATACTATCTTTTCAAGGATTCTTAAGTTAAATTTAGTGTCAGGATCCAGTCACGGTAACAAATTGATGAGTTTAAACAAACTGCCTCAATGTAAGACAGACCATAAAATGTTATCATTCCTTCCCCCATGCCTCAGTGCTCTGATCTTCATCAGCAGTTTCTCTTAGCACTATCAGGCCAGAGATTTCTACTTATTTTACACAATTTCTTTGACTCAAACCTCAAGAACATAATTTCCTCCTCCTGACAGCATATGGTCTTTGAAGGGCATTTCACTTATGGAAAGAAATTAACCTGAGAGGCTGGCCAAGTTAAATGAGGTCTATCACAGATAAAATTTACAGAGCAAGAATGGGTAAATAATAATGAATTTATTAAACAATAGCAAATATTATTGAGCCTTTACTGGGTGCTTTCTGTGCATAATGACAACACTACGAGGCAGCTGCAAGTATTACATCTACACAAGAGGCACAGAGATATTAAGAAACTTACACACAATTACACAGCTGAGAAGTAGCCAAGTGAATTTGAGTTCAGACAGAGTAGCTCCAGAAGCCCTGCCCTAAACCACTATACTACAGAAAAATGTTTTACCATAAGACTCAGAAATAAGACTAGCTCATTCAATACTAGCAAGTGTTTTATTATTATTATTATATTTTAAGTTCTAGGGTACATGTGCCCAATGTGCAGTTTTGTTACATAGGTATACATGTGCCATGTTGGTTTGCTGCACCCATCAACTCATCATTTACATTAGGTATTTCTCCTAATTCTATCCCTCCCCCAGCTCTGCACCCTGCAAGAGGCCCCAGTGTGTGATATCTCCCTCCTTGTGTCCATGTGTTCTCACTGTTTGACTCCCATCCATGAGTGAGAACAGGCAGTGGTTGGTTTTCTGTACTTGTGATAGTTTGCTGAGAATGATGGTTTCCAGCTGTATCCATGTCCCTGCAAAGGACATGAACTCATCCTTTCTTCTGGCTGCATAGAATTCCATGGTGTATATGTGCCACATTTTCTTAATCCAGTCTATTACTCATGGACATGTGAGTTGGTTCCAAGTCTTTGCTGCTGGGAATAGTGCCATAATAAACATATGTGTGCATGTATGTTTATTAACATGCTACTAAAAACATATGTATGTCTTTATAGTAGCATGATTTATAATCCTTTGGGTATATACCCAGTAATGGGATCACTGGGTCAAACGGTATTTCTAGTTCTAGATCACTGAGGAATCACCACACTGTCTTCCACAACAGTTGAACTAGTTTACACTTCCACCAACAGTGTAAAGGCATTCCTATTTCTCCACATCCTCTCCAGAATCTGTTGTTTCCTGTCTTTTTAATGATCATCATTCTAACTGGCATGAGATGGTATCTCATTGTGGTTTTGATTTGCATTTCTCTGATGACCAGTGATGATGAGCTTTTTTTCATATGTCTGTTGGTTGCATAAATGTCATCTTTTGAGAGGTATGTGTTCATATCCTTTACCCACTTTTTGATGGGGTTGTTTTTTTCTTGTAAATGTAAGTTCTTTGTAGATTCTGGATATTAGCCCTTTGTCAGATGGGTAGATTGCAAAAACCTTCTCCAATTCTGTAGGTTGTCTGTTCACTCTGCTGGTAGTTTCTTTTGCTGTGCAGAAGCTCTTTAGTTTAATTAGATCTCATTTGCCAATTTTGGCTTTTGTTGCCATTGCTTTTGGTGTTTTAGTCATGAAGTCTTTGCCCATGCCTATGTCCTGAATGGTATTGCCTAGGTTTTCTTCTAGGGTTTTTATGGTTTTAGGTCTAACATTTAAGTCTTTAATCCATCTTGAGTTAATTTTTGTATACAGTGTAAGGAAGGGATCAAGTTTCAGCTTTCTACATATAGTTAGCCAGTTTTCCCAGCACCATTTATTAAATAGGGAATCCTTTCCCCATTGCTCGTTTTTGTCAGGTTTGTCAAAGATCAGATGGTTGTAGATTCGTGGTGTTATTTCTGAGGTCTCTGTTCTGTTCCATTGGTCTATATATCTGTTTTAGCACCAGTACCATGCTGTTTTGGTTACTGTAGCCTTGTAGTATAGTTTGAAGTCAGGTAGTGTGATGCCTCCAGCTTTGTTCTTTTTGCTTAGGATTGCCTTGAATACTAGTAAGTTTTAAATTTTTGTTATCCTTGGTCACTTACAAGAGAAATCAGCTTTTAGTAATATATTTCAGCTTTTGAAGTTTATATTGGGTACCCTTAGTTAACCACTTTTCACACACACATCTTTAATAACATCTGAAAAACATAATTGATAAAAAATTTGAATATAGAACAACAATCCTACTAAAAATGGACAAACTACTTGAACATATTGTTTACCAAAGAGGATACACAGATGGCTAACAAACACACACAAAAATTATAAACATCATGCAACATTAGAGAAGTGCACATTAAAACTACAATGGGATGGGATATGCCACACACCTAATGAAAGTTTAAAATTAAATACAATCATCATACCAAATTCCAGTGAGCATAAGGAATAACTAAAAGCCTCATAAATACTGGTGTTTATGTAAAATAGTACAACCACTTTGGAAAATAGCTTGGCAATTTCTTAAAAAGTTAAGTGTACACTCGGGGAGGGCAGCCAAGATGGCCGAATAGGAACAACTCCGGTCTACAGCTCCCAGCGTGAGCGACACAGAAGACGGGTGATTTCTGCATTTCCATCTGAGGTACTGGGTTCATCTCACTAGGGAGTGCCAGACAGTGGGCACAGGACAGGGGTGCAGCGCACCGTGCGCAAGCCAAAGCAGGGCGAGGCATTGCCTCACTCGGGAAGCGCAAGGGATCAGCGAGTTCCCTTTCCTAGTCAAAGAAAGGGGTGACAGACGGCATCTGGAAAATCAGGTCACTCCCACCCTAATACTGTGCTTTTCCGAAGGGCTTAAAAATGGCACACCTGGAGATTATATCCCACACTTGGCTCGGAGGGTCCTACGCCCACGGAGTCTCGCTGATTGCTAGCACAGCAGTCTGAGACCAAACTGCAAGGCGGCAGCGAGGCTGGGGGAGGGGCGCCAGCCATTGCCCAGGCTTGCTTAGGTAAACAAAGCAGCGGAGAAGCTCAAACTGGGTGGAGCCCACCACAGCTCAAGGAGGCCTGCCTGCCTCTGTACGCTCCACCTCTGGGGGCAGGGCACAGACAAACAAAAAGACAGCAGTAACCTCTGCAGACTTAAATGTCCCTGTCTGACAGCTTTGAAGAGAGCAGTGGTTCCCCCAGCATGCAGCTGGAGATCTGAGAATGGGCAGACTGCCTCAAGTGGGTCCTTGACCCCTAATCCCTGAGCAGCCTAACTGGGGGGCACCCCCCAGTAGAGGCAGACTGAAACCTCACACGGCCGGGTACTCCTCTGAGACAAAACTTCCAGAGGAACAATCAGGCAGCAGCATTCGCGGTTCATGAAAATCCGCTGTTCTGCAGCCACCGCTGCTGTTACCCGGGAAAACAGGGTCTGAAGTGGACCTCTAGCAAACTCCAACAGACCTGCAGCTGAGGGTCCTGTCTGTTAGAAGGAAAACTAACAAACAGAAAGGACATCCACACCAAAAACCCATCTGTACATCACCATCATCAAAGACCAAAAGTAAATAAAACCACAAAGATGGGGAAAAAACAGAAAAACTGGAAACTCTAAAAAGCAGAGCACCTCTCCTCCTCCAAAGCAACGCAGTTCCTCACCAGCAATGGAACAAAGCTGGATGGAGAACGATTTTGACGAGTTGAGAGAAGAAGGCTTCAGACGATCAAACTACTCCGAGCTACAGGAGGAAATTCAAACCAAAGGCAAAGAAGTTAAAAACTTTGAAAAAAATTTAGACGAATGTATAACTAGAATAATCAATACAGAGAAGTGCTTAAAGGAGCTGATGGAGCTGAAAGCCAAGGCTCGAGAACTACGTGAAGAATGCAGAAGCCTCAGGAGCCAATGTGATCAACTGGAAGATGAAATGAATGAAATGAAGCGAGAAGGGAAGTTTAGAGAAAAAAAGAATAAAAAGAAACGAACAATGCCTCCAAGAAATATGGGACTATGTGAAAAGACCAAATCTATGTGTGACTGGTGTACCTGAAAGTGACGGGGAGAATGGAACCAAGTTGGAAAACACTCTGCAGGATATTACCCAGGAGAACTTCCCCAATCTAGCAAGGCAGGCCAACATTCAGATTCAGGAAATACAGAGAACGCCACAAAGATACTCCTTGAGAAAAGCAACTCCAAGACACATAATTGTCAGATTCACCAAAGTTGAAATGAAGGAAAAAATGTTAAGGGCAGCCAGAGAGAAAGGTTGGGTTACCCACAAAGGGAAGCCCATCAGACTAACGGCGGATCTCTTGGCAGAAACCCTACAAGCCAGAAGAGAGTGGGAGCCAATATTCAACATTCTTAAAGAAAGAATTTTCAACCCCGAATTTCATATCCAGCCAAACTAAGCTTCATAAGTGAAGGAGAAATAAAATACTTTACAGACAAGCAAATGCTGAGAGATTTTGTCACCACCAGGCCTGCCCTAAAAGAGCTCCTGAAGGAAGCGCTAAACATGGAAAGGCACAACCGGTACCAGCCGCTGCAAAATCATGCCAAATTGTAAAGACCATCGAGACTAGGAAGAAACTGCATCAACTAACGAGCAAAATAACCAGCTAACATCATAATGACAGGATCAAATTCACACATAACAATATTAACTTTAAATGTAAATGGACTAAATGCTCCACTTAAAAGACACAGACTGGCAAATTGGATAAAGAGGCAAGACCCATCAGTGTGCTGTATTCAGGAAACCCATCTCACGTGCAGAGACACACATAGGCTCAAAATAAAAGGATGGAGGAAGATCTACCAAGCAAATGGAAAACAAAAAAAGGCAGGGGTTGCAATCCTAGTCTCTGATAAAACAGGCTTTAAACCAACAAAGATCAAAAGAGACAAAGAAGGCCATTACATAATGGTAAAGGGATCAATTCAACAAGAAGAGCTAACTATCCTAAATATATATGCAGCCAATACAGGAGCACCCAGATTCATAAAGCAAGTCCTGAGTGACATACAAAGAGACTTAGACTCCCACACAATAATAATGGGAGACTTTAACACCCCACTGTCAACATTAGACAGATCAATGAGACAGAAAGTTAACAAGAATACCCAGGAATTGAACTCAGCTCTGCACCAAGCGAACCTAATAGACATCTACAGAACTCTCCACTCCAAATCAACAGAATATACATTTTTTTCAGCATCACACCACACCTATTCCAAAATTGACCACATAGTTGCAAGTAAAGCACTCCTCAACAAATGTAAAAGAAGAGAGATTATAACAAACTGTCTCTCAGACTACAGCGCAATCAAACTAGAACTCAGGATTAAGAAACTCACTCAAAACCGCTCAACTACATGGAAACTGAACAACCTGCTCCTGAATGACTACTGGGTACATAACGAAATGAAGGCAGAAATCAAGATGTTCTTTGAAACCAACGAGAACATAGATACAACGTACAAGAATCTCTGGGACACATTCAAAGCAGTGTGTACAGGGAAATTTATAGCACTAAATGCCCATAAGAGAAAGCAGGAAAGATCCAAAATTGACACCCTAACGTCACAATTAAAAGAACTAGAAAAGCAAGATCAAAGATATTCAAAAGCTAGAAGAAGGCAAGAAATAACTAAAATCAGAGCAGAACTGAAGGAAATAGAGATACAAAAAACCCTTCAAAAAATTAATGAATCCAGGAGCTGGTTGTTTGAAAGGATCAACAAAATTGATAGACTGCTAGCAAGACTAATAAAGAAGAAAAGAGAGAAGAATCAAATAGACGCAATAAAAAATGATAAAGGGGATATCACCACCGATCCCACAGAAATACAAACTACCATCAGAGAATACTACAAACACCTCTATGCAAATAAACTGGAAAATCTAGAAGAAATGGATAAATTCCTGGACACATACACCCTCCCAAGACTAAACCAGGAAGAAGTCAAATCTCTGAATAGACCAATAACAGGCTCTGAAATTGTGGCAATAATCAATAGCTTACCAACAAAAAAAGAATCCAGGACCAGACGGATTCACAGCTGAATTCTCCCAGAGGTATAAGGAGAAACTGGTACCATTCCTTCTGAAACTATTCCAATCAATAGAAAAAGCGGGAATCCTCCCTAACTCATTTTATGAGGCCAGCATCATCCTGATACCAAAGCCGGGCAGAGAAAAAACCAAAAAAGAGAATTTTAGACCAATATCCTTGATGAACATTGATGCAAAAATCCTGAATAAAATACTGCCAAACCAAATCCAGCAGCACATCAAAAAGCTTATCCACCATGATCAAGTGGGCTTCATCCCTAGCATGCAAGGCTGCTACAATATACGCAAATCAATAAATGTAATCCAGCATATAAACAGAACCAAAGACAAAAACCACATGATTATCTCAATAGATGCAGAAAAGTCCTTTGACAAAATTCAACAACCCTTCATGCTAAAAACTCTCAATAAATTAGGTAATGACGGGACGTATCTCAAAATAATAAGAGCTACCTATGACAAACCCACAGCCAATATCATACTGAATGGGCAAAAACTGGAAGCATTCCCTTTGAAAACTGGCACAAGACAGGGATGCCCTCTCTCACCACTCCTATTCAACATAGTGTTGGAAGTTCTGGCCAGGGCAATCAGGCAGGAGAAGGAAATAAAGGGTATTCAATTAGGAAAAGAGGAAGTCAAATTGTCCCTGTTTGCAGATGACATGATTGTATATCTAGAAAACCCCATTCTCTCAGCTCAAAATCTCCTTAAGCTGATAAGCAACTTCAGCAAAGTCTCAGGATACAAAATCAATGTACAAAAATCACACGCATTCTTATACACCAATAACAGACAAACAGAGAGCCAAATCATGAGTGAACTCCCATTCACAATTGCTTCAAAGAGAATAAAATACCTAGGAATCCAACTTACAAGGGGCATGAAGGACCTCTTCAAGGAGAACTACAAACCACTGCTCAATGAAATAAAAGAGGATACAAACAAATGGAAGAACATTCCATGCTCATGGGTAGGAAGAATCAATATCGTGAAAATGGCCATACTGCCCAAGGTAATTTATAGATTCAATGCTATCCCCATCAGGCTACCAATGACTTTCTTCACAGAATTGGAAAAAAGTACTTTAAAGTTCATATGGAACCAAAAAAGAGCCCGCATTGCCAAGTCAATCCTAAGCCAAAACAACAAAGCTGGAGGCATCGTGCTACCTGACTTCAAACTACACTACAAGGCTACAGTAACCAAAACAGCATGGTACTGGTACCAAAACAGAGATACAGATCAATGGAACAGAACAGAGCCTTCGGAAATAATGCCACATATCTACAACTATCTGATCTTTGACAAACCTGAGAAAAACAAGCAATGGAGAAAGGATTCCCTGTTTAATAAATGGTGCTGGGAAAACTGGCTAGCCATATGTAGAAAGCTGAAACTGGATCCCTTCCTTACACCTTATACAAAAATTAATTCAAGATGGATTAAAGACTTAAACGTTAGACCTAAAACCATAAAAACCCTAGAAGATAACCTGGGCATTACCATTCAGGACATAGGCATGGGCAAGGACTTCATGACTAAAACACCAAAAGCAATGGCAACAAAAGCCAAAATTGACAAATGCCATCTAATTAAACTAAAGAGCTTCTGCACAGCAAAAGAAACTACCATCAGAGTGAACAGGCAACCTACAAAATGGGAGAAAATTTTCACAACCTACTCATCTGACAAAGGGCTAACATCCAGAATCTACAATGAACTCAAACAAATTTACAAGAAAAAAACAAACCCCATCAAAAAGTGGGCGAAGGACATGAGCAGACACTTCTCAAAAGAAGACATTTATGCAGCAAAAAAACACATGAAAAAATGCTCACCATCACTGGCCATCAGAGAAATGCAAATCAAAACCACAATGAGATACCATCTCACACCAGGTAGAATGGCAATCATTGAAAAGTCAGGAAACAACAGGTGCTGGGGAGGATGTGGAGAAATAGGAACACTTTTACACTGTTGGTGGGACTGTCAACTAGTTCAACCATTTTGGAAGTCATGTGGCGATTCCTCAGGGATCTAGAACTAGAAATACCATTTGACCCAGCCATCCCATTACTGGGTATACACCCAAAGGACTATAAATCATGCTGCTATAAAGACACATGCACACGTATGTTTATTGTGGCACTATTCACAATAGCAAAGACTTGGAACCAACCCAAATGTGCAACAATGATAGACTGGATTAAGAAAATGTGGCACATATACACCATGGAATACTATGCAGCCATAAAAAATGATGAGTTCATGTCCTTTGTAGGGACATGGATGAAATTAGAAATCATCATTCTCAGTAAACTATCGCAAGGACAAAAAACCAAACACCGCATGTTCTCACTCATAGATGGGAATTGAACAATGAGAACACATGGACACAGGAAGGGGAACATCACACTCTGGGGACTGTTGTGGGGTGGGGGGAGGGGGGAGGGATAGCATTAGGAGATATACCTAATGCTAAATGATGAGTTAATGGGTGCAGCACACCAGCATGGCACATGTATACATACGTAACTAACCTGCACATTGTGCACATGTACCTTAAAACTTAAAGTGTAATAATAATAAAATTAAAAAAAAAAGTTAAGTGTACACTCACCAACTGAAATAGCCATTCCACTTCTAGGTATTTATCCAAGAGAAAATAAAGCGTATGCTCATAAAAGGATTTGTAAGCAAGTGTTCATATCTGAATTATTTGTAATAGCCAATACCTGGAAACAACTGCAATATCCAACAATGTCTGAATGGCTACACAAACTGTGGTATATCTATACAATGAGACACTACTGACTGATAAAAAGGCATGAACTATTGATGCATGCAATAATATGGATTAATCTCTCAAAATAGTTATTTTGAGTGAAAGAAGCCACACACAAACAATTACATAGTTTATAACTTCAATTATATAAAACTCTAGAAAATGCAAATAAATCTCTAGTAACAGAAAACAAAGCAATCATTGCCTGGGAGAGCAGTAATAGGAAGGGATAGGATGGAGAAATTACAAAGAAGAAACCAATCTACTCACTATCTTTTAGTTACGGTTTTTCAAAACTTATCGAATTGTACATTTTAGTATAAGCAGTTTATAGTATGTCAAGTATAGCACAATAAAGCTCAGTTTAAAACGTTTTTAAAAAAGTTTTTTAAAATTACAATAACACCCTTATTGAAAAACACAGAACTTTTTCCAAAATTTTCACTGATGTTGGTTTGTGGCATTAACATTTCTGGGTAAAATTTAATGTATGTTATTGTGAGACTAATAAGCAACCCAAATATTTTAGTCCTGATGTGCAATTCTAGAAATTTTGACAGGTCAAGGGAAATGTCTTTGCTTTCAGGGAAGCCTCCTTTTCCCTTCAAATCTACTTGGTGGTTTGGCTGCTTTTTCCTGACACAAATTTGAATAGTCCTGACTGCATATGTGGGAGGTGATACCTGATGATCTTCCTGACAAGTCGTCTCATGCATGGAGCCACCTGATCAAACTATTCCCCAGAAGATGTACATCTGGATCATTTCAGGACACTTACTCGAAATTGTCAATCATTCCAGAATGCCAGAGAAATCTGTTTTTCTAGGATTTAGAGAAGAGACTTCTACTTAATGCCTGTAAGATCTCTTGTTTGGTTCACCTTAAGGTTGAAACCCTGCCTGCGGGTGCACATTTCAATTTTCTGTAGTACTTATGATTAACTTTTAAGAGTTGTTTGGTTTTGTTATTGACAAGGAAACAAAAAACAAACAAAAGAAACTGCACATGTTGAACACTTGATGGGTGTTCAGTTAAATTATTTCTAACAGAATATTTAAGACTCAGTAAATATAGTTATTATTTATAAATGTCAGCACATTTAGATTTTCAACTACATAGCATTTCAATATTCGTCCAGGAGATATATGTATGGATATAGATACATATATAGATATATATATATATCCATATATAGATATATAGAGAGAGATCTATATATAAATCGATATATAGAGAGAGATCTATATATATATCGATATATAGAGAGAGATCTATATATATATCATATATAGAGAGAGATCCATATATATATCGATATATAGAGAGAGATCCATATATATATCGATATATAGAGAGTGATCTATATATATATATCGATATATAGAGAGTGATCTATATATATATCGATATATAGAGAGAGATCTATATATATATAGATCTATATATATAGAGAGAGAGATCTATATATATATAGATCTATATATATATATAGAGAGAGAGAGAGAGAGAGAGAGAACCTAAGCTTTCACAACCTTTTTATCCACATTATAGTACTATGAAGGAAAGATTATTATAAAATGAAGAATTCTATGATGAATTTTATACATTCTTGAATGTACATTAGAGCTTTTAATACTCTGTGGATAAAAAAATATGGAAAATAAAACCAAGAAAGTTATGAGCATATATTATAGATATGTTAGTATTGAAATATATCATTTCAACCTTACCTTTGAGAAGTACTTGAATCCCTCAAAAATATAAATAATTTTTAAGGCAACTTTATTATACATTTCTTATGGTAGAATACATTTACTTTGAGATGGTATTATAAATACACACATGTATGTGTATATTTATTTATACATGTACACACACAGTTAATAATCATTAAATATGGTCTGCTTATATTTTTCATCATGCTTCAAACTTGTTATATTCAGAATTCCCACTTACATAAGTATTTCAGTAATAAAATTGATTTTTATTTTTTACTTTTCATAAGTATGATTTAATTTTACACTATATTATATTTCACATCATGGATTCAGCCCTAGGTAGAATTTAATTGATGCCTATAATAAACTCAGAGTTTTTTATGAGCTAATAAATCCTAATCCTCAAGACAAAATTATAAACAGGACCAACATTCTTGAGTCACCTAATTGTTTTTTTCTGCTAAAAATAATTATCTTTATTTGATCTATAGCCATAAGTGTACCTATATTTATTTATACATACACTCACACACACATTCAAATCCACTTACACAAGCATATATAAACACATTCAACAGCAGAAGGCCAATAGTTATAGTGCTTACTTCTAAACCGAGAAAGCTCCCAAAATAATTGTATTATTTAATCAAGAATTTTAAAAAACTTCTGATTTATTTTCTGGGAAAGAATATAATTATTTATTTCTGTTTGTGGATTTAGATGCTATAGAAAACTGTATAAAGTACTGCTCTTGGTAAAATATTGGTTAATATTCAAAATATTGATAGGATTTTAAAAAACTCTATTTGAGATAACTTACATATTAGGTATTTCATGTGCACAATAGCTATTGCCCTTAATAAACTGATTTTTATGGGCTACAAATTATTAAATATTACTTTTGGATTTGTCCTGTGTTTTATCTTTTGTCAAATGATAATTTATGCCTATAGCCCACTGTTCAGTTTTCAATATAGCATAAAAGGGAGTCAAATGCAAATAAAAACATTCTGATAAAACTTCATTTTATATAGAAAAAAATAGATGAGTGCACGTTTAGAAGTAGGTTGATTTCAAGTCAATATCAAATTTCTAGGAATATACCTATTTAAATTATATATAGACAGTTTTATTTTATTGGGAATAAATTAGGTGGAACAACCCAGCATGAAGACAGGGATAAATGTTCTCTGAAGATATTATGAGCACCTTTCTAGAATTCTTCCTATAACACAGCCTTATTATCAAATGAGAACTTCAAGCTAACTTAACAGCTATGGGTACACAAAGGCATACAGACTGGTATAAGGAACATTGAAGACTCAGAGGGGGAAGAGTAGGAGGGGAGTGAAAGATGAAAAATAATATACATACTGACTACAATGTGCAGTACTCAGGTGACAGGTGCACTAAAATCTGACTTCACCACTATACAATTCATCCATATAACGAAAAACCACTCGTACCCCCAAAACTATTGAAATAAAATATATGTATGTGTGTGTGTCTATGTGTATAATTTTTAAAAGCATACCTTTACATATTTAAATGTTTCTCATATTTTCATTATAAATAAGTAATATATGGCAGTTTCTCTCTACATTTCAGAACTCTCAAACATAGTGATGTTTACAAAGAAAGATTCTTACCACAGTTGATATTGAAAACTCTTTTCAGTCTCACTTATTGATGTGGTTTGGCTCTGTGTCTGCACCCAAATATCATCTTGAGTTGTGATCCTTAGTGTTGGAGGAGGGTCCTGGTGGGAGGTGACTGGATCATGGGGGTGGGTTTTTTTATATGCTGGTCTTGTGATAGTGAGTGAGTTCTCAGGAGATCTGATGGTTTAAAAAGCATGTGGCACTTCCCCCTCACTCTCTTTCTCTCCAGCTCCTCAATGGGAAGATGTACCTTGCTTCCTTTTCACCTTCCACCAAGATTGTAAGTTTCCTGAGGCTTTCTAGTCATGCGTCCAGTTAAGCCTGCAGAACTGTGAGTCAATTAAACCTCTTTTCTTCATAAATTACCCAGTCTCAGGTTGTTCTTTATAGCAGAGTGAAAATAGACTAATACAAAAAATTGGTACCAGAGGAGGGGGCACTGCTATAAAGATAGCTGAAAATGTGGAAGGGACTTTGGAACTAGTTAATGGGCAGAGCTTGGAACAGTTTGGAAGGCTCAGAAGAAGACAGGAAGAGGTGGAAAAGTTTGGAAATTCCTAGAGACTTGTTGACTGGTTTTGACCAAATTACTGATAGTGATATAAACAATGAAGTCCAGGCTGAGGTGATCTCATATAGAGATGAGGAACTTATTGGGAACTGGAGTAAATGTCACTCTTGCTACGCTTTAGCAAAGAGACTGGCAGCATTTTTCCCCTACCCTAGAGATCTCTGGAACTCTGAACTTGAGAGAGATGATTTAGGGCACCTGGCAGAAGAAATTTCTAAGGAGCAAAGCATTCAAGATGTATCCTGGCTGTCTCTAAAAGTATATGCACATAGGTGTGAACAAAAAGATTGTCTGAAACTGGAACTTACATTTAAAAGGGAATCAGAGTATAAAAGTTTGGAAAATTTGCAGCCTGGTCATTTGGCAGAAAAGAAAAACCCATTTTGGGGGGAGAAATTTAAGCCTGCTGCAGAAATATGCATAAGAGGAGCCAAATATTAATAGCCAAGACAATGGGGAAAATGTCTCCAGGGCATTTCAGAGACCTTTACAGCAGCCCCTCCTATCACAGGCTCAGAGGCCTGGAGGGAAAAATGGTTTCATGGGCCAGGCCCAGTGCCCTACTGCTCTGTGCAGCCTCAGGACTTTGTGTTCAGCATTCCAGCCACTCCAACTCCAGCCGAGGCTAAAAGGGGCCAAAGTACACCTTGGGCCATGGATTCAGAGGGTGCAAGCCCAAAGCCTTGGCAGCTTCCATCTGGTGTACTGGGCACTGCCCAGTGGAGCTGTGAGAAGAGGGCCACTGTCCTCCAGATTCCAGAATGGTAGATCCACCGACAGCTTGCTCCACGCACCTGGAAAAGTCACAGGCACTAAACACCAGCCTATGAAATTAGCCAATGGGGCTTCACCCAGCAGAGACCCAGGGACCCAAGGCCTTGGGAGCCCACTCTTTGCATCAGCATGCCCTGTATGTGAGAGATGGAGTCAAAGTAGATTATTTTGGAACTTTAAGATTAGCGACTGTCCTATGGGGTTTCAGACTTGCATGGGGCCTGTAGCTCCTTTGTTTTGGCCAATTTCTCCAATTTGGAATGGGAGCATTTACACAATGACTGTACATCCATTGTATCTTGGAAGTAACTAAGTTATTTTTGATTTTACAGGCTCATAGGAAGAAGGGACTTGCCTTGTCTCAGATGAGTCTTTGGACTTAGACTTTTGGGTTAATGCTGGAATGAGTTAAGACTTTCGGGGACTGTGGGGATGGCATGATGTGTTTTGAAATGTGAGAAGGACATGAGATTTGGGAGGGGCCAAGGGCAGACTGATAACGTTTGGCTCTGTGTCCCCATCCAATTCTCATCTCGAGTTGTGATCCTTAGTGTTGGAGGAGAGACCTGTGGGAGATGACTGGATCCTGGGGTGGATTTCCCCTATGTTCATCTCATGATAGTGAATAAGTTCTCATGAAATCTGGTGGTTAAGAAAGCACGTGGCACTTCTCCGCTTGCTACCTCTCTCTCTCCTTCTCCACCATGAGAAGATGTGTCTTGCTTCCCCTTTGCCTTCTGCCATGATTGTAAGTTTCCCAAGGCCTCCCAGTCTTGCTTCTGGTTAAGCTTGCAGAACTGTGAGTCAATTAAACCTTTTTTCTTCATAAATTACCTGGTCTCAGGTAGTTTTTTTATAGTGTGTGAAAACAAACTAATACCCCTCTCTATGGACTCACCTACCTTATTTAAGAACAAAATATCTAATAGTAGAAGAACTTATGTCATATCACAATGGAGTAGTAATCCATGGTCATAAAAATGATACAGTAGGCTAGGCGTGGTGGCTCACACCTGTATTCCCAGCACTTTGGGAGCCTGAGGTGGGTGGACCACGTGAGGTCAGAGTTCGAGACCAGCCTGGCCAACCTAGTGAAACCCCATCTCTACTAAAAATACAAAAAATTGGCTGGCTATGGTGGCATGCGCCTGTAGTCCCTGCTACTCAGAGATTGAGGCAGGAGATTTGCTGGAACCCAGGAGGCAGAGATTGCAATGAGCCAATATCACACCACTGCACTCCAGCCTGGGCAACAGAGCGAGACTCTGTCTTGGAAAAAAAAGAAAAAAGATACAGTAATCTTTCACTATTGATTATTATTTCACATTAATCTCATATGGTCCAATAAGGAGAGTTTATAAACTGGCAAAAAAATAAAAATAAAGCAAATTTTGGCAAAGAAAAATGAACCCAAGAATTGGAATGGACTATTAACAGTCATAGTGTTTTCCTTTATGTTGATAAAGGTATTTTGGAATTAGAGAGTCATTTTACAACCTTGTGAATATACTAAAAGCTACTGACTTATACACCTTAAAATGATGACATTTATGGTTTGTGAAATATATGTAAGTTTTTAAAAGATGAAACTACTTTGAAAAACAAAAGTCTTATGAATATGGTACTTTAAGCATGAACTTAGTTTTTAATCTAATATGACTGCCATGGTGTATTAAATATATTTGTTTCAAGAGTATTCATGATAGTTCACTTGAGAATTTTTATAGCAACTCATTTAAAATCTTTGTTAAGTAATACCAACATCTCAGTCATCTAATCTTTGGTATCTGTTGATTGTCTTTTCTGATGCAAGTTGATTGTCTCACATTTCTTTATATGCTGGAATATTTTGAATATTATATCAAGAGACTCTGAGTCTTGTTTAAATCCTACAGAAAAAGTTGGTATTTAGTTTTAGCCTTCTATGGCCATCAGTCCCAATATAAGTTTAATTTTTCGTGTATTTACACTGTTATTCAGATCTGTCCCATGTGTGTACTACTTAGTGGTAAGTCTGGGACCCATCTTCTCATTTCTAAACATTTTTGTGCTAAATAGGATTAGATTTATGTATGTGCAGTTTGGGGATGAGCCCAAAGGTTTATAAACAACTTTATGGTGTCACTTTCCCTCTTGTTCTCCATGGCAGCCCCAGTAATGTTTCTCCTGCTTCTTTTTGATTGTCCAGCTATAAACCACCTACTTTCATAATTCTACCATGCCTGGGGCTAATTAGTTGGACGATCAAAAGTGAGAAAGAAAGGCAATTGAGTTTGGATACATTATATTGACGCAACAGATCCACTACACGGAGATGAATGTTTTCTACATTCAGAGCTTTGGCTCCAACAGGCCTCCATTGCTGACTGATGTCAATGTCACTGATCTCTTCACCATGGGATTTCCTGGTGACTGAAGCATGAGAAAGCATAGAAAAAGAAGAGAAAGAAAGTCAAAGGATTTACCCTCATTCTTTCTGAGTTTTAGAAATTCCCTTTTGCGCTCATACATGCAGTACTCTCTATCTTTCTCTCTGCCTGCACTACAATGCTCACTTCCAGGTTTCAGGCTTTGTTGAATTTTAGGCTGGGAGAGACCTGGAAGAAAAAAAAGATAAACTCACCACTAGTTCAATGATGCTCCAAATTCTGGTGTTTTTCTCTGATCCACTTGTTGCTATTTGCTTTTCAAGTTCTCAAATAGCTAGGCCATGAATTCTCTCCTGGTTTTATAGTTGAGTTCAGTGGAAGTGAAAAGGGGTTTGCGTTAACTCCGTCTTAGCTGGAATGGGAACTCTGTAAGGCATATAATATGCAAATATTATTTAAACAATACATAAGGCATGCAATTTATAAGTAGTAATTAGAAAGAGTTATCTTGCCTCAAATTCTTAAAATATTTTATTAAGACATTGTAAAAAGAATGAAAATAATTGATGACCATCAGTTTACAGTTTCCAAGTTTTGCTTGATCAAACTTCTTTCTCAAATTATAGAAAATCAGATAAAATTTTAAATAATAAAAACACTGTAAACAATATTTATTGATGTTTTGACCTATGACCTAAGCTTGGCGAAATGGTTTAAATGTGTCCCCTCAGAAAGCGTATGTTAAAAACTTAATCACCAATGAAACAGTGTAAGGAGGTGAGGTCTAGTGGGAAGCATTTAGGTCATGAGAGCTCCACCTTCATGAATAGAAAACTGCTGATAATAAAAGAGCTTCAGCCTGGAAGTTTGATCTCTTGCTCTTTCTCACTTTCTCCTTGCCCTTCTACCCTGGGATGATGCAGCAAGAAAGGTTTCACCAAATGTCAACTCCTTGATCTTGGACTTCCCAGCTTCCAGGACCATGAGCTAATAAATTTCTGTTTGTTATAATTTACTCAGTCTGGAGTATTCTGTTGTAGCAGCACAAAACAGACTAAAATACTTGGCAATGTAGAAATATATAGAAATCTAAAATAGGATATATGCCCTCAAAAAACTTTTTAAACTTATCAGGAAAACTAAATATAAACTAGTAAAAATTTATGCTACAGCAAAAGAGTAAAATAATTTAGGATAACAATGGGAAGAAAAGAGGAAGGCAATACATGTCTAAATTGACAAGAAACTCTCAAAGTCAAAAAAGATACTATGTACTCTTGTGGGGAAAGAGAGATCTTAGCTGGGTCTACAAGAACAGCCAGAATGTATACTGGTAGTAGAGAAGACAGGAAATAATTCTAGGTGGATAGTGCTGCATGAACAAAGTATGACAAGAGAAAATATAAAAATAGATAAGCCAATTTGCCTGGAGATAATGGCTTATGAAAAAAAGTAGGTAACTATGGTGAAAAACAATCGTCTATGAATGTAAAGCTCTAAAGTATAATTTTGAGTCTACACTTTTTTCTTAGGCATTTTTATATCTAAATGCTATGTAATTTGGCTTAATAAATTTAAACAATGTATTTTCAATTGCTTGGCACTAAATGTTTTTTGCTTTTGCTGGGGCAAGGCCCATTGCTCGGAGCGCTCACATGGACAAGGGGTAATGAATAGCAAGTTTTGCACAGGGATAATATACAGTATCATCTTTCTGTTTCTGGTGACAGAGTTCAGAGAACAGGAAGTCAATTTGGCAGCTTCAGCACAGCCTTGCCAACAATAAGCCTCATGTAGTAGGACAGTCCCTGCATAAAAGCAGGCTAATTCTAGGGTATGAAAAAGAAATCTCAAGAATCACCTGAGAAGAAAGCTGCTCTGACAAACTACAGAAATAAATTATGCCCTTTGACGTATCATGCCAGCTACACTCGGAAACAGGGATATTTTAGTTATGAAGGAACAGAGTTTGTTGATAAAGATTGTTTAGGTTTTCAGAGACATAGCTTGGGTCCTACGGCACCCAAGAACTGTGGTATCTAGATTGTATGCTACACCATGTTGTGGCAGATATGTTTAATTTGGAGAGGCATGTTGCTCGTAGATTTCCCACTATCATGTTCTTATTCTTCAATCCTGATGCTGAGATTAACCCAGTTTCGTTGATCAGTTTTTCCTTTCCTCTATCCCCACTTCTCTTTCTCTCTTACTTTTCCAATAACCTATACTCTCTGTAATACCTTCTTACAGAAATACTGCCCAGTCTTATAATGATGCATTCTCCAACCCACTGGAATGTAAGACCATAAAGGCATAGAACACATCTTATCCATCTCTGTATCACCAGTGTACACAATTACTAGATGGTCTACTTTAACAATTATGACTAGAAATGAAGTAAATCAATCCTTAATACACAAAGCAAACTACGTGCTTTGTTCTATGATGATAATCTCAGAAAAGAAAAAATCGAATGAAAAAAATTAAGTGATTGAAATTTTAAACAAGGACTAAAAAACACATTGTGATAAATAACAAAAGCAAAATCCCTAAACATTCATTGTAGGTGACCATGCCAGATATACTGTTTGCATGTTGTATCCCTTTTATTGATTATGTGACAAAAAATAGCAAATTCATTCCCATCCAAATTTACCAACCTCTACTTGGTATGATTATTACAGCGCATTTTGTGGAACTGTGTCAGTTTGTGACACTAAATTCCAAGGCAAATCCTATAGAACTTTGAACAATACCTTACTGTGTCTGACAACTTTTAAACTTGTGCTTTTAATTTTAGCACAACCATATTTAGAACGTTGGTTTAAAAACTTGGCTTTTCTCTGTCCCCATGATTACAGCCTGCAAAGTAATCACAGTCCTTCTCCAGCTTGTTCCTCTGCTCACTGTGCACCTTCATTCAGGTATCAATTGATTTCTAATGAGCTATTAGTTCTATGTGGCTCTGAAGACAATTAGAATCAACATTGTTTAAACTAAAAGGCAATAATCACTATTCATATAGACATATGTGTGTTTAATTCTTTACTGGCCACCCACTTTCAAATCTTAGCATGATAGCAACATTTCTCATACACTTTTGTCTCTAGCATCTTCATAGCAACTAGCATTCTAATTTCTTGACTTTTTTTACTTCTATTTCCCAGTGGGAAATCCAATCTGGTGATATAGTCAGTGACAAAGAAAGGGCTAATTAGCAGATGAATGCAATTAGTATTTACCTCAAATGTTTTCAGGTAACTTCTCTTTCTGACATACATAGTTACAGTATATGTCAGCATTTCTAATTTTACACAACATATACTCAACGAAAACATTAAAACGCTGAAGGAAAAGACCACAAATCTAAACAATTCCGTGTTAGTATTAAAAAGGATGAGAAATTCGAGCCTTTTCTCCAGCACAGAAGGTGCATACCTGACCTCTCTGCTCAGCTGGTGATGGCCTTCTCTCAGTCTCCAGAGGAAGTAAAACCTCTTCTCTTCCATGGAGCCATCTCTGTGCCCTTTTGCTATATCACCATACTCATGCTGAAGTCCAAATTTTCTTCACCAGACTTTGACAAGTGATCACCAATTTTTCTTGGTTCTATTGCATTGTTGTCTGTTACATAATTCTTGTTTTTCATATACTGTATACTTAGCCTTCTCCAGCTAGACTTGAAATGACTTGAAGAGAAAGACTATCATTTGTTTTCTGCATATATCACCGTACCGAAAAATACTGCCTTATGTTTTGTAGGCCCTCAATAAACACTTGCTGACTTAGGATCTAAGTATCTCAAGCACCTAACAGTGATAGGGAAACGGACTGATGGATGGAGACATGGAATGACTGATGAATGGATGGAGGAGTCATAGACATCAGAGTAAAAGGGAACCTAATAATTATGGTCTGATTCAGGCACTTCATTTTTCAGATGAGAAAAGTGGGACCCAAAAAAGAAGAAATGACCTCCATTAAGGAAAACACTACTTAACATTGCAATTTTTATTTTGTATTTGCTGACTCATCTCAATGTAGTGATTCTCAAATCGTGTTCTCTATCCCTTCCACTAATTTTTCGCCTTCTCTGTCTCTGTGTACTTCATTGGGATTATTGCAAGTCTCCGCATACAGCAAGTGCTCAATACTTATAAGAATTGTGGTGGAAATATTTGTTTTTAATCTCTCCCACATATCATACATTTGCTGGGGAAAAACAGATGACTGCCCTTTCTTTGAGTTCTGTACTTCTCCCTGCTTCTCACGTGATTATGATCAGAATTGATAATGAGAGTGGCTCCATCATTCTGGGCTTGTGACTCTAGTCAGGTTTATTAGACCTGCTTTTCCAAATATTTTTTCAAATTAAAACTGAGATGAGAGGTTATTTACCTGAGGGCAGAGTTAGGAAGATGTGAGCCCAGGAAGAATAGGCAGCCTTCTTTGTAGCCTGGGGGAGAAAGTTAAATAATGAGAATAAAATCTACATTTAGAGAGAAGCAAAACAAAGACCAGAGAAGTGACAAAACATTTAGTGAATGCCAAGCAGTCTGCCATAGTTCTACAGACCATCTTTTTTAATACCCACAAGAAATTTTATGAGCAAGGCCATTTTATGAGCTAGCCTATATGGTACCTTTGTGATTTTTAGAAATGCATTTTTTTTAACTCCAGGCAGAGAAAGTCTTGTGCCTGGATGCATGTCTTGGTGAATATAAGGCAGGCTGGATTTCAGTCCACAATAACCCCTCAGCAGGTACTTTGTGCAGTGCACAGCCTGCACAAGGGTATAGTGGCTATAAGTAAAGTTAGGCATATTATTTCCATTTTATGGATGAGAGAATTGAGGTTCTTCTATGTTAGGTAATGCTTCTTAAAAATACAGAGAGTTTAAAGAAATGCTTGTTCCCATATTTTGTAACAGAGCTAGACACTTACCTGAACCAAAGGTTTGTGTACCTTTCATCTTATCTAAATGTTTGCTTATCTGTGCTTATTATTGTGCTTGCTCTCTTCCTCCTTCTCTCTCTTACTCTCTCTCTCTCTCTCTCTGCAGGTATATGTATACATCTACTCTCACCTCCACTCTCATTACTCCAATGGCCCATGGTAGAGGCACAGTCAGAAAAGACCCTAGTCTCTCTATTTGCATGGGGCTACTCAAGCCAATGGAAAATGCCAGCAGGTGTTTTGAAATATGCAGGTACATATCAACAAAAATATAATATGTTACTTCTAATAAGCATAAATTGATGTTGCTTCTTCTATCCTTAGTCTTTTCACAATTTCCATTTGAAAACAGGGTAGAGATAGGGCCAGGAAAGATAGCCCGCGTGTGTGCACACACACACGCACACACACAAGCCCCTTCCAAAATTATGAGAAAGCATACCAGCAGAGCAAAGAGCTTCAAGTATCAGGGTGCACAGGGTTGGAGATTTTCAGTTCTGCCAAATGAGTCTAAATTCAATGGCAACATAAAGAGCTAAATCTGTTGGGTGAGTTATACTTTACCTGGATAAATTAGATGTGCTTGGGGGAAGTATTCATTCTTTCAAGTTGGTAGGACAAATTTCATGCATTGGGACAATTACTTACCAAATACTATAGGCCTAAAAGAGATAACACAGTTTCTAAAGCAGCTGCATCTCATTGACAGTATAGCTTACAAAAAATCATTGATCAAGGGCCTTTTGGTACACCATTATGGCTATACTCACATTGTGAAAAGAGAATGGAATGAGACCAGATTCTATCCTCCAGCAGTTTGTAATCAAAGCATAAAGCAGAGCCTACTTTTCAGAAGCAATGGAGCACTAGGCACATTTTCAGGAAATAATTATGCCCAGGGATAAAATGTAGATATCCAGTTACCAAACTGAGAAAGGATGTGGAGACTTGACTTCAGAAATAAGAAAAAAAACTTGAACTTTTAAACTGGTGGAATAAAGGCAAAGCAGGGAAATTTGATATATATGTGCAAGATGTGGTCCACAGCCCAGGGCAGGACTGAGTTTACAGGAAAGATGTCTTGAGAACATTGATATGAGGAGCAGGCTACCAGGCTGGTAGCTCTAATTGAACAAAGACGTGACTTCAAGGAATTTTCATTCCCTGGGGAAGCCAGACATATACATAATTAACTGCATTGTGTAATTGAAATGTGTTGTATCAGTACTTCTCAAAATTTAATGCACATAAAAATTGTTGGGAATTTTTTTAAGGTAGATTCTGATCCAATAGGTCAGGGATGGTTACAAGAGCCTGCATGTCTAATTATCCCAGCTGATGTAGACACTGCTGGTCTGTGGATCTGGTGGCAATACAGGAAATTGTAGACATAGGAAAGTACTATGAGAATGTACAGTAAGAAATGTTCATGGAAGACAATTCTCAGAATATAAGAACCCTGAGCTAAGCTCTGGAAAATGTGAACCAAGAAGATTTGGGTTTTGTAATAAGCTCCAACAAACTGGTGAGCAAAAACTAGATATACATCGAGGCGCACCAAATACTTGTTACTAGAAGCTTTCATGTTAATTTGATCACAAGTATAAAAAATACAACAATAGCCACAATGAAAAAGGAAAGGCCATGGGTACATCTCTTTCAGAATACTAAATTGTAAAACGTTTGTAATTTTACAATCTTGGAAATGTAAACTCCAATTTGTTTTTCAAAATAAGAGTTATTGTAATGTGAACTCCAAATTTTCATGTTTGTCCCTTCTCTGAGTAAGCCAAGGGGATTGTGTTTTCATTCTGCTTTTATTTTGCTTGCCTGTTAGGAGAAGCAAATTAAGGCCAAAGACTTTGTTTCCATTGACTCAAGCACCAAATGACCTGTTTCAAGATGAGAGTAAACAGTGGTCATGTAGACAGCCTTTAACGATGCAGCAGGTGTTGACACCTGTAGCTTCTTAATCCCAGCCAAGATAATTGCCTCTCTCTCAAGGCAGCTGGCTCAAATCAGCCATTGTCCCCCCCCCCATTACTGAAACTATTTGGAGATGTTAAGTTATGACTTTCCCTCAGGTAATACAGGAATAGAGAGGAGATTTGGCTGCCAGGAGGCCACTTTGGTCAACAGTGCATGCGGTTTAAGCCACACCCCTCGTATTTTGGCAGCCAAGCCTAGAATACAGCACCTGGACAGCAGGGTCTTTAGCCAGACAACCTCAGCCAGCAAAGGGCACCACCTGCCAATGGCTACATCTAGAATTGGCTAGAGGAGAAGAGCTGTGTGGGAAGGAGAGCTAATAACGCATTATCAGATTGGAAGTTATTAGCATCATTAAGATCCTCTACTAAATTTGGATATAATAAATTTGAACCTGCAATTGATTAAGTAATTATATTTTAGGGTTTAAGGTGTGTATGTGTGTGCATGCAGGCACATGGGTGAGTGCTCATGATGCAAGAGTAAAAATTTCTCCTGTACCCTAACAAACACACACACACACACACACAGTTTTTTCAGGTTGTAAGCACTACAAATAGGTTCTCATTACACTGGAGATTAACAGATGCTCATTACCATTTATCAAATTAGGCATGAGAAGTGCAAACTGCTAGGACATTAGCTCTTCCTAATCACTGTGCCCTCACACTTCAGAAACACTGCCCTGTCTCCCATATTGCAAAATATTCTATTTCAATCTCCACTCCAAGTCCAAACAAAAACCTTTACATATAAAGCCTGTGTTTCTGAGAGAATGTTAAGCCAGCTTTTAAATGAGAAAACAATAGAGTAATAGGCAATCATAAGCTTTAAATGTTGAAATGAACTGCTGGAGGTCAAATAGTTCTGCTAGCCTTCAGGAAAGAGAGTATCTAAATAATTCTGTACAGATGGGTACTCATTCCAATTTTTAACATCTCCAGGGGAAGAAACTCTGCCTTTTCACTTGGTTAACTTATTCTAATGTTATTTTTTAATGTCAATTTTTCATTTATTTAGTCTATTTCAACCATTTTTAATAAAACAGATACTCGCTATGTCCAGATTTATATATTTAATTTAGGACTCCCAAAATTGGGGGTTATGACACTCAAAAATGTGTTATATATTAACACTTATTAAATGTATTATTTTCTCTATATTACATACAATTAACAGAAATTATAGTTACAGGTAGTTCATATATGAATAGTGAAAGCTTCCCATATGCTGAGGATTTTCTCAGTTTGTTCTATCAAAGCATTCATCCAAAAAATGTCAAAATATCATTAAAATCCCTCTTTACCACAACAGCCCTTCGAGGGATTTTTTTTAACCTGCTTTTTTATCCCCTCAATTGTCATGAAACAAAGTGTACATTTGGAGATGGCCTAGGTAGTCGAGAAAGTGGGAAAAGGGAATTTGCTGTGCTTTTTGACAACTCTATCTGTTAGATATAGGTGGGCTAATTTTTTTCCCTTTCAAGCAAGATATGTACTGTATAATGTCTCTGCAAAATTTTAAAATAACAAGCTCTGAATAAGAAATTGGAACAGTGTTGCAGCTCTGAGCTTTATCACGAACTTTCAAGAACATGCAGGAAGCCTAATGTCAATTATTTTCCCCAAAGACACAAAAATAGCAAAACAGCAGACATGGCAAAATAACCTATGTTATATGCTGTCAGAACCATATGATAAGACATTACTATCATCAGCAAAAGCCCCAGACTTCCCCAGCTGCAGTCTAAGGATGAATGTTTCTAAAATATACACCATGGGCCTCCAGAGTTGGAAAAGTCTTGGAGATGCTTCTAATTTGCCTGTGGAATATTGTTCCTTAATCTGTCTCCACACAGATTGGGACACACCTAGTGATGGTTGCTCATCAAATATCTGAATAGGTAGCTAAGATACCATAGATACAAATAAATACTAAAGATCATTTAGATCAACCTTTAATTTTGCAACTGGGGAATTAAGCTGCATAGATATTTAGGAACGTGCTCAGGGACATATTTTGAACTCAAGTTTTTAAAATCTCAGATCAAGGCTGAATTCGAGTAAATCAAGAAAGAAAATATATTATTAAATTAAAATTTTATTTCCAGAAGACACAAATAAGGCAGAAGAGAGAGGGAAAGATATAATAGCAAGTTAACTTTAATGTTTTTTCGTTTTGTTTTTTTTGAGATGGAGTCTCACTCTGTCGCCCAGGCTGGAGGGCAGTGGCGCGATCTTGGCTCACTGCAACCTCTGCTTCCCGGGTTCAAGCGATTCTCCTCCCTCAGCCTCCCGAGTAGCTGGGACTACAGGCGCATCCCACCATGCCCAGCTAACTTTTTATATTTTTAGTAGAGACAGTGTTTCACAGTGTTAGCAAGGATGGTCTCTATCTCCTGACCTCATGATCCATCCGCGTCGGCCTCCCAAAGTGCTGGGATTACAGGCATGAGCCACCACACCAGGCCAACTTTAATGTTTAAATATTAAGGAACGTGTACAATACAAGTAAAAAATTGACTATGAAATCACAACATGGGGCTCGAGGCTTCGCTCTGCCACTATGTAAGCAAATTCACTGGGCAAGTCCTTTTTCTGATCTTGAAAATTACAAGGTTAGAGTGGACTGTTTGGAGTTCCAGAATAAGTAATTCTTGAGCTTCATTGCTTGTACTTGCTTTCACTGTGTTCACCTATAATAAAGCATAGTTCTTTTCCAGATTCTTTAGTCATTCCTTTTTCTCTTCTTGGTCTCTTAAATTTTGAGCTTTCCCTGAAGTCAGCCATTGGCCTTTTATTTTCTTATGTTTCTATTTAAACTGTGTCAACAACTCTTCTTGCTTTAATCATAATCCATACACATCTGATTTCCTAATTCCGTACTGATTAATAAGATTTTTGTCAAGTCTGCCTTAAAAATGCTCAAGAATATTCTTTTCTATTCTCATATTTATGCAGTCTTAGTCCCAAAGTTTCAATATCCCTTAAAGATTTCAAAGTTTTCCCTGATAATCTCTCTGTCTTCAGTCTGTCTTCCAATCCATCCGCTCTATGTCTATCAAGGTCTTATTTTAAAATATAATGATCATTTCTTATTTTACATACCCCAATTTCAAACTCAAATTTATCTCTCCATTGAAATTACATTAACAAGAACATGCCTAATACTTTTTCTAGTTTAATTTTCTACATTTTTCTCCATATTCTGTGTCCGCACCAACCTCTCCAAGGAATTTGCTCTTAAATAACTAGCCATTTTTCCTATCACTACTGATAACGAAATTAAACTAAATGAATCTTCGAAAGCTGTGAATTCCAACAGGGTGTGGGTTCTATCTCAGTCATTGTTATACATGTTCAGAGCCTAGCACAGCATCTGGCACATAGTAGGAACTCAATAAATGTCTGTTGAATGAATTCAGTATTATTGAATGAATACCAATTAAATTGCTATTAATTGGTAAGGCAAAATATAAAGAACATGGGACAATATTATGCAGAAGATTTTTAAGTGTTGAGCACTAAGAATGTAAAATGAAAATTAGCTTTTTAAATGTTTGATTTTGTTCTGATGCAAGCTTTGGTATCAAATAGAAATAGAACTATAAATATAAATCTCTGATTCACCTATCTATGTACTCTTCTGTCCTAAAATCAGACAGAAAAAAATTATAAGTCTCTACAGGAAGACACTGATACAGCTCTGCTGAATTCTTAGTGTTGGACCAGCATATATAGCTCTGTGTGTTAGCTCTCCTAAATTATAAATCCTGCCTGGGGTCTTGATTATTCAGATATCAAGGGATCCATCTACTGCTTCTACATTATAACATGTTAATCCAAAGCCAATTTTAAATTTCTTATATTTATTTTGCATGTGTTACATTTTTAAGGTGTTTTAAACATTTTAAATCTGTGGACGGCTACATATTTTTATACAATTTTCTCTGACTTCAAGGGCATTTATGTTTCTTGGGTTGTTATCTAACATCCCCAGTTAGCCCCTTACACAATTCAGTGGACATGTGGGCTATATATTTGAGGTAGTAAATCTTAGGCCATCTGGTTTGGATATTCAGGATATCTTAGTAGTGAGCTATACTTGCAAAATAATTTTTTCAAAATGAGAGTTACTAAGGCTATAACTAGCTATGTATATCTCACAAATTTGATGCCTTTTCCCAAGCTTTTGTTGTGTGTTTCAGAGCAATTATCTAAGAATGAAAGGTTTCAATTGGGGAACTTTTTCATTTATGTTTTTATTCTCTCATTATTTCACAAGTATATGTATTATTTATCCAACAAACTGCAATATTTGATCTTCTGATTTTCTCAGGATTTCCTTTTGACACAGAAACATCTATTCTGGGAAATGGCTCAGTAGATAAATTCATTGCTAATTAACTGTGGATGAGTTGACCATTAATTGAGTAGTAAGCTATATAAGATTTCTAAGTTTTCACAATTCCCTGGCATTTCATCTCCCTTGCTATAAAATTTTTGAAGGAAAGGACCATATTTCATTCATTTTACAAATATGTATGAATGTCTTCTATGTGTTAGCTACCATGCTAAGCTTTAAAAATGGGACATTTGACAAAACAATGGCATCTTCACTTATCTCTTTATTCTGTTTATAGCTTTGAAAACTATTATTACAATTGACAGCAGGCTTTTCAATAACTAAGAATAACAAAGGTCCATCTGGCATATTTCTCTACAGTGAGGTTAACACTTCTTTCGTCTCTCTCTTCCTCTTCTTTTCCACAGCTCTTCTTACTGTGGAGGGAAAACCCACTGTTCTGTCTTACTGACTTCTAGTCACAAACATTCAGAGACAGAAAACTTGTAAACCAGTAGAAAGGCAATTACCAAATGTTTAATAAGCAACTGTTATATGTGCTTCATTCATTTACTATTAAAATGCTTGTTGAGCGTATACACCAGTACAGGCAGTATCCCATAGTTAGGTTGAAGGTAAGCAAATATAAAGTGAAGAAGTCCTGTAGTCAAAACCTTTTAAGTTTGTTTGAGTCTATTTTTTCAGTCTACCAACTGGAGACCAATAGCCTGAATGGTGTCTAATTACTACCACACCCAAGTCCTCCAAGCAGAACTGGATGCATTCTTAGGCCTGTCCAGTGGGTCAGTTTTAATAACCTTCAATTTAAAGAGAAGGAAAAGGTATGCAAAAAAGTAAAATCTTCTCATCTGTACTCTGGCCTTTGGGATGAAATGTCAAGGGATTATTAATGCTGCCTCATTTAATGATTAGAAACCTAATTACCTGGAATGGAGGGCTGCATTAGGAAAGTCTGGGAGCAGAAAGAATCTTTCCTATCATAAAGTGCTGCCACCCCCTCTTCCTGGGGATCATCAGTGCTGATTTTTTGTCATGTGAGGGTCAAACATGTTGAGATGACGTAGCATGTTTCATTTAGGATATTCTTCATCAGTGCATTGGGCTTGATCCTGCTTTAGTTTTCTTAATATTCTTCATGCTCTGAGAAAAAGAAAGTTTTGGGGTTTAATAACAATTGTGAAAGCTCAGTAAAACGAAAATCTGTTTCCAGGTCCCTCAGCTCCCCTAGAGCAAGACAATATTGCTTTTGGCTAATTATGTAATACTGTTTTCTTTGTGCTATCCTCCTGTTGAAGAAATGACAATGACCTGCCACCACTGAGTACATCACGTTCAAATTCATGCACTTCATATTTGTGGCCTTTGCACAACCTGGACCCACTCTGCCAATCCTGATTATCTTTTGTCACACACACTCTACTTTAGAAATCCCATCATTTTTGTTTTCAAGAGACTTGTGGCAAAAATTTGTCTCTGTGTTCCTGCTTCTTGTAACTGAATATAGTTTGAATGCCTATAACAGTCTTTGTATGTTTCACAAATTTGAGTACTAAATTATTTATGGTCTCCTATCCTTTCCTCATTGCTTTGTGTGTGAAGAAGACTTCGGGTCTAGAATGAGATCAAATGTAAAGTGCCATAACACTCAGTACTAGAACAAGCTCCATTGTATTTCGTCTATGTGGTCTAGTCACGTTACTTTGTAACTTTAAACCTCAGATTCTCTTAAGAGATATTCCTTCTAGGGCAATGAATGTACATGTACAACTTTCAGACTGAATCATGGACCACTGAAGATTCAGGGCAAGTTTCCCTTTGCTTTATATTTTTCAGAGCAAACAATACGTGTTTAATAAATAATTATTGGCTGGGGGTGGTGGCTCACACCTGTATCCCAGCACGTTGGGAGGCTGAGACGGGCAGATCACGAGGTCTGGAGTTCAAAACTAGGCTGGCCAACATAGTGAAACCCGTCTCTACCAAAAATACAAAAATTAGCTGGGCATGGTGGCAGGCATCTGTAGTCCCAGCTCCTTGGAAGGCTGAGGCAGGAGAATCGCTTGAACCTGGGAGGCAGAGGTTGCAGTGAGCCGAGATCACACCACTGCACTCCAGCCTGGGTGACACAGACAGACCGTCTCAAAAATAAATAAATAAAATTAAATAATTATCAACTTTCATAAACATTTATATAAATATTTATAATGGAACTGTATACATTTTGGTGGGTCCATCATCTCTTTGGAGAATTAACCCAGAAAAATTTTGTTCAGTCCATGTTAATTGGATAGGGTTGACCCTCCCCTGTTCGCTGTATATGCACATGATCCACATTGATTTGTTCAAGGGTGTTTTTTTCTCTCCCTCTCACTCTCTTCTGTCTCTTTCTCTGAAATTATGAGTTATAAGGACCTAGTAAAGTTAGAGCTGGCAGAAACCACCATTAAAAATGTGTAGAGAAAACCCACTAATTGAATGAGTTGGACTTTTTTCTTAACTTGTACTTAAATGACTCAATCAATATCATATTGTTATAATTTGAACCAATTATCCCACCTTGATGTATTTATACAAAGGAAATCAGAAGGAAAAAAATGTAAACACAAAGGGATATTCATCACAGCAGGGTGTGGGGCTGGGGCTAAATTTCCAATATAAGAGAAATGAATAAATTACTGTGTATGAAATATATTCACATAAAATTTATAATTATAACATATATGATATATTATATGACATCTAAGTTTATAAAGTTTAGCAGTGTGGACACTGTAAAATCCAATATTAAATGAAAGAAGCAGAATAGAAAGCATGAATACTGTTACTGCAACTATACATTATTTTCTGTATGTAGAGGAGAATTGAAAGAAACAAAAACATATAAAAGCTATTCATATTTAAGTTCTTTGAGGGCTAGAATTCTTGTCTGTTTCATTTACTGCTATAGTTCCAAAACCTACAACAATGCCTGGCACATAATAGATGCTTTATCAATATATATTGAACGAATAAGTATATGTTATGAGTAAGGAGATTGTAGGTTATTTGTCTTGTATTATTTCCATTTCTATTATAATGATTTCTGTGGGAAAAGGGGGGTATAAAAGAAAACATAAGGAAAGATTCTTCTGTGAGTAAAACACATTCTTGATTCTTGCATGGGCACTTCTGGGGTATCCCGAGGCAAGGGAAAGGGAGGACAAGGTGTGTTACGGGAAGTCAGGGGCCCCAAACGGACAGACCGGCTGGAGCCACAGCAGAGGAACATAAATTGTGAAGATTTCATTTTAATATGGACATTTATCAGTTCCCAAATAATACTTTTATAATTTCTTATCTCTGTCTTTAATCTATGAATCCTGTTATCTTCGTAAACTGAGGATGTACGTCACCTCAGGACCACTGTGATAATTGTGTTAACTGTAGAAACTGATTGTAAAACATGTGTGTTTGAACAATATGAAATCAGTGCACCTTGAAAAAGAACAGAATAAGAGGGATTTTTATGGAACAAGGGAAGACAACCATAAGGTCTGACGGCCTGCAGGGTCAGACAAAATAGCCACATTTTTCTTCTTGCAGAGAGCCTATAAACAGACATGCAAGTAGGAAAGATATTGCTAAATTCCTTTCCTAGCAAGGAATATTAATATTAATACCCTGGGAAAGGAATGCGTTCCTGGGGGGAGTTCTGTAAACGGCCCGTCTGGGAATGTCTGTCTTGTGCAGTTGAGATAAGGACTGAGATGTGCCCTGGTCTCCTGCAGAACCCTCAGGCTTACTAGGGTTGGGAAAACTCTGCCCTGGTACATTTGTGGTCAGACCAGTTCTCTGCTCTCAAACTGTTTTCTGTTAAGATGTTTATCAAGACAATATGTGCACTGCTGAACACAGACCCTTATCAGTGGTTCTGCTTTTGCCCTTTGCCCTGTGATCTTTGTTGAACGCTTATCAGTAGTTCTGCTTTTGTCCTTTGTCTTGTTCCCTCAGAAGCATGTGATCTTTGTTAGACCCTTATTAGTGGTTCTGCTTTTTTCTCTTTGAAGCATATGATCTTTGTACCTACTCTCTGTTCTTACACCCCCTCCCTTTTGAAACCCTTAATAAAAACTTGCTAGTCTGAGACTCAGGAGGGCATCATGGTCCTACCGATATGTGATGTCACCCCTGGTGGCCCAGCTGTAAAATTCCTCTCTTTGTACTGTCTCTCTTTATTTCTCAGCCAGCTGACACTTATGGAAAATAGAAAGAACCTACGTTGAAATATTGGGGGCGGGTTACCCCAATATTGGTGCAATTGCTCTGGCTCACATTATATTGAGTTCCCACAATATTCCATGGAGGTAGCTGTTATCATTATCTTATATATGAGGAAACCCAGGCTCAGAGAAGAAACTAGCTTAAAGGCACTCCTGAGTTTAGACACCAATACCTCTGATAGGTTGTGTGTCTCTATTTAAACAAGTCTCTGAACACAAAACAAAACTAGACTGAGGACATATCAGAATCGCAGAACATATAAAGGTTGATAAACTAAGATTTAAAATAGTGTGCAATTGGCTGAGCGTGGTGGCTCACACCTGGCCAACATGGTGAAACCCCGTATCTACTAAAAATACAAAAATTTGCTGGGCTTGGTGGTGGGCACCTATAATCCAAGCTACTTGGGAGGCTGAAGCAGGAAAATTGCTTGAACCCAAAAGGCGTAGGTTGCAGTGAGCTGAGATTGTGCCACTGCATTCCAGCCTGGGCAACAGAATGAGACTCCGTCTCAAAAATATTAAAATAAAATAAAATAAAATGAGCAAGAGGCAGAGGCCAGAGTGGGCACAACACCCACATCATTGATTCTTTCAGAGTTCATCTAGGTGTATAACATAAAATAAATTTAAAACATTAAAACACTATGTAAAAGCAGCACAGTTCCTTGAGCAGTATTTTGTTAGACACACCAATTCTCCTTTAATACTTGAGATTATGGCTACCATAATTGATAGCAAATGCAGTGTCAAGACACTGAATTGTGTTGTCTTAATTTATGAAACTGGAATCATCCACGTATTCGATGAAATGTGATAAGCGATTGGATTTAAAGTGAGCAGATAAAAGTAATCAGCATTACAATTTCATGTGAGGATGGTCTTTTTATCCTCATATGTGTGGAAGTAAATGACAGTAATGGGATCTCTTTATTATTAATTTGTCTAGGTGTTGTCCTCTATGAGCTTCAGATCAAAGAAAGACAAAAGTTAAATCTTCATGGAAGGATGCTCTGTGGAATGTTTTACTAGCTCCAACAAATGGCAACTGTTGCCATACAAGAGCTATAGATCATCTGTTTATGAATTTGATTTGGCAGGGGGCTGAGGTAAGTGTGTGTGAGACAGGGACTGGGGATAGTAACCAGGAAACTATTTATATTCCCATAATTATTACCTAGATTTCCTTGTGCCCAAAGACTAACTCTAGAAATATTGATACTGGCAACCTTCTTAAGTCAGTCTCTGCAGAGAACTCTAGTGAGTTCCAGATCCTCTTGCAATATTAGAGATTCAGGGTAAAAAATGTTGGGCACTAAACTCTAATGTCCTCATACCTTTTTTTTTTTTAATCAATGGGTATTTGCAAAGAGGGAGCAATAGTTGGAATTTAAAGCCTATTTGGTGATTTCTCATTAGGAGTAAGGGCAGAGTTCAACAGCTTTTTATTTTCATTCCTATAATCAACCTCAAAGATTCTGCCCTATTACTTTAAACTTTTCATATTAGCATGTCTTATACTTTAAAATAGTCTGGGAGTAAAATGACAAATAGGACAAAATTAACCTTTTTTTTTTTTTTTTTTCCTGTCCTCTTCTCTCTTTGGCAAGATTCCCTCTCTAGCACCCTGTACTACACACCTCTACTCAACCCCCATTATCCAGTATGCTCTGTCCAGCATAGACATGCTTCTGCTGCTAAGAAGCTACATACATGTATCTAATTATACCTTTGTCTCCTTTCTTTTCTTAAGGTAGTTCATCTAAACATAGTTTTCACCTGTGATTACTGTAAAGATTAAAGTATATAATATATAAATGATTTTGAATATTAAAGTACTATATGAATGTAATTTTTACTATAATACTCCACAGATTCAGGGCTCTCACCTCAGCGAATTTCCGTTAATGTCCCTTTAGGATCTAGTAGATGACAGGCAATAAAAGGAAGAATTAATAGACAATGCAAACTGAGTCAAGCTGTATACAGAAGTCCATCTAGATGAAGACTGGGAGCTAATCATTGGATTTAGCAAAATAAGGGCTATTGGTGACCTTGAAAAAGCAGTTTTAGGAAGCTAGTAAGAGTGAAAGTCTAATTAAAGTTTTTTTTGGTTGTTTGTTTTAAAGAATGGGAATAAGAGAAATCAGATGCAATAAGTATAGCAACTCTTTTGAGGAGTTTTGCTACATAGCAAATGAGCTGGTAGAGACCTAGGCTCAAGAGCAGGGTTGTTTTCAAGCTGATAAAGAGGATTCAGTAGAGAGAGAGAAAAAAAAATGACAGTACAGGAGAAAGATTGCTGGAGAGGGTTGCTGCAGTGCCTTTGGATTGGCAAAATCTGACGAGATGGGGCAAAGGAGGGGTTGGTGTTAGACGGCAGCACAAACATATCGTCCATCATAATACAATAGGAGGCAGAAGCGATGCTAGTAGCTATTGAGTGTGATGGTGGGGGCTTGTCAAACTTTTCTTCTAATTGATATTATTTTCTCGGTGAAGTTGGAAGAATGGCATAAAAATGACAGTGAATTGGAGTTAAAATGAGATGGAAAAGAGAATGGAATATTCCTTTGGTTCTGTGGAAGAGGAAATGGACTAGAACATAAAAGTATGACTTCTGGGCAACATCAAGGGCCCAGTCAAGGTTAGTGGCTCTTAATTTAAAGAGATAGGCTATAGGCACAAAGTACAAGATGATATGGATTTCTCTGGAGTTAAGGTTTTACTAAATATAAAAGCAAAGAAGAGACAATGGAGTGTTAATGTTAGGGAGTGGTAATAATGGTTCATTATGGAATTTAAAGGGAGGTGAGGACCTAAGAAGGCTTGGAAGTCAGTGAAAAGAATGTGGGATCAATATATGATCAATGTATAATCAATGTCAGTTTCAAGGATTATTGGAGTCAAGAAGCACAAAGAGAGAATTGCAAATAAAAGCAATAGTGGTCAAATGTAGAGTGACTAAAATTGAGATGACTGAAAGATTGCACTTAATGATGATGTAAAGGTGTAAGGTATGATAGAGTCTTTCTTCAGACACCTGCATGGCTTGCCTCCTCACTTCCTTTAGGGTTTTGCTCCTCATACCACTTCTCAGGGAGACCTCTCCTCATTAACCTATTTACAGTTTTGACTTCTTTTTACCCTCACTGGCACTTGATATCCCTATTTCCTATTTTATATTCTCTCAACGAATTTTTTACCATCTCACATTCTGTATATATTGATGTATTTGTATTGTTTATCGTTTGCCTTCCTCTACTGAAATTAAAAATCAAGGAGAACCAGGATTTGAATCTATTTTGATACCTACAGCTTCTCTAGTGACTAGAACATTGCCTGGCACGTAGTAGACTAGGCACTCAATATATTTTTGTTGAATGGCTTGTATAAAGCAATTGTCCACTTGACTATCCCAAAGAACTAATAACTTCTCTTAAGTTTATAGCTTCTTCTGCATAGTTGAATTTTCTGAATAGCTGAGGATAAATTAGTAAAGTTCCTATTAATTTTAGTTATTTTTGAATAGAAATACAAATAAGAGGAAAAATATGGAGCTGTCTTTCACTGTAAGTTCAGTTAAATGGGACACTAACCATTTTTCAACTATTTTAGGTCATTACTATAAAACAAACTATTAGACTTTCCCGAAATATGTATGAATTTTGGTCCCTTGCAAAGAAGCGTGGACTACAATACTTTCAGTTGCACCTATTCCTTTTGTCTCTTCTTTTCTGTCAGGCAATCAACTATTGTGTTATACTGTAATGTGTGCACATTCCTGAAACAGATCTTCTACCACCAATATGTATTCCTACTCCATAATTTGCTGTTTTCATATATTTTGAACCAATTTTATGGGATTTATGTAAAAGAAGAGAATATAGACATTAAATGAGGGCACTAGGGCTACAAATTTTTGTTATCTTTATTCCCTACATCTAGATTCCTTAACGGTGTGCTAGAGAGGGGAGATTGATAGATATTGAATTATGAAGATGTGCAAAGTTACTGTAATTTAGGTCATGTGGTATTTTTATTGCTCAAATTTCCCTTTTCTCATGTAAATGGCTGCCTTCTCTATCTATTCGTATGGCCAACCCTATGTTGATAGAGCTAAACACATAATGACATTATGAAAATGTGCAAGAAGAAAGGATACCAACTAAGGTCCTCTGAAAAACCCTGTCCTTAAAATGTGCTCATCTACTAAATTCCCAAAGACTCTTAGGACAAAATTCCATTTGAAGGCATGGTCTTGCTAAAGCAACAAATGACAAAACATTTTAAAAAGAAGAAAAAGCAGTGTATTTGGGTAGTTTTAAAGATAATGCAAAGGTCTATGATAAATCTTGAGTAATTCACCTGACCTAGATTTAAATAGCACAAATAATTCTTGCAGCAATAAATGTTTAGTTCTTAACAAATATTCCTATAGCTTCAAGTATTACATTTAGAGTTTATGTTGTTTTTGGAACCTCAGTTCTACTCCATAATTTTTTGGGGAAAAAAATAGCCAACTAAGAGTAAGAAAGGCAGAGTTCTTTTACTGATTTCTGACATAAATTATCAAGTCATATCCCTGACTGTTGTGCTTTGTGGTCCTCAGTTTCCTCACCTGTAAAATAATCCCCAAAGTCTCTAATAGTCTAAATTCTACAACACATTGCTGTTGGATTAAAGAACTGACGAGGAATTCTGCTTCCACCAGTAGAGGGTAGTGTTACCTAGACAAGATCTCAACATGAGTCCAGGACAGATGGAGCAAAGAAAGCCGAATTTAGAATGGAGAATTGGTAGCTACCTACTTCTCCCAGTCTTGAGTCACCAGACCACAAATGCTTCTCCACAAAATAGCAATCTTAGGCAAGTGTAGAAATGCACTCCTCCTCGATAATTTGCCACTATTCCCAAAATGGTCACATTACTCATTTCTATTGGAATATGAACAGAAATTTAAACTCCTGCAATCTGTGTTGTTTTCTGAAATTTAAAGTTTGTTCTATGAATACATTCATTTATATAAAATACAGCAGCTTGTCTATACATATTTGAACATTTCAAAATTACAGTTGAAAGTAGCAGATTTTTCCTCCTGCAAAAATATTTAAGAAGCATTTATAAAATTTGATTATGTTTAATATCATGCCGAGAGACAAAAACTTAATTGTACTTTTTAATTTACATGTAACCAGTCATTGGCTTGTAATAGGTAATTTTGAATTTCTAAGTATATAATGTATAGTCACAATAATGGATGAAAATATGAATCTCAATCAGCCTGCAAAGTTTACAGAATGCCTCTCATTAAGGTGATTCCCACATGTGTCACAAAAGTTATCTAAGAAGTGGATTTCCGGCCAGGTGCAGTGGCTCACGCCTGTAATCCCAACACTTTGGGAGGCCGAGGTGGGCAGATCATGAGGTCAGGAGTTCGAGACCAGCCTGGCCAACACAGTGAAATCCCGTCTCTACTAAAAATACAACAATTAGTAGGGCATGGTGGCACGCGCCTGTAGTCCCAGCTACTCAGGAGGCTGAGGCAGGAGAATCGCTTGAACCCAGGAGGCAGAGGCAGAGGTTGTGGTGAGACGCGATCGCACCACTGCACTCCAGCCTGGGCAACAGAATAAGACTCCGCCTCCAAAAAACATTTAAAAATTAAAAAAAAAAAAGAAAAGAAATGGATTCCCAAATAGCAAGTTCTCTCTGGTAGGATAAAACTGATGCATGTGAAATAGTAGCAGAATTAGATAGTTTAAGACGCTGTCTGTTCAATACTAAGTCAGTAGGAGACAAAAAAAAATTCATCAAAAAACTGACAAAACAGATAAAGACAGGGTGAATTATAGTCAATGGAGAATCCTTCAAAGAGGGTGTACCATTTAACAACTACAAATGAAAAATTAGGCAACACATGTAAAAATACATTAAAAGCGCCAAGGTACTATGCCCACGTGAAGCATTATTATTATTATAGCCTTGGGGTTCATGGTTACCATGAGGCTCTGTCCCTGGTGACCCTTGGAAGGCACTTTGGTAGAATCTTTCCATTTCTGCTTTGTTTTTGACCTTTATCAATGACAGAAGTCCTACTTCGTATTTTTTTCTGTTAATATAAATGTGGAAGCCTAGAAGTTACCACAGAATATGTAATTACAGAAATATTAATACATAAATGATGTCATTCCACCCAGATCCAGGAAAGCACCTTGCACTGTACTAGTCACACCCAAGACAGCAGCAATCTGTCTTTCCATGCAATACACCTCTGATGCTATTTCTGGTTGTAAGACTGCTCCCTTTTAGGTGGAGCTAAAATGTTCTCAGATTAGAAGAAAACCTGGCTACTTGAGAGAAAATAAAATCATGCTTCCTCCCACCCCCCCATCCCTTCTCTTTTGCCTGTGGCAACTATAAGTGCAATAAAATGTGAGAGTGGGAAAGAATTGCTATGGCAACAAAGTGTGCTCTAATAATGAAAATGGCATCTAACGAGAAGAAGCAGCTAGAACTTTAAGGGAAAGAGAAAAGAAGTGCACCTTCTTTTTGATTATGTTTAATATCATGCCAAGAGACAAAAACTTAATTGTACTTTTTAATTTACATGTAACCAGTCATTGGCTTGTAATAGCATGAAGAACAAATGTAAAAAGTAAAAAGTTTAAAGTTTTCCCTTCTCCAGCCTACATATATTGGCCCATTTAGAAAAGTTAGATTTGTATCTTAACTTCCTCTAAGAAATATTCTAACAAGACAACGTTTTATAATTTACTGGGGGAAACGGGAGGTTGGGGGTGGGGGCAGTGGTAGAAATTACCCAGTCATTCCTAAAAGTGGAAGGAGAAATCACTTCCTTTGATCTAGATATATAGGACAATGTACAGTCACTTAGGAGATCCACAGATTTATATGTGTCCAGACTCTCTGGTTCTAGGCCCAGCTTCCCAGCTTCCTGATTTCTTTGACAACATAATTTTCTTTTCCACAAGAATTATTTACCAAAACAGCTTCCAAGTTGTATAGGGGCCTGGAAACAATGCATATTCATCATAACTAGAATGAACATGTAAGTTGAGAACCTTAAGGAAAACAGGAGGGGCTGGTGAGAACCATATATTGGGTTGAAGCAAATGGAATCTATTCCACCTATTTGTTCAAAGAAATGTATAACTGGGGTATCATTCAGAATTGGCTAGGTTATGCTGCAAAATAAGCCAACTGCAACATTTTAGTGGTTTAAGCAAAAAAAGTTAATTTCTCATTCACACTGTTAATCACACGTAGGTAGAACGCTCAGCTTCATATCATCCTCATTCTAGGAGTTAGGCTGAATTTTGCCAGTATTGGGTCATGGATGAAGAAGAATATCTGAGGGTCTTGTGGTAGTAATTATTAATAAGTGCTCTTATCTGAAAATGAGAATTGTCACTCATGTCAATTCTACCTATAACACATTGGCCAGAATGACCCTGTCCAATTTCAAGGAAAAGATAATGAATAATCTTCTCATGTGTTCAGAAAAAGAAAAAAAAGAGACAAACATGATAAATCTACTATAGTATGACGGTACCCAGAATTTTAATGTAATAATGGAGGTATAACAAAGATTTTACTAAAGATTCACATTTATGTTCTCTGGCAAAGTGGTATGCCACTGCATTATATGTAAAGCCATTTTATTCCCTCCAATAATGTGTATGGATAGAGACAAGAGAGAGGCTTGAGTATTCTAGATAGCACTGGTGAAGAAGCAGTCTGGTCATTTGAACTAACATTAAAAACTGAGGGATTGCAGACTCCACCTACTGGCAACAGTGGCAGATTTTTCCAGGGGTGTAGGTTGAGGCCTTGTCATCCGTCAAAAGTTGGGAACATGGATATAAGGATCAGGTTTCTCAGAATCTGAAAGCTGCCGGAACCTCCTGACAGCTGCTTGTACGTATTTCCTCATTCAGATCTTTGTTAAAGGTGTTCCTCAACATAAAACAAAAAATAAACTAAAACCTGTTTTCCTACTTTCCCCTTACTTTAGTTCTTCAAGCTCGGTTCAGGCCCCATTGCTACTCATTCCATTCTTTGAACTACCATTGCTCTCATAATCAGAATGCATTTCTTTTTTTTTAAAAAAAAGTGGTTCTCTACAATTCTATAGATTCCACTTTTTCTGCCTTCTCAGTGTAAACCCTGTGACAACAGTAACCACGCCTTTTCTCTTTTGCAGTCTTTCCTAGCCCTTAGCACAGGGCTGTTAACAAAGTTTACAGACAATACATATTTATTGATACACCAGTAATTGGAAAAGGAAGAATATTTTTTATTGAGAATCATCTGAACCAATGCAAATATACTTTGGGTAACTATGTTGTCACTAAAGTTTTATTTTAAAAGACAGCTCTCTGATCTTGAGTCTATTGACACTTCAATCCTTTCAAGCCCCTTCCAGTGAGTTGGGAAAGGTAGTAAGAGAAAAAGAGTAGTTAGTGATAAGAACAATATGGCCTAGGGAAGTAAGAATTGAATTGGAAACCTGGAGCTTGGATTCTATTCTTGGCTCTGCTACTCAGAAGCTATATAAAGATGGGCCTACACATCTTCATCTATGAAAAGGGGATGCTTGCAATTGTCTTCGCTACTTTATAGAATGTTGTGAGAATTGAATAAAATCATTTAAGAGAAATCTGAAACTTTAAAAATACTTTACAAATGTAATTTTAAAGTGGGTTCACTAAGAAGGATCTAACTTGTGTCTAATGTCTTTTGTGCTATGGGAGGAATTTCAGCAAGGGTAGGAGGTATGTCATAAATCTCTGATAACACATGTTCTGAACTCTTTGAAAGCATTGTATCTAATCAGCAGAAAGTCCTGTTGCTAATTGCAGGGGGTTTCTCCCTGGGCATTCAGTTCAGTTTGCGAAGTGTTATATTTATAACTTTCTGAAGCCTCAGTCCGTCTCAGAATCCCAGGAAATAAGAGTGTGATCTGATTGTGACTGAAGATTGCAGGTTGATATTGTCAGGCTGGTGGTGATTTCCAACAAAAGCAAAACAGCAGGTATCACTGAGAGAAGGGCAGTAAAGCTTTCCACAGCTCTAATAGGGCCTGCCTCCCCTCCTTCCTTCCCTTTCTCCCTACCTCCCATTGGAAGAGAAAAAGATCATGGCTGCAGTCAGAATAAGCCTGCTTACCTACAAAAGTGGGCACAGGAGTGGGTGGAAAGACAGGCTTATAGGGGCTTTAGCAGTAGTGAAAGAATTACCAACAGCAGGAGAAACTCAGATTTTTAAGCATGTGGATGAGAAATAATGATAATCCTTCATGAACTGCAGGGATTCTGTACTGGAGGATCTGAATATGAGAGCGCAGCAGCCTACCCTACGAGGAGCTATTGATGGTGAGGAACATGGCAGACAACACGGGTGTGCAGGCAGGGCACCTGGGTTTGAGTTTCAGTGCCAAGTTATTACTGTCCTTAGCTTCTCTGAGCGTTAGTTTTCTCACCTAAAAATAGCAAAATAGGAGCAGTAACAACAGCTACTTCAAATCTTTGGTGCAATAAATGAGAATATTTATGGAAGGGCCTTTCCTTTAATAAGAGTAATTGGTACATAGTTTATAACTATGAAAAGACATTATATCAATATTCTGCAGTGATCCAGGCAATGAGGATTATGAATGATTGTGATATAGATGTAAAGAAACAGACCTGGGAGCAAAAGAACTTACATCTAGCATCGTGGACGTAACACAACCTGAGAGCTCGACAATGGGGAAAGCAGATTTAAAGTCCTGTGATTTTCTTATGGAAATTCTGAGATTATAGTTGTGAGGATATGCAGCATGTGAGAATTGTGGTCTTGCAAAGATGTTAACATCCTAATGCCCAGAACCTGTGAATATATTACTTTATATGGCAAAGGAGAAGTAAGGTTGCAGATGGAGTTAAGGTTGATCATCAGCTAACGTTAAAATAGGAAGATTATCCTGCCTAGATTATCAGGTGGGCCCAATATTATCACAAGGGTGTTTGAAAGTGCAAAAAAGGCCAGGCGTGGTGGCTCACGCCTGTAATCCCAGCACTTTGGGAGGCCAAGGAAGGCAGATCACCTGAAGTCAGGAGTTTGAGACCGGCCTGGCCAACATGGTGAAACCCTGTCTCTACTAAAAATACAAAAATTAGCCGTGTGTGGTGGCATGCACCTTTAATCCCAGCTACTCAGGAGGCTGAGACAGAATCGCTTGAACCTGGGAGGTGGAGATTGCAGTGAGCTGAGATCACACCATTGCACTCCAGCATAGGTTACAAGAGTGAAACTCCGTCTCACAAAGAAAATAAATAAAAGTGCAAGAGAGAGTCAGAGAAAGAAATGAAATGACAGAAACAGAGTCAGAGTGATACAATGTGAAAAATCAACCAGACATTGCTGGATTTGAAGATGCAGAACGAGGGATCATGAGCCAAGGGATGAAGGCAGACTCAGGGAGCTGGAAAAGGTGAGGATGTGGATTTTCAAATTTTCTCCCAGAGTCTCTAGACTAGGAGAAATGCAGCTCAGTCTACACCTTGATTTTAGCTCAGTGAGACCCCATGTTGGACCTCTAACGTACAGAACTATACAATAATAAATTTGTATTGTTTTAAACCATTAAGTGTGTTATAATCATACAGCAGCAATAGAAAACTCATGCCATATTCGAAGTAAGGTATTAAATGCTAAGTAAGGTCTAAGTGTTCATTTTAAGAGGTTTGCACATGAGAAGTGTGAGTGGGTAAGCAAAACGAAGACTGTAATGAAAATCAGTACACAAAATTATTTCTTAATATTTGCTTCACAACTTAAAGAAATGAAATTAGAGCTAACCACCTAAATTCAACCTCTTCACTTCACTGAGGACATTCAATGAATACTAAAGCCCACAGATTCAATTGTCTTTTTGTGAAATAAAGTATGTGGCTTATACAACATGTAGAGGAGTTGTTGTCAGAGCGGGTAGAAGGTTTGCTTTGGGCAAAGGGATAGTCTTTTTTTTTTTTTCTTTTTTTAAAAATTAACCATGAACTACCTCAGCTCATTTTCTCATCCTACAGTCTACTGGGTATATTTAAATCAGTCTGAGATTGAGGAAAAGATCATGGGTAAGGTAAATCTCCTAGACAGCTGTTTTATAAAGGAAGTTTTTTATTTTCATGGTGTAGTTACCAATATTCTTTTCAAATGAGATTTTTGGAAATGATTTTTCTGCAAACTTGGAATGCAAATACCTGGACCAGACTTTGAATGCAGAAGGCAAATTTTCACCTCAGGTGTTAAGCATTTGAATCAGGACCTGCCTGTGGAGTAGCTGTGTAATATCAAATGCTTTTGGAGAACACTCTTGAATATTTGCATTTGCTGACCAGTTCTGCAAAAGGGGTATTCTTCACTCATTCTATCACAACTTTTCCTGAAGAAAATGCCATTGTTTTATAGGAGCAGAATTTAAAGAGTAAAACCTTTTGTATCCATTACATTGTCATTGATCCCCATAAGCCTCCAGATGTTTATCTGTGTGCTCTATCAAGACAGGAAGACATGGGCAAAATTAAAATTGGTGATAAATAACGTACCCACATTTAAATATTTTCTATTTCTGGAATTATTGCTAAGATGTAATATTAATGGAGAAACATTACCAAGACACACAAGGAGCATGTGTGTACATATGTAGGTAGTGGGTATGTTTGTAGGGTCAGTAGTGCGACACCTATAAGAGATAAGAGCATTCTGTCCACAAATTCTAATTGAACACTCACAGAAGGACTTCATAAATCTTTTACAAATGCAACTCAACTATTAAACACAAAGTAAAAACGGGAGCATCACTCTTGCTCACACTAGTTATATGCCTAATTTGCAGCTTTGCAGTCTTTTCAGGTTCCCAATGGACACTATTCAAATTATGTAGCTTAAATGCACTACTCAGTTTGCCTGTCCCCACATATCACTGCCCAGATTTTTTAGATTTACTGGAAACAGCTACATGAAAATAACTGTTTCATCACATAATGATTGAGCTTTTAGTGTTTACCTAGTCAGGGACTATTTCTCTAATAAGCTATGCCTGGTAATTTCTAAAGCAAGAATACTAAGAATATTTGTTATTGAATGTAGCCCTTACCAGTCATTAGTTGCTGTTAAGCCACAATTAGATCAGTTTTTGATGTGATATAAAATTAGTTTGGCATAACTGATGCATAGGGAAAGCTGTGTACAATCGCTTGCGTTTTGTAATCCAAATGAAAGGTGATGCTGTATATTCAGGGTAACTTTGGTTTTGCCCTATTTCTCTCTCTCTCTCTCTCTCTCTCTATATATATATATATACACACACACACACACATATAGATGCATATATGTATATACATATATACATATATACATACATAGTATGTGTGTATATATACACACACACTTGAATTAAGTGTTGCAGTTTATAAATTATTTCAGGTTTAATTCATAGTCACTCCATTTGCACACTCAAATTTATCATTCCCTAGCCGATAATTGTGTATTTGTGTGTGTGTTGTGTGTGATGTAAAAATGAAGGCTAAAAATTGAAATGGTTTATATAAAGGTAATATCCATTTATCAAATGCTTGATATTTTAGAAACCTCAGGCAGGGTGCACATTTTTATTCACTCTTTAGTTTAAATCTAGAAATTATTTGGCTGGTACATATGCTAGCTTTTACTAAATGTTATGTTATAAAATGCAAGAAGTATCTATGAACAGCTTAATACACTCCATTTCTGCTTCTGCCAAGAAAAAAAGTGGAAGATTTTGTGCTGTTGAGAAAGGAATAGAAGTGTTGAAATAACATTTTTCTACTATTTCTTTCTATATAAAATGTTCAGGCTCTGAAAACTCATCTACAAATTACTTACGGGATGTTCATAGGGTAACTACACATCTGGGTCAGCTCACAATAGTTCTAGTTTAAGCCAGTGCCCTCTGTGAATAGGAACACCATTCCACTTTCAGAAGTGTCATGGTTTGAGTGATAAATTACCTTAACCATCCTAGATGTTAAGGAAATTGTTAGATATTTAAAAAAAATGTTTTCCTTAATTACTATTTAATTCAATTAGCAAGTTTTCCTAAGCATCTACTGAAGGCACATACAAAATGTTGCAGGAATATGTAACATGATTCTATCCCATGAGAGGTTTGCAACCTTTGTGTTTTTAATCCAATATAACAAATCTGACAGTACTCTCGTAAAGAAAAGCACTAATGTTTCCCAGCAAATGGTAACAGTCATATGACACAGGTTTATATCTTTATGACCTTGAATACTTTATCTGACCTTGCTAAGCCAATTTCTGTGTCCATACAATGAAGACAAATGTAGGATTCTTAACAGAATTGTGGTGAAGATTCAATGAAATAAAGTCTGCAAAGTGCTTAGCAGAATACGTGTCGTATGGTCAAGCTCAAAAGATATTGGCCAAAAAAGCACAGACAAATGAATAGATGGATGGATGAATTAACAATTAACATATTCCACAAAATTAATATTTTTGTTGAAATGAATGAGAGAGAGGAAAGGGCAAGCAATTTTTTATGCATCCCTCCCATTCTCTCCCTTTACTTTCTATGTGATTTGGGGCAAGTTATTTCATCTCTTTGTACCTCAGTTTCCTCAGATCTACAATGGGAAAAATAATAGTCCAAGTGCTGTGAGGATTCAATACATGTAAAGCACTGGTCCGTAGTGATTGCTCATGAAACTTTAGTTATTGCTATTTCATTTAGCAGCTATTATTACATGAAAAATATAATAATGAGAGGAGATGTGGACAGTGCTCTACTGAAAAAATGGGGGATCACATTAAATGTCTCCATTATTAAAGATTTTTAAAAGGAATGGTTTGCGAATAGGTTAAATCTAGAACCCCTCTGAGACTCAGTACTGTCCTCTTTCTTTCAGAGCATAATTACTCACGTACATGATTATTTGCTGCAACTAAAACAACAAAAGTGAACAAACAAAAAAAACCTAGATGATGTGGTTAAATCAGATTCAACTCCTGAACTACAGGCAGCTTAAGAGCTTCCTTCAAGGCCAAATCTGAATGCTTATAATTCAGAGTGTTTCTCGAAAAAATATTCATAAAAATATTTGTGTAAGCAGTGCTTCAGTAACTGAGTGTTCTTTATCACAAGCAGCTGTTCTTCCAAACCTGCCTTAAAAGGAAAATTGTTGCTATTATTGTAGTTCAAAAGATGAGATGGAGGGAGGTGAACTGCCTGGACTAAGGTCATGTATTAAGTCAACAGCAGAGATAGACCCAGAATGAAAAGTAAAAGTAAACAATTATTTTCTCCCAACAATAGTGATACTTCAGTTCTAAGACTATTACCTTTCATTGCCTTGACTTTACATTTTGGCAGATTCTACTGCTTTTGAAAGCAGCAAACTTTATACAATTCCACCTACTTGAATGAATGAGTTTTTAAAAATCACAAATTTCCAAATGCTGGTTGTTGCTAAACTTCCAATGCATTTATTAAAGAAACAACCTATCAATCTAGTCAGTCTACTATGTTCTAAAATAATAAATGGAGAGTTGAATCTGGGCCCTATACTCGTTAGCTGAGCAGCTAGCCTTGCTCAGCTGGGGGCTTTTGACACTGAAACCCAACCTTTTCAAATAGCCAGGGGGTATGTGGGACTAGCTTCTAGTTCTTGTCACATGTCCCTGTTACTTGGGAAAGCACTTTATTCATTTCATGAGAGAGTCAAAGCTAAAGAGCAGAGACCATGCCTAGAAGAGCTTTGTAAGATTTCTTTAGATTGACTTTATGGGTTTTTGTTCTGTTTTGTTTTGCCTCCTGGCTAGTTCATCATAGTAATTAATACGGAAATGTGGGATACCTCTTTTGTTATCTGACAGCAACATCATGGAGTCAAAAGCTGGGTTGCCAATTCCTTTCCACAATCTTCAGGGAAGAGCGATTTAAAGGGCAGTGATTCAAAGCAGGCTGAGCCCCCAGAGTCTTTTAAAAGTGTATGTGAAAATCCACCTTGAGTTTGATGTGTGACCTTGGAGGTTTGGACAGACAACTCACATATGGAACTCTTATATTGAAGAAAAACAGTCTTAGCTGTCCAGGAAATTGTAAAGGACACTCAAGAGCCTTGCTTAGTACCATCATGGCTCCATTGCCTATGGAATATAGTCCTAGTCTACCTCTTCAAATATATCTCCTTTCATATGCACTATGTTTTATGTAACCTAAATTATTTGCAGTTCCATGTACAAACTCAAGGCATTCCTGCCATAGGGATATCACTTAATTTCTTCCTTACATTCAAACTCATTGCACCTTCATCTCCACATGTGTTCCTTATCTCAGTAACTTGAAAATCCATTTACTGACACCACTAATTGTTCAAATTAAAAATTTATAATCATCCATGAAGGCTTTTTCCCACCTACCCGTCAGACCCCTCAATAAATCCAGATTTCAACCACTTCTGACCCCTTCTCCTACTTCAAAGCAGGTGCAAGCTACCTCCTTTCTTGCCTAGGTTATTGCAGTAAACTTCTAATCAGTCTTGCTTTTCCCTTTCACTGGAAAGCAGACAGTGATTCTGCTGACATATAAACCATTTAAAAATATGTCATTCCTCTGCTTAAAATTTTCTTTACTTCTCATATCAGCCAGACTAAGGCCAGTGTCCCAACAGTGACCTGTAAAACCGTGTATGATCTACGTTTGTCTTATCTCTTTAGTCTCATCTCCTGTTTCTCTTCTTGCTTATTCTCCTCCAGTCAGAATAGCCTTTTTGCATTTTTACAAACCAATCACATTCCCTCCTTAGATTCTTAATACTTCCTGGGCAATTTTCTTCTCTTAGTTATGCAAATGGCTTTTCTCTTTACCTTCTTCAGGTATCTGCTTAAATGTCGTATTCTCTGTGAGAGCTATCTTTGGTAGTATCTGCCATCTAGCATATTGCATATTTTATTTATATTGTGTTTCTTTTTTTTTTTTTTTGAGACGGAGTCTTGCTCTGTCACCCAGGCTGGAGTGCAGTGGGGCGATCTTGGCTCACTGCAAGCTCCGCCTCCCGGGATCACACCGTTCTCCTGCCTCAGTCTCCTGAGTAGCTGGGACAACAGGCGCGTGCCACCACGCCCAGCTAATTTTTTGTATTTTTAGTAGAGACGGGGTTTCACTGTGTTAGCCAGGATGGTCTCCATCTCCTGATCTCGTGATCCGCCCACCTCGGCCTCCCAAAGTGCTGGGATTAAAGGCGTGAGCCACCGCGCCCGGCCTTTATTGTGTTTCTGTCTCCTTTCATTAGAAGAGAAGTTCATTTCAGTAGAGAGGTTTATTTATTTTGTTTATTTTTGTGTCCTCCAGCACCTAGAGGAGAGCCAGGTATATAGTAGATTCTCATTACACATCTCAAGAATGAATGAGTAAATGAATTAGTAAAGTCACCTCTTTACATCGCTAAAACTCTTTATGAGCATCTCAAAAAATAATTGATTCTTTCTTCCTTGAAGGGCCATAGTTCCTGGAGGGTTTGGAAGCACCCAATTCCCAAGTTCCAGATAGCAAGAACGATAAAATCTTTTCAAAGATATGTCAGTATTACTGTTAGGTTCTGGTTACAATTCTACAAACTCCCTGTGGGCAGAATTAATCTGAAGTGCCTTTGAAAAAAAATGCCAATTACCTCTTGGTTTCTACTCTCCCCAGTACCATGACATCCCCCCATGATTAATTCTCACTTCATTTTCCATACCATCAACTTCAGAGCCAGCACGGTCTTCAAACAAATTACTAAAGGCAACATGATAACCTGGCAAAATTGTCTTCAGTCGTCTTTCTCTCTTTGAAGTTAAATCCCCTCTGCTCTTATCAGATTATTTTATTAGATTGTATGTGATGTTTTATTGGTTTTGTGGTTCTATTTCAGTATGAACAGTTTGGCGTATTCTAACGAGAGGTGATATAAATTTGCTAATGACACAAATAATTGTAAGTCTAAACATTAGCTGGGTATGTGACTGCTGGTAGAATGCCTCAGTGAAAAACAAACCCCGTAGAAGCCAACAAAGAGAAAAAATGACAACTATAATCAAAGTCTTTCTTCCCTTCTGGCAACTTATATGCAGATAACACCTAATGCTGAGTACATGAGCAAATGGTAAGGAGGTAGAGGATATAAACTAAGTTTTCAGTTTATAAAGTTGGTAGATTACAGATACATGGTGGATGTGGGCTGTGATGGGCTCTAAATTGCTGATTGAGATGAATGGCTCAATTAAATTTTAACTGTCTAATATGTATTATGGTCTTAATTGTTACAAGGCACTGGGGTAGGAATTTCCAAGAAAACATGAATAATATTGAGTAAGCATCATTTTTATTTCAAAGAGCTTTTAACTTAATACAGAAGAATATAAATGACTACATTACAAAGACATAGTTGCAGACTGGCAAAAAGATATAGGCACAAATTGCAATGAAGTTCAATTGATGAAGAAGTTATAATTAATTCACCTGTGTTTGCTGAGGAAGCTGGGGAAGAGGACAGGAAATGAATGTGGATGTATGTAAATGCTGAAAAAAGCCTTCCCCTATGCAGAGAGAATCTAGGATGAGTTCTGAAATATAAGATTTTAATAGTCAAAGATGTTCAGGAAGAGCATGCCAGGAAGAACATGGCAAGAAGTGAATGTAAAGTTGGAAAAATTCAGAATACAGTAAAGTAATCCACTGGGGTGAAGCACAGGGAAGTGACAGTAAGAAGGGCAGAAAGACAGATGGAGTCAATATTTCAGACAATCCTTGAATATCAGGCCATAACTTTGTACTTAACTTATGGGAAACGGGGACCTCAGAAGACTTGGGAGCACGGGTAGGAACATGATAAAAGTTCCTAAAATGGTAAGATTCTTTTAGGAATTATCAGAAGAATTGTGAAAGTGCTGCTCTCTTTCTTCCTTCCTTAGTCTCTCTCCATCTCTCTGGGTCATTGGGTTCCAGAGTCTCTTTGGAAATAATCTAACCCTTTCTAAGTAATTTACACATCAAAGTTAAGAGTTTGATCAATATAAGTCCTAAAACTGAGTAAATCCTCACAGTAATTGTACTATTATTTTTCCCATCGTAGAGCTGAGGAAACTGAGACACAGATTTGAAGTATCCTGCCCAAAGACACATAACTAGTAAAGGGCAGAGAGAAGGGGAAGGGGAAAGGGAGAAGGGAGAACCAAACATGCATTGTTGAATTGTTATAGAAGCACACTAGTAGACATTTGCTTAATGTATTTAAAGCTCTAGAATTTTAATGAGGATTAATGAGTTGAATTAATAGATAGAATTTTTAAATATATTGCTGACTATTTTGGTAGTTTTAGTTAAATATTTCTCAATTGCCTTGTTATACTGAACTAACATTTCTAGCCAAAGAAGTTTACACAGGAATATTTCATGTATTCTGTGCTTTCAAGGCTGTGGTTCTCACTGAAGAACAAATGGAGATATCTAAAGCATGAACAAAGAGAAAGGGGCTTCTTACTTTGAATTGTAGACATATACTTTTCTGTAATATTTAATGAACAGGAAATAGATTTGGTTTTGGAAAGCATGTATGAAAATAATTCTGCAAATGTTTTTAAAGGAAACATTCTCATTAATGCAGCTAAGGTGTTCTTGTTTGCTCCATTTAACAGCTATTCAGTTTTATTCTCACCCAGTGTGTGTGCAGAAGTCAGTTATAAAAAATGTTGTAAGTACCCTTATTTAGGGAAAAGCTAGCACAGTATCATTCCCTTTTCTCCATCAACTCACCCGCAAAAAGATAACTGCAGCTACAAAGGTGTTTTAAAAATCTTAAATTGGACACCATCCAGAGAGATGCAATAATAATCCCCCTTTCTCCCCTTCAGTCTTCAAAACTGAGAAGTTGTGATTGCTCTAATATATGTTCCTGCCTAGCTATTTAGCCCAAGAATAAATGTTTCTTTATTCATCCTTTGGCTACTCTTCCCTACTTGGGTCAAGTACTTGGGACAAGAGCAATGTCCCCAAAAATGCTGCCTGTGGTCCTCTGTCAGAGGTAAATGATCATAAGGATAAATTTTTTCTGACTGGCTTAAATTTACTCATATGGGTATATTTCATTTCAGTATAATTACGGTATAAAGTCCTCAGAAGGAAAGACCCAAAGAGGGTGTGTGAGTGTGTGTGTGTCTGTGTGTGTTATTGTCAAACATTTTTCTTTAATAAAAAAATAGTGAAACCTGTACAGAAAAATCCTTTGGATTCAAAAGTCAGGAGAGACTTCTTTCTGAGAGACTCGAAACCATTAGAAATCTGTAATGTTTTAGCTGCCAGATATATTGCATATGCTTTTCTCAACCAAAGTAGACATTATATAATTCTATTTATTTATTTTCCATGAACCTGAAGCTTCATTAGAAGTTTGTATCCTAATGATTCATTAGAAGTTTGTATCATTAGAATTTTAAAATGTAAATTCTGCCTTATTCAACAATCCTTTCTCTAGAAATATAATTCAAGTAGCTAGACTATCTTGGCTCAGGCTTCTAGATAGACTATCTTAGGTTAGGCTTCAGAAGCAGCCTCTGAAACAAGAATTTATATGTAAGTGACTTCTTAAAGAAAATGCCCCAGGAGAAACTAGAAATATAATCGAAGAAGTAGAACAGAGAGAAAGAGTCCTAGAAAGAGTGCAAAATCAGGAAATGACCCACCGTGGTGGTAGTGGCCTGATGACACAGGTGCACTCTGCGGTATAAATTATGTCCCAAAGTTTACCCTGATCTGTGGCAAAGGACCTGGGCTTTAACACCTGTGCCTGCATCAGTCAGTTGTTCACTAAGGGTGCTCCATGTATGCAAAGCTACTTGCTCCATGTATGCAAAGCAGATTCTGTGGCCCCAGGGCAGAAATCAGAAAAGTCACAGTGCAAGTAGTGAAAGCAAAAGCACAGTGGAGATGAAAAGGGGCACACAGAACCTGCTGAAGGGATGCAAGGTTGATCTGAGCAGAGTACTGAGAGTGTCCTCTACATACACCAAGGCAGTAATTAGAGGTAGATATATTTATATCTGAGTTTATTACCATTACTTGAGAATCCAAAAAAAGGGGGATTTGCTTTATTCACAGTGAAATACTATAGAGATATTGAAAAGTTTTCATTAATTTATTCAACAAGCATTCTTTTAAGGTTGATGTATTCCAGCTACCATGAATATATCACACAATACAGAAAAAAGAGTCTGCCCACAAGAGGCTAACACTCTAGAGGGGAAATAGACAACAAACAATAAGCAAAGGAGATGGAGAATGTAAAAGAAAATGGGTTATACAAAACAAAACAGAACCAGGCATGGTTAGGCAGGAGTTCCAGGGGTAAGAAGTATACATGAAGAAAGGAAAGAGATGTTTTAAATTTAAAAGGTAATTGAAAAGGCTCAACTGAGCAAAGATTTGAAAGAGATGAATGAGTAAAGATTGACACATGCATATCTGGTGAATTGTTTTTCTAGTCAAGGGAAACAGTACAAAGGATATATGTAGAGGAAACCTACCTGCTGTGTATGAAGAATAGCGAGAAGTTTGGTGAGCCTGGATTAGGCTGGGTAAGACATAGAAATAATATAAGTGACAAGGTCAGACAATCAACAGAGTGCCAGATCATCTAGAGCTGAGTAGGTCATGGTAAGAACTTTGGTTGAGGAAGATTAAAAAGCATTAGTTCATTTGAGCACAAGTGTGACATGATCTGACTTACATTTTTAAAAGAATCACTCTGGCTATGTATTCAGAATAGATGGGAGCAAGGAGATCAGTTGGACACTATTAAAACAATTCAGTCCCACAGTAACAGTGAATTAAACAAAAAGGTAGCACTGGAGATAGATGAGAAGTACTGGATTGCGTTATGGATGTAGACCATAGAATTTCCTGGCATATTGGATAAAAGGTATGAGGGGAACAAGAGAAGTGTCAAGGAGGATTCATGTTTTCTGCCTGAGAAACTGAAAAGCTACAGCAGCAATTAATATTACTTCAGTTCCCACTTGAAGAAACACTGGCCTTCCCATATCCATTGATCACGTGACACAGGATTTCCTCTGAGAAGATATCGAGGTTTGCTGAAATTGTTGAGGGACAAATAACTCACGAAACAATCTTAAGTACCTAAATGAAGGCATCTATGAACAGGCTGGTACCCATCACTTATTGTCTACTCTTTGGCTTAGCCCTTTATTCCTTCTGTTTAGAGATTACTTAAGAATCCAAAAAAAGGATGAATTGCTTTATTCACAGAGTGGAATACTATACAGATATTTAAAAAGCGTTTTAAGAAGTCACATATAAATTCTTTTTTCAGAGGCTGCTTCTGAAACCTGACCTAAGAGAGTCTATCTAAAAGCCTGAGCCAAGGCTTGCCATAGCCTGAAAGGACTGCACCCTTCACCTCATCTTTGAATTTTAATCACATTAGTTTTATTACTTCTGCTAACTTCCACTCATGGGAAATGGACTTGTATGTTTTCTATTATTTTAAAACCAAGTAAGAGACACAGTGTCTGTATACACATGGTGATAGAATATGTAAAAGCCTGACTAAGATCCACCCTTTTCCTAATGTTTCCACCTGAATGTTCAATAGCAAGGTCCTCTGTGAACGTAACTACCCTAACTCACATCTGGGTTAATTCTTCTATTCCATCTTCCTTCCTATGGGTATCATTGTCTTGAGTTTTCATGAAACTAGATTTTCAGACAACAAATAACTCTATCTAGAAAAGACAATGATAAGAGATGTCCTTAAAATGAATTCCTAAATCTGATTAAGTCTATTATCAACCTAATTGGTGCCTGCAGCCCAAATTCAAGGTAATGAAATTGATAATTCGTCTACCTTTACATTCATGACCACTAGTTTCAAATTAGCCCCCAAGTCTACCCAAAAGTACTCCTCTTCAAAATCATTATTTTACATTTCTTCATCTCTCTCCAAATGCCCAATACCTCCTCAGCTTGCTTCTTGAATCACTGGAAGAAAAATAAAAGCAACCAAATAATTGTCAAATCTCTCAAATGACTTGCATCTACAACCATTCTCTCTGACTTACCTCCAATTACAACAGTTCTCTTGTCCTTCTTTAAAGAGCAACTCCTTTACTTTTGTCCTGGATTCCACCCCTATCTGTCTTTATAAGAACAATTTTATTCAGTTATCACCTCCAATTTGTTGCATTATTATTTCTCTTTAATGGTTCATGCCCTTCAGTATACAAAAATGCTTCTGTAACTTCCTAACGAAGAGAAAATTCCTTAACGTTTTTTGCTCTCATTCTATGTCCCATGTCCCTGCTGTCCTTCACAACAAAATCTATTTTTTTACTTTCATTTTAGGTTCAGTGGTACATGTACAGGTTTGTTATATAGCTAAGTTGCGTATCACAGAGGCTTGGAATAGATTATTTCATCACCAGGTAGTAAGCATAGTCACTCATACGTAGTTTTTCGATCCTCACCCTACTCCTACCCTCCACCTTCAAGTAGACCTTGGTTTCTCTCATTCCCTTGTGTTCCTGTGAACTCAGTGTTTAGCTTCCCCTTATAAGTAAGAACATGCATTATTTGCTTTACTTTTTCTGCATTAGTTCACTTACAATAATGGAACTAGCTGTATCCATGTTGCTGTAAAGGACATGATCTCATTCTTTTTATGGCTGTGTAATAGTCCATGGTGCATATGTGGCACATTTTCTTTATTTAGTCTACCATTGATGGGCATGTAGGCTAATTCCATGTGTTTTCTATTGTGAATCATGCTGCAATTAACATACATATGCATGTGCCTTTATGGTAGAATGATTTATATTCCTTTGGGTATATACCCAGTAATGGGATTGCTGGGTTCCATGTTAATTCTGTTTTATATTCTTTGACAAATCACTAAACTGCTTTCCACAATGACTGAATTAATTTATTAGTCAACTAATAAATTAGATAAGTGATTCTAATAAATTAGATAACTAATTTCCACCTGCAGTGTATAAACCTTCGCTTTTCTCTGCAGCCTCGCCAGCATCTGTTATTCTTTGACTTTTTAGTAATAGCCATTCTGACCGGTGGGAGAGGGTATCTCATTGTACTTTTGATTTGCATTTCTAATGATTAGTGATGTTTAGAATTTTTTCATAAGCTTTTTGGCTGTACGTATGTCTTCTTTTGAAAAGTGTCTGTTCATGTCTTTTGCCTACTTTCTAATGGGGTTGTTTTTTGCTTGTAAATTTGTTTAAGTTCCTTATAGATTCTGGATACTAGTGCTTTGTCAGATGCGTGATTTGCAACAATTTTCTCCCATTCTGTAGGTTGTCCATTTACCAAAAGAAACAGAGTAAATGGTTTCTTTTGCTGTGCAGAAGCTCTTTATTTTCTCACACCATATTCAAAAATCAACTCAAGATGGATTAAATACTAAAATGTAAAACCTAAAACTATAAAAATCCTGGAAGAAAGCCTAAAAAATTGTTGAAGAAGTTTTTGCACTAGATGTTTCTACTCCTTCACATCCCTTTCTCTTATTAATCCATCCAGATAAGCCAACCATTTCAGTGATGCTGCTTTTACCATGGCCCATAGCAATCCACATTCTATCACATCCATGGCCTTATCCAAACTTTCAGCACCATTCAAAGAAAGTATAACACTCTTCTTTCTTGAAACATTTGAGACATTTTCTTGTCTTCCAAAACCACACAGTTTTCCTCCTTACAACAGTGTCTTATGTAATTTCTCCTCCAGAGATCAATTTCAAATATGAGAATAACCCAGGGTATGTCTCAGTTCCATTGTCTTCCCTTAGTCATATTACTGTTCTGTGGTTAGGTCTTGTGAGGCATTTTTAAGGACAAACATAGAAGCAGAAAGAATATGAGCAATTTTTTCATGTAGGTCTTATCTAGATCTAATTATTTCACTCATAACATTTCATAACATAGATTTCCTCACATAGCATTTCATTCTTTATTCTAGGATACTTGTGCAGCATGAAATATACATGATTGCACAGTATAATTATAAAATAAAAGGTTTTGAAAAGCTTAGTTCTATATGCAGATGCTAAGAACATTACATAAGAGCAGAAGCAGACGAGATATTTTTATTTTTAAAAGGACAAATTCTTACCTTTTGAGACTCATAGGACAGTGGATTTCTCCATATTGGAGGATGACTATACATCCTAACATAGTAAAGATATATTAGCATCATTTGATGAACAAGGGAAAACATTTAACCTGAAAAGTAGACAAAATACTGTTAAAAATAGGCATTCTATGTATTCTTCTTCCTCTCTTCTGATTTCAAGCAAGATAATGACAAATCCTTAAATTATTTATCATTGAGGGCTAGGTTCTCTTTTTCTTCTGTATTTAGCTCTGTTCTCCTCTTAGAATAGAGTGAGAGAGAGAGAGAGAGAGTGTGTGTGTGTGTGTGTGTGGTGTATATGTGTTAAAGAGAGGGAGAGAATTTGATTTGGCATTATTGTCAATCAGTTAAAGAACACGGACATTCATTATTGAAGCTGAGTGAGAAGCATTCTTTCTTGCTTTTTTTTAAAAAAAAATCTCTGATGCCTCCTAGTTCTTCCTGTGCCTAATCTCTTGCCTTCCTTTGTCAGTTTTACAAAGCTTATTTATTCAAAGCAGGGAAAAGAGTTGACCTTTCTCTCAATCCTCCCAATTCCTATTTAAGTCAAACCAATGCAAGAACCACATGGATGAGCTGGCAAGTGTGGAAGGAATGATGCGAGCCTACCAAATGAAAAAGGCAGTGACCATTTTGGAGATCACAGAACTGTTCCCATGAAGCAAGGATCAGATAAACTTTACTGATTCCCTCGATGATATCTTTCTTACTCAAAATGATGAGTGTACTTTATCTTGGGATGCCTCAGGCAGCACAAATGCTCTTATTCTTTCTAGGCTTTCTAAAACTTTTGCATCCATAAATACTTATGTTGATACATTCCCATTTTCCATTCAGTCCTGCTAATAAAACACATCTTTACTGGTATGGCTTTAGTGGTTCCTATTTTTTCTTTCTCTCATTAGAATGAAAAACTTTTAGAGATATGTCGGATATTTCAGGGGTCTGGCTTTGGTAAGCATCTTCTTCATAGTGTCTTGGGTTGATTGGAAGCTGCATATCAAGCTTATTTGTGACCTCAAAAAGAAAAAGAAAAATAAGGCTCAGGATTGCCTTAAAATACCCATTTAGAACAATAGTCCTGGCAATTGTGGCTCTACACCTGTTCGGGAAGTGCTGAAAACTAGAGAGATCATCCCACACTTGAAAGTGCCTTTGCAAAATTATAACTGAGGAAATTATGACAGTGAAAGAAATCAGATCCAACCAACTCTATCTTTCTTCTAATCCTTAAGTTGTCTTTGTCCATTCCTGGGCATAGGCTGAACTAACTTTAGGAAGGAGCGCAGTTCATGGTTTGACTCTGAAACAAAACTGATAATAGACCTTTCCCAAAAAGACTCCCTTCTTGCCTGGGGTCCAGTTTGCCTTTGTCACACTAACAAATTAGCTACCAAATTAGAAATTACAATTTCTGGGTCATGCAGCCTCTCGCTCCAAGAGTCTGGACCTCCCCAAATTGTTCCTGGAGATAACATCACTATTGTAAAACCTATTATCAGTGCTTGAGACATTTTGCAAACCCTGCAGCTGACACCAGTAATCTGGCTCAACTAATTCTGCCATCCTACCCAGGAAACAAATGACAGCAAGAAAACCTCATTTCAACCCCCTATGATTCCATCTCAAACCTGACCGATCAGTACTCCTCAGTTCCTACGCCGCTACCTGCCAAATTATCTTTAAAAACTCTGATTCCAGAATGCTTGGGGAGCTGATTTGAGTAATAATAAAACTCCAGTCTCCCACACAGCTGGCTCTTCATGAATTACTCTTTTGCCATTGCAATTCTCGTCTTGTTAAACTGGCTCTTTCTAGGCAGTGGGCAAGATGAACCCATTGAGCAGTTACACACTTAGCTGCCCACAGGAGCAATGAGTGGGCCAGAGGGGTAAGGGCATATGTGTATGTGCTATGAGTGCTGATGACCAGGGCCTGGTGGAGGACACAGGCCTAGCTCCAGGGGACAGCAGCTACTCAGTACCAGTCAATTGTCATCAATTAGAAATGCAGGCCCAGGTTGTCTTCTGCTCACATTTTTAAAAAGAAAAAGAAATATGAAATTTTCCATCAAAACTCCTGATAAAAAAAAGAATTAGCTTACATTAAATTCACTATAAGTCAGTTGAGAAGTGAGATCTTAGTTTTTCTTATTGACATGATGAATACTTTCTCAATAATTGAGGAAAAATAATCTAGTTAGAAGTCTGACATATGTAAGTCCAATACACAGGGAATAGAATTATGACATAGAGCTATATGAATTATCTAACAATTATTTTAAGAAAAAATGGAGCTCATTTTTGGCCTGGGAATGTTTATTAGAGACAAGACATAAACTTCCTAGATTGAGAGAGAAAAAAATAAAAGTCAGCTCTGTGCCTCCTGGTCCAAACTGTCTAGGAGCAAGAGTTGGGGCATTTTTTTTTTTTTGTAAAAAGGTTTTTCAGGCCACATGGTCTCTGTTGCAACTGCTTAAGTCTGTCACTGTAGCATAAAATCAGCAATGAATAATATGTAAATGAATACGCATAGCTGTGACTCAATAAAACGTTTATTTACGAAAACAGGCCTTGCCCACTTTTGGCTCACAGGCTGCAGTTTGCTGACTCCCTACTTTAAAGGAGAGCTGGAGTGCCTCACTTGGAATTTCAGCTAAGCAGTTTTCAAAAGGGGCTTAGTCTTGTGTGTTTGAGTTGCTTAAAGAGAAGGGTGAACACAAACTACAGCTACAGACAGTTCAAGTGAAAACCTGGAGACATCAAGTCTGACTTTGGGTGTAAAAATTAGATATATCACAGAAGAAAAGAGGAAAAATATTAGAAACTAAACAAATGTGGGAAAGAAGTAACTAATGAGAAATAGAGCAATGGATGAGGCAAGAAGTACCTACACTCATTTTGAATAATAACAGGGATGGAATGTGGTCTTCCTAACAGGTCCAAAGAAGCAGACACTGTCTTTATTCCCTACTATGAATATTATTAGGTTACAACAAGAAATAGTTTCCATTTTTCCATCATCAAAAACAGCTGGCTAAGAAAGGATATTAGATGGAATAGCAAGCCTGTAGAGATAGACAAAATGAAATAGACAAAAAATTTACAAGTTTTCAACTTTTCATCTGCATTAGTCCCACTTAGAGATGTCTGTGATGCAACTAACTAATCATCATATAATATCTAGCAAGAAGTTCTAATCAGGCTTGCTAGGCTATACAAGGTTGATTCCAACTCTAAGTTTATATAGCAGCTCTCCTTGCTAAAAACACCTCTTCTCTGATGGGGCAAGATGGCTGTACTTCCATGTGTCATGTTGTGTGCTCAACTGATCTGATGGACCAACCAGCTAAAGGAGAATTGATTTTATTGCTAGTTTTATATCACTAGTGTTTCAGAGGAGATTTTCATATTACTTTACCCAAGACACTTTCAGGCATTTAAACAAAATGCTTTTAGCTAAATGGGAATGATATAGAAAATGGCTTTTTTCATGAAATACTCAAAAGACTGTACCTTCTAGTTTCAAGGAGCATTTATTTCCATTTTACTTCTATATCTTCAGTAGATACTGTACTTAAAACTTGACCCTTGATTCACAGCACTGAACATGGGCTTCAGTGGGTGAAATAAATTAAAATTTTAAGTCCAGGCAAGAGCTCTTGGAAGAAAAATTGAAGGTCAGATAAGGTTGGGTAGCCTGGACCCCAAAGTGAATGATAAAGAACTTAAGAGGGCTTAAAAACAAGCTCTGACACATGACCACTTGGTATTGCTTGAACAAAGCAGTTGAAGAGGGCATGTATGATATTTGTTAAAGGAGCAAGTACACATATTGCTGTTGTCATTTAGTGACTAGATGTTGTGGCCCAGGTGAGTTATAATTGAATATGTATTATTAAAATACACTAATGGACTTTTACTTATTAGTTAACACATCTGCACAAATGCTGTTTATCAACCATTGACTTTCTTGGAGATCATCTCTTTCCATTTAAATCCTTTATAAAAGGAATTCTCTACTTTGATCCCAGTTTAATGGGGGAAAAGATGATAAGAAGACTAACTTGAAATAGAAAAGTAACTTAATATTTCAAAGCCCTTAGGTCTCTGATTAGACCATTACTCTGCACATAATCTCTTACCAAACTAAATTGATTCTTTTTCAATATAAAAATAGTACAAAGCCTTTGAATTTTGAACTAGGGAAGTTCTGTGAGCTCTTTGAATTGCAAGCCAGAAAATAACAAATCTTATTTAATTAATAAAATAATGAGATAGGGACAAAAAACATGATGTTAAGACACGGTAAGAATTGACTGGAGCTGCGTTTTTAGCTGTAAATTTGGTGAGTAGACTTTGCTTGTTAGACAGGCAACATTAATTACTCTGTTACCATAGCAGATTCTGTATTAAAAAAAAAATTAAACTGCAAAGAAGTAGGGAAGCATCTGTGGGTGCATTCCTTTACACCAATAAAATAATTTTATTGAACTCTATTCATGTGCCTACTTAGAATTTAAATTCAGGAGCTCTTATAGGCCTGTATTCATTAAATATTATGCACCATTTTATATGGGAATGTTCATAAAAGGGGAACATGGAACACAATTAGAAGAAATAAATTCAGCATGGCTTTCGCACTCTATAAAATCTCCTTGTCACTGTGTGTCTTTAACTTTCTCCTTATAACCAGGCACAACCAATATTCAGTGATTGGAGAATTTAAAAGCAGTTTGCTTTTAAAGTCAAAATTCACTATATTTCAAAATCACACTGACAACCTAGTTTCCATTCAATCACATGATCAAATTGACAAGATATGTATTTTATAGGTTTCTGTCTTTTTTTGGTCCTAGTCATGTTGGAAAACTAATATTGGTTACTGAATCTCAATTTTACTCCTACCATGATAGTATCCTTGCTCTTATGACATTTCCATGACCCTATGTCCTCCTCAGCTGAAGCCAAGCTTTTTCCTGTTCCACTTGTCTATTCCCCTACATCTGAACCTCAGTCCCTTTATCAGGTCATCTGCAGTCAGATACCCTTATCACAAACTGCCTGTTATCAACATTTTTAGATTCTGTGTTTGATCAGGTCTTTATGTTCTCGCCAGATCCCTTACTTCTCCTCTTGATGCCCAATTTAAAAAACATTTTGGCCACTGTTAAATGTTGACAAAATATAACATGATCTATTTTCAGCTACCACGTCATTTTTAAATTGCATTCTTTCTCAATGTGCACATAAACACACTATACCAATTCCTTCCTTACACAGTTGATCATTCCTTCTTCACTGCCATTGCTGCCTCTTGTTCCTTCTTTCACAGAACAAATATAAATTCCCCTCAAGATTGTCTCTTCAATCCTCTGCTATATCCTTTCTACATACTTCCCCTTAGACACCTCAGCTCCTCCTATGGTTACAGCTGTCATCACTGGCAACTGACACCCATGTCAACATCTATTTACCATCATTTTCCTAGGCACCCAGACTCAACATTTAGCATCATTTTACATTTACCAACTACTTTAAATTATCAGTAAGACCGATTTATTTTCTCTCACATTGTTTGTTTACTCCTTTAGTGAAGACTTTAATATGGGTTTTTATTAACTCATAACTATATATTTACCTTAAACTGCTATTTTCTCACCTCTCATCTTATATACTACCACAGAGTAAATCTTGCTAAAATTATCTGACTAAAGCTTCAATAGCTGCCCATTAATTTATAACAGCATTTACCAAAAAACGGGACACGTAACACTGGTTACAATGGAAAAAAGTAATTGGTTTTAGTAGTTATGTATTTTGTTCATAAGAAGTTTAATTATCACCTTAAACAATGATTTTATGGCTAATATTGCTCAAGATGACTACAACATTTTTTTAATGACCCAATTTAAAGAAAGACTAAGTACAAAACAGTAGAAAAGCATGGCCAAAAAAAATTGAGGTAATATTGACCCATTGAATAAAATCCGTCTGACTCAGTCTCCTCTACTATTTTCCCTTTTCAATCTTGTTTCCCACGATTTGACCACAGACATGTTCTCTTCTCAATAGTCAATTTAGTGTTCTTTGAACATGGCATGTGCCATTTCATCATGCCAGTGAGGTTGCCACAGAGCAGTAGGACAGTAAACATAAGAAGTTCAAGGATAAATGTTTTAAGATTGTAAGTCCTCAGAAACAGGAGTCAAAGTAAAAGATGAAAGGGATGGAATAGGGTATCAAGCTGGTGAGGCCAGCCAATAACACACACACGAATCAGTGAGCAAGGTTGTAAGCAAGAAGTTTCTAAATTGAATTACAGAGTGTGGTAACAGTTATAGTGAACACTCAAAATAATCATTCGACATGAAAATCTATTAATGCTTGGAATTCAGCAGAATTTAGGCCTAGCTTTTTCAAGACTCCAAATTCCCTTAGATTTTTCTATATCTGTGACTTGGCCCTGTTATTTTCTCAGCCTGTAGTTCCCCATCTCCTAATATTTAACTTCTAAATGCTACCAGGCTTTGATACCCAGCTCAACCTCTTTTTCTAGGGTATCTTGTTTGATTAGCCAAACTAGAGTTGATACTTTCCTTATTTGAAATGTTATAGCATTTATTATCATTTCTAATCCCATGTCCTACTATATCAACATGTTCTTCTTTATATCAAAGTGATTTGCATGTATACTTTTTTATCTGTTTCTTTGAAAACTCTTTACAAAGATTAATAGTTGACTTGTACAAATAAATTCAGTAGTACCTCACCCATATTTTTTAAATGGCAAATTCTTGAAATATAGGCTTTTTTGTTCCAGATCTGTAAGAAAATAGTTTTACTCATGCAATGCTTAATATTTGTTTAATTTGTTTAATATTTAAACAGAAGCCAACAATATGCCCTGCAATGTTTTGGAGGTTAGTGATGAAGGTAAATGACAAAAATAACTTATTTGGGAGGTAAGATGCTTGTGTTAGTGCTATTCAATGACTCCTACTTACAGGAAAGAGGGAGCAATGGTAGACAGTTGCCTTTCTTCTTCAAAGAAAGGAATCTATCTGGATGGATGGATGGATGGATGGATGGATGGATGGATGGATAGACAGGTGATTTTTGAGACCATTGTTGTGTACCCAAGGAAATTTACCACATAGCTATTTCAAACCAAGTGGTTTAATAAAGTTTTCTTATGTAAAACATAACATCTATGTTATTTTATATATCTAGAGCCACAGGAGATAGGAAGCTAGAATTATGGATCTGTATTTTTTTTAAAAGGAATGTGGGTACATAAGAAGAGTTTAGCAGGAACATACCTGCATTAATATTATGTTTCATCTTCTTATGATGAATGAGTTTGATCCAGATATCTACTATTCTTCCTGCAGAAATCTAAGATGACTCTGAGTTTCAATATGTTAGCCTTCTATTTGACCTGTCTGTCATGAGTCATCACTCTAATCCAGATGATCAGACTCAAAAGGAAAAATATAATTTTTCAAGTTTCCCTCAAGAATTATCTTTCAATAAAGAGAATGAAGATTCCCTTTGAAATAAAACTGCTTTTACAAATGTCAACATTGGCAATGTATGGGAATATTTCCCAAAAAAAAAAAAAATTCCAGTACAGTTGCTGCTGCTATGCCTACTTCACTGGAAATTTCTTAGGCTTCATTATTGACCCAATCTTTGGTTAAATCTATCAATAAAAAATCAGCACCTATTAATCTTTCTACTATAGCTAATTATTCTAGGTACATTGAGAAAATTAAAAGTATAAAGATGATATTTCTTTCATATCCTGAACGAATGACTTTACAAGGTAATAGTAGAAATAAGATATACAATATGAAAGTGAAATTAAAACAAAATTACAATTAAAATTTTAGTGAAATATAACACCTAAATACATGCTAAAATGGGAAATGAATAATATAGACAATAAGTATCGTGTGTCAGAGATTCAGAATAAAAACATCGATGTGGCTTGTATATAAAAGCCAATTTTATATAGCCCCTTAATAAACAATTGATCATTATCTACTTGTAAAATATAGGTTTTTAATAACTTCATTTTTTATTTTAAACTTAGGAGGTGTATGTGTAGGTATGATACATGGGCACATTGCCTAATGGTGGGGTTTGGGTTTCTAGTGAACCCATCACTCATACATGAATGTAGGACCCCATGGGTAGTTTTTCAACACTTCCCTCCACCCCCCTTTTGCAGTAGCCAGTGTCTATTATTTTCATCTTTATATCCATGTGTACTCATTGTTTAGCTCCCACTTATAAGTGAGAATATTCAGCATTTGATTTTCTGTTTCTGTGTTACTTCACTTAGGATTATGGCTTCCAGCTGCATCCATGTTGTGCAAAGGACATGATTTCATTTTTTATGGCTGTGTAGTATTCCATGGCAAACATATACCACATTTTCTTTATCCAATCCACTGTTGATGAACACTTGATTCCATGACTTTGCTATTGTGAATAGTGCTGATAAACATATGAGTGCAGGTATCTTTTTGATAAAACTACTTATTTTCCTTTGGAGAGATGCTCAGTAGTGGGACTGCTGGTTTGAATGGTAGTTCTATTTTTAGTTCTTTGAGAAATCTCCACACTGTTTTCCATAGGAGTTGAACAAATTTATATTCCCACCAACAAAGAACAAGCATTCCCTTTTCTCTGCATCCTTGCCAACATCTGTTACTTTTTGACTTTTTAATCATAGCCATTCTGACTGGTGTGAGATGGTATCTCATGTGATTTTAACTTGCATTTCTATGGTGATTAGTGATGTTGAGCTTTTTTTCTTACATTCGTTGGCTGCATGTATCTCTTCTTTTGACAAGTGTCTGTTCATGTCTTTTCCCCACTATTAAAAGGGGTTACTTGTTTTTGGCTTGTTAAGTTTCTTAAAGATTCTGGATACTATACCTCCGTTGGATGCACAGTTTGTGAATATTTTTCCCCTTCTATAGGTTGCCTCTGTACTCTGTTGATTATTTTTCTTGCTGTGCAGAATCTCTTTATTTAATTAGGTCCCAGTTAACAATTTTTGTTTTTGTTGCTATTGCTTTTAAGGACTTAACCATAATTTTTTTCCCAAGGCCAATGCCCAGAATAGTGCTTCTTAGGTTTTCTTCTAGGATTCTAAAAGTTTGAGGTCTTACATGTAAATCTTTAATTCATCTTGAGTTAATTTTTGTATATGGTGAAAGGTAGGGATCTCACTAGAGATCTGTCTCTGCCAGTTAGCAAAGGAAATTCAAAGATTGGTTCCAGGATGGTAGGGAGGGAAGGAAGCTTAAACCTTGGCTAAAATAACCAATCTAGATGTAGGACCAAGTATCATGGAATGGCCAACTACCTAATTAAAAGTTTGAAATAAGCATGGTAAACCATGCTTACACAGACCAGAGGTCATATTCAAGAGATCCCATCACACAGGGGAAAAAGTATTAGCTACATGGTATTAAAAGTGAGACGGGTAGCAATATTTGTTTGGATATTTTTCTACTATTTAGAAGCAGCAGCCCAGTCAAAATGAGGAAAATGAGGGATAGAGAAGGAGTTGACAACAGTTGGGTGAGATTCCAATTAGGGGTCAGTGGTAGAGCTCTAGATCTAATGAAGATAAGAAGTCCTAAGTGGTAAAGAGAAACTATATCCCAGTAAAAGATATAGGAAAGCTGTGTTTTGGTGAGTGTGAGTTTTCCAAACCCTTTCAAGTAATGAGAATGGGATTAGAATAATGGAGCAAATTTCAGACTATTCTCTGGAAATGGAGCTTCTAATGTTCTTTATGTCCTGACGAGTACAGGTGTGAGAAAAATGAAACTAGGTCTTCAGGTAAATGTAACGTAATTAAGAAAGCATAAACTCTAAATAAGCAGGATACTTTTTCCCATAGTAGAGGCTCAATAATTTTGGTTTGATTATTATCAAAACATTCACTAACTCTTTCTTGCTAACTCAAGAGTATTTTTATGTATAATTATTAAAGTGATCATAAGAGTAATAATACAAACATATGTACCATTTATAGAGATGTGCTACAAGCTAGACATTCTTTAGGAGCTTGTTATTTATAATCTTATTTACTTAGAATGACCTTGTTTTTTCTTTCCAAGACTTGATGACATTTGGATCTCTAGAAGTAGGGAGGAGAGCAGAGAAGTTTGTGAAGAAACCAGAGAGAGGAAAAAAAAAAAATACAGTAGAATTGTGAGAATCCAAGGAGAAACAGTAAAGCTAAAACTGGGAGAAAAGGAGAGGTAATTTACAGCATATTATTAACTTGTGATTACTTTGCTCTATATTTTGTGATGCATTTTATCACTCTGGATAGAATATAAACTTCTTAAAGACAAGACTAAAACCCAAACACTTAAACAGGCATCAAACTATTTTCAAACTATTTAACCCCAAAATATTACTGGTTGACGTATAAACTTGCCAACTGTTGACTCTGAGGTTGAAGAATCTGAGACGAAATACTGAAATTGATTAAAGAGGCCAAATGCCACATTTTAAATTCTACTTATTCATAATAGTTATTTTTTGCATATCAAATATATGTGCCAGAAAATTGAGTTCCTCTGATTTCCCTAATTTAAAATAAGAGATTAGAATCATAGAAATTATCTTGGGTGGCTTTAGACAAATGTGTGGCTAGAATCAACCAGCATATGAAGAATTCACTTTTTTCCCCTCTTCCTTCAGACTGAGATTTTTGCATATCAGATTTTAGCTCGAAGAGAATTTTTCTGTAGTCAAGTTATAGATTCTGACAGGAATCAGTTACCACAGAACTGATAGATACTTACCTCTAACACTGCTTGTGGGTACCACTGAAAATGCCAAATCAGTTAAAATGGCAGCAACAAAACAACTGTACTATATACAATCTCTTTACCAAGCTTCAGCAGAAGTAAAATGTGTAGGGCTGTTTTCCTTACTAAGCACAGCCCATAATCAAGGAAGCCCACAGATAAGTGTAGGGAGACATAACATTCTATATGCTCACCACTGAAGCAGGAGCTGCCCAAGGTTCCATTGAATAATTCAGTGTTTGGAACTCCTGGGTGGTGAATATCTTCCAATAGAAACACTCAGAAGAAAGAACTGGGAACTCACATGCTGTGGATTTTCTTTTTTTTTTTTTTCATTTTGCTTATTTTCTTTTTATTTATTTATTTATTTATTTATTTATTTATTATTATACTTTGTGGATTTTCTTTAATGGTTTAGCCAAGTATCACACAAAGCAGACATAATGGTGTTTAAACAGTCTGCCCAGCCTACTGCGTCTTTGCCTTTAGGTAGCAAATATTCTCTTAGTCTTGTTACTTTTTCCTCTCCATATAAGAATATTTAAGGACACAAACCACGCACCCTTTTCAGCTACTTGTCCCCATGTAGGCTTAAAATAGCACCAATATATAATGCTAAAATTTTACAACTGACCATTTGAAACATAATTGTTCTATGCATTGATGTAAAGATAAATAAAATGATTTTGCAACACAATGTGATGTTATTTACTGTAACTTGATTCAACTTAATACACCGGTTAAATTTGTTGCAACCAAGTGGAATTACCTCATATAATACTATATCAAGTTTGGTTAATAATTCACTTACCGTAAAGAAAACCGATTCTGTGAAATTGTACAACAAAAAATCTGCATAATCTCTTACATATGTACAGAAATCAATGAGATTTGGGAAAAAAAGAAAAATAATGTTACATTTCTCTTTTTTTGTAGTTAAATACTTCAAACAATTAAAATCATTACAGTATTTGTTTTCTTTGAAAAAATATTTTTAAAAAATTTTAAAGTTTTTCTATAGACAGGGTCTCATTATACTGCCCATGTTGGTTTTGAACTTCTAGCCTCAAGAAATTCTCCCACCGCAGCCTCGCAAAGTGCTAAGATTACAGGCATGAGCCACCACCTTCATATTAAAAATGTTTGTTGTTTTTTTTTTTGAGATGAACTCTCACACTGTTGCCCAGGCTGGAGTGCAATGGCACAATCTTGGCTCACTGCAACCACCCCCTACTGGATTCAAGTGAATCTCCTGCCTCAGCCTCTTGAATAGCCGGGATTACAGGCGCCTGGCAAATTTTTTGTATTTTTTTGGTAGAGATTGGGTTTCACTATGTTGGCCAAGCTGGTCTTGAACTCCTGACCTCATGAACCACCCGCCCTGGCCTCCCAAAGTGCTGAGATTACAGGCATGAGCAACCGTGCCTGTACTAAAAAATTTTTAACTTGGATAGCTAACACTATTTTGACCAAATCTCTTCAGTCATAAGCATCCTATCCGATTATCATTTGGATATTCAATAAATTCTTTTAAACCAAGTTGGAAAACACTCTGCAGGATATTATCCAGGAGAACTTCCCCAATCTAGCAAGGCAGGCCAACATTCAGATTCAGGAAATACAGAGAACACCACAAAGATACTCCTCAAGAAGAGCAACTCGAAGACACATAATTGTCAGATTCACCAAAGTTGAAATGAAGGAAAAAATATTAAGGGCAGCCAGAGAGAAAGGTCGGGTTACCCACAAAGGGAAGCCCATCAGACTAACAGCAGATCTCTCGGTAGAAACTCTACAAGCCAGAAGAAAGTGGGGGCCAATATTCAACATTCTTAAAGAAAAGAATTTTCAACCCAGAATTTCATATCCAGCCAAACTAAGCTTCATAAGTGAAGGAGAAATAAAATACTTTACAGAAAAGCAAATGCTGAGAGATTTTGTCACCACCAGGCCTGCCCTAAAAGAGCTCCTGAAGGAAGCGCTAAACATGGAAAGGCACAACCAGTAGCAGCCACTGGAAAATCATGCCAAATTGTAAAGACCATTGAGATCAGGAAGAAACTGCATCAACTAACGAGCAAAATAACCAGCTAACATCATAATGACAGGATCAAATTCACACATAACAATATTAACTTTAAATGTAAATGGACTAAATGCTCCACTTAAAAGACACAGACTGGCAAATTGGATAAAGAGGCAAGACCCATCAGTGTGCTGTATTCAGGAAACCCATCTCACGTGCAGAGACACACATAGGCTCAAAATAAAAGGATGGAGGAAGATCTACCAAGCAAATGGAAAACAAAAAAAAGGCAGGGGTTGCAATCCTAGTCTCTGATAAAACAGACTTTAAACCAACAAAGATCAAAAGAGACAAAGAAGGCCATTACATAATGGTAAAGGGATCAATTCAACAAGAAGAGCTAACTATCCTAAATATATATGCACCCAATATAGGAGCACCCAGATTCATAAAGCAAGTCCTGAGTGACATACAAAGAGACTTAGACTCCCACACAATAATAATGGGAGACTTTAACACCCCACTGTCAACATTAGACAGATCAATGAGACAGAAAGTTAACAAGGATACCCAGGAATTGAACTCAGCTCTGCACCAAGCGGACCTAATAGACAACAACAGAACTCTCCACCCCAAATCAACAGAATATACATTTTTTTCAGCACCACACCACACCTATTCCAAAATTGACCACACAGTTGGAAGGAAAGCTCTCCTCAGCAAATGTAAAAGAACAGAAATTATAACAAACTGTCTCTCAGACCACAGTGTAATCAAACTAGAACTCAGGATTAAGAAACTCACTCAAAACCACTCAACTACATGGAAGCTGAACAACCTGCTCCTGAATGACTACTGGGTACATAACGAAATGAAGGCAGAAATAAAGATGTTCTTTGAAACCAACGAGAACAAAGACACAACATACCAGAATCTCTGGGACACATTCAAAGCAGTGTGAAGAGGGAAATTTATAGCACTAAATGCCCACAAGAGAAAGAAGGAAAGATCCAAAATTGACACCCTAACATCAAATTAAAAGAACTAGAAAAGCAAGAGCAAACACATTCAAAAGCTAGCAGAAGGCAAGAAATAACTAAAATCAGAGCAGAACTGAAGGAAATAGAGACACAAAAAACGCTTCAAAAAATTAATGAATCTAGGAGCTGGTTTTCTGAAAGGATCAACAAAATTGATAGACCGCTAGCAAGACTAATAAAGAAGAAAAGAGAGAAGAATCAAATAGACACAATAAAAAATGATAAAGAGGATATCACCACTGATCCCAAAGAAATACAAACTACCATCAGAGAATACTACAAACACCTCTACACAAATAAACTAGAAAATCTAGAAGAAATGGAAAAATTCCTCGACACACACACCCTCCCAAGACTAAACCAGGAAGAAGTTGAATCTCTGAATAGACCAATAACAGGCTCTGAAATTGTGGCAATAATCAATAGCTTACCAACCAAAAGGAGTCCAGGACCAGATGGATTCACAGCCGAATTCTACCAGAGGTACAAGGAGAAACTGGTACCATTCCTTCTGAAACTATTCCAATCAATAGAAAAAGAGGGAATCCTCCCTAACTCATTTTATGAGGCCAGCATCATCCTATACCAAAGCCTGGCAGAGACACAACCAAAAAAGAGAATTTTAGACCAATATCCTTGATGAACATTGATGCAAAAATCCTCAATAAAATACTGGCAAACCGAATCCAGCAGCACATCAAAAAGCTTATCCTCCATGATCAAGTGGGCTTCATTCCTGGGATGCAAGGCTGGTTCAATATATGCAAATCAATAAATGTAATCCAGCATATAAACAGAACCAAAGACAAAAACCACATGATTATCTCAATAGATGCAGAAAAGTCCTTTGACAAAATTCAACAACGCTTCATGCTAAAAACTCTCAATAAATTAGGTACTGACGGGACGTATCTCAAAATAATAAGAGCTATCTATGACAAACCCACAGCCAATATCATACTGAATGGGCAAAAACTGGAAGCATTCCCTTTGAAAAGTGGCACAAGACAGGGATGCCCTCTCTCACCACTCCTATTCAACATAGTGTTGGAAGTTCTGGCCAGGGAAGTCAGGCAGGAGAAGGAAATAAAGGGTATTTAATTAGGAAAAGAGGAAATCAAATCGTCCCTGTTTGCAGACGACATGATTGTATATCTAGAAAACCCCATTGTCTCAGCCCAAAATCTCCTTAAGCTGATAAGCAACTTCAGCAAAGTCTCAGGATACAAAATCAATGTGCAAAAATCACAAGCATTCTTATACACCAATAACAGACAAACAGAGAGCCAAATCATGGGTGAACTCCCATTCACTATTGCTTCAAAGAGAATAAAATACCTAGGAATCCAACTTACAAGGAACGTGAAGGACCTCTTCAAGGAGAACTATAAACCACTGCTCAATGAAATAAAAGAGGATAAAACTAAATGGAAGAACATTCCATGCTCATGAGTAGGAAGAATCAATATCGTGAAAATGGCCATACTGCCCAAGGTAATTTATAGATTCAATGCCATCCCCATCAAGCTACCAACGACTTTCTTCACAGAATTGGAAAAAACTACTTTAAAGTTCATATGGAACCAAAAAAGAGCCCGCATTGCCAAGTCAATCCTAAGCCAAAAGAACAAAGCTGGAGGCATCACGCTACCTGACTTCAAACTATACTACAAGCCTACAGTAACCAAAACAGCATGGTACTGGTACCAAAACAGAGATATAGATCAATGGAACAGAACAGAGCCTTCAGAAATAGCACCACATATCTACAACTATCTGATCTTTGACAAACCTGAGAAAAACAAGCAATGGGGAAAGGATTTCCTGTTTAATAAATGGTGCTGGGAAAACTGGCTAGCCATATGTAGAAAGCTGAAACTGGATCCCTTCCTTACACCTTATACAAAAATTAATTCAAGATGGATTAAAGACTTAAACGTTAGACCTAAAACCATAAAATCCCTAGAATTAAACCTGGGGATCTCATTAAACTAAAGAGCTTCTGCACAGCAAAACAAATGACCATCAGAGTGAACAGGCAACCTACAAAATGGGGGAAATTTTCACAACCTACTCATCTGACAAAGGGCTAATATCCAGAATCTACAATGAACTCAAACAAATTTACAAGAAAAAAACAAACCCATCAAAAAGTGGACAAAGGATATGAACAGACTTCTCAAAAGAAGACATTTATGCAGCCAAAAGACACATGAAAAAATGCTCACCATCACTGGCCATCAGAGAAATGCAAATCAAAACCACAATGAGATACCGTCTCACACCAGTTAGAATGGCAATCATTGAAAAGTCAGGAAACAACAGGTGCTGGGGAGGATGTGGAGAAATAGGAACACTTTTACACTGTTGGTGGGACTGTCAACTAGTTCAACCATTTTGGAAGTCAGTGTGGCGATTCCTCAGGGATCTAGAACTAGAAATACCATTTGACCCAGCCATCCCATTACTGGGTATATACCCAAAGGACTATAAATCATGCTGCTATAAAGACACATGCACACGTATGTTTATTGTGGCACTATTCACAATAGCAAAGACTTGGAAACAACCCAAATGTGCAACGATGATAGACTGGATTAAGAAAATGTGGCACATATACACCATGGAATACTATGCAGCCATAAAAAATGATGAGTTCATGTCCTTTGTAGGGACATGGATGAAATTAGAAATCATCATTCTCAGTAAACTATCGCAAGGACAAAAAACCAAACACCGCATGTCCACACTCATAGATGGGAATTGAACAATGAGAACACATGGACACAGGAAGGGGAACATCACACTCTGGGGACTGTTGTGGGGTGGGGGGAGGGGGGAGGGATAGCATTAGGAGATATACCTAATGCTAAATGGCGAGTTAATGGGTGCAGCACACTAGCATGTCACATGTATACATATGTAACTAACCTGCACATTGTACACATGTACCCTAAAACTTATAATAATAATAATAAAAAAAGTGGTTGCAACTTCCTTTCATATTCAACAATAGAGTACCTTGTTGGCAGTAGAGATAAAAGAATCAGCTAATCTGGATTAGTCCAGTTGTATTTCTGATTTGAGTCCTGCACTTCATGATAAAAGAGTATTTACTGTAATTTTTAACAGTAAAGAATCAGTCTTAAGGAAAGGCAGGGTGATTACCTTTATTGTCAGGAGTGATTTGCTGAGTAAAAATATCAATCTCTCCTCTCTCATAGTTTTTGCAAGCCTGTGCTGTTATATTTTGTTAATCAGGTAAATAGTAAAGATAACAGTTCTCCTGTATCCAAATGAAAGTATTAGTATTTATAGTAGAGAATTTCAATGGAGAAGCCAACTGAAATCCTTTCTTGTTCAAGACAGGGTATAAATAATATGTATAAACATTAATAGGGATTTGTTTGTTATATGTGTGTCTGAGTGTGGAGACTAAGGGAAGAAGCACACTAATATTCGGTGCTAAAGAAATATTGTTTGATTGATATGGTGCCCTATGGGTGTCTCATTAAGTTGTAGACAACCTATGCTTTAAGCAGGAATTTCAACTTGTTTATTTGCACTGGGCAGATTGAAATATCTTTACTACTTTAGGTGAGACTCAAGGCACTGCCACATGTGAGCAGTCTGAGAGAAATAGACTAACAAATCGCAGAACAGTATAGAGAAATGAAGAGTATAGACTTTAGAGACAGGAAAACACACAATACCAACAATCTGGGTTTGATTCGTGGCTCTGTTTCAGCCTAGCTGTTTGTCCTCAAGTAAGCCATTCAACTCTCAGAAGCTCATTTTCCTCTTTTGTAAATGGGAATAGCAGGTTATCTTGGAGAATCTTCGTGAGGATGAAATAAGACAAGGTTTTGAAAGTACCTGAGCATATATTAGGAATTCAAAAAGCTATATTCACAGACATGATTAAGTATCTTCAATCACATAGGTTTTGTTTACCCTCTTTCATACTAAACATAGCTATTTCATTTTTCTCCCTTTAACTTGATTTTACTTCATAAATCTCTCCTCCACCACCCCAACAGATGTGCTGTTTAATCAAACTAAACCTGTCTAATTCCACCTTATGTTATAAATCATACCTAACCTGTCTAAAATCCTTTAACATATAATGGCTTCCCATAAGCTTTTCAAATGAGTAAATCCAAGACACTAATTGAAAACGAACTTGTACAACAGAGTAGATCTCCGCTGCTTCACAGAAGGGGAGGTTGCAGGTCTCCTTGAAGTGCAAGCTCTTCATTTACAATGAGTTTTTTTTTTAAAAAAAAAAAAACTACTAAGAATAGAGTGGAAGTGTGCAGAGCCATGTTTCTAAAAGCTTGGGCTATAGAGAATGCACTGCTGTCTTGGTGCAGAGTTCAGATGCCAGCAAAATGAGCCAGGTCATTGTATTAATTAGGACTGCTCCTGCATGCACTAATATATCATGAAAAAATAGCAAGGATTACAAGAGAGCTCATCTTCTCTTCTACACGTTCTCAGGGCAAAAGTTATTTCTAAATAATGACAAAGGAGTCACACAAACTAACACAGAAGAGGTTCTCTTTGTTGGGATAAATTGGCTTATATCCTCCTTCCCTTTCCTGCAATCTAAAGGAATATTATGAAATAAGTTGGATAACAACAATAACGACTTGTTTAATGAAGAGCTCATAATAGTGAGAAGTGACATTACGTATTCTTTAGTTAGGCAACCTGGCATGTGTTGGCATATGCATGTAGGAAAAAGACAATAGTATGAATAATAATATAATTTTTTTAACATTATCTCAGTCTCTAGAACCATTTGTTGTAAAACCTAAAGAATACATTGTTTGTTTTCAAAAGGGAAAAGTAAGGCAATATTCCAATGAAAGAAAATGTACTGGATTGTTTTTCTTTAAGGCTATACAAGGAAATTCTCCCTTATTCTTCATGCTACCTACAGATGTAAGTACTACACATACCATCTTAACTGTTGACAGAGAATTACAAGTAATGTGACTTTAATGAGATTTTGTTAAAAAATAAAATCATCACACTCTTTTTGCTCTTTTTGGCCTGGGTACAAGCCTTTTCAGTAAATTAACTAATTTTGGCAATTTCTAATCCCATTATACCTTTGTCAGGAGAATGATTTATCAGAATTACAATGCCTAATGCTGTGTATCTTGTGAAATATAGTCATCCAGACCAAGACAGTATCATCATTTGACTCTTTCAATATATGATATTTTCATTAGCAGCAGGATATTCATTCCTTCCCCTCTACTCAGCAGGGCTATAAATAGAGAGGCCAGTCAACCAAATCACACAATATTGAAAAGGTCAAAGAAGTACAGTATATTACTATAATTTACAGAATACTGTTCATGATGTATTATAATTCTTAACAGTTTATTTATGTGCAAAGAAAATAATAAAAACATAAAGCAGTGTGGAACGGTCATATTATTATTGCTGTGATTATAGAGATAGTAGTTAATGAAGCTTTCCTTTACACTTAAAAACCAAACATACAGGAAGGTCTATTTATATAGTCAATAATAAAATTAAATCGGTACTTCCTTCTACTACATTGATATAGAATTTGAAAATGAAGAAAAGGAAAGGAAAATATGAAGAAAAGAAGCACACTAGTTAAGACAAAGGCATAGTTTATTTTCCTAGTCCCAGAAAAAACTAAAACTTATAATCTATTTAGCAGGGCTGGAAGAGACCATCTCTAAGAGCACCTCTTTCCGATTAGGCATAGAAGGTTTAATTTTATATGGTCACATCTATGATTTGCGGTCAACAGAAAATGAGATTGACAATGTAGATACAAGTCTAATGCAAGGTTTTTGGTCTTAGTAATTCTTCTTAAGCTGTCAGATTACTTGCACTGCTGGGTTAAAGTTAAGCCAAAAAGACAATTGCTCATCTGCATTTAAGCAAATGATATTTGTGGGAAGTGACTGTACAACTTCATAAAAGAGATGTTAAAATCTAAATCTTATTGTTTGGGGAAAAAAGAGCTTAGATTAAGGACAGCCATATTTAAAACCTTTCAACACCCTTTTTTTCCCCCCAGAATAGTTATCTGAATATAAGAAATTCTACTGTATCAAGATATTTCTTGCCAGATATTGTGTAAGGTGCTACAGATAAAAGAATGCACAATTCCCAAATTTATCATTTCTCTTCCTTTTCTTTTTTTTCCTCTTCTTTTATAGCATTCAAACTCCTCCAACTGCCATTCATGACCCTTTTTGATCGTACTCTTGCCAGTCTCTCCAGCCCTGTCTCCTATCAGGCCCTACCTCAGGGTCACAACAGCAGCATCAATCAGTTCACAATGCCGTGAAACTATTTTTATGGGGATGGTGTAGAAAATCTTCACAAGAAGTCTGATCTTCCCAGCTCCTGCCACAATACCATTTTTTTTTCTTCTCAAGAGAATGTAAACATTAAATTATAGTCCTTCTTCCAATTAACATCACTGGGCCTTCCTTATTTAACACAGAAAAAGGTACAAAAATTATTTTTAAAAATTACTGCCTTTGTCTCGAGGTAGAATAATAATCCACGTAAATCCTCTCCTTAAATCTGTTGTTGTGTGCTGATCTGTTCAATATATTTACCAAATTAAAAAGGAGACAGAGAAAGAAAGAAAAAAAATTAAAGGTGAAAGAAAGGAAAATAAATGAAGGAAGAAAGAGATGGAAGGAGGAGAAAGAAAGTAAATATCTCAGATGGATGAATCTAGCAGGGGTTTTCTGTGGGATTAAGCCACTGGCTTGATTCTGATTCATTATGACTATGTAAACAGTGACATTTAAACACTTTAATCAGAGGCCAGAGAATCCCTTCCATTTTCTGGACTAGAGAACCATCACCTGGAATTTTCCTAGAAAAATGATCTGTCATTTGATACCAAAAAATAAAAAAATCTGTTTTCTGCTCCCAAATGTGAGTGAAGAATACCAGTTCTGCTAATTAGCACTGTGTGGAAAGTCGAAATGACCTCCCTTCTAGGCAGAGCACATAAAGCAAACTAGGAGTATCTAAATATTATTTTTGTTTTGTACTTTCCATGTCATGATGATGAAAAGATCAAAACATGGCAACAGTATGAGAGGGGATGCAGTCTAAAGTTGGTCAGATACCCTGACCATCCCATCTAAAATGCCATCCCTGGTCTTCTCACATCTTATGTATACTTTCTTTCATTTTCTAGATATATACCTGGAATTACATAACCATTTGGTTATTATCCAAAATAATTTTGTATGATGGAAGAGAGCTTGTTTAGACATATATTAGAGATGTGATATCATACATTCTTCTAATATTACTAAGTCTTTAGAATTGAAGATAAATTTTAAAAATAGCAATAAAGGAAATAGTAATATCTTCATTACTCAGTTATTAATAAGGATGAATGACTTTTCCAAAATTGACTATCTTCCTCTAATAGAAGGTAAGTACCTATACTATATTGGTAACTTCCGATCCCTGGTGCTTTAATCAGTGTCTTTCACACAATAGGTATTTAAATAATATTTGTTAAGTAAAGGAATGAATCCTACAACTCATTGTAATGTTTTCTGCCTCCATGCTACTGCAATATTATTTCCTTGCTCCGGAAAGCTTTTCCTTTTCTTCATTCATAGCTGGGATTTTAATTTGTCAATCAAAACTCAACTGAGAAGTTGCTCCTTCGATGACCCCATCCACTGCTCATTATCTTCTTCTCTATGCCTTCTTTGCGCATAAGTATGATGTATAATGGTGCTCATAAAGTTGAATTCTACTGTGTGTTTACTTGTTTTTGAAACAATTAAAACTCTTAAGCTAAGCTAACCTTCTCAGTCATTATATTTTTGTCCAGGGTAACTATTCCTTTCGGGTGGCCTAAAACAACATCTATGTATGCCTATTGTCCCCACTGAATTATATATAACACCCTGTGATGGTTAATACAGTCAACTTGATTGGATTGAAGGATACAAAGTATTGATCCTGGGTGTGTCTGTGAGGGTCTTGCCAAAGGAGATTAATATTTGAGTCAGTGGGCTGGGAAACGCAGACCCACCCTTAATCTGGGTGAGCACAACTTATTCAGCTGCCAGGGCGGCTAGAATTAAGCAGGGAGAAAAATGTGAAAAGAGAGACTGGCCTGGCTTCCCAGCCTACATCTTCCTATCCTGCTGGATGCTTTCTGCCCTCAAATATCGGACTCCAAGTTCTTCAGTTTTGGAACTCAGACTGGTTCTTCTTGCTTCTCAACCGGCAGACAACCTATTGTGGTACCTTGTGATCATGTGAGTAAATACTTAATAATCTCCCCTTCGAGTATATATCTATTCCATTAGTTCTGTCCCTCTAGAGAACTCTAATACACACCCCTTTTCATTCCAAAACGTTCCCTGTTTGGAGGATTAATTATGTCATCACTAAACTCTTGACGCTACTACCAATTGAAATGCTAAGCAGTCCTACAAAACCCCTCCCATCCTGTTTGATCACAACTTGATTTTTCTGATCTCCATCTCATCTCCCTGGTCTCACAGGGTCTCAATTCAACCCCGGTTCTTGCCTTCCTGGGTATTGGAATATATACTTCTTGTAGTTTCTGGCTGATCTCACTCACCGTTCATGTTGGGAACTCTTTGCTTTAATCTGGATTCTACAGAGCTTTTCGCCGCTCTGGCTCCTTGGCAGAGTTTAGGTAGCTGGGCTAGTCTTGACCTCATTTTGGAGAGGAGAGGAGGGCCCAGATAATGCATCCTTATGTCTTACCAGATATTGCATTGTTCTTTCTCTCCACAATACTAGGCATATTTCCTAGCACACAGTAGAGACCCTAAACATCTATTGAATCAAATCTAGTACCTCAGAATGTGATCTTATTTGGAGCTAAGATCTTTATAGGGGTAATCAAGTTAAAATGAGGTCATTAGGGTGGATCCTAATTAAACACAACTAATATTCTTACAAAAAGGGAATTTGGCTACAGATACACATAGAGGGAAGAGCCATCTATTAGTGAAGGAAAAAGGCCTGAAACAGATCCTTCCTTCACAGTTTACAGAAAGAACCAACCCTGCCAACACCATGATTTTAGACTTCTAGACTCTAAAAGTGTGAAACAATAAATTTCTGTTGTTTGGGCCACCCTTTCTGTGGTCCTTTGTTAAGGCAGCCCTAGTACATTAATGTGAACTCCAGTGTTTTTTCTCATGTATAAAATGGAGATAGTAATACGACCCTAGAGTTTGTGTGAGGATTAAATGAGATAGTATATGTAAAATGCTTAGCAGTATCCAGCATACTCAATAAATGTTAGCTGTTATTGTTATTATCTGAAGTTTCCTTGACTAGGCACTGCATTCCTTGCTGATTTGTTTTTATGAGTTATTTATTAACATCTCACCTAAGGTTTAAAAATCTATTTTCCTGATTATTGGAATATTTTATTTCCCCTTTTATGCTTAAACATATTTTAGTCATATATTTAAGCTTCTAAGCTTTATTTTCTTTAGCTAAATTCCCTAGCCCTATTTACATGTGGAACACACTACAGGAAACTTGAGGTAAGAGACATGTTTAATAATTCAAGTACATCAGTTACTAAATGACATGCTCTTAACTGCTGTATACCATAGTGATGCAAAATCTCTCAAAATGTGTGCCTTTGAAGAGTGGACCCCATTCACTTCTCAGAATAATTTTGTCTGATGCAGAAGAGCTGGTTCAGATATGCATTAGAGATGTGATATTAAGAATTCCTCTAATATGACTGTTTATGATAATAGAAGATAACTACAATGCATTTTAAAGCAGTAAAGAAACCAGTAATATATTTCTTCAGGTATTAATAAGGATGACCCACTTTGCTAAAATTCAAATGCAGAAGTGTATTTTAGAATATAAAATAATGTGAATGTTTTAAAGAGAATGGTATCACATTTTGGAAATTTAAAATTCAGAAGAAAAAAAATTCCTGAGGGGAGGGGGGAGGGATAGCATTGGGAGATATACCTAATGCTAGATGACGAGTTGGTGGGTGCAGCGCACCAGCATGGCACATGTATACATATGTAACTTACCTGCACGTTGCGCACATGTACCATAGAGCCTAAAGTATAATAATAATAATAATAATAATAATAAAAAGAAAAAAAAAGAAAAAGGCACAATCCAAGATTCATCACATATTAACTGTATGATCCTCTGCAAGCATACAGTTTTCTTTAATTCATAGGATTCTCAATCATATAACAGGAATCTGTGACTACTAAACAAAATAATGCTTATAACGTACTTAGATTTTGCTAGCATAAAGTAAATGTTCAATAAAAAAAAAAAAAAAGAAAAAAAATTCCTAGCATCAAAATTGTACCTTTTGAAACAGACCAGCAGAGTGGCATTAAGTACCTCTACAGGGTATTACAGTGATCTAAAACATTCAATTGGCAGTTAATTTGTATATGAGGAATTTCTTTAAAGTGGCAATAGTTTTTGGAAGTTTTGCTTTTAAGCTAATATATTCTATTCACAGGATAGTGATCACAGACTTGCTTTTACCAGAACAAGTTGTACCAAGAGTTGTGACCATCGGACTTTGGAGAGTGCTTTAGACATGAGAGACAGTGATGTGTTGGAGACTTCACTTCCAGTCACGAGCATGGGTTGTTACTCCCACTGTTACTTGCTTGTTTCAGGAAAGTAGCATAAGTACTTTGTGTATCAGTTTCCTTGTTTGGTTCAACAGAGAATAATGTGTGTCCTGTTGACATCAAGATTGTTTTAAGTAATAAATGAGGCAATGTATGTAAAATCCATGGGATATTTCACTTTGATTGGTAAACACAGTTTATCAAGGCACAATCTAGCTCTCATCTGCATATACTCCATGCCAACCCAATTTCTCTGATTGTTGTTATAAAAAAGGTAATGAAGAAAAGTTTTTAAAATTATTATATGAAGCTACAATTAGAAGCTATTATTTTATGAAGACTAACTGGCAGTAGTTGGGGATAGTTTAATGGAGGGACTGTTTGCTTTCTTGGATGAACCGTTTTGTCACTACTGGAGCCATTATGTGTGTTGAGCAGTTGGTTCATGTAATGTTTTATGCTGAAACAGCAAATTAGTATTTGTATTGGTCTCTACAGATAAAACATATTCTAACCCCATTAATGGGATTATTCCCACTGATGGATTAGTGTTCTAAACATTATGAATGTATCTTCTGTGTCTGGACACTAGTGATTTGGAACAAATAACAATATTATGAGTGCAAGAGTCTATGCTTACTCTGAAGATGGCTGGGAGAGAGGGACAGAAAAAAATCCTCTTAATTTGTACAGTGGATTGGAAATGAAACTTGACCTCTATTATGTCTCACTTTCTTCATTTTTTAAAAAGGGGTAGCCGTATTTGGTTCTCTCACTGGAGTGGTACACAAATTAACTTGCTAATGATTATAAAATGCTATGAAAATTCATAGGCCTCTCTATAGATTTCTCATGAATACAGCTCTGGAGCAAAAAATAGGGACAGTCAGTCCATTTTAAAGATCATCAACCCTAGAGTCCATTTACAGTCCATGTTAAAGTCTCCCATAAGCATAGTGGGAAACAGCTTAACTAGTTTTAAGAAGTTCTTGAAACACTTTTGTGAATGTGTATACTAAAACACTTTTTATGGACTTTCTGAGACTGATAATTTTTTCTAACCAAATTAAAATCCAGTCATTTGTGTAACAGCAAAGGAGATAAACTCCACTTTAATATAAATGTGGGGTATAAACCCTCATCTCACCAATTAAGCATGAGGACCAGAGTACCATTCAAGGAATAACAAGGTTATGTATTTAATTAATCTCTAGGCAAGGAAAAAACTCATATCATCATTATTTTTATTATTACATCAATTATAAAGTTATTTGTCAAAATCTCCATATAAAGGTCACCAGTGAAATTTGTTGATTATTCAAAAAGCTGACCTCTATAAATTTGCTGAATAAGAGAGAACACATTCTTCCCAGGGTCTGAGTGTGGTCTCCAAAAGGAGATATATTAAGGATACTTATCAGCTTAAGAGGACTGGGGTTAGCGAAAGCTGATTTTAGGTCAGAATTAGCATAGTAGTTGATACAGATTGGTCGAGATTTATAAACCATATGAGTTTCTGAAACAGTTATAATCTTCTCTTTGAAATATGTAAACTGTGAAACATGAAATACTGACATGGAGAATTAGTATTAGAATTAGTATTGCTCTGGTCTTTTCCTGTATGATGGCTCTGTGAAGCTGGTTTTAAAGTAACTGGAGCTTAGATACTTCTGCTGCATATTAGGTTTGCTATAGTTTATCTTCTTTGCAAGTCATAATATATTTTGCAACTTGTCGTTGATTGTATTTCTCAGTCCCAGTCCTACCCTACTTCTGGTTATACTTCAGTCTAAGTTGAAGAATAGACCATCATTATTTTAAAGGAACAAGATCAGTCAAGATCTTCACTGAAACTTGATGTTTCATGATTTTGTGTCAAGTGTTTTAAGATACTTGTATGATTTGCGTAAGTGCTGGACCTTTTTTGTTCTGTTAGATGATCATATTTTTGAAATATTCAGTTTGACAGTAATCACAGAGCAGCATTTATGATTCTGGGTATCCAACACTTGGTGACTGAAACACAGATAAATATTAAAAGCTTTCTTGAATAACCAGTGGCTTATTTAGTGCTGCTTTCAAGATCTATTGTAAGGCAGGTCTGGTGGTAATCAATTCCCTCAGAATTTGCTTATCTAAAAAAGAATCTTATTTCTCCTTTGCATAGGAAGCTTAGTTTGGCTGGATATGAAATTATTGGTTGAAGATTTTTTTAAGAATGTTGAATATAAGCCCTCAATCTCTTCTGGCCTGTAGGATTTCAGCTGAGAGGTCTGCTGTTATTCTGATGGGGTTCCCTTTGTAAGTGACCTGTCCTTCCTCTCTTGCTGCCTTTAACAGTCTTTCTTTCATTTCAACTTTGGAAAATGTGATGATTATGTGTCTTGGGGAAAGTCTTGCGTAGACTTGCAGAGGTTCTCTGTATTTCCTGAATTTGACTTTTGGCCTCTCTAGTGAGGTTGGGGTTCTTTTCATGGATGATATCCTGAAATATGTTTTCCAAGTTGTTTGCTTTCTCCTCATCCTTTCCAGGGAGGCCGTAGATTTGGCCTCTTTACATAATCCCATATTTCTCAGAAGTTTTGTTCATCATTTTTCTTTTTTTCCTCCTTATTTTTTTCTGACTGTCTTATTTCAGAAAACCAGTCTTCAAGTTTGGAGATGCTTCCCTCAGCTTGGTCTGTTCTGCTGTTAATACTTGTGATTGCATTATGAAATTCTTGTAGTGTGTTTTTCAGCTTTATCAGATCACTTAGGCTCTTTTTTATTATTGACAGTTATTATTGACAATTATTATTGACAGTTAGGCTATTTTGTCTGTCTGCTCTTATATTATTTTACTGTGATTATTAGTTTCCTTGGATTGGGTTTTGACATCTCCTGAATCTCAATGATCTTCGTTTCTATCTATATTTTGAATTCTATTTCTTTCAAGTCAGCCATCTCGGCCTGGTTAAGAACCCTTGTTGAAGTAGTGTAGTCGTTTGTAGGACTTAAGACACTCTGGCCATTTGAGTTGCTGGAGTTCTTGAATTGGTTCTTTCTCATCTCTGTATCAGTGTTCCTTTAACTGTGGTGTAGATTGAGTACAGTTAGCAGACTTCTTTATGTTTTCACAGGGTTGAGGCTTTGCGCAGGGTAATTTTTGAAGCAGACTTCTTGTCTTTGGTTTCACATAGGGTCATGCTAGTGAGGTAAATTTTGTGTTGAAACTTTGAGGTGTGATCCAGTAGGTGGTGGTTAGACGTATTGGTCAGTTGGTAGACTCTTTCTCAGTTGAGTGGCTCCCCTACATTCCTTCACAGTTGCAGTCATGTTCCCTCTCAAAGCTCTGAAACTGTGGGCTCCTCTCCCACTTGAGTGTGGACTATACATCACAGCTTGGCTGGGCCAGGAGTGATCTCAGGGTTTATGTTTCCTCCCCAACTTGGAGACAGCAGATGAAGGGAACTTAGCAGTGGTTGTGGCCAAGAGTCTTTTACTTGTCTCCTGGGGGACCCACTCCAGAGACATGCAGGTCAGCAATTGCTCAGTGCCATCAGCCTGAGATGGGAGATTGATGCTGTGGGCCCAAGCCAGGGGTTCCCTGCCTAGTGATGAACAATGGGTGGGACCCATGGGAGGCTGACTGGCCTCCTCTCCTTGGGTCAACTGCAGCTCATTGGAGGTGTGGATAGGACACTTAGGGTCTTTGCTCCTTCATTAATCCCAGTGTAGCGGGGTTAGTACCACCATAGAAACAGTGGCAGAGGGGCTTTTTGTTGCCCCTGGGGGCTCCACCTCTGAGAAATGTGCAGCTGTTAGTTACTGAGAGTTTAGCCATTGAGGTGAGGCACCTGTACTGCTTGGGGTTTACTTGTTGGGGACAAGGGGGATGAGGACTCACTGGGAAGAAAGACTAGTCTCCTCTTCATATGGTGACTGTGGTGTGCTACAGCCTCAGGTGTAGTCCTCAGGCTCTTTGTTTCTTTCCTCATATCAAGGCTAGGAGGGATAGAACCACTGCTGTGGCAGGGGCAGAGGTGCTGTTGGATACCTCTGGGATTCTCTCCCCAGGGAAACTCTGGGCCACTACAACTGGGTATATTTAGCCATGGGGTGGGGGTAACTGTTCTGTGGTCATGAGCCAAGGGCCCTGCCTGGTGAATAGTGGGAAGTAGGGGTTCCCAGGGAAGAGAGGCTGGACTCCTCTCTGTATAATGTCTGCAGTGTGCCAGCAGTGCCAGCATAGCGACTAGGCTCTTTGTTCCTTTCCCAGCCCAAGGGCTATTTGGGTGATACCCTACAACTGCAGTGGTAGAGGAGTTGTGAGTTTACTCTGGGATATCCTCCTTGGAGAAATGCTGAACAGCCTCTGATTCAGGTGATCAGGCAGAAGCAGAGTGGTTGTACTGGTGTCCCAAGTTGCGTGGCCTTACCCAGTAAGAAGTGAAGACTGGGACCTGCACAGAGAGCAGTCCAGTCCCTTTTCCATGAGTTGAGTACTCTGTGCTGGGGGTCTGCACCAGCCTATAGTCCCTGCAGACTCTCCAGAGCCTGAAGACAGCAATGGCAAGGGTGGTGAGACAGCAAACATGGCAACATGCCCACTGAGAGCTCTGTGCCAGAAAGTTGAAGAGCTGCTACTGGCTAAATAGCCCTAGAGGAGGGTGGCTGGAGACTCAGGCTGGAAGAACCCACCCTGTGAGGAGATATGGGATCAGCAACCCACAAAATGAACAGTCTGGCCACTTTTCCATAGGGTTGCTGCAGTATGCTGGGGGTCAGCTCCAGTATCTAGTCACCTAAGATTTTCCAGCATCTGAAGGTATCAACAGTGAAAGCTGTGAAACAGCAAAGATAGAGGCCCGACACTTCCTCTGTGAGCTCCATCCTAGGGTGGTACAAAATTGATGCTGGCCCTAACACACAGGCAGGAAGTGGCTGGAGACCCTAGTCAGGAGATCCCACCCAATGAGGAGGAATGGGATCAGGGACCCACAGAAAAACACCAGTCTGGCCACTTTTCTGTAGGGCAGCTATGCTGCGCTGGGGTCTGCTGCATCCCCTGGTCACCTCAGACTCTCTACAGCCTGAAGACAACAACATCTAAACATGTTTGCTGTTAAACAGCAAAGACAACGCCCTTGCCCTCCCTGTGGGAACTCTATCTCAGGGAGGTTTGAAACTGCTGCTGGCTGGAAGACACCAGGAGGGTGGCTGGAGACCCTGGTTGGGAGGCCTTGCCCATTGAGGAGGAATGGGATCAGGGACCTGCTTTAAAAAAGGAGTCTGATCTCTTTTTCTTAGAGCCGTTGTGCTGTGTGGGGGTCCACTCCAGCCACTAGTCACTTCAGACTCTCCAAAGCCTGAAGGCAACAGTGACTAAGGCTCTAAAACAGCAAATAAGATGGCCCACCCCTCCCTTTGGGAGCTCCGTTCCAGGGAGGTATGAAACTGCTGCTGGCCAGAAAACACCAGCAGGGGTGGTTGTAGACCTCAGTCAGGAGATTTTGCCCAGTGAAATGAGATCTGGGATGCATGTGAAAAAGCAGTCTGGTCACTTCTTTGTAGAGCTGTTGCACTGTGCTAGGGGACCACTCAGTCCCTAGTTGCTACCCACTCCCTAGAGCCCAAAAGCAACAATGGCTAAAACTGTGAAAGAGCAAAGATGGCAGTTCATCCCTCTCCCTTTGAGCTCCATCCCAGGGAGGTTCAGAACCACTGCCAGCTGGAAAATACCAGTGAGGATAGCTTCAGACCCTGAGTTGGGAGGTCCTACCCAGTAAGGAAAAGTATGGTCAGGGACCCACATAAAAAAGCTGTCTGGCCACTTCTCTATAGGTCAGCTGCAATGAAGGCAACAAAGGCTAAGGATGCCAAACAGCAAAGATGGTGGCCTACCCCTCTCTCTGGGAACTCCAAATCAGATGAGTGTAATGCTGCTACTGGTGACTGGCTGGAGCTCCAAGTCAGTGGGTCTTATCCTGTGAGGTGCTATGGAATCAGGGCCCTCAGACCATTGTTGCCTAGTCCCCTGGATTCAGTCCCTTTCCTATGGGTATGTATGGGGGTCTAAGCTCCTACTCTGCCACAGTTGTAGCCACTTTTGCTGGGATGCCTGGGTATCTAAAGCTCCTGGGGCTCCATGTGTGCCTGAGCATTTGCTCTACTAAGACTCTGCATAGCTCTGTGTGTCAGCCTGAAAGCCCTTGTGAAGTGGGTTCATGAGGGGCTCTCCTGACCTGAGAGTTGCAGATATCCTTGGAAGAAGTGTGGATCCTTGGGGTCCCTCATTCACTCATTACTTCCCTGGACAGTGGAGTCTCCCTTGGCTCCATGTTACTTTCAGGTCAAGACTCTGCATAGCTCTGTGTGTCCACCTGAAGGCCCTTGTGAAGTGGGTTCATGAGAGGCTCTCCTGACCTGAGAGTTGCAGATGTCCATGGAAGAAGCCTGGGTCCCTCATTCATTCACCACTTCCCTGGACAGCAGAGTCTCCACTGGCTCCATGTTGCTTTCAGGTGGGCAATCGTCTTGCTTTGCTTTTCTCCATTCTCTGTGGATCAAATTGTTTTCTTGATGAATCTGAATGCCTGTACCTGGATGTTTCAGTTGAAGGCGCTGTGTTTACTCACCCATTCTATTTCTGTCCATGAGAGTGGTGCACACTAGCTGCTTCTAGTCGGCCATCTTGGCCAGCCCCATCCCTCCATTAAATCTTAAAGCTCCAAAATAATCTCCTTTGACTCCATGTCCCATATCCAGCTCACACTCATACAAGGGGTGGGCTCCCTAAGTCTTGGACACCTCCACCTCTGTAGCCTTGCAGGATTCAGCCCCTGAAGCTTCACTCACAGGTTGTTGAGTGCCTGTGGCTTTTCCAGATGCAGGATGCAAGCTGCCAGTTGATCCACCAGTCTCCTATCTAGAGGAGGGTAGCTCTCTTCTCTCAGCTCCATTAGGCAGTGACCCAGTGACAACTCTGTAAGGCCTTTTCTTCATTGTCTTGAATATTAGCATGGAGCACCCTTTTAGTTAGGCAGCTATCTCTAGCAAGTAGTTGATTCACAGCCTGCTTGAATTCTTTTCCTGAAAAAGCTTTTTCTTTCTCTGCCACATGGCCAGTCTGCAAAGTTTCCCAACTTTAATGCTCTCCTTCCATTTTAAATATAAGTTTCCACTTTTAGTCATTTTTTTTTTTTACTCCCTCATCTAGGCATAGGCTGTTAGAAGGAGCCAGGCCACATCTTGAACACTTTCATGCTTAGAAATTTCTTCTACCAGATACTCTAAATTATTACTCTTTTGTTCAAACTTCTACAGTTTGAACAAAACTGGGCATGAACAGAATGCAGCCAAGCTGTTTGCTAAGGTATAACACACATGATCTTTGCTCCAGATCCCAATAAGTTCCTCATTTCCATCTGAGACCTCAGCACCCTGGAGTTGATTATCCATAATGCTATCAGGATTTTGGTCACAACCACTTAACTCTAAGAAGTTCCAAGCGTTCCCTTGACTTTCTATTTTCTTCTGAGCCATCTAAAGTCTTCCAACCTCTGCCCGTTGCCCAGTTCCAAAGCTGCTTCCACATTTTTAGGTATATTTATAGCAATGCACCACCCCTTGGTACCAGTTTTCTGTATTAGGCTGTTCTTGAATTGCTATAAAGAAATACCTGAGAATGGGCAATTCATAAAGAAAAGAGGTTTAATTGGTACATAATTCTTCAGGCTATATAGGCAGCATGGCACAGGCATCCACTCAGCTTCTGGGGAGGCCCCAGGGAGCTTTTACTCATGGCAGAAGGCAAAGCAGGAGCATGCACTTTACATGGTGAAAGAAATAGTAAAAGAGAGAGAGTAGAGGGGGTGCTACATGCTTTTAAATAACCAGATCTCATATTAACTGAGAGCTAGAGCCCACTTATCACCAAGGGGATGGCCCAAGCCATTTATGAGGAATCCACCCCAGTGATCCAAACATCTCCAACAAGACCCCACCTCCAACACTGGGGATTACATGCAATATAAGATTTGGGTGGGGACAAACATACAAACTATATCAACATCTCTTCATCTGTCTGTTCATTTGTATTATTTGTAATATCCTTTATGATAAATAGGTAAACATAAGTGTTTTCCTGAGTTCTATGAACCATCCTCACAAATTAATCAAACCCAAAAACGAGATTGTTGTAACCCTTGTTTGTAACCCATTGGTCAGATGCATAAGTTACAATCTACTACTTTTGACTGGCATCTGAAATGGCAGCAGTTTTGCTCTGCTGAGCCCTCAACCTGTGGGATCTGACACTCTATCCATGTAGATAGCATTGACATTAGATTGACTTATTGGATATCTAGTTGGTATCCTAGAAGATTGCTTGGAATGTGGGGGAAAAACCCCACATATCTGACTACAGAAGTGTTCTATGTTGAGTGACAGTATAGTAGGGAAAAACAGTTTGTATTCTCTTATACAAAAACAAAATAAAATACGCATGAATAAATTGAATCTACATAAATAAAATTTGATAAGGAGAGACCTTTACAGTTTGATCATTAGCTTTCATTTATGAATTCTTCCATTTAATGCTCTGATTTTTTAGTTTGCAATTTTTTCTCCATGGCTGGGGCTTTTCGGTTCCCATTACATTCTGTGAAGATTTTTAGTCCTGTTTGTCCATGAGAAGTTAATAACCACCTTTATTGAATAAACAGACTTGCATCTAGTGTTTAAAAAGGGACCACTGTGCAGAGTCTAACAACAGTGCCCTAACTTTAATGAGGCAGATCCCAATTATATTTAGTTTCAGAAGGTTGTAATATTTTTTCTTGTGACTAAAACTTGGCTATGTCAAATAATTGATAAAGTAGGATTTTTAAAAACTTTTACTATGGATTTTTATTGTACAATATTTAAAATGCATTTTTAGACTTTAGGATTGCCTAAATGAAACTATTCATATAACAGTTTTGTTGGTAACATACTAGGTTGGAAGAGGAAAAAGGCATTAGCATTTTCCACATTGAACAGTTAAGAATAGATATCTACATAAAAATTGTTACCAGTACTATGGTTTGAATGTTTTTGCCTCCTCCAAAACTCATGTTGAGGTTTAATTCCTAATGCAACAGTGTCGGTGGGTGGGGCCTAACGGAATGTGTTTACATCATGAGGGCTGTGCCCTCATAAATGGATTAATGACATTATAAAAAAGGTTTGCAGGAGTGGTTTTTCTCTCTTTCATTATTCTGCCATGTAAGGACACAATGTTTGTTCCCACTTGCCTTCTGCCATCCACTATAGGAGGATGCCATAAGAAGGCTGATACCAGATGCCAGAGTTCTGATGTTGGACTTCTCATCCTCTAGAACTGTGAGAAAATAAATTTCTGGTTTTTTGTTAGTTTGTTTGTTTTTGTAAATTACCCACTCTCAGGTATGCTCTTACAGCAGCACAAAACAACCTAAGACACCTAGGATACAATTGCTGTGCAAAATGACCTTTTTTCATCTATGTGATTTCACATTTCCTCACAGATGTTACATGAGTCTGTCTACTCTATCGGGCATAAACATCTATAACTCGCCATATTACCTTTCAACTGCATAAATGGTGCTCAAAGACATGTAAACATCATGGCCAATCTGGCTTCAAGATGATGTACATATTTTGAAAGTCAGACGTTGATTATGACTCCAGCAAAAAAATACTATATTACCATTCAAAAATAGCACTGCCTTTTTGAGTGTACAATGTTATTAAAATATCTCCTATTACCGTCTTCCTACAGGGCAAAAATAAATAGGCTAGGAAAATATGTTCTCCTAGGAATTCCCTTTTCTCATTTCCATGGAAAATTCACACTATTCGTATAAAACGTATTTGTTTTCTGTTCAGGCTGGAGTGTGTCTTACCCAGATTCAATGACATCCATTTAGCTGACTTCATGCTTAACTGCATATCCTAGGGCTATGGTAATTTGCACACCTTCTGCCTTTACAGGATGCTGCAGGTCAAATTGTGCTTGTTGACAGAAAATGAAACAAAGATGTGCTGCTCCCCACCAACTCTATGCTCTTGGTCTGGGCCTGGACCATTGTGCATATTTGTTCATTGGATGAGGAAAGGCACTCTAGAGGATATAAGAATAGGCAATGTGATCATTATGCAGAAAATGGAGAGTCCACTTTTAGAGGGCAAGATTGTGTTCCTACATCCTGGCAACTCCTTACTACTCATTCCCAAATGCCTGATACATTGATCTACATATAATAGTTGCTTACAACATGATATAATGGCTTTAAAGAAAAACAAAATTCCAGTTGATATTTTGAAAATAAAATACTACACTGAATCCATATTCTCCCTCCTTTTATCTTTAACTGATTTACCATTAGTCCCATACATGCCTTAAATTCTTTGTTCTTTTATGTGTGTATATATTTAGATTTTATTCTAAGTAGTATTGTCTTTAACTTGTATAATTTTTAATGTCCTATTTAATATTTTATTTGATTCTGGCAACCACCCTATCTCCCCTATAACATGAGTATTTTAGAACTGAAGTCTTTGTCTTGTTTATCTTTGTAACAACAGTGCCTAAGAGACTACTTGACATTTTAGGTTGTCATTCTAACTGCTGAATGAAAACTATCAATAAAATAGTAAATGAATGGGTGAATCAATTTCATTGGAACATCAGGAAGTATGTTATCACAGCAGGTTTGCTTTTGAATGCAACTCCACTAACTAATGAGAAGTAGGCCAAAGGACTGTTTCTTATGAGAGAAAGCAAATAAGCGGATTAGGTTAAGTCTATTACTTTAAAAATTGCAACAACAACAAAAAATCTCCAGGAGGGGAAGAGCAAATAGACCAAGTAAAGTCAGAAGGTCAGAATATCGGAGTAGAGAAAAACAAACCCACCCAACAGAGAGGACAAATACTGGTAGGGCTTGAGGCATTTTGCTCTCAAGAGATTGTAGTTAAGACAATGAGTAGTCACCAGAAGAGATGAGTCACCAAAAGGAGAAGAAAAGAATACTTTTTGTTTGTTCGCTATTTCCATTATTTGGAAACAAACTATCACCAACTTAGGTTCTGCAGGTCAGAATTCTAGGTACCCTACAGCTAGGTTCTCTGTGCAGAATTTTACAAGGCTTAAATGAAAGTGTGAGCCAGACTGACTTCTCATCTGGAGTTCAGGGTCCTTTTCCTAGCTCCTTGGTTGTTCGCAGAATTCAGTTCCTCATGTTTGTAGGACTGAGATCCAGTGTTCTTGCTGACTGTCAGTGGAGAGGTCACTCATCTCTTTGAAGCTGCCTGGAGTTTCTACCATATGGCCTTTCCCACAGCATAGCATGTTGTGTCTCCAAGGCCAGCAGGAGATCATCTGCTGTGGCTTTTTGTTTCTTTACTTTTTTTATTTTTAATTTTTGAGACACGGTTTCACTCTGTCACCCAGACTGGAGTGCAGTGATGGGAGGATCATAGCTCATTGCAGGTTGGGACTTCTGGCCTCAAGTAATCCTCCCACCTGGGCTTCCAAAGTGCTGGGATTAAAAGTGTGAGCCACTGCACCTGGCCACTTGTTCTTGTAAGAGCTTATCTGTTTGATCAGGTACACCTAGCCAATCTCCCTTTTGAATAGACTATAATTATATCAACAAAATCCCTTTTGCCATTACTTAGCCACATCACTAAATCATATCCCACATAGTCACAGGTATACTGAATTCAAGGGGAGAAGATTGTACAGGGTATGTACAACAGGGGAAGGAATCTTAGGAGCCATGCTAGAACTCTGCCTAGGGGAGAAAGTGAATAGTTAATACCCAAGAAGGGGAGAAAACAAAAGTTACAGAAAAAAAGTAAAGTGAGAAATGTTTAAAAGCCTTCCCAATATTTGAATATAACTGTTGTTGATTCCCAAAGATTCAATAAGAGAAATGTCAGACTTGGGGTTGGGGATAGGTAAACAGAAGCAACCTCAGAGAGGAAGACAGCAGAGAAGGAAACTTAATAATTTTCCAAAGGATGATGGTGACTTGTCAAGAGACGTATTAAAGGCTTTAAATGGGCCAGGCATAGTGGCTCATCCCTGTAATCCCAGCTCTTTGGGAAGGCAAGGCGGGTGGATCACGGGGTCAGGAGTTCGAGAACAGACTGGCCAACTAGTGAAATCCCATCTCTACTAAAATACAAAAAAAAAAAATTAGCCATGCATGGTGGCGTGCACCTGTAGTCCCAGCTACTCGGCAGGCTGAGGCAAGAGAAACACTTGAACCCATGAGGCAGAGGTTGCAGTGAGCTGAAATTGCACTACTGCACTCCAGCCTGGGCCACAGAGCAAGACTCCGTCTCAAAAAAAAAAAAAGACTTCCCAGTATTTGAATGATAGCTGTTGTTGATTCCCAAAGATTCACTAAGAGAAATGTGTCAGACTTGGGGCTGGGGAGAGGTGAACAGAAGCAGCCTCATAGAGGAAGACAGCAGAAAAGGAAACTTAATAATCTTCCAAAGGATGACGGTGCCTTGTCAAGAGACGTATTAAAGGAAAGAAGTCACAGAGTGTTTACCTAGTGATCACATTGGGAGAACTATCATTATGAAATTACTGGGGATAACTCTGAAAGACATGTTGGCAGTAATTCAACTTCTGAAGATTAAATAGAAGTTTTAGAAGTGGGATAATAAAGGATGTTTTGAAAGAAATATAGTTCATAAAAAAATTCACCAAATTGCTGGTTTGATTATGCAGAATTATAGTGATAAAAACTACATGAATGCTATTCAGAAATGGAATGACTGCCAGAAAAGACAAAAATGAATGACTAAAAAGGCACTAGCAATGTCATAATTTTCAGCTACACAAGAATAAGGTGAAAATAAAAACTATAAGTAAAAGCACTAAGAAAAAGTTTGCAGTCTCATATAATGCAAGGTGTTAATTCTTGATATTGATGGGTGCATTCCACTGGCTGTGTCTGAGACATCTGCGGGGAGCCCTTTTCCCTAACTAGAGAGGTTTAAGCTGATACATAGGTCTGCCAAAGGTAAACAACAGGGTATTTTTAATGTGAATGTTTTAAATATGGAGAGGAGAAACAAAATGCACAGGTGCAGAAACAATATTTTAAGCCAATTACATGACATCAAAGGGCATATTTAGTCCAATAGCTTAGTCATAGCTGTAACGACTAAAAGAAAAAATAGAAAAGAACATATATGTGGAATAAAAAAGAGAAAGTCCACATTTTTTTCCCAGAGGACATAGTTTGACTTGAGAGGTTGCTCCCCATGTCACTGAAAACAGAGCCAGTGGAGTTCAAGTTGATGCAGAGAACACTAACAGTGGGACTCAGGACGAGGAAAAAGCTAAAAAAATTCCAGAGATACGTGCATTATCAAATTGTCATGCACTTAATTCTCAGGTAGAGTTCTTAAGCTAGGAGACTAACATGAAGGAAAGTAGAAAACATTCAGAAGCTTGAGAAATGGTGACCGAGAAAGGAGAGGAGAAGCATTGAAAAGATAAGTTCTAAATGAATGTCATGGAGCAATATGCATTAAAACAAAGTAAGTAAGTGTTGTAAATGACAAGAGGACAGAATAGAAACGATTAACAGAAATAATGAAAAGGACCATAGAGTGGAAAAGAAGAGAAATAAAAATATTATTTCTCGGAAAGGTAGCATTCTGGCCAAGGACAGTTTCTTATCGAAGTTGATTTTGCCTCCTGCTGTCTTGCCAGTCTCCACTTCTACCTCCTGAGCTGCTGCTGAAGCCAGTGTCCTCTTGTCCTTATCTCTCAAACCTCTTCTCCAAATCTGCCTTCCTTGGGAAATACTAAAAATAAATTTGAAGGACTCTATTTTATCAGAATTATTTTTAAGTTGGTTTTTTTTGTTGTTGTTGCTGGAGAGGAACCTGGTGAACTATTTCAAATAGTGATGCCGTCTGATAAAGCTTAATGAGATTTCCCCTCAGGAAACTGTACATTGTGTTACAAGGGAAGGAATTCCTAAGGGTGGGATTTTCAGGCAACAATAAATAGCAAATGGCTGATTGGGGAGCATGGGCCTTCCCATTTCTATTAAAATTAAGCTACATATATAACTGCCTAGTCATCCTGCAAATACAACTATTTTTTGAAGGTTTGCAAGAAAAGTTTGAGTCTTATGATTATCACTTATTTGGACCATGCACGTTATCAGCTGTCATCATAGAACAAAGCCAAGGCTAAATAGGTGTTGCTAATAGTTTTATTTCCATCCTAGTTTTGACAAATATTTATTGAAGGATCTGCTATGAGTTCAATAGTATTCTTGATGTTAGGGACAAAATAGGATTGAGTCCTGTTTCTTGCTGCCATGGAGCTCACAACTGAGCAATCTAGCAAGAAAGACAGTTCCGTATACAACGACCACATTTTAAAATACACCTTTTATTTACATTCTTACCACCTCTGAAATCAAGATGCTCCATAAAATTGATCCTAGTTCAATGTGAAGCATTTCTCTTTCATAGTGGTATACAAAGTAATGGGGCGTGTTACAATCAATGACATCTTACATTTGAGAAATGTAATAATTACAAAGAAATTAATGCTACATGAGTCTCACCAAAGAGTGAAGGAGAAAATAATGTCAGTCTTCATAGTGGAGTTGCTTTCAGGGGAGTAATGATGAAGATGTAAAAGGATTTCACCAAGCAGGAGGGAGGAGGGATAGAAAGGCCTTCTGGTCATAGGGAAAAACAAGAACATACTGCATTTCAATTGTAATACATTGAGTAATTCAGGGTGTTAGTGCATAGAAGACCTTGGAAAAGCGATATAAGATGAAACTGGAAAGTTAAGTTACAATCAGATAGTAAAAATCTTTAAATGACTTTTACTGAATGTTTATAAGCACGAGTGTGATATCATTTATCCTATTTCTTTAGGCTTGTTATGCCTTCTTCATGTCTCAATGATAGTGAGCTTGTATTAATTTTCATGACTGCCTGGCAGTTTTAACTAGCTTAAAGGAGGCTCGTAGAAACATTAGCAGTACTCAAGGTTAAGTTGTTTTGTAAGACAGGTATTGATTTGATTCTTAGCTGGGTGATTTCTTACTCTCAAATAACAAATAAATATACAAAGATGGAGAAGAACAGTGATTTTTTTTAAAAAGTGATTCAATTGAAATGGAGTTTAAAAGCCTGCTTTTCCTTCCCATTTGTGGATTATCCATCCACTATCTCATTTTGCTAGTGTGGGATTTAATATTTTTTTGGAGACTTAAGTGTGTATGTCCCTCTTCCCCTTTTCCATCTCTAGGAGAAGATGAAAATTATTGCTAATGTTAATATTTCTTCAGGACAGGAACATGTTTGATAATAGTTTATTATGTTAGTTTTTCCCTTTATTTTCATTAATTCAGAAATCATTGAACCCTAAATTAATAACCCATGACTGATTTAGCTCTTACAGTCACTTTTCTGGCTCCACTAGCCAGATTATTTCTTTATCCAAGAACCATGAGAAGTGCTTGGTTTGTGTTAGGCTGGCATGTTCTAGAGAGCTGGCTGTGAGTACAGTGTAGTGAGTATGAACGCAATGTTCAGAGTCAAGCCTGGGCTGCACAGCAGGGACATACTCTTGGCTGTGGACAGGTGAGGGCAGCCACTTGGTAGCCACTGGACAGAAAGAGGCTAGCAGTGTGCAAGAGCTCTGAGGCACATTAACATATATTCATTCCATAACACATTTGTTCTACCACCAGTTTCATCAAAGCATGCAGGCAGATTATTAGGCTATTACCTCTCCTCTCCAAATCCACACTTTTTTTTTTTTTTTTTTGAGACAGGGTCTTACTCTGTCACCCAGGCTGGAGTGCAGTGGCATGATCATAGCTCACCATAGCCTCAAACTCCTGGGATCAAGCGATCCTCCTGGCTCAACCTCCTCAGTAGCTGGGACTTCAGGTATGCACCATCATGCCCACCTCATTTTTTAATGTTTTGTAGAGATGGGGGTCTCGCTATATTGCCTGGGCTGCTCTCAAACTCCTGGGCTCAAGTGATTCTTCCATCTCAGCTTTCCAAAGTGCTAGGATTATAGGTGTGAGCCACCACTCTTGGCCCAAGCCCACATTTCTAAACCCAGTTTCCTGATGCTGGCCTGGGACTCTGCAAACACATGTGTGTTTTTCCATCTGGCTTCCTGTTAGGCGTTCAACTGGGGTGAACAGAGTGAGCCTGCAAGGCTGGAGGAATGAGAAAGACAGTCTTTCCTGCCTTCATCCTCCCTGATTGCTGTTCTAGTTGCTGTCATGCCAGCAGTACTTCTTTATCCCAGCAGCAACAGTTCTTCCCATAGATGCAAGTGAATGCCAAGAGGTCTGGGCCCCAGTCTCAGGCATCCCTTCTCTAAATTCCTATGTTTTATATTACTCTGAGCTTGTTCCTCTATTCTCTAGTGGTGGTAGCAATTTTCTGATAACTTGGGGGGTTTTTTGTTTGCTTTATTTTCTATTTCCCCATTGGTTACCTACTTAATAATTTTATGCCTAGTTAATTCTTTTTTATATTAAATTTTTCATATTAGATTTTCTCTATTTAAATCACTGGTGTGTTTTCTATCCCCTGACTAGACTGCCTGATATTGTGTCAGTGATCTGCATCTAGTACCTATATCTCAGTTTGCAAGCTTATTTGTCTTACACCAAGGCTAGGACTTTGATATTTATAAGAAATATGATTAAGTAGGTTAGAGAAACAATTTCATGCACGTCCCCTTCACATTACTTGTGAGGAGTTCAAGGATAGCAATAAATGTAAGCATCAACCCTGCCCTTTTCTTTTTGGGCAATTTCTCACTTATTCTGGTTTCCTTCTACCAAAGAGAATGCTTTGTTTGGCATTCTTACATTGCCTGTATTAATTTCTGAGATTTTCCTGTGGTAAAGCTTATAATAAGACTGCATTAATGTCCTAATATCTAAAATACATGCTAGATTTATTTATTTCAACTTTAGCTCATTAAATTGGATATACTTGTCAAGATTTAATAGATGACATAAAATGTTAGATATCAAAATTATAGCTAAATTTAAAAACAGTAACAAATAACAGGCATAACAAGTATATAGCTCAACAAAAATATTACATGTAAAAAATAGGCTTTTTAAAATCATAAGAATGAGATTGAAATGTGTTCAAAATTTCTACATGAATTTGAGTGTTATTATTGCTGCAATTTGTATTAAGCGTCTATTATGTTCTAGGTGTTATCCCAAATTCTGGAATTGTTTTAAATGAATAAAATATTCACCAAGTGGGTGAGTGAAATAGGCAAAAAGTAATTAATTATCTTAGACGTGACAAGTAAGCTCAGAAGAGAAGGTGATCGTCCTTTTCAGCATGTGAGAAGGGACAGAGAAAGGGTTCAGAGGAAATAAACTAAAGTGGGTCATACAGAGTCTGCAGAAAGGGACAAGGAATGCGCTTTTGAGAAGAGAAAACAATGTGTGCCAAGGAGGAAGCATAGAAAATGTGAGAAATTTGAGATAGTTGCATATTATTAGAGTGGGATAGTATTAGAGTTAAGGACAGAGAAGAAAACCTAACAAGACCCTGGAAAGCTTCATGTCACCTTGCTCAGTATTAAACATAATGGCCAAAACTGCAATTACTTGTGCACCAACCCAGTAATTTATTCATTACATAGGGACCCATTGAAGAATTTTAGGAGGTTGCCCTGAAGAGGTTTGCATCTTGCATAGGCACCCCATTATAGTCTGAAGAATGTCTTGAGGTGAGAGACTCTACAGATAATAAAACTAATTAGGATGCTGTCTCAATAAGCCTTTGGGAAATCAACAGAAATCCCACTAATATCATACAATTTCCTCCTTTCCTTCTCATCTATATTTTAAATATATTTTGTTTTAAATCAGAGAGATGGAGAGTTTGGGACTGTCACGTGCAGGGGCTGTGATTTATGCATCTTTGCATGCCCACTGCCTAATATGATGCTTGCCACAAAGTAGGTCCTGGATAAATCTTGATTAATAATGAGTGATGGCACCTGAATTAAGGTAGAAGTAGAGAAAGTCAAGACATACTAGTGGATTAGGGAGCTATTTAACAATTACCAGAACAAATGCTTGATTATGGATATGGGGAAAAGGAGATTAAATTAACTATAGAGTTTCTGGGTGGACTGAGCAATTGGACAAATGGTAATGTCACACTGAGATTAAAAAGAACAGGAGGCCAGTCGCGGTGGCTCACGCCTGTAATCCCAGCACTTTGGGAGGCCAAGGCGGGCGGATCACGAGGTCAGGTGATTGAGACCATCCTGGCTAACATGGCGAAACCCCATCTCTGCAAAAAAAAAAAAAAAAAAAAAAAAAAAAAAAATTAGCCAGGCGTGGTGGCGGGCGCCTGTGGTCCCAGCTACTTGGGAGGCTGAGGCAGGTGAATGGCATGAACCCGGGAGGCGGAGCTTATAGTGAGTCGAGATCCCGCCACCGCACTCCAGCCTGGGCGACAGAGCCAGACTCCGTCTCAGGAGAAAAAAAAAAAAAAAAAAAAAAAAAAAAAGAACAGGAAAAGTAGGGGATTAGTGAGGTTTGCAAGTGCATATTCTCTCCTTAAATATTCAAGCCCTGTTTTGCCCCATTAGCCATGCATATAAGCCTTAAGGCCAATACAACGAGGAGGAACTTAACCTAAAAATAAAACAACTGGCCAGGTGTGGTGGTTCACGCCTGTAATCCCAGCACTTTGGGAGGCCAAGGTGGGTGGATCACCTGAGGTCAGGACTTCGAGACCAGCCTGACCAACAAGGTGAAACCCTGTCTCTACTAAAAATACAAAAATTAGCCAGGCATGGTGGCAGGTGCGTGTAGTTGCAGGTGCGTGTAGTCCCAGCTACTCGGGAAGCTAAGACAGGAGAATTGCTTGCACCCAGGGAGGCGGAGGTTGCAGTGAGCCGAGATCGTGCCACTGCACTCCAGCCTGGGCAATGGAGCAAGATTTCATCTCGAAATAAATAAACAAACAAACAAACAAATACAAACAAAATAAAAATAAAACCACGGTCAATTCTTGCTTCGCCCAAGACACAGGGAAAGAGACGAGACATTTCCTGAGGTTTTAATCCAAGCTATAACTTTGTTTCATAAAACGTTAGTGCCGCAATATTTACTTATCAAACTGTCACAGGATTTTTGATAAAATAATACTTTGACATGTTATTTATCTTCATCTTCTCTTTTATTACTTGCGATACAGATATCTCTGCTAAAATTTCAACCAACTCTGCGACTTTATCAAAATTTCCCTTCTCAATTTCCTTATAAACATATTTGTTGCCATTTATTATTTTAAAGATTTCACAGCAATTTTTAACTAGCTTTTCCTATCTCAGCTGTGGAGTGTTTTCTGCATCCTGAGATTTTACTGCCGCTAGGAGAGAGCAAGTATCAATTATTTTTAAAACAAAGAGTGAAAAACAGAAAAACCTTCAACAGATACATAAGATTTAGAGATAACACAAATTTGGAATTGAGATATTTAGTTTATAAAAATAAAACCCTTTACTATTTGCTAACACAGAAGCACAGTTAAAATAACTATTTCTGACTCACTGAGAATTACAAAAGTAAAATTTACAAAAATAATACATAGCTATTAAATAAACTCAGAAGTAATCAATTGAAGCCTATTAGAGTAGAATGACAGTTATCAGAGGCTGTGAAGGGTGAGAGGGGGATGAAAAGAGGTTGATGGGTACAAACACACAGCTAGGAGTAAGAAATAAGTTCCAGTCTTCAACAGCACAGTAGGGTGACCACAGTTAACAACCATATACTGCATATTTCAAAATAGCTAGAAGAGAGGATTTGAAATGTTCCCTACACAATGAAATGATAAATGTTCGAGGTGATGGATGTCTTAAATACCCTGATTTGATTGTTGCACATTGTATGCACGTATCAAAATATCACATGTGCCTCATAAATATGTATAGATAACATGTATTGATTAAAATAAGAAAAAAGAAAAACAAACAAAAAACCCTATTAAAGGAGAAATACCTAACGTGTGAACTGAAGGAAACAGATTGTATAGCTTCCCATGCCTCTTCTAGTTATAACAAATTTTGGGTTTTGTGTTTAATAATTGCAGCACTGTCAGTCACTGGCTCAAACTTCATCTGCAAAACAGCAGAAACTAACTCCTAAGTATGGCAGTTTCTGCCATCATAAACATAATAGCATTTTCTCTGGGTGATGGGTATGACAAATTCACAAACGTTCCCTTTTACCCCAAATATAATTCTCTACTTAATTGTGGAGGTTCCTCTCCTCTGACTGACCACCAGATCTGAGATATTAATTTCTCTGAATGTTATTTCTTAGTGTTAATTTTCTGTGACCTTGTACTGATTTTTCCAATTGCCTCTCATTGCTTAATTCCAAAGATGCACCTTTTTATATATCTTTTCTGACTGCCTTCAGCCTCAGTGAAGACTCACTCTTATAAAATGGCCAATTTTCAAACAACAAATTTATTCAAAAGTCATTCTAACTCATAATGGCATTATTTGAAACACTATAAATAGTTTATAGATATACATAAAAATAGTTACACCATGTAAGTAAAAATTCCTTACCCTATGGTATTATGTACTTTGCACAGTGACCTCTGCTCCACTTTGTATTTCCCACCCAACTAAGAATAGGAGAGGAGAAAACTATGCCAAAAAAGTTGACTCAGGAAACAATTCCAAAATCTCATGCACTTGAAAATATGTGTAGATACTAAGGAATTGAGGAAAATCTGAATGAAAATGATGTAGAATCAAAACATAAATTATACAAGACTCCCCTGAATCATGCCAGTAGTCCCACCTATAGAGCTGGCTAGAGATGCTGCTTAGTTGAGCCCTGTGCTTTAGATGGCCTGCATATTATAAACACATATTCAGAAAAATTCATTAAAGACATAGAGGCCACCTGCCATTGGAATCTGGTGCTCAAGGCTAACAGAGCCCAATATATAATCCCAAATATTAATCCTTATAACTAACACTATTCAGGGCAAAAAAAGCCGCATCCAAATGTCATGAAGGTTTATGGGTTATGCTGCTGCCTACAGTACAGCCTGAAAGTGCTTAGTTTAACAACAAAAAAGTCAAATTAATTAACTTGTCAAATGCATCCTCTTAGATGGCACAAAGGGAAGAGATTCTTGCTTAACAAAGTATTTTTTCCCAGCAGTGCCAAGTATCCATTTCCTTGCTCCTTTTTGGGGCATTCCAATTGGTAGTTCTAAATACTCATGTATTAGAGTGCTATTCCTAAAAGTTACAATGGAGGCTGAGAACAATTTGTCAATATTAAATAAATCACACTACCCAAATTTGTACATACGTGGGTTAGTAAAATATAAGCATAAGCCTAACACTACTTTTTTCCATTATCAATTAATTGGACATTGAACCCTAGAATTACAAATCTGGTTGTTTGTATCTTAAAAGTTAATAAGGTTAGGTGTAGAGCAAAAGGAAACTTATTCATTTTTGATGGGAATGTAAATTAGCATGACCACTGTAAAAAAACAGTATGGAGATTTCCTTAACAATTAAAAATAGAGCTACCATATGATCTGGCAATGCCACTTTTGTGTATTTATTCAAAAGATGTAATATCAGTAAGTCAAAAAGATAATCTGCATTCCCATGTTCATTGCAGCACTATTCACATTTACCAAGATACGGAATCCACCTGAGTGCCCATCAGGGGATGAATGAATAAAGAAAATGTGGCACTTATACAAAACTGAATACTATTCAGCCTTTAAAAAGAAAAAAATCCTGTCATTTGCGATGACATGAATAAACCTGGGTGAATTTATGCTAAGTGAAATAAGCCATGCATTGAAAGACAAATAATATGTAATTTTTAGATATGAAACTAACTAATAGAAGCTGAAAGCAGAAGGATAGCTGTCGGGAGCTGGGGGTTAGCAGGAATGGAAAGATGGGGGTAAAAAGTACAGTTTCAATTAGACAGAATGAGTAAGTTCTGGAGATCTATTGTACAGCATGGTGACATTAGTTAGTAATGTATACTTGCAAATTGCTAAGAAACGTAAATGAGATATGAATATGTTAATTAATTTGATTTCATAATTTCACAATTTATATATATTGAAATATCATGTTGTACCCCATAAAAGTAACTTAAGGTTCAATTACTACTTCAGAAAAATCAAATAAAAATCCCATCCTCCTCAATATGTGATTAAAATCTTTATATTAACTAATCATAATTTGTATAATGCATTCTGACTTTAATAGAAAATGTTGAATATCAGAGAAAAATTTAAAGCACATACAAAAATTTTAAAATTTTCAATCTTTTACATTATTGCTGAAAACATGTAAACTTTGTACACTGATCACATGTCAGGTTTTTTTTTCTTTTTTTTTTTTGAGACAGAGTCTTGCTCTGTCGCCCAGACTGGAGTGCAGTGGTGCGATCTCGACTGACTGCAAGCTCCGCCTCCCGGGTTCATTCTCCTCCATTCTCCTGCCTCCATTCTCCTGCCTCAGTCTCCCGAATAGCTGGGACTACAGGCACCCGCCAACAAGCCCAGCTAATTTTTTGTATTTTTAGTAGAGACGGGGTTTCACCGTGTTAGCCAGGATGGTCTTGATCTCCTGACCTCCTGATCCACCCATCTCGGCTTTCCAGAGTGCTGGGATTACAGGCATGAGCCACCGCGCCCGGCCTCACATGTCAGTTTTTATCTTTTATATCATTGTCTTGTTAGAATGGAAATGATGTGAAAATCTTGATTATTCCAACAAAATCAGTCATTTTGCTAAAAGGCAGGAAAGTAAATGTAATAAAGATGTACTAATTTATTATTTATATTTTAAATTTTTACGCATCCAAATATTTCCACTCAAAACCAAAACACACAGACATGTTCAATAAAAATTAAGTTCAGCCACTTTTATTATTTTAGTAGTTTAATGCCCAATTTCAGGCATTACAATAAGCATAACTTTGCCATTTTAAATAATCTTGTCATTATTAGGAGAACTACAAAACACTGCTGAAAGAAATCACAGGCAATACAAATAAACAGAATAACATTCCATGCTCATGGATTGGAAGAATCAATATTATTAAAATAGCCATATTGCCTGATATGGTTTGGCTTTGTCTACCCACCCAAATCTCATCTGGAATTGTAACTCCCATGTGTTGAGGGAGCGATCTGGTGGGAGGTGATTGGATCATGGGGGTGGTTTCCCCCAAGCTGTTCTCATGATAGTGAGTGAGTTCTCATGAGATCAGATGGTTTTATAAGTGGCTCTTTTCCCTTTGTTCTCTCTCTCTTCTGCTGCCTTGTGAAGAAGGTGTGTGCTTCCCCTTCAGCCATGATGGTAAGTTTCCCAAGGCCTCCCCAGCCATGAGGAACTGTGAGTCAATTAAAGCTCTTTCCTTCATAAATTACCCAGTCTTAGGTATTCTTTATAACAGAGTGAAAATGTACTAATACACAGCACAAAACAATTTATAGATGAAATGCTTTTCCTATCAAATTGCCAAGGTAATTTTTCACAGAATAAAAAGCAACTATCCTGTAATTCATATGGAACCAAAAAAGGGCCTGCATAGCCAAAGCAATCCTCATCAAGAAGAAGAAAGCCAGAAGCATCTCATTACCCACCTTCAAACTGTACTACAAGGCTACAGTAACCAAAAGAGCATGGTACTAGTACATGGACTAGTACACAGACACATAGACCAATACTTCAGAATGAAGACCCTTGGAATAAAGCTGCATACCTACAACCAACTGATCTTCAACAAGCTTGACAAAAATAAAACAATGGGGAGAGGATACCCTATTCAATAAGTGGTGCTGGGATAAATGGCTAACCATACGCAGAAGAATCAAATTGGACAGCTACCTCTCACCAAATACAAAAATTAACCAAGATGGATTAAATACTTAACTGTAAGATCTCAAATTATAAAAATCCTAGAAGATGACCTAGGAAATGTCTTTCTGGACACTGGCCTAGGAAAAAAGTTATGAGCAAGTCCTTAGAAGCAAATGCAACAAAAACAAAACTTGACAATTGAGACCTAATTAAACTAAAGAGCTTCTGTACAGCAAAAAAAACTGTCAACAGAGTAAGCAGACAAACAACAGAATGGGAGAAAATACTCACAAACTATGCATCGGGCAAAGGACTAATATCTAGAATCTAGAAGGAACTCGAACAAATCAACAAGAAAAACAAACCTCATTAAAAAGTGGGCAAAAAACATGAATACACACTTACCAAAAGAAGACATACACATGGCCAAGAAACAGGAAGAAAAATTTTCAGCATCACTAATCATTAGATAAATCAAAATCACAATGTGATACCATTTCACACCAGTCAAAATGGCTATTAAAAAGTCAAAAAATAACATGTTGGTGAGGTTGTCGAGAAAAGGGAATGCTTATACACTGTGGATGGGAACGTGAATTGGTTCAGCCCCTGTGGAAAGCACTTTGGACAATTCTCAAAGAACTGAAAGTTGAATTACCATTCAACCCAGCAATCCCATTACTAGGTATATATCCAAGGAAAATAAATCGTTCTACCAAAAAGACACCTGAACTTGTACATTTACCACAGCACTATTAACAATAGCAAAGACAAGGAATCAACTCAGGTGCCCATCAGCAGTGGATTGGATAAAGAAAGTATGGTACATACATTATACCATGGAATAGTATGCAGCCATAAAACCAAAACAAAATCATGCCCTTTACAGCAGCACAGCAGTGGTCAGCAACCTTTTTGACACCAGGGACTGGTTTCAGTTTCCTGGAATATAAGTTTTCCATGGATGAGGTGGGATGGGGGGATGGTTTTGGGATGAAACAGTTCCATCTCAGATAATCAGGCATTAGAATCTCTTAAGGAGCATGCAATCTAGATCCCTTGCATGCACAGTCCTATGAGAATCTAATGCCACTACCGATCTGACAGGAGGTAGAGCTCAGGCAGTAATGCTCACTTACCTGCTCCTCACCTTCTTCTGTGCGCCTTATTTCCTAACAGGCTACAGACCAGTACCAGACCATTGTCAGGGGAGTTGGGGAAGGAGAGGGAGAGAGGAGGAAGGGGTATAATCATCTGGAGCAAAATAAAATAATATCTTCACAGTTTGGGATATAACATGTTCTTGCTTCTACAGGGTACAAAACAAACAAAAGACTTCCCAGGACCCTCAGTGACCTTGAGTCCATGTTCAGAAATAGAACGTTAATTTACCAGCAACTTAAATGCTTTGCCTTCATTTCCATCTGCATGTTATAGATTTAATTTTTTAATACAACATAGAATAAAAGGTGCAACTTCTGAAGCAAATTGAGATGCTACAGTCAAAGTAAAATGCAACTTATGCATCAACCAGTCTGAAACTGTCCTTTAGCACATTAGAAATAACATACTTTCAATTTTATAATATTTATTTATACATCAGGCATTTGTAGAATTACTATGAGAAATTATGCCTTCCATCTCCCTCACTTCTGCTGTCAAATTCATATGAATTCATTTCCTTAGGTCATCAAAGTGTGAATGTAAATAAACTGAGGGAGCAGCCAAGACCTGCATCTCAGCCTTAAATACACACATAGTCCCAGCTTCCTACCTCCTATGATTAGCGGTGGTTTAAGAAAGAACCTCTTTTAAAGTCTGTCCCTTCTTACTGAAACCGTAAATTCTTTTCACAATGAAAAAAATCAAGCCACAAATGCAAATATACTAAGATAATCCTGTAAAACACTTGCTTAAAAATAATTGTGGTCTCTTGTTTGCTGCAAGGCAGGGTTTCAACTCCTTAGAGTGTCTATCTAGGCTCTTAAATTTCTGTTCTAAAACTGCCTTCCCAGCCTCTGCTCCAGCCACTTCAACCACAAATTCTAACTCTATCTTATGTGCCTGGTCATCATTACCCCAAAATAAAATTTCACCATTCCATAGCTTTGGCTACGTTTTATTATCCCCAAAGACCCTCCCCAGTGTAGAACATAGGGCAAAATACTTGAAGCTTCAAATCTCAATTGTCTGTCTCTTTGTTTTCCTGTAGCTCTCCCCGACTCTTCAGTCTACCAATTCTTTCTTCATCTGCAATTCGGTGGCACTTTATACAATTCTTTCTTGCAGCATTTATGTTGAATTTTAACTGTTTATGGACCTCCCTTCTTTGCCAGGGTATGTATTCCTGAGAGATGGAGAAGGACACTGCTTTATTCATTTTTATGTGCCCAGCACCTAGAACACCTGACACATGTAGACCCAATAAATGTGAAATTGAATTGACTCTTCCAGGGAGCATATTGGCTTAAAATCACACCAAGGTAGACATTGCTAATATAGGTCTTTCCTAAGGATAAAATGTTTATTTATTTATTTCTATTTTTAGGGGAAAGTGTAGCAAATGCTTGAGGGCACTAAAGGTGAAAACAATATACAAGAAATTTTATGACATTTTCTCTCAATAGATATTTCTAGTTTTAGAGCCACATTATACAGTGCAGAGAAAAAAAATCTTTTTTATTTAATGTTGATGTAGCCACTTGGCCAGCAGAGGGAGAAAATACAATACAAAATACATGCAGTGATATTTAGCTCTCTCCATTATAAATGATGTGATATTTTATGTTTTCTTTTCCTTCACTTTCAGGTCAGAATATGTATGAAATTATCCAAGAATATGTAGTTATCTAAATCATCTCTATCATCTTCCCCCAAATGTTAAAGTCTGCCTTTATTTTTCTTTAGGTTGAAAGAATTCAGCAGTGTATTTTACTCGAGAGCCAGTAAGCTCTCATCTAAAATTAATAGAAAATTATGCCTTTCAGAGAGAGCTGCAATTTCCAGATGCTCATTTCGTCTCTCATTGCACACTAATGAAATGAACTGGAATATTTAGGCGCTAGATATTCTATTGCATGGGTCTGAGGGCAGTTAGCCAAAATCTGATGGTGCAAGATAGAACTGCTCTTCCCCTATAGTACAAAGAGACTTGCTTATAAGATTGGAGGGGGTGGGTGTGTGGGTAAGGTGTGGTTTTCTATGTTGTGTTATGTAATGTAGTGTGTATGTGTATATATACACACAGACATATATATACACACACATATATACAAAGACACACACACATATGCTTTTCCATCCCACTAAATTTATACTACATTTGCCTAACGAAAGCATAATGTAGAAAATGCTTATTAACAGGTAAAATGAGGATATTTACTCACATCAAAACCTGATTCTTTTCTGTACAATATAATTCAAAGCTCTCATTCATGCATGTCAAATAAAATTAGAGTTTTTAAAACAATAGGATATATAAAGTTTTCACATTCATTACAAAACATCTACTCTTTAGGAAATTTAATTTGTGAGGAAAACAAACAAATCTGAGAGATTATTAGCAGCAGTTACAAATAGCTTGTGCTAAGTGTAGTGTGCCAACCTCCCAGTCCTAAACCACACCCATCCCTTCACTCCATTAGCTAGCTCACCATCTCTTATTTCAGTCTTACCATCTTATAATCCATATTCCATGCTGTATCTAGAGTTTTTAAAAATTATTTTTTATTTTTAAATCATTGTAAATTCCATTCAATTAAAAAAACAATACAAAGAGTTTTGATGTGCCCTTTACTCAGTTTCTCCCCCATGGTAACATCTTGCAAAACTGTAGTGTAATATCACCAGCAGGATACTGACATTTATACAGTCAAGACAGAAAACATTTCCATCATCACAAGCCTCCTTCATTTTACCCATTATAGTTACACTAACTTCCCTTTCCCATCCCACATCCCTGATCTGGTCTTGATATTTATAATTTTGTCATTTTAAGAATATTATATAAGTTGAATCATACACAATGTAATCTTTTGCGATTGCTTTTTGTTTTTTTTCCTCACTCGGCACAATCTTCTGGAGATTCATCTAGGTTGTTGGGTGGATCAATAGTATGTTCCTCTCTTTGCCAAATAGTATCTAATGGTATGAATGTACCACAGTTTAACCATTCACTCATTGAAGGAAATCTGGGTTGTTTTCAGCTATTGGCTACAGTCAAGTTGCCATAAAAATTATTTACAGGTTTTTGTGTAAACCCAAGTTTTTATTTACATGGAACAAATATCCAGGGGTGCAATTACTGTGCCATATGGTAGGTTCTTGTTTCATTTTAAAGAAAATGCCAAACTTTTCCAGAATAGCTGTATATTTTACACCCCTACCAGCACTGTATAAGTGATCCAGTTTCTATGCATCCTCACTGCAATTTGCTGATGTCATTATTTTTTAGCTATGTATGTACTTATATACTGCTATCTCATTGTGGCTTAAATTTCTATTTCCCTAAAGGCTAGTAATATCGAACATCTATTCATGTGCTTATTTGCTATATGAATATCATATTTGGTGAAATACCTCTTCATTTGTTTGCCCATTTTTTAATTAGATTGTTCTTTTACTATTGAATTTTAAGAGTTTATGAAAAAAAGTTTATGATACATTCTAGATACTAGTTCTTTGTTGGCTATGAGGTTTGCAGGTATTTTCACCACTTTGTAGCCTATCGTTTCATTATTTTTGACAAGATCTTTAAATAAATTTTATAACTTTTTATGATGTCTAGCTAATCGATTTTGCCTTTTATGGAATATGTTTATGGTGTGAACTCTGAAGAACTTTTTGCCTTTCCCTAGATTCCAACGATTTTTCTACTATATATTTTTCCTAATAGTTTTATATTTTAATGTTTTACATTTAAATCCATTATCTATTTTGAGTTAACTTTTGAATAAGATTTGATAATTAGGTTGAGGTTCTTTTTTTTTTTTTTCACTATAGATGTCCAATTGTTTCAACACATTTTGAAAGAATATCCTTTCTTGATTGAATTGCATGTACATCTTTTGTCAGAAAAGTTGGGTATATTTGTACGAATCTATTTCTGGATTAGCTAGTCTACTGTTTTAATCTATGTGATTAGCCCTTAGCCAATACCACGCAGTCTTGACTATCATAGATATAGTAATAGTATACAGTATATGACCACGTACTGTAGCTATATAATACATTCGGCATTTTCCGAAAAATGACAGGCACTGAGAGGAGTAGGATGATATGGAGTGAACTGAAGGAAAAAGTTTGGGCCTATGAAAGTATAAGATACTAAACAATACGACCTGAAGAAACTGAGACTGAGATTGAGGGCTGTAAGTGAAAAGTCTAGATTAAGTGTCTACAAAAAGTGCAACTCAAAGAAGTAGACTTTGGGAGCCAACCACCAAGACAGAGAGCATATCGGGCATTCCAGCAGAGACACTCTGTTGGAAAAGTCTGTAAGGCGACATTCACTCTGATTTCAATTCATCTGACTTAAATTTATCTTCTATAACAGTGGAGATTACTATACCACAAACAGTATACATATCACACAGTGATCTACCACCACTCTATGATCAGTGAACTGATTAATGATAGATTAAATGCCAGCAATTGTTATATCAATATAGTGAATAATTTGTACTAGTGGATTGTCTTGCCAGGAGTAAAGTGCTTTCTACATCTTGAAATAACTCATTCTCCCAACTAAATTGTAGGAAAAATATATTGCCACAATTTCCAGCGTTCAGTCTTTGTAGTTCTTAGGAAGATTGTATAGCGTTCATAGTAGCCATGAAATAGAGTATGAACATCTTTTTATGGGCTGTCTTCAAGACTGAGTTCACCACATGACAATATTGATGTCACTCAATTGAGAATGTTAACATGGTTTATATTTCTGTGATATAGTGTTTACCTTACTTCTATATTTTAATCTAAATTGCCAGCTTGAGGTGGCAAAAGAAAAGAGGCAATGGCAAATTTCACAGTAGTGAAATTTAATATGATAAATATTGCTTAACTGAGGCCAAAATAATATGAAATTGGCTGTCTCAGGATAGTGAATGAACCATTAAATAGACTAAAAGAAGGCTGGGGTAGAGGTATATGGAGAGCAGGGTAGAGTGAAACAAACTGAAGTACAAGATAGAGATGTGTGTTAGATATTATATGGCCTTGTAGGACATAAGAAAGAATCTGGTCATTGTTCTTAGTACAAGAGTAACAGATCAGCTTTTAAGTAAACCAATTAACTTTATTGTAGTACAGCCTTGAGATAATTCAGTCATTTTCAAATCAGTTGGACTTTTCATATATCTCATCAAGCATCATAAAAGAGACATTCAAAATACTGGTGTCTGCCTATATCAGCAATTGTGGGTATACTAGGTATGTTTATTTTTGAGCTCTTGAATGTAAATTTATATCTAAAGTTGAGGAAATATCTTCAATGCACATTATGAGTGACTTGAATTCTAGATTAGTATGTGCTCATGGACACTATTGGAATAAACATATAGACTACATTTTTAAAATTTTTTCTAAAAAGAAAAACCCGGGATACACATGCAGAATGTACTGGTTTGTTACATAGGTATACGTGTGCCATGGTGGTTTGCTACACCTATTGGCCCATCCTCAAAGTTCCCTCCCCTTACCCTCCACTCCGCAACAGGCCCTGGGGTGCACTGTTCCTGTCTCTGTGTCCATGTGTTCTCACTGATCAACTCCTACTTAAGAGTGAGGACATGCGATGTTTGGTTTTCTGTTCCTGTGTCAGTCCGCTGATGAAGGCTTCTACTTCATCCATGTTCCTGCAAAAGACATGATCTCATTCCTTTTTATGGCTGCATAGTATTCTATGGTGTATACATACCACATTTTCTTTATCCAGTCTATCATTGATGGGCATTTGCGTTGCTTCCATGTCTTTGCTATTGTAAATATTGCTCAATAAACATATGTGTGCATGTGTCTTTGTAGTAGAATAATTTCTATTCCTTTGGATATATACCCAGGAATGAGATTGCTGGGTCAAATGGTACTTCTGGTTCTAGATCCTTGAGGACTCACCATACTGTCTTCCACAATGGTTGAACTAATTTACATTACCATCAACAGTGTAAAAGCATTCCTATTTCTCCACAGCCTCACACCAGCATCTGTTGTTTCCTGACTTTTTAATAATTGCCATTCTGACTGGCCTGAGATGGGATCTCATGGTTTTGATTTTCATTTCTCTGATGATCAGTGATGTTGAGCTATTTTTCATATGTTTGTTGGTTGCAAAAACGTCTTCTTTTGAGCAGTGTCTGCTCATATCCTTTACCACTTTTTGATGGGGTTGCTTGTTTCTTGTAAATATTTAGCAAGAAAGCACCCTTTCTTCCATCACTCTACTTGACTACATATTTCCCACTCAATGCTTCATACATCTGTGAATCCTGAGAACACTAGGGTGAACTGACATGAGGTCTAGCACACAGCTTTGAAAAGTCTGCTAATATAAAATGTTTTTAGCCACATCTGTCCATGGCATTCATCAACAATTTTTGAGAGACCTATTATAGATTCAATATTTCAATGCCCTACAAGTATTGCTCTCACTTCTGCTAAAGCCAAGTAGATTTTTAATAAATGACTAGGAAACATTTTGGAAAGATGGTAATAATGTAACAGAAGTATGTCAAATGTTGCTACTCAAACCCCTCAGAAAGAAGAAAAAGACGCTAGAATTTTACTCCATATAGGTCAGAGTCTTCAAAGGAATGTCCTTAAAAACTCTGCATTGTCCATCTTTTTGCTTCCAGTGACATTAATGCTTTTTATAACTTGCTATTTCATTCCAGCTTATATTTGAAGTGGGACTAGAATCAGCATAAAGAGATAACAGAGGTGAAAAGGTATTACATCTCTTTCCTTCCCTTTTGTGTAATATGGCACTCCTCTTTAGCCCTTTCTCTAATCTAAGAAAAATATAGGTCCTAGACATTTCAAAGGTTAGAAATTTAATGGATGAGAGATAAATATATTCTGTAGCTTCTATGACTAGATATTACCCTGTGGGTGATCTCACAAGTCTCTGGGTTGATGACAAGCGCTTAGAAGTGTAAAATTAAGTCTGCCTAGAATTTTTGTTCACACCTTTTATTGAAGACAGGGTTACCTCCCAGACACTCTTGGATAGATATCTTTCCCACCACTACCACCATGTCTGAATAATCTAACCCCCAAGAAATAGCAAAAATATTCAAGGGGAGAGAGGTCAGGGTAATGAAGAGAAATTACACCTCAAACCAGACTGTTAGTACCTAAGGTATTTAAACCTCCTGGTAGATATGACAGTGTGCAATGTGAAATTTCTATTATCAGAACTTTTATTCATGTATCTCTTCTCCAAATACACCTAAGTCCATCATCTCATTTGGTTCTTACAATTTCTAAAGTCCCCACATTTAGATAAGACTGAATCATGGAAAAACAAGTATCTGTTGAGAAGTTAAAATTCCCTAGGAAACAGTGAACCTAAAGCCTACAGTTAGTATTCAAATTTGCTTAGACATGGCCTTGGTGGCTCAGAATATTGCCTTTCTATAATCTGTGCTATTAACATAGCACAGAAGCAAAATATTTAAAACCATAATAACATATCTCAATTATGGGGCAGATAAATGTAACTTGAGACATCACAAGGCACCATTGCATTCTAGCGTTCCTTGGAGCAATTGGTTCACTGGGCACTCTCCCTTGTGCCGAAAGGGGCCCAGGCAGAATGATTCCAATGGCTGGATATGTTTGGAATTGCTTTCTTGAGGCAATCTACCTGGGGCTTTTGTCCTGGTTGTTGGGTGCGTTCCTTAATGCCTCTCTACCTTGCAGCTGCTAGGGCTGGAAGGCTCCAAATAGCTTCTCATTCACTTGTCTAGTTCCTGGAATGAGATGGATAAAACAGCTGAATCTAGCCAGGCATTGTTTCCTATCCTTGTGGCCTCCCCATATAGCGAGCTTTGACTTCCCTACAGAATGATGAGCTCAGGCCGAGTGCAGGAGCTCACGCCTGTAATCCCAGCATTTCGGGAGGCCAAGGAGGGCAGATCATCTGAGGACAGAAGTTCAAGACCAGCTTGGTCAACATGGCGAAACCCGTTTCTACTAAAAATACAAAAATTAACTGGGCATGGTGGTGGACACCTGTAATCCCAGCTACTTGGGAGGCTGAGGCAGAAGAATCGCTTGAACCTGGGAGGTGGAGGTTGCAGTGAGCCGAGATCGTGCCACTGCACTCTAGCCTGGATGACAGAGCAAGACTCCCTCTCAAAAAAAGAAAGGAAAAAATAAATAAAGAAATACAATAATGGTGAGCTCAGGGTAGCTTCCTACAGGACAGCTGGTTTCTCCCAGAGTGATCAGGTCACCACTGGGAAGAATTATCAAAACTTCTTATAAAGCCTCAGAACATTACTTCCACTGCATTACATTGTTGAAGCAAAACACCAAGGCCTGCCCAGGTTTAAAAGAAAGAATTAGACTCCACCTTACAATAGAGGAAGCAGCAAAGAATTTTCAGCATCTGTAATGTAGTATCTATGAAACAAAAAGACACTCACAGTGAGTATGTGTGTATATATATATATTAATTTTGTTCCTCTCTTATGTACTTTGGCAAAGGCACTCATTATTTGTCCCAATTTTTTTCAACTGCAAAGTGGTAATAATGATCCCTGCCTCTTTCTCTTTACTAGTAATAATGACACAATACAAAAGGTAAAAATATTGACAGTATATTAAGCTGTCTAAACAAAAAATATATACTACATAAAAAAGAATAGCATCAGAGTTAATACCATTACCTTTGGATTAAGACAGAAGTAATTTAACATAGCTCTGTCACGTTTTTCCATAGGGCCATTGACAAACTAACTAATGTAAATGAACCTCTATTTCCACACTTCTAAAATACAGAAGAGCCATAAGAAATCCAACCTCTATGTTTATTTTATCTAACATACTTAACACAGTTCCTGTTATACAGCACACAATAAATATTAGCATATTGCTAGTGTAAGTTCTTCCTATCAACTGTGAATTCATGAAGGTAAACCTCTGATGGCAAATGTAGGACTCACTTTAGATATACTGATAAATATCAGACTCTATTCAATACCCTGGAGATGTCATCTTTTTGTAAAGGCAATGTGCTATAAGAAATTTTTTTCTTCTCTTTGTTTTTTCAATCAGTGCACAATACACTTCTTGTTACTGAAAGCCACCAGTAGGGAGGCTCAATATAATTAAAAGATTGATCTTCTGGAAACAATGCTTAATAACAGTCATGAAAAAGAGAGAGTGATTTTGCATTTTCAAACACTGTCCTCAAGTTAATTTAACCTGAGCTGTTTGTGAGCCATCTAGAAAGTCTAGGATCAATATGTCCAGGCTGAAATCAATGGACCAAAGAGAAAAGGAGACAAACTCCAATTGCCTAGTTCATTCAGGTCAGTGAGAGCCTTGTGAAAGACACTTGGTGGAACATCCATTTTATATGCTTCAGATGCTAACAGCTCAGATATGCAGGGCAATTGTTGTATTTTGCTTGTTCTCTAAAGTAGAAATCAATTATATATGTTTACTTGCAGATACACATAAACAAAAACATTTTTATGTTAACAAGTTAAAAAATAAAGTGGTACTGAGAATCTTGTTTTTTATTCCAAAATCTCTAAAGAGAAACGAACAAACAAACAAACAAATAGACCTTGAATAATCATCTACTGCATTGGTTTTCAAATTTCTGTCACCTAAGGATCTTCAGAACATCACATTTTTATTATCACATTTTGATCTTTATATTTATGTTCTTATGATTCTTGGCCAGTAGTCCTCTAAACTTGATATTTTTTTCCAAGCCAATTTCTCTTTTGTTCTATCAAATAGTTATTTTTTGTCAGAAATGATTTCAGTTCAACATTCATTGAGAGCTGAGCATGAGCAAAGCCTGGCATAAGATGTTCTCCCAATGTTGTAACCTCTGGGACATATATTTTCTCTCTTCTTAACGGGAATTTGTATGAAAGACACCAAAAGACTTACACAGTACTTCCAGATTATTATGGATTGTTAGGTCTAACACAAACCTTAAATGAATGTCAAAAGGAATACAAAAACAGAGGTCAATAGAATTTCCTGAATGGTCATATGCTCCAGTTTGCAGGAAATTTGAAATTTTTTGCTTCTGTAAATTATTCAAGCCCATAATAACATACAAAGAAATCAAGTAAAATACTCCTGACCCAAATATTTCAATGATTTTTCTCTAGGTCATTGTAACTGTATAAATATAAATAAAATTGTATGCAATTATTCAATGTAAAAATCACAGCACAATCATGAGGGTGGATGCAAATTTGTTTCATGCTCATTTTGTATTCACATAACTTTCACTAAAGCAAAAACATTTATTGTTCATGTGGGATATATCACGTATATTAGAACACATTATCCAACTAACTTATTTATATGGAAATTTATATATGTCATCTTCACTTTCAATTAGCATCTAAGAAATTTTTGAGGAATCCGAGAGCTCACCATCAAAACAATATACCCATATAACAAACCTGCACATGTCTGAAATAAAAGCTGAAATTATTTTTTAGAAAAGAAGCTTACCAGTTAGTTGCAAGCAGAAACACAAAGAATGGCATGGGAAAAAAAGTTAAATTTGACTTTTCTGATTGAATTATGTGTTGGAAAATACAAAAATTAAACTTTTCTACTATTACATTTTTCACAAAAATATAGATGAGAAAACCATTTAGGGACAGAATGAACTCTACATAGAGGAATGGAATGGGTTGTTGAGTGATTATACAACTTTAAACAATTTAACCACTGACAATATTAAAATTAATATTTAGCAAATAACTCTCTCTGAATCTAGTGGAATATGTGAGAAATATGAGGTACACCCTCCATAAGCTTCATAAAATAAATATTAGTAACAAAGTGAATGAAATAATTAAATAATTACAGTATGGGCCAAAGGGTTCTGTTAAGTTGGCCTTTCTCGTGATGCTGTTCCTAAATATCCTAAAAACCTTAGCAGCCAATTATTCACCAAAAATAACACCAAATCGAATTCAAAATTTTGACTTTGTTGGACAAAGTACAGAGAGTCAAAAACCCAAGGAGACAATGTTCTTATTTTTTATTAAAGGTAAAACTCTCAAACCTATTTATGTTTCTATTATGATATAAAATGTTACATATTCTTTACAGGAATCTGCTCTGTGAAAATCTAGTTATTAGTTTCACAAATGATTTCCCATAAAATTCCTTTAAATAGTATACTCTTATAACACATTTAAAATTGATTATCTCCACAAAGCTTAATTCACAAATAATAGTTAATATATGATATACAGCCATTGTTTTTATGTATATCTATTTTCTCAATATTTTACATCTGTATAACTCATTACAGTTTAATGTGTTTAAAACAGATTATTTTATTTTATGTATTTGATAATTATTTTTAAAAGCCTTTTAAAGTTGTTAGGGAAATTATTATTGTCAGACATTTCATAGTGAGGGAATTGGGGCTGAGAAAGGTGAATTTTTCAAAAGTTAACCAGCTTCTAACAGACAAAGTCAGTGCCACAGCCCAGGTCTTCTATTCTAGACTTATAATTCTTTCCATACTGTCACAATATGACTCAAATTTTAAAGTATCAGTGGTCCTTCCTATTGCTAATAACATTTCTTTGTGAACTGATACACAGTTTCAAATCCCTTGTAAATGTTTCTTCTTATTTTAGGATTTTAATTCCAGACTAGACCTACTGTGAAATATTTAATTCAATTTCTTCATTGGATTACAACTATCTATAATAGATCAGATAGATAAATCTTCTCTCATATTTAATAATATACTGTTTATACTTTATTTTCTGAGTTTTCAGTCCATTGTTTCTTTTCAGTAATCATTATCTTCAAATATTACCGAGTACAAAACTTCCAGTATCTAAAATGTCACCTAATCTGGTAAAATATCTGAGTTTAAAAATAAAAAAATCCTCATGAAACTCATCTCCAATAAAATTAATTTTTCATATTTACATGTTTTTCTATTATACTGTTCCAACTCTATTTATATGCATTCTCTAGGTGTTTACGATCTTCCTGATACCACGATACCTGTGCACTTTGATATGTATGTGATCTGTGATCCTTGAGCACTCAGAGGAATGTTCAACATAGTTAAAATCATTCTCAGGAATAAAAGATGTCAGAAATTCCTTTCTCACGTATGTTTATTGCAGCACTGTTTACAATAGCAAAGACTTGGAACCAGCCCAAATGCCCATCAATGATAGACTCAATAAAGAAAATGTGGCACATATACACCATGGAATACTGTGCAGCCATAAAAAAGGATGAGTTCATGTCCTTTGAAAAAAAGGATGAGTTCATGTCCTTTGCAGGGACATGGATGAAGCTGGAAACCATCATTCTCAGCAAACTGACATATAAACAGAAAACCAAACACAGCATGTTCTCACTCATAAGTGGGAGCTGAACAATAAGAACACATGGACACAGGGAGGGGAACATCACACATCGGGACCTGTAAGGAGTGGGGGGCTAGGAGAAGGATAGCATTAGGAGAAATACCTAATGTAGATGACGGATTGGTGGGTCCAACAAACCACCATGGCACATGTATACCTATGTAACAAACCTGCACATTCTGCACATGTACCCTAGAACTTAACGTATAATTTAAAAAACACACACATTAAACTATGAGAAAGAATAGTTCTAATAGTCTTACTTTTCTTCAAAATGGCTCAATATATTATCACATATGGTATCTCAATTGTACTCTCAATTTTACTGTTACAGATCTAACAGATATGAGGAAGATCTTATTCATTGTTTACTGTAAGGAAAATCATAACAAAAGATTTTGAGCAACACAATACAAGTTTTAAGGCATTTGGATGATCTTATTTATTTCATTCAACTTCTCTTGACTCAGTACTAATGTATAGGTTTGCACTGTTTTTATAATCAAAAAGCAAACTATTTTTCCATAATATATTCCACATAATCTAATAAAATGAACATGTGCCTAATTACAGAAACCACCAATTTGAAACCATGACATTCCTGGGCATTCACGGTGATTCTGCCTTGTGATTTTAGTTCTTTCCTTCCTTGAGAAGTGGGATTTCCGGGCTGTCCAGGAATTAGAGTGTCTGTATTCTACATGATAATTAGCATGCCCAATTCTTAATCACTTGGCTTTCAATTGTGACAGGACTGACAGAATGAAGACCCTTGAGTTATTAGCAAGAAGATGTTAGATTAAATCTTTCCTGTATCACCCATGAGTGGAAGTCAAATTTATCTCAGAGCTCATATTCAATACATCCTTAATTTTCCCATCCTTCTTAGGCTTCTCCAAAATCAACTTCCTTTTTCTACTGTGCCCACCATATTCCAACCAATCCATTATTTTCAGGCGCCCATAAAAAATTTATGGTAGGAATGTTGAGGCATTCATTTCATCAAGTTAGTACAGCCCAGTTTGTAAGGTTCATAGTATTTTCTTTCTCTTCTCTGTTTTCTCTTCCTTTAGATATTGTAATTTCCACTTGGGTGACAGATCTCCATATTAGACTCTTTACCTTACTTCTTTCCTGGAATACTAAGCCAAGTGGTAACATTTAGTTACTTTTCTTAACTATGAGAAATTAAAGTAATTTTATATTTGGATCTTTGGATTTTTTGTCCACTTCGCCTATTTTGATGACTAAGGTTCATTTCATTCAACATAAGATATGTGAATCATATTCATACTTTTTACCTTAGTACAATCTGTGATATTCTGACAAAGATAGGGAGAAAAATTCCTGCGTTTCCAATCACTTTTTGGGAAGAGAGCTTTGTCTCAACAGCATTAGTATAGTACTTTGTACTTTTAAAGAGAGTACAAACACATTATGCCATTTGATGCCCTTAAAAACCCTCTGAGATAGGCTGGACACTTTAAAGACAAAGCCATAGGCTCAAAGAGATTTTCTAACAAAGCTGGTTAGTTACTGACAAAATTAGATCTCCTGATGCTTAGCCTGTGCTCTTTCTGCTACACTGAAGGCTTAGCTGAAAGGGTTGAAAGGAAAATTTTCTAAGGCTTGCAATATATCATTTTTAAAAGTTTTTTTCTTATTTTTTAAGATAAAAAAACCCATCTTCACTTTAGATAAGTTGTAAAACCTTGAAAATATAAATAGACTGAAACTCACCGCTAATGTTACTATCTGAAGGAAAACATTTTCCATAAATATATTCATTTATATTTACATAGTTGACAGCATTAAAATTATAACTCAATTTCCTATTAACATTATCAATTTCAATTTATATCAAATATATTGTCTTTGAATATTTTTGAGAAATTTCAAAAGAGGCTATATAATATTTTATCATCTGCATACACCGTCATTACTTTTACCATTTCACTATTATTGGGCAATCAAGTTCTTTCTAATTTTTTGCATGATAAATAATAATGTAATAACCTTGCAATTACATCTATGTTGCAAATCAAATAATTACTAGTCATAGGATATAAATATTTTTAAAATCTTTGCTACAAACTGCCAAATGCTTTTCTAAAGCTTTGATCAATTTACATTGTTCCAACAGTGTACGTAAATGTCCAGCATTAAATTGCATAGCTTAATTTTTGAAATTTGACCAACTTGTCAACTTGTTTTCTTTCACATTCTTTTGATTACTAATGCTTGTTTTCAGTTTTACTAAGAAATTTTTGGTTCATTTTCCTGCATGATATTATAAACACACTTTTCCTTCTTATGCCTTTAATTTTTGTACTATCTCAAATCACTCATCCCTTAGTGTGTCCTTAGGTCAGTGGGTTTTTAGCCTTATGCACTACAGAAAACTTCTCGAGAGAAGTTCTTAAATCATAATTAGCCATGTGTTCATCAATATTCTCTTCTACTGGGTGGAAAATAATTGTTCAGGTTTTCTCAAGAACTGATGCAGCCAACTTCTGTGATGCTAGAGAGAATGACAGTTCACTATAGTAAAGGCTTATAAGTTAAAAGGTTGATTTAATTCAGTTCCATTTCTTCTTCCTCATAATTGCTGGAAATCCCACTCTTCCCTGGTTAAGTCGCTAAGAAAAAATAAACGTAATTGTCTACATGCTATTTTACTTTATTTTACATTTTATGTATCTAGGAGCCATATAAAAACAGGGTCATTTTTATATATTCTTCTGGGATTGTTTACTTAATATACTTCTGTGTTTATCTATGTAGATGCACATATCCATAGCTTATTTTTATTGCTGTACAGTATTTCATTGTGTAACAATAAAATTTACTGGGCCAGGTGCAGTGGCTCACGCCTGTAATCCCAGCACTTTGGGAGACCAAGGCTGGTGGATCACTTGAAATCAGGAATTCGAGACCAGCCTGACCAACACAGTGAAACCCCGTCTCTACTAGAAATACAAAATTAGTCTGGTGTGGTGGCGCATGCCTGTAATCCCAGCTACCTGGGAGGCTGAGGCAGGAGAATCGCTTGAATCTGGGAGACAGAGGTTGCAGTGAGCCGAGATCATGCCACTGCACTCCAGCCTGAGCAGTAAGAGTGAAACTCCATCTCAAAAAAAAAAAAAAAAAAAAAAAAAATTATTTACGGATTCTTCTAAACATGACTATTTGAGCAGTTTTCAGTTATTTGTCACTAACTCTAATGCTATGGGCATTTTGTGCATATTTCCTGGTGGGCATTTGCAAAAACTTTCCCAGAGTAAATAAATATAGTTATTGGATTATAGATTGTCCTCTTGGGAAGAGGTATAATAAAACCTGTATGAAGTGATTATATTCTTAATCATAAATGAGGTGCTCACAACTTTCTTGGTTGCTATAATTAAGGCAAGATAAGAAATTAGTTTCAAAAGACTTATTTTTTTTAAAAAAAAAGAAGAGAAAAAACAACAAATAAAAAACAGAGCCACCTCCAAGTTTAACCCAGTTCACATTTCCTTTGAATTTTCTTCCAAAATTATATATTATGCCATCAGAGCCTAGTGGTGATGCATGCATTGTGGACAATGGCCTTCAAACATATCCTAGGATGCCATCTTAGCACAGCAGGAGTATAAATGGCCTAGGAAAGACACACTGTACAGTACCAGTCTATGGGCTTTCTAAAGCAGGAAGAGTTGTGAGCATTCGTTATTGATTACATTTATTTAATACTCCCGTGGTGTCAAAATTTGGATTCAGGAAGCAATAAAGTGAATGAAACTGGAAAGCCTAAGCTTGAAAATCCAAGTAGATCCACAAGGTGAGGCAAAAGCCAGGTGTCATAATGTGGAATAAGGAAAGCAGTGAACTATTTCAGATAGGAGCACTCAGAGATAAGTGACCAAATGAGGGTCAGGACAGACGAGCATACTCAGATGACATATGCAGAATGACCATGAGTCAGCAGACAAAACACACAGAGATCTAAAGCAACTGTCTACTCCAGCAAGGCAACCAAAGGAAGCCCATTTGAAGGCAAGTTGTAGAGCACCCAGAAGTCATGTGTGTGTTAGAAAAGCCTAGAAACAGTTCTCACGATTGTGATCAGTTGGAGAAAATATTATTCATAAAACTGCCCCTTAGGGAGATGCTGTATTTGCTTGAAAGGCAAGCAGTGACAAGTGTTTTGGGGAAAAAAAAGCTCAAATATTAAAAGCACCAATAGTGATCAAAATTTTAGAGGAAGGAATGAATCCAATTCTACCCGAGGAACATTAAAGGAATGTTTTTCTCCTGAGAAGGAGAGAAAATAAAAATAGTTAGAAGAAAGGAGAGTTAGGGAAGGAGGAAAAACAATATACAGGGCTCAATTAAAAGCCTTTTCATAGACATGGAGTCAACCCAAATGCCCATCAATAATACACTGGATAAAGAAAATGTGGTACATATACACCATGGAATACTATTCAGCCATAAAAAGGAACCACATCACGTCCTTTACAGGGACATGGATGAAGCTGGAAGCCATTATCCTCAGCAAACTAACACAGGAACAGAAAACCAAACACCACATGTTCTCACTCATAAGTGGGAGCTGAACAATAAGAACACATGGACACAGGGAGGGGAACTACATACACTGGAGCCTCTCGGGGTAGGATTGAGGGCTGGAGAGCATTAGGAAAAACACCTAATGCATGCTGAGCTTAATACCTAGGTGATGAGTTGATAGGTGCAGCAAACCACCATGACACACATTTACCTATGTAACAAACCTGCACATCCTGCACATGTACCCTGGAATTTTAAATTAAATTAAATTAAATAATCCTTTCCAAAACTGCTTCTGTAAACCTTCAACATTTTTCTCATGAAGTTTATGTGTGAGTATGTTTTTTAAAAAAATCAAATCCTGTTAAAGAGATGAGTTTCAAATCTGCATGGAGCTAGGGTGAGATGAGGACAGTGTGCAAAGTAGGGGTTAAAAATTGAGGTAACCAAAGGGAGATAAGTACTAGGGATCTTTCAACCATCACAGTGAAACCTTTTAGTCTGTTGCCAGCTACAGTCTGATGAGCAGTTTAAATTCTAATGTACTGCTAGGTTAGACACAAAAATTGTTCCAGGGCCAGAAGTTGGTTTGAGCCCATAGGGGCAGAGTGGAATGGTTTGTTATGTGAGGATTAAAAGAATTCAGACAAGGGGTCAAATTCATAGCACACATGAGTCAAAATGGGCATGTGGAATCAGTGTAAATGCCAAATACTGCCTTAAAAAATAAGCAAGGATGACGTTAATAATAATGTGTTCAAATATATAATATGGGTTATTTTTAAAGTTAGCCTAATTAAGATTTTTGAAACAATTTTTCTTTTTGTTACATTTGTTTTATGCTAAAGATTTTCCACATAATCTGAATGAAGGTATTAAAGAGAAATTGTGAAGGAGTGCATGATGGAAAAATTGAAAACCAGCAACACAAAACAAACTCTGAAAAAACAGGCAGAGAGAGAGTGTTAGGAGACAATGGGGAGAGACCAGATGAGAAGAGTTGGGCCAAGCAAACTGCAACATCCAACACATCCAGCCAGATTAGCCTTCTCGCAGATTTAATTTTGCCGTATTTCCATGTTTGCATGCTTTTAATAAGGGTTATAAATAACCTTTAATATGGTTAGGTTGAAAAATAGGGAGGAAATGAAAGGTAGAATTTAACTTAAAGTCATATTTTATTGAACGATTTTGTAATCACCAGATACCTTTCCTGTATTGTAAAAAGCAAACAAACAAAGATTAGGAGCATCTTCCTAGTCCTGTGAGTAGCATTTGTCATGACCAATCAGCTGCGTCTTTGCTCTTTTCTTTCCTCTCTTTGTATCTTGATCTTCCGGTTGTCTCGCTTTTTGTCCTGACTCTCGAGTCTGTGTTTTCCAGCCCGATTTTAACATGGGTATTCCTAAAAGTTCTTGTCATGGACTTACCTCTTTTCAAACTATAATTTCTATTGAGAACAGCACAGTTTCGAGACTAAAAATACATAGTTTGAAGATAGCCTGTCTGGATTTGAATCCTAACTGTACAACACACATAGAAAATACTCTCTCTGGGCCTCTCTTTCCCGATTTATAAGATGGTAACAATAACAGCACCTTCCTCTCAAGGCTGCTGTGAACGTAAATAATTTAAAGGATGAAAAATGCTTAGGACAATGTCTGGCACACAATACAATTAATACTTTGGCCTTGCTATGATGATGCTTAGAAAAAGGTTACATCCATTCCTGTATCTTCAAATTCTGGCCATCCTGAGAATAATTTTTGATTCTTTTTTTCCTCCAATTCTTCACCTGTAACTTTACTCCTGCACTGATAAATTCCTGTTGAGTATTGCCACCTGATCATTCTGCTAGCACCTCCACTGAACATAACCAAATCTGAAGTCAGTCTTCGGTTTTTTTTTCCTCTGATTATTTTTCTGACACTACTTTCTTTTTGCTTTTTTGATTTTAATGATATGACAGTTTTTCCATTAATCGACCCTCAAAACTTCTTGGTCAACTTAAATATCTTATTCTTCAACTTCCACATCTCATCTGCCTTTTAAGTTCTAGCTTCCTTTCAGAAATTCTCCTCATATGCATTCATTTTTTCTGTTTCCTCTTCACTGCCTAAATCCAGACACTCATCACTGTTTATCTGAATTAGTCCACATTATCTGTGAACTGATATCCCTACTTCTATGCATCCCTTTGATGCATCCGCATGAGCAGCACATGTTAAAACTGCACTAATCATTCCTTGCTCAAATTACATTTAAAAGTTGTCATATTTAAGAGTACTTTAAAATTCATTAGTTTGATTTTTATATTACTTTTACTTGTTTTTCATTTTAGAAATTGTATGTATTTAAATATGCTTTATCATCTACCCACAAGCTATGTCTCCATATTTGTCTTCCATGACAATTAAAGCCTTCTCTGCTCCAGTCATGTCCACGGCTCAGAGATCCCCAATCATGCCTAGGTTTCTCACCACCATGTTGTGCTAACTAGAATACATTTCTCCCTTATTTCAGCTTATCAAAATTTTTCCCAACATTTGAGACCCAATCCAAATTCCTTTTCTGCATGAAGCTTTTCTGTTCCCCTGGTACAGTAGATTCAGCATTTCTTTCCTTTTTCCAATCCTAGCACTTATTTAGAATTGATAAAAAGCTGTCATGCTATGTACCAGAAAGCACAAACAATATACTTTAAAAAGGGTTGGATATCATAGGACTGTCATTTACATTACTCATAATATCTCTATAATGTAGGTAAGTATATTTGCATGTTCAAATTATTTATATTTGCATGTGCAAAAATTGAAGATGAAAGGTTAAACAAGTTTCCCCATTATATTCCTAGAAACAGCCAGAAACAAGAAAGCATACCAAATATGTGTGTCTCTTAAATCTGTGCTCATTAGCATTAATTTTGGTATTTTTTGAAGGATCACCTACATCAGAGCCATCTTGAGGTGCTTACTAAAATGTAAATTCCTGCTTACACGGCTACCGGGGAAGGGATCAGAATCTGCGTCTTTAATAATTTATCCAGGTGATTCTCATGTACTGTACAATTTGCAAAATGGTTCATTGAACCTTTTTTATTACCTATTATTAGATATATTAAATTCAGTAAAGGATTAGTCTCTCGTGGGCAAAAATCATGTCATTTCAAATATGTACCTGTAACAGTTCATAGCACAGTGCCTGATACATAATATATGCTCAATAAATTTTGGTTGAATTATTGCCAATTTCTATGTTTCACCACAGCAAAAATTATTATAAACCCATCAGCAGTCAGTAATATATTTGCCTTATGTGGTAAGCTGTAAGAAATATATTTGAAGACTTAACATATACACAGAAATACACTCACATATGCATATTAACTGCAGAATATTTGGAAGAATGCAGAAAAACAGAAGAATGAAGATCACCCAAGGAGAAAGCCTTTTGTCATATTTATGTATTTCTTTAGGAATTCCCTCTATATTATGTATAGGTCATATTTATACATATGTAGATTGTATATATATAAACACTTGCTTACAAAATAGAAAAACGGTAATGTTTCTGTCAATTTCTACTTGATATAAAATCTGGTGCTACTCTTATTTAAGCGCAACTGTCTATATATTGACCTTTTCTTTGCAATGTTGTTTCCAGATTCTAGTGGGGCTTCCAAAATAATATAAAAGTCTCCTCACCTTCTTTCAAGAAGAATCACAGAAGCTTAGGAGTGAAGTAGACAATGATTTAACTTTCAGTGGCTTATCATTATGTTGACTTTATTTGGTGAGGATATGAGGTTCAGCACAACCTGTATCAGAAGGGTCTCTCTCATATTAACAACATATGATGCACCACCCAGGTTAACAGAAACAAAACTTCAAGAGGGTTTCAGAAGAGGAAGAAACTGTAACTCTGTCACCTGAGGCTCTGCATACCCTTGAACATCTCTTACTTCTTCCCAGCAGATAAAAATAATGGTAATTCCAAGGTGATAAGCAAAATGATCCATCTTTGAAACTTTGACTCAAGAACAGAAACTATTTTATCTGATTCTCCTCTCACATCTAAGAGGAACTCATACTTTCAAACTTTCCAGCTGCTAACAGTGAAAAAGGCACATTATCCTAGTAGGGATAGGGGAGTTTAAAGTAAAAGATGTCAGATTCAGTAACTCGTCACCTACTCCCTCTCCCAAAAGTCCCTTACAAGGACAGTAAAAAGATTAACACATGAAATCAAAAGAACAAAAATAATACAAAAGCAGATCATAGCAAAAGCTTTTTGGAAATGGACAGAGCAGAAAGATGAATGACAATTCATTAGCAGATGCAAATAGCCAAGTCTCAGGATGGCATTTAGGAAAAATTAAGAGGCAGCAGAAATTGTGCTGAAGGTCCCAAAATGTTCATAGAATGTTTATTTCAAGTCTTTCTAGAAGTACAATAAAAAGTAGAGTTGAACACAAGTGGATTTGTTAAACTCTAAGAAGATAGGTTCTTAAATTTCTTTCAGCAACCCACCAAGCTGAAAATGGCTCATTCAAAACCTTCACGTAAGACCAGAGGAACATGTTATCGAAGTACTAATACAAATGGGACACCTGCCTCACACTGTATACAGAAATTAAACCCATATCTGTTGAACATCAGCACTGTCACTTACCATTATACTACACCATTGGTCACTTTTTTCATAAACTTCTATTGCCAATAATAATAACAAGGAAGAACAAATTTGGATACACTTTCACATGGGATCTTACTATAAGCAAGTTCTTTTTCTCTTGACATTTTGGAGACAGTTTTATGTTTGTACCTCAGTCTTTATAACAGCTGCATCCCTATTCCTATAATAAATGTGTCATATTTTGTTATTTTCTCACTCTTATTTTGTCATGTAGCCTGTTCCCATTTTATTATATTACCATAATTATTACAATGAACATACTTGTGCAGTTTTTCCTATTTTGCCCTTGCACTGTAAATTCCCTAAGACATATTTCTAGAGGTAGAATTGTTGGTTCTAAGGGTATGTGTGTTTTAAATTTTGAGATATACTGCCACATTGCCCTCCAAAAGAGGTTTTAATACTTTATAGTAATACTATAATTACAAGAAAGGGGCTATTTCTTGAATATCACCCATCACTTAAAATTGTATCAACATTTTAAGTTTTGATCAATCTTATATGTGAATAGATCTCATTTTAGAAGTTTAATTTCTGGTATTAGAGAAGTTGAACATCTTCTCCTCTGCTAATGACCACTTGTGTTTCTTCCATGAATTCTATTGTACCCAAATATTTCTCCCTTGCACACTATTACTATGGGTAAGCCCTCTGTGCCATGCCTAAAGTCTACCCTTTGACTAGCATTAGGTGCCATCCTTCATCTACATAGGGCCCCAGCAGTACTCTTGTTTTGTTTCCTAAAGCATTTTTCTCTCTTCGATGAATTATTTCAACCAGCATATAAACATGCCATAATTTCTCCAAAAGAAAAAATTTTTTGTGATCTTCAACTTCCATTCACCTACTAACCCATGATGTTGTACCCCTTTCAGCCAAACCCCTTTCTCATTGTTTCCAAATCCTCTCCTTCAGTTCTCTCTTATACCTATTACAATCAGGTGTTATTCCTCACCATTCTATCAAAACAGCTCTTGTCTATGGCATCCATCATTTTCATGCTGCTAAATTCAATGTCTTACTCTCAGTCCTCATCTTCCTGTACCTTTCTGCACCATTTGACACAGTTGCTTACTCTCTCCCTCCTGAAACTCTGTGATCACTTGATGTCCAGGAACTCACTTTCTAGGTTCTTCTCATGTGTCATTTGGGGGCTCCACCTTCATTGCTTTCACTGATGCTCTGCTTTTTGGACTACACCTGAGCCGCTTCTTGAACCTCTTCCTCATTCCTCTCACAGGTTTCCCCATCTCAGCAAATGGCAGTATTATTCTTCCAGTTACTCCAGTCAAAATCCTTGCTGTTATTTTACCCATTTTCTCTCAAACTTAAGATTAAATCCATCAGCATTTCACATTAAATCTCCCTAAATAATATGTCTGAAATCTAACCATCTATCTTCTCCATCACATCTACCCCTATAGTTCAAGGTAGAGCATCTTTTCCCTGGATTATTGCAATAGCTTCTCATCTTGCCTGATTTCTACCGGGTACGTCTCCTTGCAGTATATCTTCTATGAAGAAATCAGAGGAACCCTTTAAACATGTAAGTCAGACCAGGTAATTCCTACGTTCAAAATCTGCAGTTGATTCCCATATCACTCAGAATAAAAGCCAACAGCCTTACAAGGATCTACAAAATATTACATGATCTCATTTTCTACTGCTCTATACCTTGCTGAATTTACTGTAGACACACCATCTTTTTGAAAGTCCCTCAGATATATCCAGTGTATTTCACTCTTTGAGTCTTTGCTCTTGCCTCCTTGCTTCTTTTGGACATTTTCTTAAATTTTGTCTCATCAGAGAGACCTTCACTGATGTACTCTGTCTTTTAAAATATTATTTTTTTATTTACATGATTTACACATATAAAAAATTCAAGCAGCACTTAAACATGTAATGAAGAAAAATATTACCCCAAACCCTAACATTTATAAAAAAATTATTAAGTAATCAGCTTTCTGTTCTTGCAAATGAAGACATATGTGTTTAGAGAAACTAGAATATTTCTGTTGAAAAGTATTATATTTTTTAAAAATAAGAAAGTGAAGTAAAACTAAACAAATTGTTAAACATGTAATAAATGTTCCTTTACTGTAATATCTAGTATTTTTCAAAGTACCATGAAAGATTAAAAAGCGATTATGAAGATCATTAAGATGGTAAATAATTTACCTGTGGCTACACTGCTGGCAAATGATAGAACTGGCATTTGAATGGACACCTGTATCCCCAGTCCTTTTCTGATATACGTTTCAAAAACCACAAGATTTAGTTTTCAATGTAGTTCTTGTTATGATGTAATCAGCATTCTTATTTTGCCTTATCCAATTTTTACATTATAAATTTGATTTTATGTTATTAGACTAATATTTAGATTCCATTGTACAACTATAGTTTTTATGGCACTTTAGTTTTAATTCAATGTTTAAATAGATTCAATCTTACTGTCAGCTTTATCTGGCTTCTTCATTCTTAAATTTTTTTCATTTTTATTAATCTTTTCATGGGTTGAATTTTCTCTTCTTGATTTTTTGCAAGATTGTAGCATGGGTGCTTTATTTCCTGAGTTAGTTTATATTTGAGGCCGTTTCTTGGTTGAATTTGTATTTGCATATCTTTTCTGAGTATAGTCTTTTTGGATCATATTTTGTTTTCCATAAACTAAATAGATGCTTCTCTGGTATATTCTGCCACTGAATGCTGTGGTGAATTTATCTGGAACCAACTTAATTCCCCACCCTTGCTTGTTTATACATACGTTTTACCTAGAAGATGGAGAGATTCATTCATAACAATAAGAATATACACTGATATCAATTGTTTTGTATCAATTTCCTTAATTAAACCATATACTTTTCAACATTAAATTCTCAAATTTTTCACTTTAGGGAAATCTCATATTTTTAAGTACCTTTTTTTTTTTCTTTGTATCCACTGAATTTTCTACTCCAGAGACACAAGCTATCCTCCTGCTGGATTTTTACTGCTGTCTTTCTTATCTATTGTATTCGGTCTAATTTATATCTTTGCATTCTTTGTGATTACCACAAATCTTTATAGACTATTAATGTTATTTCAGCCCTATCTATTCTATTATTTGGTTTACTTATTAGTTTGACTTTTCAATTTGCTGTCTTAGTGCTGCAATTTCCTTTGTAATTTCATTCTGAAGTGAATTTCTAATTTTAGCAAGTTAATATTTTTACTGACTTGTTCAACAGCATGGAACACTTACAGTGTAATAGCTTGCATGTCTTGGATGTGTTTCACATTGTCTTCTTTTCCTAGATTGTTTTTACTATGATTTTTTTTTCTTTCTCCTGTTTCAGAGACACACAGCTACTCCTAACGTCCATTCTTCCCTTCTACGGAGTAATAGGGGCCTAATTTGGGGTGCATGGCTATTTGAATTAAAATTCTCTTTTTCAGCCTCCTTTGGAGGTAGGTATGGTTATGAGGTTAAGGTTACGTTCTTGCCATTTTATGTAATTAGAAATGTCTTTAATGTCTTAATCCTTTAAGAGGTGCAGTATGCCCTTTTTTCTCCTTTTCCTGCTGCCTGAAATACGAATACAAGGCTGGAATTTAAATGGTCATTTTAGAGCTGTCACTACATGTTGAAACCTGGATCTCCGATTACATTGGTAGCAGTCTTAAAAATGTGAACATTTTTCTACAGACCCTTTTAACATGAGAGATTAATAATTATGTTGTTTAAATTGCCATATTTCAGAGTTTCTTTTGATTGTAGCTAAAACTAATCCTGCTAGTCTTCCTCCATTCCCTTTTCCCTGCCTGTCTTATTTTTCTTTCTTTTCTGGTTACTTCTTTGCATAATTTCAGACCATTTTTCTTTTTCATTTTGCTCATGCTTGGCAGCTCTGTTGAGGCTTTTTGGCTGTCATGTTCTGTGGGAGATTTCTCTGTTATTCCCTTCTGAGACGTCTTTGGGTTCCTCTGAGTTACAGTCTGTGAGCAGGGTTTTGTGCTGTGTGCATTCCTCTGTAGCATGAGAGCTGAAGCACGTGTGTAGAAGTGGGACCTTCTGAGACAGTGTGCCCCCTTGGAGATGGGGATACAGGTGTGCATTTAAATGCCAGTTCTATCATTTGCCAGCAGTGTGGCCACAGGTAAACTATTTAACTGTGCTGAATCCCAACTTCCCCATTAGTAAAGGGACATAAAATATTAAACTCTTTCCTGCTTCACAGTGTTCTGAGGACCAAGTAAGACAATAAACTAAAGGTTTAGAACTTCGCTGGTGGATTTGGAGTCTGTGTCAGAACATAGTTACCACTATCATCATCACCTATTCTGCTGCCGCTTCTTAGTTGTTGTTAAATGTTGTACATTGAGTATGCTCTACATAGTCAAGTGTGCATCATTTTACCAGGATAGGTACCCTTGACCTTTGAGGCTTTCTGCCAATCTAGTGTGGGGTTCTGGAGCATTCCTGTTCCTCAGACATGCAGATATGTGTGCTTCCTTTCTAGTTGCTCCAGTTCTTCACCAGACATTTCCATTCCTTTCAAATCAGGAAAGAGAAATACTAGTAGCACCCACTTACATCCCTCCTCTAAAGACTTGGGGATATTAGTGAGAGTGTTTGAGATTCCGTCAACTCAAAAATGTGACATCATAAAAATGAAAACAGGATTCATTTCTGTAGGACCCAAATCATCTGTTTCATTCCTTGGTCATGTTGAAGTTTATAAACTTTTGTTGTGATCTTCATCGTTTATTGTTCTTTTTGTTTTAGCATGTTTTGTTCCTGCTTGTAGAAGATTTACATTTTTAGTTTTTATTTAATTCAGTTTACCTTTTATTTTTTGGTTATGTCTTGTACAGAAGGCTTTCTTTCATTCTAGGATTAAAATATATTGTTTCATATGTCATTTTTATATTTTGATAATGTTCAGTCTTTAAATTATCTGGAATTTGTTTCGTTGAGGACAGTTAAAGACATACATTTGTCCTTGAATAAAACAGGTTTAAACTACGTAGGTCCAAATATAGGCAGATTTTTTTTCAACCAAATTCAGATCAAAATACAGTATTCAAGGAATATAAAATCTGTGTTTAAGGAGAGACAACTTTTCATATAAGTGGTTTCCTCAGGGCTGACTATGGGACTCAAATGTGCTCAGATTTTACTATGGTGGGGGGTGGTCGAGTTTTGGAACTAGTCTCCCACATATACTTCAAGATGACTGTAATTTGTTAATTTTTTTCCAAATGAATAACTACTTTTATTAATACTATTCACTGAATTGGCTAACGTTTCACTGCCAGACTAGCAAGACTCCTCTATGTTAAACTTTTTCTATTCATATGAATCTGTTTCTGGATTATATTTTGTTCTATTTATCTATTTTTGTCTAGTATCAGCACACTGATATATGTCTAAATGATCATAGATTTGTCATATGAGAAAACCATAATCATGTATAATTATCATATATTGTGAAAATAAGTTATGACTATCACGTGAAGTTCATATATTGTGTAAAATAAATTCTCTTATTTTCAGAATTTTTTCACTTTTGTGTATATGTATTTGGTCTTTCAAATGAAGTCAGATTTCCTGTTGAGGTTTTTATTGGGCTTTCTTTGTAATTTAAAATTATTTCTTATTCCTTTAGTACATGACATTCTGTTTCTTTAGGCTATTACATTGTTCAGTACAGTTTATGGTTATATTCACATAGGTCTTACCCATCACTTATTGATATGGGAGTGGGGAACAGAAGTGGTAGGTAGAGAAGAACGGGGTCCGTGGCCAGGGCTCCACCCTCAGGCCTGTACCCACAGACCTAAGTGAGAATAGGCACTCCTCTTTTCAAGCCCAAATGTTTCGTTTTCCAAGACCAGTCTGGACCACAACACCTCCCTGTCCTATCCCCATATAAGCCCAAGACCTCAGCGGGCACACACACAAGTGGCTGGGTGTGGAGAGGAGCAGAAGAACATACCAGCAGACACTGGTAGACCAGTGACGGTAGAACGACATGGACGCCAGGGAAGTTCAGCTGCCAGCCATCAAAGGAATCTGGCCTCTGGGCAGCCTGACTCCAGGGGAAGACCAACTTCCCACTCCATCTCCCTTCCGGATCCCCATCCCTCTAGCTAAGAGCCACCTCAACCACTCAATAAAACCTTGTACTCATTCTCTGAGCCCACAAGTGATCCGATGTTTTTGGTACACTAGGGTAAAAACCCAGGATACAGAAAGCCCTCTGTCCTTGCGATTAGGCAGAGGGTCTAATTGAGCTGATTAACACAAGCCACCTGCAGACAGCAAAGCTAAAAGATTGCACTGTAACACATGCCAACTTGGGCTTTGGGAGTTGTTAACACTCACCCCTAGATGGTACCGTGGGGTCAGAGCCCAAAATCACTCCCCATGACCATGTGCCTGTCTGGTCTGCATGCTCCCCTAGGAGTTTGAGCAGTAGGGCACTGAAGAAGCAAGCCACACCCCTGTTGTACTCCCTGCCAAGGGAGATAAGGGAACTCTCCTATTTCATTATGAGATTACTTCAAATGTTCTTAATAGTTTTATTTGCTATTATGAAGGAGATCCTTTTGAACTTTTCTCTACCTTGTTTTCAGTGTATATACAGTAAAGCTATTGATTTTCTAAGTTATATTTGGATCAACCACCATACTAAATTTTGATAGTTTCTTGTCATAGTTTTCCTGTAAATTCTTTGAATTTTGTAGTTTAAAATTTTGTCATCTAGTCTTCTCCTTGCCAATATTCATACTGCTTCTTCCAATTACTCTTATTATTGCCTGACTAGAACTATATTGAATAGTAGGTATCTTATTGCAAATTCCTTTTTTATATCCAGTTTTAATGAGAATTCTAATAGTATTTCAACAGTTAATGTGAGTTTTGCTTTAGTTTTTACAGGTTTTCTAGTTTTTTCTTTATGGATATATATCTGTTCTATTAGCTTTGTGAGACTTCTCTTTCTCCCCATATATATGTGGGACAGATATATATATGTATAATCACACAACCACATATGTATATATACATAGTAGCTGCAAATTTAACTTAGATTACTTTTGTTTTCTTGTTTTACTTTTTATTTCATGTCCTTTTGTTGCTGTTATTGATATTATAGTAACATATAACTGAACTAATATTTTTCCGGCGTTTTCTACATGCCAAGAACAGTTTCAAGTACATTATAAGTTTTAAAGTCCATTAATCTTCACAAAGAAAACTAAAAAGAGATACTATTATTTTGACAAATAGATACTAGGCACCTAGGACGCAATAGTGTACAAAACAAACAAAAGTATGTTTTTATTGAACTTATATTATTGTAACTTCTTTATTTAGATACGAGAAACTGAGTGATTTAACCAAAGTAGAACAATTATCAAAAAGAAATGAGATGGACTTAAAAATTAATAAACTCATTTTCAGAACTTAAAACTTTAAACCACTACTCTTTACAAATATTTGTTCACCTGACTCTACTAGGTATTTTGTTTGCGATAGCCTGGCAGTGTGGAGGAAGGTAGGCAATGATTCCTGGAGTTGTACACCGGCAAAGAAAAACAAAGCCAGGTACTAATTAAAGAGGTCAGAACAGGTTTTATTCAGTACCTATTGGAGACGGACAAAGAGTCCAGTGTGAACTAAACCCTGGAAACAAAAGGCTAGATGTTTTTTAAAGGCTGGAGCGTGCTAAGAACAAAGCACTGAGGGATGTTAAGGGAACCTCTCTTAACCATGGGACTACCTAGATTTGTAAATCAGTGCTGACTCGAAAAAGAAAGAAACTTCTACTTTCATGACAGAAGGCAATGGGGCAAGTTGAAGCAAGGTGCCCACTGAAAGTAGGTCCTATCACCCCATGGGACTGGGAGTAGGAACAAGAGTTATCTTCCCTGAATGTTCTCATTTCAAAAATACAACTCTGAGATCTTTAAGAAAACCATTTGGGGTTGTAGACTTACAGCTTTAAAGGCAGAGAAAGGATTCATAATTGCAAGCTTTCTAAAGTAACTGCTCTATAGGGGGTTCAGAAGCCTATCTGCATATCAACAAATTTTGGCTGGAAAAAACCATAAACTCACCTGCCAGCAGTAAGCTGAGGCAGGCATTTTAAAAGTAAAGGTTGGAGAGGTAGGGTCATCGTAAGGACACAGCCTTAAGCTGCCAGAAGTCATGCTAGAGTTTGCCAAGTCTCTCAGAGCAGAGGATTGGATGGAGTTGTTACGTGCCAAGGGTCCTACAGTTCTTAACACCCGTAGCTGTGGTCTGGTTGTGGAGGTTATCTGCCACTCCTGGGGTCTGTTACTACTTGGGCCACTGTATGTATGCTTGATGCTTTGTTCCAGGGATGCTTATCCTTGCTGTTTGCTATTAAGCCCAAGTCAGGGAAAGAGGGCTTAATTGCTATACATATATTAAACATTCTAATTGTTGCTTCCTATTGCTGTACTTCACTTGTGCTACTTCCAAACTATCTCTATCTTTACAGCAGTCCACTTGTGGGTGATTTAGCAGGTTGTTCTTGTTTCACCTGTATGTCTGCATCATCCAATTTGTTTTCTACTTTTGGGTGATATCAACTATTCTTCTGCAGATGACAGTGTATCATGTTTTCCTACATTGCTATGGATTAATCCTCTAACTTTCTCTTTATTCTCTAGATCTTTATTTCCATCTCTAGGTACCATCTATTTATATTTTTTGTAATCACATGGGATTTGGACAGAACTCAGTACTTGATTTTTCTATCTTGATCTAGTCAGTCTTTCTTTTCAAAGTAGAATTGTGAACTTTGAAAAAAAATACCTATGAGCTTTATACCCTTAACAGAACATAGATTATGTTTTATTGAGTTGCATTTGTATCGTATTTGCTTATTTCATAGGCACTGAAATCTTTCCAGTCTTTTTCGGTATAGGTTCTTCTTTTGAATACCCTTAAAAAGTGGAAGCTAGTTCTATTAGCCCTCAGTCTCAACAATAGCATACATTTTGTAATTATGTCATTATCTGTGAATATTACATTATCACTGAGGTTCATGTCTTCTATTTTAATGACATTCTGCAAACTCTTTATCACAGAGCTATAATCCTGGCTTGTTTTTATATCTTCTATCATAGGTCTCAAAGAGCTTCTATAAACTCTCGCTACATCTCAAGGTTATTAATCTTATCTGGACACGAAGGACTTGAGAGTCACAGGTTAAAAGCAGTGTGTGAGCAGGAGGAACTGAGTCCACATATCCTAATTCCTGTCCAGTGCCCCATTCACTGCTTAATCTTTCACAGGTCCTTTCTGAGGCATGCCACATTTGTTTCACAGCTGCAGAGCCTAAAACAGTGTAATAAATAGAGGCACAAAATAATGATCCAAAATTCTAATCACAAATTACAATATTTAATTATTTGCTTCTTTTCAATATATCCCTTAATTAATTGAATCTAATATTCTTTTTTGACAAGCCAGGCTCTTTTCATTACTTTTTTAAAAATAACTACTAAATAACTCTGCTGGTCTAAGAACAATTGGCATAGATTTGAAAGCACACTTGCAATGAATTATTTTCAAATTGTAAATGAATTCTCTTTACACTGTCTTTCTCTTTACCGGACCCGGAAAACATAAACTGTGCTTTCTTATATATTAAGCTGTCAGCTTTGACCCCATTTTCAATTTGGTGGGGAGTTGTTTTGTTGTCATTGTTCCTCCACTCATTTTTGAATGAGAAATAAGATCATTTTAAAAAATCAGATACTTAAGAAAATTCATCAAATAACATCTACCTTAAAATCTAGTATATGAAAGATTTGATGTTGCCTTTCACCTACTGTGATAAATACTGGGAAGATTAGGAGAAGGTGACCTAAGTGTTCCATTTTCTCTCTTCCATTAATTCCATTCAACTACACACACAGAGAGGTGGCAGATGACAGGTAAAACTGAGAGCAGAGAGAATTTGCCATTCCTTCACAGGTTACACTGTGCTATGCGAGTGAGAACAATGGAAAGAAAAAATAATGGGAATATCTGGACTTCCAGAAATCTGAATAAAACAATGATTAGTCTGTGTTATGCCATTCCAAAGAAAAAAAAAACAGGAGGGTAGTGTATATTATGCACCAACTATGTGATAAGGTTTTGAAAACTGTAAAAATCATTTTCATTATTTTCTTCTTTTTGCACACATAAAGAATCCTATAGTCCTAAAAAGAAAGCAGCACTGGGAACAGCTTTTTTTCCCAAAACTTTTATCATTGAAATAAACGCTAAGAAAAATAAGACACAGGAAAATGCCATTACAGAGAAGAGCAGAGTTAAGTATGGCTATGATCATACTTGAGAAATCCAGTTATATCAAACTGAAAATACATTAGTCGTGTTGATTAGATACAGAGGACATGAAGTAGGTCTAATATAGCCCTAGATTCTTTTATTTAAAATTTTAGCAAGTATTGGTAACAGGGTGTTTTTCCCTGTTTGAATTGTTTTCCCTTACAATTAAGAAGGTTATATCTTAATTGTAAACATGGCCCTTTTCCAAATTTCTGTCAATATTTTCTAGCATCTCATGTACAGAACTGGACCTCATGATTATTTTTAAATTATTCTAAATACAAGGATAGAGTTTTCTTTTGTTTTTGTCTTCTAAGCATATTTGAGTTTATAATATTTAAATTTTAAACTTTCTGTAATTTTGACTTCCTCAATATTTTTAATATGTCATATTTCACCATTTTTATGATTGCCTAAAATATAATTTTCCATAAATAATAAGATTATCAGTATTTTCAAGGTTGAGTAAATAGGCTAATTATATATCTTTATATTTGTTCTGCTAAGGTCTGGTTTTATGGCTCATCAAAATTCAATATTAAGAGATAGATGACACTCAGGAAAAAAAAACAGATAAAAATAAGAACAAAATAGTAATTATTGATGACTTTAAATTGTGTTCAACTATGTGTGTTCTATTTAGGTAAATAACAATTATTGATATAATACCACATCCACTTAGTAATTAATATTTTTTCTTTTGGTTTTGGCCACATAGGAAATTTTACAAACCATGGAAACAGAACTCTCAAGTTTGCACTTAAAGTAATTAATCTGCAACTCATATCCATATTAAAATGAGTCTGATATTATCAACCCACTTCCCCTGAGCCAGCTTTCCCCTTTATCTTGTTCAGTCTGGCTTCCTCCCTAAATACAATACTTAAACCACAGTTACTAAGGTCTTTAAATATCTTTCATAATTTCTCTAAAATCTATCCCTGTGTCATGTACACATTCCAGTGGTTTACACTCTACTGTTGCCTAAGTCCTGCCACTGTAATAAGTTAATCCCCAGAATCCAGAACATATACATACCCATTCACACACATTATGCATTTTTATCATATTTTCTGGGCTATGAGGTCATAATATTGAGGATATTTCAGCTGCAAGAAAAGTCTAGCTTAAACAATGATGTAATTAATTAGCTCATGTAATAAAGTACAAGTGTAGGGTAGTTCTCTAGGTTAGTTGATTGAGAAACTCAATAATTTCCTCAAGTGTCCGGCCTCTTGTTATTACTTATCTCTGTAAACCACAGCCACATTTGCAGTATAAGACTGGTTCTCTTAATGGTCTTAAAGTATCTCTGAGGAGGAAGAAGATCTACATTGTTCCTTCTTCCTGTTCATACGGGTAGAAGGACATGCTCCCTGGAAGTTCTCTCTTAATTGTAAATATGACTCTTCCAAATTTCTGCCAATGTTTTCTAGCATCTCATGGCCAGAATTGGACCACATGATTATTTCTGAATCATTTCAAAGAGAATAGAGCTTTGTTCCTTTTGTTTTTTTGTCTTCTAAGTATATTTGAGTTTACAATTTTTAAATTTTGAACATTCTGTGATTTTGACTTCCTCATTTAAAAAAAATTATGTCATATTTCACCATTTTTAATTGTCAATATATAATTTTCTATAAATAATATGATAAGTAATGAAAGGGCTGATTTATAGGGGTGGTTCTTTGTTTTAGAAGTAAATGAGAAAAATGAATGATTAAAAAAATTAAGTTCAAGGATGGTAAATGCAGAAGTTAAAGTACCTGCTTATAGAAACTGGTGATACTTCAAAGTTTTATTGTGGAATGAGAAACGGATATGACAAAACCTATTTTAATGAAGAATAAGAGATTTGATAATTAGCCAATTTAATAATACTGGAACTAAGGGGAATCCCTTGACACTGGAAAGATCTGTTTAAAGACAAATAAAGGATGTGCCCCCTTAAACTTTTGACAGAAGATCAAACCAGTAAAAATGTGACTGGTGCCTAAGATGCCATGGCAATGTTCTAAGAATCATAGAGAATGCCAGACATGGAAGACAGTTTCTTACCATAAAGAAACTTACATACAGAAGGTTTAGAAGATCATGTGAAAAACTGAACAGCAATAACAAAATAATTAAGCAATACTTGAAGACAGCCACTGTAGATGTCTTACAATTAAATACATCATAATTTGCCAAGAGAATTACTCTGATAATAATGTCAACTAGAGGTCATATGGGAAAAATCATTAAATGAACATACAAAATTCATTAATTAGAAAGTTACTACAAATCAAAACATCAGTTTTGTATTTATTGCTAATACCACCAAACATTTGAGGAAGAAGCAATAAAAATCTTGCACAAACTCAAAGTATAAGAGGAGGGAATACTACATTATGAAGTTGGCATATCCTTGATACCAAAAACTGAACAAAGATATTATAAGAAAATTACAAATATTCCTCCAGAATGTAGATCCAAGTATCTTAAAACAATATTCACAAATATATTTGTATGCTTTATATATTCAAATAAACTTAAAACCAAACCAAAAAAAACCCCAATATGTTAAAAGACATATTGACCAAGTGGAGTTTGTTTTAGGCAGACAAGGCTGTTTTAATATTTTAAAGTCCAGCAGTATAATTTACTACATTAGCAAAATAAAAGAGAAAAATCATGAAACAGAAAAGGTATTTGAAAACATTCATACATATCCATGTTTAAAAAAAAGTCAGTGAACTAGTAGTTCTTAGAAGGAAATGTCCTCAACCTGAAATATAGGGATATCTATGAAAATCCCACAACTAACATCTTACTGAATGGTAACATTTTGAATGTTTTCCTCTTTAGATCAAAAATAAGGCAAAGATGTATGATTACAACTTCTATTTAACTTTGCATTGGCAGTTTCAGAGAATACAGTAAGACAGGGAGAAAAAGCAAAAGAAATATAGGCAAGCAATTAAGAAGTAAAAGTCCCTTTATTTGGAGACAATGTGATTTAAACAATCATCAAATGTATGTTTTGATATATAGTAACTAATAAAGAATTTCTTATGTTCATTTAATGATTTTTTCCCTATGACCTGTAATAGAAATTATTATCTGGGTAATTCAGTTGGCAAATTATAATGTATTTAATTATAAGCCATCTAGAGTGGCTGTCTTCAACTATTGTTTAATGATGTAGAAAATCCTAAGGAATCTATTTTAAAACTAGAATTTATAAGGGAACTTAGCAAGATCACAGGAGACAAGGTCAATATACAAAATTCAATTGTATTGCTATTCTTAGCAGCAGTCAATTGGAAAATGAGATAATACCATTTATATTAGTACAAAAAACCATAATATACTCACAAATAACTTTCAAATAATCAGTGCAAGATATCTGCACTATGAACAACAAATCACTTAGACAATTTTTTAAAAACTGAAAAACTGGAGAAACATACAATATTCATTATTTTGAAAACAACATTATTTTCAATTTTCCCCCATTTGATGTATATATGTCATGCAATTCAATCAAAATCTCAGTTATACTTTTGTAGAAATTGATAAGTTAAATGTAGAATACAAATGAAAATGGGACCTGGAATAGCCTAAACATACTGAAAACAATGAGCAAATTTAGAGGACTTACATGCCTAGTTTCAAGACTTGTTATAAAGGTACATTAATCAGGACAGTATGGTATTGGAATAACAGCATATTTACAGGTCAATACAGCAAAATAGGAAATCCAAAAATAGATTAACACATATATGGTTAACTGATTTTCAACAGAGATCAATGCACCTCAATGGGGAAAAAATCATTTCAGCAAATGATGCTGGTTAAAAGTGTGGGGGAAGAAAGTGAACCTCAACCCAACCTCACACCACACACAATAATTTGAGATGATTCATAAACTTACACGTAAAACTTAACATATAAATCTTCTGAAGAGAGTCATAAAAGAACAACTTTATGTTCTGAAGTATGCAAAAAAATTCCTGGGCACAAAAGCACGAATTCAAAAAAGAAAAAATAAAGGAAGGGTTAAATAGGTTTTACCAAAATTAAGAACTTCTGCTTATTGAAAGCTGCCATTAATAAAGTCAGATCACTGGATTGGAGAATATAGTTTTAAGACATGAATTTTACAACAGACATATTCAGACTATATAATGAATTCCTATGAATCAGCAATATAAAGAAAACAACCAAATTTTTTAAATGGCTGTGAGACAAATTTTTCAAAAAAGAAAATTATCCAATAAACATATGAAAAATGCTTCACATCTTCAGTCACAAGGAAAATGCAAATTGAAACTTTAGTGAGATACTTTCTTCATACTCACCAAAATAACCCAAATTTTCAAAACTGATAATGTTGGGAGGATATGTAGCACCTGGTACTCATACACTGCTGGTGGGAGGATAAAATGGAGCCAGTTTAGAAAGCTATCTGACATTTTCTTACAAAATTAAACATACACGTTTACTATAACCTGGCAATTGCATTTTAAAATATTGTCCCAAGATAAATGAAAGCATGTTCATAAAAAGACATACAAAAATGTTCCCATTGGCTTTATTCATAAAAATAAATAACTGAAAAAACCCAATGTACATTATCAAAAGAGTGGATAAATAAATCATAGCATATTTAAAGGATGGAAAACAACTCCACAATAAAACATAACAGTTACTGATATATGCAATGCTATTTGATGAATCTCAAAAAAAAATTATGTTGAGCAAAAGAAGCTAGACACAAAAAACTGCTATATACTGCATTTTATGAAGTTCTAGAATAAGAAAGCTAGTCTATAGTGGAGAAAAGCAGAATTAGTTACTGCCAGTAGAGTTGTAGGGTGGGAGGAGAACAGGAAGAGACGATAGAAATATTCTGCACTACTGTGTGGCTACCTGGGTGTATACACTTCTCAAAACTCATCAGATTATATACTTAAGATACGTGCATTTCATTGCATGTGAATTATATCTCATTATTTTACAAAATATAACTTAATGGAAAATCCATATACAGGCATGTGACACTTAATGACAGAGATATATTCTGAGAAATGTGTCGTTAAGAGATTTAGTCACACAAATATAATAGAGTGTACTTACACAAACCTACATGGTATGGCCTACTATACCCTTATGCTAGATGGAATAGCCTATTGTTCCTAGGGTGCAAACCTGTACAGCATGTTACTGTACTGAATACTGCAGGTAATTTTACCATAATGTAAGAATTTATTTATCCAAACACATCTACACATAGAAAAGGTACAATGAAAATATGGTAGGTTTCATAATATTGTAGGACTATCATCACATATGTGGTCTGTCGGTAACAGAAACATTACGCAGCACATGACTATATTTCAAGGAAAATTACAGAGGACAACCATCAGGATCTCTTACAGAACGTGACTCCTTGTCAATAATAAAATGAATGTGAATCTAGGGTAATTCAGCTGGGGTTGGCAAAAAGGTTAAAGGGGAAAGCAAACATACATGGCTACACATGTAGGTACCACTAGCTGGTCATGACCTAGGCAAGGAGGCGAGTATTTTGCCTTTTCTAAATTTCAATTTTTTCTTCTGTAAAATTAACATTATTGAATGTCAGTGCATTATGCTCTTTGGAATTTTTTGTTGTTCTTTAAAAAAGCAAACACATAGAAATAAGAAATGCAGTGGTGTGGGGCTTCAGATCACAGCCCGTTTAGGTCTCCTTGTCTTGACTTCAGTGGCTTCTGGAGCCACTGTGTTTAATCATATGATTCTGAGGAAGACAACTCAAAGCTTTGGATGTATGTACCAATCAGCCTAAAGTTAATTAACCTATACTTATATTTAATGTATGTTACATGTTGACATATTATTCTGATGTTTAATGGATCTGGATTATTTTTATGATTTTATAACAAATTGAAACTTTCAATGATACAAAAAAATAAAATAAAATAAAGACTTCTGGCCCAGGGCATTATTCACTGTTTTGTGTTTTGTTTTTTTTTTTTTTTCTTTTTTGGTGGGGGAGGGATGGGGCAGGGCAGTACACATCTAAACTAGATTTTTTGTTTTTTAAAAATACAGATAAACCATATTTTTTAAATTGGACTTTCTTCAAAAATATTGAGCAAAGGAAGCAAACATTTCACAAGGCTGTAAGGATCCTTAAAATCCTCTTCAATGGTGATTTTTATTAATAGACAATGCTATGATGCAAAATAAACTATATAAACAAAAAGAACTAAATGCTGTTATCTGGAATTAAAAGCACATACTTAAAGTAAAACATGAAATATATACACTGCATTATGGAAATAGGTTTACTGTCAAACAGGCAATTAAAAACTAAAATATAGTGAGCCACAGACACGTTAATTTTCTAACACTGGATGAATAACAAGTGGGCTTTTTTACCTTTCTTTTTTCTTTCTTACAAGGAACACAAGAATAGAATGTATTTCACATAGAGTGGAGTACATATTTTCAAACAATGCTGACACATCTTTATTGTTCAGTCTGTTTCTAGGAAAATTAAATCTCCTTTTTCAGTTTGTGGAGAGTTAGCCCGGCTGCACATTTTAATAGAGACCCTCTACCTGAGTTAATTTACCATTTAGAACTATCTGAGTGTGAAAGTAATCCTCGTGGTAAACAACATGTACTCCATGGTAAACACGGCATTATCCCCAGGCCCAATGATGGAGTCAACTCAATAAATAGAAGTCCTGGCAGTAATTCCTGCCTTTTACAATTAAAAACTAATTATTGGTTGAAAATAAACAGTGTGGTAATTTCATTCATTACATGCAACAAACAAAGCCCTACAAAGCTCACGTATTTGAGAATTTGTTGTATTTTGTTTAATGAATGAACATTAAAATACATATACTTTTTTTTTTTACCATATTTCTTGACCATTTCACAAGGACAATTACAGCACAGGCACAAGAAAATTGTTGTTAAAAAATGCAGTTGACTAAAATGTGTACCACAGAAGATGATCATTTGTCCAATAAAGATTCTAAGACATCAATGACACAATTAGTAAAGGAACAAAAGTTTTCTATTACCAAGACATTTGTTGCAAATATAACCTTCAATCTCTTTTATTAAATCACAACTGAAGACACCAGTAATGTGGTTAGCTAGAATATGCTCTATTAATGGCTAATATTTATTAATGCATAGTAAATAGCTATTATACATAATTTACATATATCCTTTAATTCTCACAACAATCATGAGACCTACCTCATATTCATTGTTCATTTTGAATACATTAGATTCATTTTTATGCATTTAATTCATGAAAAATGTATAATAAAATTGGTTTTGAAGCCAAGTGGAGATGCTTCCATCAAATCAAAGGCTACAGTAGATACTAAAAGATACTAGAATATTTATATACATTTACACAATAATCCACTACTGGAAACTTAACCTGATAAATAGTCATAAAAGTACTTGCATAAGTCACAGGAGAAAAAAAATGAATCAAGGCAAAGTAAAAAAAAAATAAAGGTACAGTGGGAAAGAAAGTCCCTGTAAATTTACTACAAAGAAGGTGTATTTAATATAAAAAAGTATTGTGCATAATTGTTAGAGTTGGGTTACAAACTCAACTCTGATCAAAGCAGAGAGAGAAGTCAATTACAAGATTTTGATATGGTTTGGCTCTGTGTCCCCACCCAAATCACATCTCAAACTGTGATTCTCACCTGTATTAGGCCATTTTCACATTGCTGTTGAAGACATACCTGAAACTGGTAACAAAAAGAGGTTTAATTGGACTTACAGTTCCACATGGCTGCAGAGGTCTCAGATTCATGGCGGGAGGTGAAAGGCACTTTTTATATGTCAGTAGCAAGAGGAAAATGAGGAAGATGCAAAAGTGGAAACCCCTGATAAACCCATCAGCTCTTGTGAGACTTATTCACTATCACAAAAATAGCACGGGAAAGACTGGGCCCCATGATTTAATTACCTCCCATATGGGTCCCTCCCATAACACGTGGGGATTCTGGGAGGTAAAATTCAAGCTGAGATTTGGGTGGGGACACAGTCAAACCATACCACCACCTGTCAAGGGAGGGACCTATAATCCCCACGTGTGGAGGGAGGGAAGTGATTGAATAATGGAGGCAATTTCCCCCATAGTGTTCTCATTATAGTGAGTTCTCATGAGATCCGATGGTTTTATAAGGGGCTATTCCCCCTTCACTTTCTCTTCTCTCTCCAGCAGCCTTGTGAAAAACGTGCCTGCTTCCCCTTCTGCCATGATTGTAAGTTTCCTGAGGCCTCCCCAGCCATATGGAACTGTGAGTCAGTTAAACCTCTTTCCTTCATAAATTACCAAGTCTCAGGGAAGTTCTTTATAGCAGTGTGAAAACAGACCAATACAGATTTATTGTCCCTAATATAAAATGCCAATGGATAGAATAAAGTCCATTTCCCCTCTCTGCCCTCCCTACTAAATATTAAAGTATAAGAAAAATTCTTCCACGGAGCCTCATAAAAATGATCTTTAATTAACTTGAAAAGCTCTTCAACAGCATGCTTACCGCATCTCCTTAAGTGCAAATCAAAAGTCCTAAAGTATAGCTTAGTGAACAAATCTACTAAGGGACTAAATAATGGTAAAAATACAGAGGTCTCATATGGTCTTGTATGAATAACAAGCATATTTAGAGTATATAGTAGAATGAATTATAAAGTATTTAGGCTTGTGGTTTTTAAAACTGTTACACAGAACTCATAGTCTCTGTTATAGACACCAGAGAAAGGGTGAGAGAGGTGGTAGGTGTGGTGGAGCTCTGGGATCTTACTCCTGGTTTTACACAGAACAACTCCTTACTTATTACTTCTATATTGGGTTTTCTTATTATTTGAAGAGAGGTTCCAATGAAAAGGAAAAATCGGTTTATTGTAGCATTAACCATCACTGTGAAAATATTACAACACAAAATTGCAAAAATACAGTAATGGCTAATCAGTACTCCAAATTTAGTAATAATAATTATAAAAGTTGAATTGTATATAATTATTACAGTTGAATCACAAATTCAACTCTGACAGTAGAAGAAATGAAAGAGAGAAATCAACTTAAACATTCAGTGCCAACATGAGCTAATATATTGCTGCCCTTATAGGTGATGATTATGTAGAGTAAAAAGAATTAAGGAAGATTTTTATAAGATACTAACAGAATACAAAATAGTATGCATGGGATGTCTATAACTGTAAAAATGAGTACATGTAAATGATAAATGGAAATACACGAAGATGAAATTTTGTTGTGATTTCAAGGTTTTTTATCTTTAAACATCCCTTTAAAAAGATCAATGATTTTGACTACATAAGTTTTAAGACAAAAGGCAAATCACTATATGATAGAAAAATTTGCCACAAATGCAATTGTAAAAGGTTTAATATCCTTATTATTAAAATTGAAAATTATTAAATGATAGGAAAAAAGTAAGACTCTAAATTTTCTAATTTCAATAATTTGGAGTTTGACTAGATAAAAATAACAGCAACAAACATTATATAATATTACCATATTCCAGGAACCTTTTAAATTACCTTACATAAATTAGGCAATTGAATCCTCATAACAATCCTTGTGAATTAGGTACCATTTTTAGAGATGAAGAACCTGAGTCACAGGAATATGAAATAAATTGCCCAAATCACATGGCTAGGAAATGGTGGCTCCAAAATTCAAACCCAAGCAGTCTAGCTTCAGAGCTCACGCTCTCAAACAACACACTAACTGCCTGCCAAAGCAAATTTCTCTCCGGCTCTACCCTGTTCCAAAATATTCATACCATATCATGCAGCAATAACATTATCACCTCCTATCTGCATACTATTCTATAATTTTCAGAATGTTGTCATATGCATTATCTGATCCTCAGAACACTTCTGATAGCAAGAACTCTCTGCTCATACTGTCCCTGTATCATTGATCCTAATATTGCTATTGCACGATGTTTGTTTGACATTTGCAACCATTTTGTAGTCTTGACCTCTTGTTCCCTCATCTCTTGGTCCCCTATGGACATCCTAGTCCATAGGGTTTGATTATCTGGATTTCAGAAAGAATCCCAGGGAGTTGTTAAATTCCATCAACTATAGGTTGTTATAGAAAAAAAGAGAACAAACACATCTACTATAACATCCTGATTTGTCAGAACATTTAAATATTGAAGACATGCTGGGCATAGTGGCTCATGCCTATAATCTCAACATTTTGGGAGGATGAGGTAGGAGGATTGCTTGAGACCAGGAGTTTGAGACCAGCCCGGGCAACATAACAAGAGCTGTCTCTACTAAACATAAAAAAGAATTTATTGGATGTAGTGATGCATGTCTGTCGTCTCAGCTACTCGAAAGGCTGAGGTGAGAGCATCACTCAAGCCTGGGAGTTTGAGGCTGCAGTAAGCTATAATTGCATCACTGCAATCCAGCCTGGGCAACACAGCGAGACTCTGTATCAAATTAATTAATTATTTATTAACTTATTTATTTAGGGGTGTGTGTGTGTAGACAACCAAACTTACAAAGCTAATTTCGCATGGTATATAAATGTAAAAGTGGTCAGTGATCATATCAGCCAGACAAATAACTAACATTAGCTTTAATGTGGATAATAAAGTTATAAATGCTTTAACTATAATTGTAACTATCATTTTCTTACTGAGAAAAATTACATGTACATTATGTAGCTCGTAAGAGGAGGCCAGAAATCCAGGCTTCTAAGAAAGACTGTGATATACTACTGGACAATGGAATTCACATTTGAGAAGAATACAAGAAGCATCAAAAGCCTTTGTGTCCAGTCAACACTTTAGAGTTTTCCCATAAATAGAAACAAATGTCTTTGTACCCACATTTTTTAAAACTCAGTATTGTTAGTCTATTTTACGGTTGAGACCCCAGGAATTGAATAGCCAGAAAGTGATAGGTCATAGTGACAGATTCAAACTTCAGTGCTGTTTCCACCTAGGAAAAAGCTAAAACCCAACCAATATTCCATTGAATATTTGTTTTAATAATAACTAAAAATAGCGTTCTTTAAAAAGTGACTCAAAGATTATAGAACAAAGGAAATTTTTGGACAGAAGAAATGTTAACAGAATATGATGCATGTGATTTAGCTAAAAGTATGGAAAAAAGTCAATTACCATATTTTCTTAAAATTCAGATCAGGAACTAATTTTGCAGTTGTCAATTTTCTAACAACATGAAACCTGATCTGTGAAGTATTATTATAATATATTAAAATAATTGATATTAAATATGGCCTCTACCTCATTTGGAATTAAAATCAGTAAAATCATCTCAGCTCCTTTAGTGAGAGAATTATCAGACTATGGGAAAGTAATTTTGTTTTGCTTTTGCTTTCAAATGAGCAAATGCTCCTTTTAGGAAAAAAATACAGATAAATGAAGAAAAGATATAAAATTAAAGAGATGTATTTAATAATAATCTCACCACCAACAGCTAACAAATATAATTACAATAATGCTTTGCAATAATGCAATGCAATAAAACACTGGACATGTGTGTTTTAGTCCATTAGTGTTGCTATAAAGGAAATTACAAAGAAAAGTTTATATGGTTCATGGTTCTGCAGACTCTACAAGAAGCGCAGTGCTATCATCTGCTACTGATGAAGGCCTCAGACTGCTTTCACTCATGGTAGAAGCTGAAGGTGAACCAGCATATAAAGATAACATTGTGTAAGATAGGGAGAAAGACAGTGGGGAGAGAAGTGCCAGGCTCTTTTTAACAATAAATTCTCACAAAACTAATTAGAACAAGAACTTATTACCAAGAGGAGAGCACCAAGCTCTTCATGACAGAGATGCCTCCGTGACCCAAATATTTCCCACTAGTCTCCACTCCCAACACTGGGGAGCAAATTTCAACATGAGATTTGAAGGGGACAAATATCTAAACTATATCAATGTGTTATTACTGAAGTTTTTTTAATGTATTGACTTATTTAATCCTTATTACAAACCTGTGAGGCATGGAATCAAATTTTACAGCCTCCATTTCACAGAAGAGAAACTAAGTCATAGAAAGGATAATGTGACTTGCTTCAAATCACATAGCTACTAAGTGATGGTGAGGCTCAGTCTCCAACATCTTGGCCTTAGATCAGGGATTGTTATCACTATTCTCTATTGCTGGCAACAACAGAGAATATATCATGGACATTAAGGAAGCAAATTGTCCACAGCCACTGGATATGGACTCACGTGTCAAATATTACAGACTGTATTAGTCCATTCATGCTACCGATAAAGAGACACCTGAGACTTGGCAACTTACAAAAGAAAGAGGTTTAATGGACTTACAGGTCCATGTGACTGGGGAACCCTCACAATCATGGTGGAGGCAAGGAGGATCAAGTCACGTCTTACATGGATGGCAGCAGGCAAAGAGAGAGGGCTTGTGTAAGGAAACTCCCATTTTTAAAACCATCAGATCTCATGAGACTTATTCACTATCAGGAGAATGGCATGAGAAAGACCTGCCCCCATGATTCAATTACCTCCCACCAGGTCCCTCCCATGACATGTGGGAATTATGGGAGTTACAATTCAAGATGAGATTTAGGTGGCGACACAGCCAAACCATATCATTCTGCTCCTGGTCCCTCCCAAATCTCAAGTCCTCACATTTCAAATCCAATCATGCCTTCCCAACAGTCCCCCACTGTCTTAACTCATTTCAGTGTTAACACAAAAGTCCACAGTCCAAAGTCTCATTTGAGACAAGGCAAGTAAGTCCCTTCTGGCTATGAGCCTGTCAAATCAAAAGCAAGTTAGTTACTTCCTAGATACAATGGGGGTACAGGCATTGGGTAAATACAGCCACTCCAAAAGGCATAAATTGGCCAAAACAAAGAGATTACATGCCCCATGCAAGTCTGAAATTCAGCGGGGCAGTGAAATCTCAAAGCTCCAAAATGACCTCCTTTGACTTTATGTCTCATATCCAGGTCACCTGCTGCAAGTGGTAGGTTCCCATGATCTTGAGCAGCTCTGCCCTTGTGGCTTTGCAGGGCATAGCCTCCCTCCTGGCTGCTTTTACAGGCTGGCATTGAGTATCTGCGGCTTTTCCAGGCACATAGTGCAAGCTGTCAGGGGATTTACCATTTTGAAATCTGGAGGACAGCGGCCCTCTTCTCACAGCTTTACTAAGCGGTGCCCCAGTAGGGACTCTGTGTGGGGGCTCCGACTCCACATTTCCCTTCTGTACTGCCCTCACAGAGGTTTCCCATGAGGGCCCCACCCCTGTAGCAAACTTCTGCCTGGGCATTCAGGTCTTTCTATACATCCTCTGAAATCTAGGCAGAGGTTCCCAAACCTCAATTCTTGACTTCTGTGCAACCGCAGGCTCAACACCACACGTAAGCTGCCAAGGCTTGGGGTTTCCACCCTCCGAAGCAACAGTCCAAGCTGTACCTTGGCCCCCTTCAGTCACAGCTAGAACAGCTGGGACACAGGGCACCAAGTCCCCAGACTGCATACAGCAGAAAGACCCTGGCATGGCTCACAAAACCATTTTTTCCTCCTAAATCTTCAGGCCTGTGATGGGAGGGGCTGCCACAAAGTCTTCTGATATGCTCTGGAGATATTTTCCCCATTTTCTTGCTGATTAACTTTTGGCTCCTTGTTACTTATGCAAATTTCTGCAGCTGGCTTGAATTTCTCCACAGAAAACGGAATTTTCTTTTCTGTCATTTTGTCAGGTTGCTAATTCTTCAAACTTTTATGCTTTGTTTCCCTTTTAAAACTGAATACCTTTAATAGCACCCAAGTAACATCTTGAATGCTTTGTTGCTTAGAAACTTCTTCCACCAGATACCCTAAATCATCTCTCTCAAGTTCAAAGTTCCACAAATCTCTATGGCAGGGGCAAAATCCCACCTGTCTCTTTGCTAAAATGTAACAAGAGTCACCTTTGCTCCAGTTCCCAACAAGTTCCTCATCTCCATCTGAGACCACTTCAGCCTGGAATTCATTGTCTATACCATTATTAGCATTTTGGACAAAGCCATTCAACAAGTCTCTAGGGAGTTCCAAACTTTCCCACATTTCCTGTCTTCTTCTGAGCCCCCCAAACTGTTCCAATCACTGCCTGTTAGCCAGTTCCAAAATTGCTTCCACATTGTCGGGTATTTTTTTCAGCAGCACCCCACTCCTGGTACCAATGTACTGTATTAGTCTGTTTTCACGCTGCTGATAAAGACATACCTGAGACTGGGAAATTTACAAAAGAAATAGGTTTATTGGACTTACAGTTCCACGTAGTTGGGGAAGCCTCACCATCATGGTGGATGGCAAGAAGGAGCAAATCATGTCTTTTTTTTTTTTCTTTTTGAGACAGGGTCTTACTCTGTCACCCAGGCTGGAGTGCAGTGGCACAATCTCAGCTTACTGCAACCTCTGCCACCTCAGTTCAAGTGATTCTCCTGCCTCAGCCTGCCAAGTAGCTGGGATTACAGGCTCACATCACCATGCCTGGCTAATTTTTGTATTTTTAGTAGAGATGGGGTTTCACCATGTTGGTCAGGCTGGTCTGCAACTCCTGACCTCGTGATCTTCCCGCCTCAGCCTCCCAAAGTGCTGGGATTACAGGTGTGAGCCACCATGCCTGGCCCAGCAAGTCATGTCTTACACAAATGTCAGCAGGCAAAGAAAGAAAGCTTGTACAGGGAAACTCCCATTTTTAAAACCATCAGATCTCATGAGACTTATTCACTATCACAAGAACAGCACAGGAAAGACCTACTCCCATGATTCTATTCCTTCCCACCAGGTCCCTCCCACGACATGTGGGAATTGTGGGAGAAAAAATTCAAGATGAAATTTGGGTGGAGACACAGCCAAACCATATCATGGATGCTATGCAAGTGACAAATTTCAGATAAACTTATAATCTGAAAATACCTAATATTTTAATATCTTGATATTGTCTACCAAATTAATCAATTAGCAGAAAAAAATGCAAAATGAATTTGTTAATGTGGGAAAAATTATGGCCTGAAAATGAGTTCAGTAGAAAACATAATGGTACTATTACACTTAGATTTGATATTCAATTGTCTTACTTCCATCAATTCAATACTTTCCCACACAAAGTACTTTCAAATAATCTCATGATCAATATTGATTGAAATTCAAGTGGAAGAAAATAGGATTTTTATGTACTTTATTAAGCACTCTCTCATATATCTCATGAAAAAATCATCAGAGATCTAGCTACAAAATTAACAAGTTCACTTTTGAAGCTGATGCATGGGAACTTTATCTGAATAAGTGGTGGCCTCATTTTGCTCCATTTCTTCAAACTGCCATTTTAGTAGAGCTACCTATGTATCTTTTTTAAAAAATACAGATAATGTCAATTCAATCATTCCCACCAAGTGATTCAAGTAGAAAATACTATATTTAAATATCAAAGCTAAAAGTGCAATTTGAATAGTCCTTGATTCTCACTTTGCAATACATTTCAATGTTTAATAGAATCTACTAAATAGTTGTTTTATGAGGAATACATATACAGCTATTCTACAAAGACATAAAGACAACAATTTTTAAAATTTCTACGCAAGAATAGAGTAAGTCTACACTATAGAAGTTAGATTACTTATGATCATGCAATTTCTCCACCCCAAATACATATTTGGTTTAGTGTTTGTATTATTAGGGGACAGAAAAGTGAAAGTACATAATTATATTTTTATAGTATATCAAGAAATAATCTTAGAAATTATCTAGTTGTGGCAGAAAAATCTCTTTTAATAGTTGTGGCAGAACTAAAAATTATGTAGTTGCTGTTTATATAACCCAATTTTATTTCCTCTTGGGTACACAGTTAAACCACATGTCACAAGCTTCCTTGTGGCCTTGCATGTGACTGAATTCTAATGAGTAGATTGCAGGCGAGCATTATGTGTTCTATTTCCTGGCCTGGCCCACATAAATATTTCCTATGCCTAACAGTCTATGCCTTCTTCCTGTTACAGCTAATGGGAATGAAGAAGACACTCTGTCAGTGACACCACAGGGATGGATCCCACCAACACACAAGAGCCTATTATTAAGTATTTGGGGATGTTGTGAGCCAGTTATTAAAATGTTGATCGCTTGAAATTGACCATGGCGGTAGTACTGATCTAGTGAAATCAGCAATGCTATCATTAGGACTTTTTTCATTTCTTTTTTGGGTATATATATGTGTATATATACGTATATATGTATATACGTATATATACACGTATATGTATATATACACATATATGTGTATATATACGTATATATGTATATATATACATGTATATGTGTATATATACATATATATATATTTTTTTTTTTAGAGAGAGATTTACTAGATTCACTAGGTTTACTAGAATACCATTGTCACTAGAATGGTTTCCTAATTCACCTATGGAAGGTTACAGAGCCAAAATCTGGGAAAAATTTTTGTCTGATTCATTACTTGAAGAAGAAAAAAAAAAAAGGATTAGCTGACCAGTAACAACTACTTTAAATTGCTGTGTAGGGAGATACAGGGTGCCCAGGTTTGCTCAGGATGCTCTTTGTGCCCATTTTCCCAAATTAATATATTCCCTTTCACTTGAAAAAATGTCTTAGTTTGAATGATGGTCACTCCAGCAAGATAAAAACATAAAACATGTCTTGTATTAACCCACTCAGGTTGGAGGTTTATCAGTCACATTCTCTGTAATATCTTTGCTAATACGTTAATTCAATCCCTTAATTTTATAAGGAAATTGATATTTGATCTTCATAATGATTTTTTTAAGAAAAGCAGTTAGCTCATATATAAACTGTGTCACATATGTGTAAAGTAAGGCATAGGGAGTAAAGCAATTTGCCAAATTGATAGTGACAGAGAATTTAAGGCTGCTATTTCTAAGTTTCCAATTATCTACTGAACTCAGTATGTGACTTAGGTACCACGGTATCTTTTTGTTTAGGAAAATAAGTATTTCAGTTTGTATTTTCTCAGCACACACCAATTGGAGAAAGGATAGAATTGTCCGTAAGTATCCTGAATGGCCATACAAAATTTATTTAACATAGTTCTTGTGTCTACTGGAGGCATTTTGTTTCTCAGTCTAAACTGCAGTTGCTGCGTCAAAATTTTCACAAATTAAAGCCCACTTGGCTTCACATCAAATCCAATGTCCCAAAGTTTTTCTTTTGTATTGTTTGTTTTTTTCCTCCAGCAAGTATAGTATAGAGAGACTTATTACTGGAATAGATAGTGTTTTATCTAAAATCAATCAGAATTATATTGACTCCGGTCATGCAAACTCGTGCCTGCATGCACACACACACAACCCGTACCATGCCCCTTCATAAAAGCCTCTGGATCAGAGAGGCTGGTTGACACTGGTTGAACAACAGAGTTTCTACTGTCCATATCTTTCTAACTGTTATTTTAAAGTCATGGGTATATGTGCAGGTTTGTTACATAAGTAAACATGTGTCATGGGGGTTTGTTGTACAGATTATTTCAGCACCCAGGTATTAAGCCTCGTACCCATTACTTTTCCTGATCCTCTCTCCTCCCAGCCTTCACCCTCTGAAAGGCCCCATTGTGTGTTGTTCCCCGCTATGTGTCCATGTGTTCTCATCACTTAGATCCCACTTAAGTGAGAACATGTGGTATTTGGTTTTCTGTTCCTATGTTAGTTTGCTAAGGATAATGGCCTCCAGCTCCATCCATGTCATTGAAAAAGACATGATCTCATTTTTTATGGCTGCATAGTATTCCATGGTGTACATATACCACATTTTATTCATCTAGTCTGATATGATTTGGCTGCATCCCCATCCAAATCTCATCTTGAATTATAGCTCCCATAATCTCCACATGTCACGGGAGGGAGCCGGTGGGAGGTAACTGAATCTTGGGAGTGGGTTTTTCCCATGCTGTTCTCATGACAGTGAGTAAGTCTCATGAGATCTGATGGTTTTATAAAGGGCAATTTCCCCGCACATGCTCTCTTGCCTGCTGCCAGGTAAGATGTGCCCTTGCTCCTGCTTCACCTTCTGCCATGATCATGAGGCTTTCCCAGCCATGGAGATCTGTGAGTCAATTAAACAGCTTTCCTTTATAAATTACCCAGTCTCAGGTATGTCTTTATTAGCAGTGTGAGGATGGACTAATACACAGTCTATCATTGTTGGACATTTAGGTTGATTCCATGTCTTTGCTACTGTGAATAGTGCTGTAATGAACATATATGTGTGTATGTGTCTTTATAATAGAATAATTTAATTAATTTGGGTATATCCATCTTAATTTCTGGATTATTTCTACTAGCTGTTTATGTCCAGGTTCCTCTGTCTTAATGTCATTATCCCACAGCCATTCAGTCAAAATCCTCAGCAATCTGTTTCCTTTCTACATATTTTAATTTTGGTTAACATTTATGAGTAATGTATACTTTGCATGTTATATAATTTTGTCCTCATGGAAAACATATAAAGCAGGTGTGGCTACTATCCTCATAAATGAAGAAACTAAGGTTTAGAGAGGTTAAGTAAAATATCTAAGTTCCCACAGCTAGTAAGAGGCAGAATTCAGATTTAAATGTACATTGATATGATTATAAAGCTTACTTTCTGGGTTACTAATCTCTCTCCAGGTACTCTTTCTGGTATCCCATAGTTCCTCAATAGTGATCCTTTGCTCTTATCCAATCATAACCTGCTTTATGTATCCTTCTACTATCACATCTTTGCTCATACCCATCTTTACCTCCATAATCTTTCCTTTGCCTGTCTACTTGAGTCTTAATCTTCAACACTCAATTCTAGTTCCACATTGCCCTCAAGCTTCCTTCTTATTTCAATAGTCCCTTATTTGCCTCAAATCTGAAAGCATGATATTGCCCTCAAGCTTCCTTCTTATTTCAAGACCCTTATTTGCCTCAAATCTGAAAGCAGGAGAGCAAGAGAGAATTTGAATTAGTAGTGCTGAGTCACAAATGCAAAGCAGCAAACCATTATCACCCAGGTTAAACATCCTGTTGACAAGTTTTATTTGGTCTGCATAGTCATTTTGCTTTTGTTTCCATTTTTAATTTAAAATTGTTTCCAAAACTTAAAAACTTTTCAACTTAATAGAAAAATACAGGCCACGCACGGTGGCTCATGCCTGTAATCCTAGCACTTTGGGAGGCTGAGGAAGGTGGATTGCCTGAGCTCAGGAATTCAAGTCCAGCCTGGACAACATGGTCAAACCCCATCTCTACTAAAAATACAAAAAATTATCCGGACATGGTGGCACATGCTTGTAATCCAAGCTAGTCTGGAGGCTGAGGCAGGGGAATTACTCGAGCCCGGGAGGTGGTGATTGCAGTGAGCTGAGACTGAGCCACTGCACTTTTAGCTGGGGCAACAGAGCAAGCTCTGTCTCAAAAAAAAAAAAAAACAAAAAACAGAAAAGTACAGATTTTTTTTTTTTTTTTTTCCAGATGAGAAACAAAGGCACGGAGAGATTTCAGTTTTGCTTATGAGAACACAGTTGACTTAGCGGAAGGGAGACCCAGATTTCCACAATCTGAATCTGGTGTTCCTTCAATTCTACTTGTATGTTGCTCTGCTATTTAAGCTATATCTAAGACAGGTATGTCCTAATTAGGTTTTATTATTACTGGCAGATATTTTTAAGTATCATACTTTTTGCTTATATTTACACAGCAATTAATGTAGTACTTGATAAATATTGATTGATTCCCTGATTGACTCTTGTGCTAACTGAGGCAAAGTCAGAACCAATTCTTCCTGCTGACAAAGAGAAAGAGAGACAAATTAGTTTTACCCAGCAGTTGATAGTCACAATGTGTTGTCTGCTCCTGGAAAGTGCTCTGTTAATACCATCCTGAGGCTCTGTCCTACCATAGGGCCTGGGTCAGCCATCTTGGGCTCCCAGGTAACTGGATGGGACAAAGGAAGAACAGAAGCTCTGTGAGGTTAGATCACTTTAAGTAAAGGTCCCCAAATTAAAATGTATTCAAGGCAGACAGATCCAATTTAATCTGATTTTCTCTGGTACAGGCCCAATATTAAGACAAGACTAATTCATAAGAATAAAATATGACTCATTAAAGAAGTGTTTAAGACACGGAAAGAAGAACCAACAATATAAAAAGACAGTTCTAAAGTTCTAGCTCTTCAATTTATTCATTGTTTTCTTTCCCTGTACATAGAACAAAGAAAAGTGGGCCCACAATAATCTATTAAGCATATAAAACAAGTTCCAATTTGCTTGTCCACTAGTCAACATTGGTGGTCTGTGTTAGTCCAATGTGTTGTTATAAATAAATACTTGAGGCTGGATAATTTATAAATAAATAGGTTTATTTTGGTTCACAGTTCTGCAGGCTGTACAGAAAATGTGGTGCTGGCATGTTTCTGGTATAGGCCTCAGGAAGCTTATCATCATGGCAAAAGGCAAAAGCAGAGAAGATGTATCTCTGTGTATGACACGATTAGTGCAGGTGCAAGAGGGAAAGGGAGGAGGTACCACACTCTTCTAAACAACCAGATCGCACATGAACTCACAGAGTGAGAACTCACTCATTACCATGGAGATGGTACCAAGCCATTAATGAGGAATCCATCCCCATGACCAAAACATCTCCCACTAGGCCCCACCTCCAACACTGGGCATCTCATTTCAACATGTCATTTGGAGGGATCATACATCCAAACCATATCGTGGTCTATTATATTTAGACAATATTGGACAAGGAGGAACTTGTCTGTAATTTGAAAGTACATTATAACTTACAAATAAATTGTGATAATTATAGTAATCAATAGCCTAACAAAAGATTGTATAATTGCATTTATCTGATAATTTAAATAGGGAAAAATATATATAAACCTCCTTGTAGTAAATCAACACTTTACCTACAAATAAGTCAGTGTAATAAATCCTAAGACTGAAATATATTGTTTTTATCTTGCCCTACAAGGATGAAATTAACAGGACAAACATTTCAAAGGTTAGAAAATTTTCCATCAAGCTTCTAAGACACTTAGTGTTATAACACCCTTTGGTACCATATTAATAATACTTATAAATAAATGGTTAAGAAGTTAGTTAATCCAAGTTTCTTGTAGCCTGTCAGCCTTAGTTGTACTGGATAGTACCACTTTCCTGTTCCTTTCTCCCACAATAATACATTATAAACACACACCACACACACACAGACACGTACACACACACACACGATAGAACAGAACAAAAAAAAAGTATATTAAAGTGGTTACACTAACAAAATCTAAAATAAAAACTGCTGGTTTCAAAAAGAAAAACTGAAATCACAACCAAAAATGTAAGTTGATCTATGAGGGCCCACATACAGGAGTCAGCAAATGTGACTGGAGCTTAATAAACAAAGGGAGGACATGACACATGGCCTTGAGACCATGAGGGAAGTGGTATTAAGCCTTCAGCACAAAAAGTAGGCACTTGGAGAACTCCAACTTTTGGGAAAAGTGAGTAAACCATGTATACCATTGGCTGACAGACACAGCAAATTGTTCTCATTCTATTTGATGTTTCAGGTACAGAAAGATATTACCACCAAAAATTAAAAGCTTAGACCTTGTTCACCCATTGATAAGACGCCCTGAGAGACGCAGTATACCAAGTTGGCAAATTAATCTAAATATTTATACAAGAATATTAACCTCGGCCGGGCGCGGTGGCTCACGCCTGTAATCTCAGCACTTTGGGAGGCCGAGGTGGGTGGATCACGAGGTCAGGAGATCGAGGCCATCTCGGCTAACACAGTGAAACCCCGTCTCTACTAAAAATACAAAAATTAGCTGGGCGCGGTGGCGGGTGCCTGTAGTCCCATCTACTCAGGAGGCTGAGGCAGGAGAATGGCATGAATCCGGGAGGCGGAGCTTGCAGTGAGCCGAGATAGCGCCACTGCACTCCAGCCTGGGCGACAGAAAGAGACTCTGTCTCAAATAAAAAAATTAAAAAATTTAAAAAAAAAAAAGAATATTAACCTCAGTATCTTTGAGGTTCTGGCAGAAGTCAATGCGCAACTGGCTATTAAAGACATGTTAGCCATAACAGGGCTTCCAAAAGAACTCCATGAGAAGTGTGTGTGTGTTTGTGTGTGTGTGTGTGTGTATTGAACTCAACTTTCATGAAGTGTTTACACAAAGAAACAATAGGACCCCCAAGCCATGCTCCTCCTTACTTTCTCGAGATATTTTTTAACCTGCTCAGGTGGCTGCCTTTCTCTCTCCGGGGCCTCATTACATAAGTAACATATTAAATATCTTTTCCTTTTGGCACATGTGCAGTATTCTCTATTTCAACATCTGAACCAAAACTTAGATGGCATATTGGTCTTCTCTTCCATGGAACAAATATGAGAAACTCTTCAGAAATTCCTCACGAAATATAAGAAAATTTGTTTATACAGTCACATTCTTTGAGGATAACACAATAAAGTTAGAAATGAATAATAAGTATCTTCCTCCAAAGAATACATACAAGAAGTAAAAATACACTTCTAAGTAACTATTGATGCACAGAAAATTTTATAATCAAATGTATAAAGTACTTATAACTGAGCGATGAAAAATACACAGTTCAAATTTGTGAGATGCAACTAAACAGTTCCTCAGAAATTTAGTCTAATAAGCTCTTAGATACCACATTAAAAGAACTGATAAGTAAATCGTTAAAGCCTTATATCTGTGTATTTTAAAAAGAAAAAACCCTCAGAATTCATAACCTGAGCATTACAGTCAAGACGCTAGAAAAATAACAAAGTATATTTAAAAATATAGGATGAGGAAAAATAGCAAAGATAATATTAATTGCAAAAAATAGTAGTATAGAGAAACAGAAGAATAAAATTCTGGTTATTTGAAAGAAAGGTAACATATACAGACCTATCTTGAGATTGATGAATATACAAAAAATAATAGAAAATTAATTGTATTTACATTTTAAAGGCTGACAGAGCTACAATATATTCAGTAATGCGGAGCAGATAAAAGTTTAAAATAAGAATGATTTGCAAATAACTTGCTACCAGTAAACATGGATATTTAAGTGAAAAACTAAATTTCAGAAAATAAAATGCATTTCCAAATGACTTCAGAAAAACAGACATCTCAGTTCTACTCAGAAGAAAATAATGGGTTTTGATGATTTTCTGGATTTTTCCAAATCTTCAAGGAACAGATAAACTCTAATTTCAAAACTTATCTGAAAGCAGAAAGATAAGCATAAGATAAGCAAAGATAAGCAAAAGATAAGATAAGACCACTGAAACTTTGGTGCTGGACAAAGATAATATTAGAAAAAAATATCACTGATGGATACAGACACAAAATTTGTAAATAAAATATTAGCTCTTCAAATCTAGCAACGTCTCATACATACAGTAAGGATTACTTCAAGACTATAAGAAGAATTTAATTTCAGAAAATTTAATTATATATTCCACTGTTTAAACACATTAATGGAGGGTAAAATTTTGATAAATTTGAGAATTTGGATAAATCACAATTCTCAAACATTGACAGTAAAATTACTTTGAAAAATTTTTTTTGGTATCTATTAAACTCGAAGACATACATATACTAGCATTCAGCAATTTCAGTCCCAGATGTGTGATACAGAATTCATTATATGGGAACAAGAATGTAAAGAATATATGCATGATTTCTAATAAAGAATAGTAATGAAATTTAAATGTTAATCCATAGGCAGTAGAAATGTACATTATGGTATATTCTTATAATGTATTACTATTTGATAAATTAGATTATATGTATCCAAAAGAATACATCTCTAGTATATACATTTAAATGAAAAAACAAAGTTTCATCGCTCTGAAAAGCAAGCTACTAAAGGATATTAATAGTATAATAAAAATTATGTTGCCAGGCATGGTGGCTCAGGCCTGTAATCCTAGCACTGTGGGAGGCTAAGGCGGGAGGATCACTTCAAGCCAGGAGTTTGAGACCAACCTGGACAACAAAGCTAGACCCTATCTCTACAAAATGAATGAATGAATAAATAAATACACAAACAAAGGTAGCCAGGCATGGTGGGTGCGCATCTGTAGTTTCAACTACTTGGTACGCTGAAGAGGGAGGATTTGAGCCGGGGAGTTTGAGGCTGCAGTGAGCTGTGATTTCATCACTGCTCTCCAGCCTGGGCGACAGAGCACGACCCTGTTTAAAATGAACCAAAAAGGTATGTAAACTATAAAAATATATGACACAATAATATAGACAGACCAAAATGTAGTCAAAATATTTAAAGCTAAACCAGAAATATATAAACCAACTTAAAAATAGTAACTCCCTATGTGGAAAGAAGATAGGAAGGAATGATTGGAGGCTCTAACTATGTCTGTGATGTTTTATATTCTTTTTAAAAATCAGAAATGAATATATCAAAACATCAATATTTACTAATTCTTGACGGAGCATTTATGCATTACAAAATACATTTGTATTGTGAATGACCATATGGATAAGCTCTTTCTTTTTCAGATATGGAGATGGAAATTGACACAGTTTATGGACTGCGAGACAAAAGACAAATAGTAGCATAACTAGGGAAAGAAATTCATTTTCTCCTGTCTCCAAATTCAGTATTTTTTTCAATGAAATTATGCTGACTTTAATCAGGTAGGTTTTATGTGTTATTTTAATGAGGTTCAATAGAAATATTATACTCCCATTCAGATTTTTTTCTTTTGATGAGTTCCCCAGTGTCTTTCTTACTTGTTTCATTCTGCCCTATAATAATAAGAGTTATTTACATCTCTATCTTTCCTACTCTAACAGTCCCTGGATTTCAGGGATCATGCTTTAATCAACTTTTTATCTCTATTCATCATAGTATCTTACACAGAAAAAGTCATTCAATATGTGTTTGATGAATCAAATATATTGGTTTATTCATCCAACAGGTTGAACAAACGTGTTTTGAACATTCATTATAGGTCATGTACTATGCCATGCACTGGGCTAATTGTCACAGGTAAAATGGGTGAAGGTTTAAGCTATAAAGAGTTATTTAGATGCTTTGCAACTAGCATTCATCTTGGAGTTTCTGTTACCATCACTAACCTATTTCTATAGAAATCCAAACACGTAAGGATAGCAATGTTCTCAGATTGATGAGCTAAATCTAAAGAGCTAAATCTAAAGAATCTAAAGAGAAGGCACATGTTGGTACGATTGCCCCTCAAATAATCAATGTGTTTTTGCTAATTTTACAGCATGAAAGAATTTATGTACCAGAGTAAAGCTAATCAACCCCAAAATAAAAATCTCCATGCCTTTCCTCCATTTCCATCCTTTTAAAATTTTAATGATGTAAAAATAAGATACTCACAACACTGATAACACTTAAAAAAAATTTTAGTGTTTCACATGGTAGTTTATTTCTGGGTGAGAAAGAGTAGGCCCATTCTATCCTGTCTCTTTCACTAAATACAGCTATGCAAACTGAACAGAATGCATGAAGTAGCTATTTAAGGAATGGAGAGTAAATAATATCTGCTAGATTTGGACGACTGGAATTGAAAGTACCACCAAACTATTGATTAGTTTATCGTTTTTTTTTTTCCTCTAGTCTTCACAATCTCAACTCAACACAATCCAAAACTAACAGGGCCGCTCCAGGAAAAGGTCTCTAGTTCTGGCTCAAATAGAGAAAAAGCGTCTCCCAGTAGTCAGAAAAGAATGAATGAAATTCATTTTCATTTATGTGTGACAATTATCCCAGTGCATGGCACAGTACGTGACCTTTAATGAATGTTCGAAACATGTTTGTTCAACATGTTGGATGAATAAACTAATATATTTTATTCATCAAACACATATTGAATGCCTTTTGTGCATATGACACTATGATGGAGATAAAAAGATGATGAAATTTCTCTATTTTTCTTTTCTTTTTTCTTCTATTTTTTCTCACCTCAGCCCTGAAGCAATCACCAACAGTGGTGGCACCAACAATGGCAAAGACAGGAGCCAACAAGAGCCTAATTTTCTTATAGAGAGTAATCTTTCTTATAAGAAAAACTGTGATTTCAAATGGATAAATCAAATCTTCATTGCTTTTTATTTCTGTGTATCTTTATATCGCATAGTGCAAGATGCAGGCACAATCATGTGAAATGTATGATAGACTAGGGCAAATGAAATCCCAGCTTTCTGACAAGGGCAAAGAAAAGGAAAGGATTGCAGAACCATAAAGCAGAAGAAGGATAAAAGAGAAAAACATTCATGAAAGTGACCCCATAAGTTGTCTTTGAAATTTCAGCCTCACTCTCAAGCTGCGTATACATGGATCTGATCTTAACAGAATTCCATAGACTTTGAGAAGTAAACAATGGAATAGACTACCACTCAGGTCCCCAAATGGCCAGTGAGTAGTATAACCATGGAACAGATATGCAAAACATTGCAAAAAGTTTGAAAATGAAATTGATGTTGAAACCATAATCACAGAAGTCTAGTCAAAACTTGTGGCCTGAATCTAACCACACCAAGGGCCTGCTCAAAATTTAAAAGTAATAATAAAGTAAAATTTCCCACAGGACTTCAAGAAGACTCCAAATTTTTTCTTTTTTCAGATAGGGTCTTGATCTGTCACCAAGGCTGAAGTGTAGTGATGTGATCATAGCTAACTACAGCCTTGAACTCCTGGCTTAAGGAATTCTCCCATCTCAGCCTCCTGAGTAACTAGGACAGCAGGCACAGACCACCAGGCCTGGCTAATTTTTTTAAAACTTTGTGGAGATACGGTCTTGCTATATTGCCCAGACTAGGCTCCAGTGATCCTCCCATCTTGGCCTCCCAAATTGCTGAGGTAATAAGTGTGAGCTACCATGCCTGGGCTGACCTAGTGTTTTATAACATAATACTCAAAATGTTCAGGAGACAATCTAAAATTACTTGGTAAGCTAAGAACCAGAAAAAGACAATGACAGATGTCAATGCCAAGATGACGCAGATATCAGAACTGTATCATAAAGCACTTTAAAACAGCTATGATATGCTTTAATATTTTATAGTGAATGCTTTTGAAACAAAGAAAGAAAATTTCAAAGAGAAGATGTTAAGAATAACCAAATAGAATTTTAAGAACTAAAATAAACTTTTAGTAGTTAAGTTCAATAGACAATTGGAGATAATAAAGTAAGAGCCAGACAACTTGCACATAGGTCAATAAAAAGTATTCATTCATGGATACTCTTCAGCCATAAAAAAAGAATGGAATACTGTCTTTGTCAGCAACTTGAATGAAACTAGAGGCCATTATTCTAAGTGAAGTAACTCAGGAATCAACAAACGACCTCATGTTCTCAGTTATAAGTAAGAGCAAAGCTATGGGTACCCAAAGGCATTCAGAGTGGTGTAATGGGCATAGAAGACCCAGGAGGGAGAAGGGTAGGAGGGGAGTGAGGGAGGAAAAAGATACCTATTGGGTACAATGTACACTACTCAGTTGTAGGTGCACTAAAATCCCAGACTTCACCACTACGCAATTTATCCATGTAACCAAAAACGACTTGTATCCCTGAAGCTACTGAAATCAAAATAAATAAAAATAAAAATAAAGAATCACCACTGTCAAAAAAAAGCATTCACTCAGAACTAAGAGGAAAAAAAAATTTCTAAAATAAGCATGTGAGACAATAACAAAGTATAAATATTCATATTATTATAGTCTAAGGAGGGATGAATAAAAACTGCAACATAGAAAAAAAATTTGAGGAAATAGTGAATGAAAACTTCACAAATTTGGTGAAAGACATGAACCTATCAATTTAAATTGAGAGATCACCAAACTTCTAAACTCATAATAATTTATGCACAAACACATTATAATCAAACTGCCGACAAGCTAAAGACATATATCCTGAAGACAATCAAAGAAAAATAACATTACCTAGAGGGGAACGATGATTCAAATGTCTTTGGATTTCTCATCAGAAACCATGGAGCCATATATGCGAAAGGGTTGTAAGCAAATGAGCGCTAAGTAAAAAATTACCATCTTGCTATTTATTCTTAAAAGCATTGATGAAATAAGAAGTTTACTAAAGTAGTATTGATTGTGAAAATTATACGAAATTTCTGATGTGCCTATGTAACCTAAAATATGAAATCCAGAATATAGTTTGTTCAATTTTTATGGAAAGTGACATTTAACAAAGAGTAAAGCAAGGATATTTTATTCCCCGATTTTTGTGTGCTTAATCAGTCTTTACTTAGTTCTCATCATTACCGTAATAGGTACTCAAAAGTTCAACTTTTAAGCCAAAGATTGTGTTTATGAATTCTGTAACTTAACACTGTATTTTGCTTTAAAGCCTGAATATTAAAACTTCATGTGAAATTTCTCGTCAAATAGTTATAATTTCTTTGAAATGCCGATTTACTAATGTAACTTGGGCAGTCAGTTTTGCAAAGTGGGCTATATCTGCATTGCAATGAGTTTATACTAATTGTTTAGTATATAGAACACAACTTAGTTTCCTTATTTGCAATCTGTCTACCCTCTTTAGTGAAATGTTTTGAAGTCTTTTACTGATTTTTTAAAGATGAATTGTTTGATTTCTTACAAATCAAACAATTGAGTTTTGAGAGTTATGTTAATACAATTTCTTCATTAGATATGTCATATTCAGATATCTTCTCCCAGTCCTTAGCTTAATATTTATTCTTTTCTCAGGAACTTTGGAGAGCAGAAGTTTTAAATTTTGATGAGGTCCTGTTTATTGTGGTTTTTTATTTCTATTATGTATTATGCTTTTGCTGTAACGCCTCAGACCTCCTTGACTAACCTAGGTCACAATGATTTTTCTCCTTTATATTCTTCTAAAAGTTTAATAATGTTATGGTTTAAATTTAGATCTATGACTATTCTAGTCAATTTTTCTACAAGCTATAAAATGTAGGTCATTGTTCTTTTTCTTCCATATGGATATTCAATTTTTTCAACACTACTTGTTAAAAAGATTACTCTGTCTCCACTGAACTGCTTTTGCGCCTTTGTCAAAAATTAGTTGACCATATTTCTAAATCAATCTGTGATCACTTTACTTTGTTCAATAATCTAGGTATTCATTGCTTTATCATTATCATTTGAATTATTATAGGTTTATAGTAAGTCTTAAAGCCAGATGTGATTCCTCCAACTTTATTCCTCCTTTTCAGTATTATTTTGGCTAGACTATTTTGTCTTTCCATATAAATTGTAAAATCTGTTTTTCATATTTAAAAACAAAATCTTAGATACTGATTGCAACTGCATTAAATCTTTTATTATTCTGAGGAGAATTGACTATGTTGAGTCTTCTGATCTATAAACACTATGTTTCTGCATTTATTTAGATCTTCTGTGATTTCATTTATTGGAATTTTTAAAAATTTAGAGGATACAGATCCTATACAAGCTTTGTTATATTTATATCAATTATTTAATTTTTGGAAATACTGTAAATGGTTTATTTTACAATTATTAGCTGCTCATCTATAGTAAAACAGGTAATTTTGGTTGTTCTTGCATACTTCAGCCATACTAAGCCCATTTATTAGTTCTAGAAATATTTTTATAGATTTCTTGAGATTTTTTATGTAGAAAGTCATGCCATATGTGAATAAGAACAGTTTTGTTTTTTCTATTCTGTATGCTTTTTTCTAATCTGCATGCTTTTTCTGTACTTTTCCGGCTTTATTGCACTGTTTAGAATTCCACAGGACAATGTTGAATAGCATACCATGAACATCTTTTCCTTGCTCCCTCAGGCTGTGGCCAGCTCTCCAAAATGTGACACAAATGCTGGCTATTGGAAGATAAGCAGAAATGCACAGGAATGGTCATGTTGTCCAAAGGAACATGGATGGAACCTTACAGCATCTGTTATAGAAACTACAAGAAATGCATCTTTACTCAGAACACAAAATAGTCAAAAGCAGAAAGTTGGGAAAAAACGTATCTCAGGCAAATTCTAAAGGAAAGGAAGGTAGTATAAGATATATAGCCATATTAATATTAGATAAAGTAGAATTTAACACAAGGAGAACTACCAGAAAAAAATAAGAATATTTCATAATGATAAAAGTTTTAGTCTACTAGAAAATGTAACAATTTTAAATTTGTATGCGTCCATCCCATAATCTCAGAATATATTAAGTAAATTAGATATAACTTCATAGGAAATACACAAATCATAGAGGTTTTAACACATCTCTTTTAGTAACTGATAGAACAGATAAAGTTATAGAAGACCTAAACAATCCATTTAACAAATATCAAATAACTTCAAAGTACAAAGTCATTTCAAATAGACCTGCAGCATATTAAAAAAATGTTTCATGTGATCAGCCTTAAAGCCTCGGAAAATTTTAAAGGCTTTAAATCATGTATAACAAAGGGGACTTAACTTAGAAACTAATAAAAATAACTAGAAAACATCTCCTAATGTTTGGAATATGTGACCTTTTTAAAAATAGATCAAAGAAATAATCACAATGGAAATTATAAAATAGTTTGAGTGTGACCATGAAAATATGGCATATAAAAACCTGTGGGATACAGTTAAACTCCCCCAAAGATGCGTAGGTTATAGCCTCAAAAGCATATATTAAAAGTTTACAAACACAAAAATCCATGATTGAAAAAACCATCACAAGAACATGGAAAAGGAAAACAAATGAAACCTAAAAGATACAGAAGGAAGGAAATAAAGAGCAAAGATGAATGAGATAAGAAAAAAAAAATACAGCCAAGAAGACCAGCAAAGGCATTTCCAAAGGTCCACTTGATGTTGGTCATTACAAATGTAAAGTAATATCTGCCAGCATAATGTGTACATGTATGTTTCCATTAAATTCAGCTTCCCAAATGCAGCCAATAAAAAAATGGACTGTTGCCTTTACTAGTGCTGGTGTTTTTCCAAAAGACAAGAACTGAAAATAAAGAAGACAGGAGAGAGGGAGATGGGTATGGAAGGAAGTTTTGGTAATGAGACTGTTAACAGCTAAAACAGGTAAGGAAGGATGTAAAGAAATGGGGGCATATTGACAAATGATGTAACATCAATGGACTGAATAGGGCAGTGTAAGAGTGGAGGGTCTGAAACTGAATCATGAAACGAGTGGTATAGTTTTCACCAACGACATTCTTTGTGTCATAATCTCTGGGAATAAATACATTGAGTTATAGTGAAACAGTTTGTTGGATAAGAATGGAGGTGTGAGATTTAGTCCAAAGTACAGAATATTTAGAATTATGCAGAGATAAGTATTCTTAAAGAAATTCCCTTCATAAGCACTATAACTTCATGTCATGAATCATACAGGTTAAAAATCTCCATATAGATATCTCTAATATTTACTCCCTTCAACAATTATTGTAATCTCTCTATATATTCTAAAGATTTTATAGAACAAATCTATGGCTTCTTCAAATGCATATTATCAGTGCCACTTTCAAATAGACTTTCTGAAATTTTCTAACTTAGGACTACAATGTCCCTTCTTCCTCTAAACAGCCACTCAATGTCTCATTTTCTATGCATAGAAGTCCAAGACTATGGTTTACTTTCATTTTAAAGAAAACTTACGGAAATAAGACTTCGATATCATTGTTATTTATTCTCACCATAAGAATTGTACAAAGGTTTTTTATTAAACAACAATTGCTGTTTATTTTGCATGCTGCCAAATGATATTCCTGGATTTATTCACTCATACATGCAATGCATGCAATGCATGCAATAATATTTATTGAGCTCTTTTTTACATACCTGGTATTTTTCTAGATAATAAGCAGTGACAGTGAATAAAAAAGACCAAGTTCGTACCCTTATGAATCTTATATTTTAATTGGAGGAGACCAGTGATCAAAATAAATAAAAGCCAGTGAATTTGAATGGTATAAAATGAAAGCAAGATAAAATGATAGACGGAATAACGGTGGTCTTCTTTTATATAAGGTGGTCAGAAAAGACCTCACAGAAGAGGTAATTTGAGAACAGAGACCAAAATAAAATGAGATAGTAAGTTATAGGGATAAGGGAGAACTCAGAGTCAGAGAACTGTTCCTAGTAAATTCAAAGGCCTGAGACAGGAACATACCTTGTTGTTTGAGGAATGGTTGCAGCAAGCTAGTATGGCTGGTACAGTGAGCTCATGAGAGAACGCTAGCTATAAGGTATGAGAGGAGAAAGTAGAGTTTGGATAAATAAATCACGTATGGCCCTAAGTTAACAAGTTGCATTTTATTCTGAGTGAGCTGGGGAAGGTTTTGGAAAATTTTGAGCTTAGGAAGTTATTCTATTGGAATTCCATTTTTTAAAGAAACACTGGCTTCTTTAGAGAGAATAGATTGTAGGGAGATAAAAGCAAATGGATGAAGACCAGTTAGTAAGTTGTTGTAATAGTTCAATTGAGATAATAGTATATTTGTATCAAAGAAGATATGAAAAGTAATTAGATCCCAGTTAATTTTAAAGAGAGAACACACACATTTTGCCACTAAATTGGATTGAAATTGAGAGGGGATTGTGAGAGAAGGAGAGGAATCAGGATGATTCTATGTTTTTTGTCCTTAAGCTACTATGTGAATGCAATATCCATTTACTGAAATGGAGATGACTGAAAAAAGCAGAGTGAAAATCAAGATTTCACTTTTGGTGGATTGAATCTGAGATGTCTTTTATACATCCAAGTGCAGAGATTGAATATGAGTCTGAATTTCATGAGAAAGATCAGGGCTGAAGATGGCATTTAAAGCAATTGAATTAGATGAGTACATAGGGTGAAAGTAGATAGAAAAGAGAAAAATCTGAGAATTGAACATCTAAGATCTGTGATATTGAGAGGCTGTGAAGATGAGAGTGATTCACCAAAAGAGATGGTAAAGAACAACCAGAGCATAGGAGAATAAAAAAAGGGAATATTGTCCTGGAGGCTAAATGAAGAACGTATTTCCAGAAGAAGTCAAGTATGGATTTTGCTACTATCAAATAAAATAGGAGAAAGATAAGCCAATGGACTCGGCAAGGTGAAGTTTACTTGGTGACAATAACGACAAAAGATCTGATGAATTTATGGAAACAAATCCTGATTAGAGCAGAGTCAAAAGCGAGAAAGAAAAACAGCGATAGTGAATATAGACAATATTTTAGGACATTTTCTCTAAAGGAGTGCAGAAAAGTGGGGTGGTATCTGGATAAAGATATCGGGATAAGATAATTTTTTACAATAGAAGACATTGCAAGTGAATTAACACAGGAACAGAAAAACAAATACCACATGTTCCCACTTATAATTGGGAGCTAAACATTGGATACTCATAGCCATAAAGATGGCAACAATAGACACTGGGGACTACTAAAGAGGGGAGAGAGGGAAAGAGGGAAAGAAGGGCTAAAAAACTAACCATTGAGTACTATGCTCAGTACCTGGGTGATCGGATGAATTGTACCCCAAACCTCAGCATCATGCAATATACCCATGTAACAAACCTGTACATGTACCCCATGAATCTAAAATAAAAGTTGAATTTAAAAAAAAAAAAGACATCGCAGAATTTTTACGTAGAGAATCAAAAAATTAAGTAGGGAGGAGGAAATCAATTCTCTAAGATGGAAAAGGATCAAGTGCAGGAGCAATATTCATAAGTGAGTCAGAGGAAATGTCATTTACTGTATATATGGAGAGATGGACCTTAAATAGAAGCATGGAGAGTCATCTGTTCCAGTTGGAGTAAGACAAGGTATACGGGTTTAGATGAAAGTAGGTAGTTTTAATGCTAGAACTATAGAGACATTACCTTCTTATTGTATCTCTTTTAATAGTAAAATATGGAGCAAGGTTATTAGCTAAGAATAGAGGAAGACTGTTAAAAATTTGAGAAATGAGAAGATATAAAATAGTTGTCTCAGAAAGTGAGGGAGTGAATTGACTTGGGAAATATAAAAGGATTTCTAGATAACCCAGTGGCCAACTAAAGGTTTGTGGTCATAATTTTAAACTGAGTTCAGCTAAGAGTGGTCGCTCATGCCTGTAATCCCAGCATTTTGAGAGGCTGAGATGGGAGAATTGCTTGAGGCCAGGAGATCGAGACCAGCCTGGACAACAACATAGTGAGACCCTGTCTTTACAAAAAATTTTAAAAATAGAAAATCAGTTGGATGTCATGGTGCACACATGTGGTCCTAGCTACACAGGAGACTACTAAGGTGGAAGCACTGCTCAAGCCCAGGAGTTCAGGGCTACAGTGAGCTATGATCACATCACTTCACTCTAGTCTAGATGACAGAGACTCTGTTACTAAAAAAATTAAGTGAGATCAGTCAACCTGAATATTTTTCTCCAGTTAAATTGTAGGTACTAAGAAGATGGGTCAGTCAGTGTGGCGGTCTTATCAAGTTGGTACGACTGAAGGGAGAAAAGGAAAACAAAGATGAGAGAGCTATCTGTGATCGGTCTAATGAAGCAAAGACTGATAAGGAAGAACGTGAGGAAATGAGTCATGCAGAGCGCTAATGTGGTGTGTCAATGGATTTGAGGGCCTGGTGGAACAACAAAAATAAAGGGAGGCACCATAAAAGGGGAGTCTGCCTATGGAACATTGAAAATGGAGATTATAAAACGAATGCTGTTATTGCAAATGGCAATAGCTTTGGTCTAATCATAGAAATGGGTTAGCTGATGTCATTAGAAGACAAGATAATTGGAGGTGAGGAGACCCAGAATACGGGAAGGATCGTTTTGTGGATACTGAAGTCATCAGTTATAATGACAGGAGTGGTGGCGAAAGAGGATTAAGCAGGTACTAAAATCTTCAATGGAGGGAGTGGGAGCAATTACCAAAAGGAGAGCAGATGACTGCAGCAAGGAAGGTTAATGGGGTTTTGTTTAACCATAGGCATTTCAATGGAGCTGGCATATGAAAAAAGTAGAAGAAATTTTCTTGAAGGAGAAGTGAAGAGCCAGAACTACATCTACTCAATCTCTAAGTCCAGTGCCACATAAGGTGAGAGAGAAAATACAACCACCATTTGAGAATTCTGCAGGGCAAGCAGAGACCTCAAAAGAGAGCCGGATTTTATTTAGAGCCTTAAGAGAAGAGGTTGAGGATACAAAGGGCTTTATTGATTACAGACCATGAGTTATGGAGAAAAAAATCAGAATGTCATGTTTGGATGTAAGATTGAGTCGGAGCAGAGGCTGTACAAAGCTACATGGAGTGCAGGTAATGAAAGATGACCCATGAATTGTGCCTTTCAGGGTTGAGGGGGTTAAACAGACAGGCATATGTTGGGTTACTCCTGATTATATCTTGGAGGCAGGTGGATCATCAGTTTAACTGCATGCTACTAAAATGGGTGACTGGTTTTAAGCACTTTGATGTGGAGAGGACTCAGTGAACTACACAGGACAGAGCTGTTGTCTTGCCAGGATGATGCGGCATAGAAGAGATGATTTTAAAGACAGTCGTCTCCCTTAATGTATCTTTCACATAACTGTATTCCCATAACAATATTACTTCATCTCATTAAATTTAAAAATATATATCCTAAACAGAAGTGTTTTTCTAAATGAAATGGCCATGACCATACAGCATACTGAATGCTTTCCAATTTCCAAATTAAAGAAAAACTTTATTCTTCTGTTATGCTTCTAATTTTAGCTCAGCCAAAGGAGCGAGACATGTGTTCAACATGTTTTCTCTATTTTCCTTTGCTTCTCTAAGATGATGACAATTTCGAAGGAAACTACTTGAAGTAATTTGGCCTCAAAATTAGAGTGAAAGTCACTGAAATTTCTGAAACACCCTAGAAGCTTTTCATTCATGTTTTACCTATGCCTTCCTTCTTTACTGTCATTTTTTCTCTTTGAAGAAGACAATGATTTTGAGATTCTCTGACTAGTAAAACCTTATCCTAAGACCTTAGTCTGGTATTATTCTGGCTTTTAATTTTAATGCTAGAAATTTAAATTAAGCATCCAGATCAATTAAAAGTTCTGATCCCAGGAGGAAAAATATTGTTCTCCCCAAAAATCATTAAAAGCTAAAGAACTAAGAACGCAAAAACTGAAGAATAAAAATACTTTGAACAACTCGGATTTTCAGTTAATTTTGGAGAAGGACTCATGGGCTTAAAACACCTCCAATCATTTTTATCTTGATATCCTCCAGGGATTGAGTGCTCACTGAAAAGCAGTGTATCTGCAAACTTTTACTTAGATACACTGTTAAGTATATAGATTTTCATTTGGTTATTTTTTTAAGGTAAAATATAATACTCCTCAAAATTTAGGAAGAGCTTTTTGTTGTTCCTTCTGTTTGGGCATAAAATATATTTGGCCTCATAATGGCTTTGGTCTTCAATTAAATCTTGCTGTCCCTTAAAGAGAGTGGTTCAGGTATGCTCTTCCCTATACTCCTCCCTCTGCATGACTACAGTAATACATGCATTTTTCATTACATGTAGAACACAGAAAAGTTAAGATAAGTACATACTGGCCAGGTGCAGTGGCTCATGCTTGCAATCCCAGCATTTTGGAAGGCCAAGGCGGGAGGATCACTTGAGCCCAAGAGTTCAAGACCTGCCTGGGCAACAAAGTGAGACTCCATCTCTATAAACAAACCAGCCAGGTGTGGTGGTACCTGCCTGTAGTACAAGCTACAGGGAAAGCTGAGGTGAGAGGATCACTTGAGCCTGGAGGTTAAGGGTGTAGTGAGCCCTGACAGGCCTACTGTACTCTAGCCTGACAGAGAAAGAGGAAGGAAGGAGGGAAGGAGGGAGGGAGGGAGGGAGGGAAGGAGGGAGGGAGGGAGGGAGGGAGGAAGGAGGGAAGGAGGGAGGGAGGGAGGAAGGGAGGGAGGGAGGAAGGAAGGAAGGAAGATGGAGGGGGGAAGGGGGAAGGGGGGAAGCAGGGAAGGGGGAGGAAGGGGGGAAGGGGGGAAAGGGAGAGAGGGAGGGAGGGAGAGCGCGGCGGCAAGAGCGGGGTGCAGGGAAGGCCAGCTTCGCCATTAATCCACAAACTTCTGCTGAGTTTTCTCTGTGATGAGATCAGGACAGCTCTTACCTGGAGGACTCTGAACCTGACTCCCACTTCAGCCTCCCATGTCGCTTGTACTACAGGCAGGAACCACTACACCTGGCTTTTATTTGTAACTTATTTCACAGTCACTTGGTAATCCCTTATTTTTGAAGACTTGTATATATTGAATGTCTCCTTATTCCTAACATATTAATATGTTGTACAAAATTATCTTAATGATTAATCTATTACATGCTATTGATAGCAGTCTGGGTAAGGCCCCAATAGAAAAGCTTGTCTTCATTAGCTTTTCTGTTTCATTATACCATTTTCCCTTCTCCTATTCCAAATCCTGTTTCTATCTTAGGAGATTTTACCCTTCAGTATATTTATCTTCAATTTGTATATGCTTATTTGTATAAATGTGTATAAATGAATAAGATATGGCATTGATTTATGTATGTTTTAAATTTCATATATACTTGTGATATATCTCATTCTATTTCTCACTTTCTTGCATGAAAAATGCATGTAACAATGTTTTGAAGACCTCACCCATATTGCATAAGTATATCTAGTTAATTTTGTTCTCAATTCTGTATAGTATTCTATCTTAGGTATCTGCCACATTTTACCTTTTTTCTTCCCTGGAATGACTAATATGTTGGCTTCCAATCTTAGCAATAAGTGTTCCGTATGTTTCTTTGTGCTTCTACGTGACAGTTTCTCTGAAGTGTGAATACCTAGGAGCAGAATTTCAGGGTTCTAGGGAATACACATAATTAGTTTCACTAAGTACTGCCAAGTATTCTCCAAAATGTCTATACTAATTATATTCACATCAGCTTTGATAGCATGTTAATATTAGTAATTACCTATTTATAATAGCATTGCAATTGCTCATTATTTTTATTATTTTAATGGAGAAATTTTAACTTTGATATCAAAGCTCTGGAAATTTTTAATATGATTGTGGATGTAGATATGGGAGGAATTTTTGGTTTTATTTTCCTCATTCACTGTCTGCAGACCACACTTTCTTTGCTCAACTCAATGTGTAAGAGTAAAGTTCAAACGCCTGTTAACATCTGCTTTTCCATTTATAAATTTGCTTTTCTTTAGTTAAATGTTCTTTTAGGCTAGAGTTTCTATATTGATTATGATCATTAGCATTTGAAATGTATCCGTTATGCTAAATTCCTCAGTGTTGAGTAACATTTAGAGAGATATGGAAACCTGTAAGTTGCTTGATGACTTTAATTATGACACAAGCCTTTCTTATAGAAACAAGGAATTCATCTTTGCAAATTATAAATAAATATAAGCAAATAACATAAAGAATCCTAATTTTTCCCTCTTCAGAAATTAACAGTAGTTTAGCTAAAAGCCTGAGATTTCTTGTTTGTTAAGGTGTCATTTATCATTAGAATCTGTGTTCTCTGGGCAATGGCTTTTATTCTTTTAGGTACAGGTATATCAAAATTCCTCCCCACCCCCCCGAATGCTTATACACTATTGGTAGAAATGTAAGTTAGTTCAGCCACTGTGGCGATTTCTCAAAGAACTTAGAACTACCATTCAACCCCACAATCCCATTACTAGGTATATATTCAAAAGAAAATAAATCATTCTACCAAAAAGACACATACTTATATGTTCATCATAGCACTATGCACAGTAGCAAAGACATGGAATCAGCCCAGGAGCCCACCAACAGTGGATTGGAGGCTGGGCATGGTGGCTCACCCCTATAATCCCACACTTTGGGAGGCTGAGGTGGGTGGATCACCTGAGGTCAGGAGTTCAAGACCAGCCTGGCCAACATGGTAAAACCCCCGTCTCTATTAAAAATACAAAAATTAGTCCGGCATGATGGCACGTGCCTGTAATCCCAGCTCCTTGGGAGGCTGAGGCACAGGAATCATTTGAACCCAGGGAGGCAGAGGTTGCAGTGAGCTGAGATCACGCCACTGCACTCTAGCCTGGGCGACAGAGTGAGACTCTGTCTCAAACAAAATAAAACAAAACAAACAGTGGATTGAATGAAGAAAATGTGGTACATATACACTATGGAATACTACATAGCCACAATAAAAGATTGATATTATACCCTTTGCAGCAACATCGTTGCAGCTGGAGACCATTAGCCTCAGTTAATTAACACAAGAATAGAAAAACAAATACTGCATATTCTCACTTATTGTAAGTGCAAACCAAACATTGTGTACTCATGCACATAAAGATGGCAACGGATAGACACTGCAGAAAACTAGATGGGGGAGAGGGAGGAGGTTGAATAACCACTGGGTACTACCCTAAGTACTGGGATTGTGGGCTCAATCTTACCCCAAACCTCAGCATCATGCAATATATACATGTAACAAAGCTGCCCATGTACTCCCTCCATCTAAAATAAAAGTTGAAATTATAAAATAAAACAGAAATTTCCCTCCTATCTGTTAACATGTTCTTACATTTAAGATTCCTTTAAAAAGAAAAGGTATTTGGCAGGACAATATTAAAGATAAAGATTGCCCCTTTAATTTTGATTAATCATTTGGGGTTAAGATTCTATAATCCATAATTCAAGTACTGATGAGAGACTGCAAAAAAAAAAAATGGGCCAAATTAAAAAATATATACTGGTTACTCAGAAACACTGCCCAGTTGTTCTTTTTGAGTTAACTTTTTGCTCCCAAATTTCTTATACTTCTTGAAAAATAAAAGTCTATTTAAGAATAATTGCAAGCCAAGTCATTTTGTTTATTCATGATATGGTTCTTGACATTAGCACAAATTATAATAATCAAAATAAAATGATCCCTAAATTTCTGAGTCAATCTCAAAAGATTTTTAAATTTTAGGTATCTGAAAGCCGTTATACTACCATTACGTTCATTGGGGGGTTCATCATAGAGGAAAGTAATAGAAGAATTTAGTGAGTTATACAAAATAGGTTTTTTATATATATATATATAGAGAGAGAGAGAGAGAGAGAGGCTGCATATATCCCATTTAAGCATGTGGTGGGGGAGGTCTTACTTATTCTGGAACATGGTATGGCTAGCACAAATGTATTAATGACTTGCAATGATAGAAGATGAGGTTTTAAGGATAGGGGATGAGGCTTTGGCTTTGTTTATCCTTTGCAAGTAGCACTTTCAGGGTCTAAGGGATCAACCCATTAGGAAAAGTCTGCAACAAGGTATTTTTAGCTTCTCTGAATCTAGATTTTGTTTAAAGTCTCTAATAATAATTTTTTTTAAATAGATCACACCTTGGGAAAATTTAACACTTCAATTTGTACCAACTTCTTGGTGTCAAAATGCAAAACCAAGAAACAAATATAGAAAATATAAACACAAACACACATGAGAGGCCAGTCTCACACTCCAAGCCACATGAGATTCCATCAGAAAAAAGTTTGGGTAAAAATAAACGTGAACTCAAACATTACAAGGCATAAAGAGAAGCAGCTGATCAAAAAAGAATAAAACATAAAAGAGGAGAATTAACACACTAATATGTTTGAATGAGAGAGCAACTGATTTTAAAATAAATATATTTTAAATGATTTGCTGCTCTAAAAAAGGAGTCTAAATGTTAAGACAAATTTGAAAATTAAAGGAAAATTGGAGAAATACATAAGGTTTAAAAGTCATTAAAGGAATTAAGCAGCAGATTAATAATAGAATCCGTTTTTGAACCAAAGCTAGATCAAAAAGAAAAACAAAATAGAACATATAAGATATAGAGATTTTAAAACATTTAAAGAAATATTAATAAATATGGAAGTTGAGAGACATAGAAGATAGAATGAGGAGAGGTATCAGTCAAACAGGAATTCCAGAAGTAAAGAAAAACAGAAAATGGGAGAAAGGTTCTATTTGACTAATTAAATGAAGTAATTTTGGCCAGGCCCGGAGGTTCACGCCCATAATCCCAGTACTTTGGGAGGCTGAGGTGGGCAGATCACGAGGTCAGGAAATTGAGACCATCCTGGCTAACACGGTGAAACCCCATCTCTACTAAAAAAAAATACAAAAAGATTAGTTGGACGTGGTAGCACGCACCTATAGTCCCAGCTACTTGGGAGGCTGAGGCAGGAGAATCGGTTGAGCCCAGGAGGTGAAGGTGAGCCAAGGTCACGCCACTGCACTCCAGCCTGGGCAACAGAGTGAGACTTAGTCTCAAAAAAAAGAACTTTAACAAGTGCTTCTTACTAGAAGTATTCAAAAAAAAAGATAATTCCCTGCTCCTCTTTCCCACTATTTCTTGCTTTCTAATTAAAAACTGAAATTAAAATTTAAGATTTTTTTGATACCTTCTCCTATAGGCTTGTTTCATAGTTTATGCCCAGGACTTTACATATGCTATTTGTTCATCCTAGTAAGAATGCTACGGTATTGCTTTATTACTTCCATTTGTCAGAAGAAGAAACTGAAATTCAGAGAGGATAATAACTTGCATGAAATCACACTTCTGGGATTCAAACCTCATATACTTCACTCCAAAGCATTGTGTTTTACCTCTCTGTTATGATGCTTTCATCTGCAATTTTCTAATATTAATTATATTAAATAGCAAGAAGATTACTTCATCAAAAGATGCTCATGGGATAAAGACTTTTACATAAAACAGAGCAAAGCTCTTTATTGAAAGTAGAAATATGGAATAGAAAGCATGGACATATACATCAAATGTTGAATTTATAAAATTTTTCAAAATTACCATACCGTTAATTGGAAAAAATTCATTTCATTTCCAGATAATAAAGAAACAATTCAGCCTTAAGCAATTTTTCCCTCTTCTTTATGGAAGATAAGCTGAGTTTCTAATGGATTTGCTGGCAGCCCTGTAAGCCACTCAGCAAATGCTAGAATAGACAATTTGTGTTTTGGCTTGCTATAATCACATCAAAATTTCTGTTGTGTTTGCTCAGTAAGGGGATGTTTGCTTTCCAGTTGAACTCAAAACAAAAGGCTCACACACAATGTTATATATGCTTAGTCTCCCATTTCTTTTGTGATGGGTATCTGTGTACACATTCCATTTATTCATTTTTTTCAATATTGTGCAACTACTATGTGCTAAGCATTGTGTTTATTCCTGAGGATTAATTACAGTGAATATAAAAGTTTTTGACCTCATGGAGCTTACCATCTCATGGAATGGCAAGAAACAATGAAGAAATTAAACAAAATAACTATAAATTTTGATTAAATGCTATGAAAGATACAAACTTAATGTGTTGATCTATTTTTGATAAGATGATTAAAAGATGCCTTTCTAAGTACTGATTCTAAGTACATGAAGCCCATATTTTTTAAAACTTTGTTTACATCAGTGGATATTGCTCTGCCAGCCCTGATGATAATGGCTTAATAGCCGCATTATAGGAATGGGGCAGCTTCATCACATAGCCACTAAATGCCTCTAGGCAGGCTGGCATGTTAAATATGGGACAATCAGAATTGAGCATTCAACAATAGGCAACATATCCAGCTTTCACTTTCTCTCTCCTTCCTTGCCCCATTTGCCTTCCTCACCATATTTTACTCCCACCCCAAATATTATCTTTACTATGTTCTGCTCCTTCATCCACTGTCAGTCCTAGGACCCACCTCACCACTGTGTATATATGAATGGCAAGTGCTTCTTCCTATCTCCAAGTCTTTGCTCATGCTTCCCCTTCTGAAGGCTCTTCTCCATTTAGCCCAGTTCAATTTTCCTTCAAAGGCAAATTTACTGTGCAGTTCACCCAACAAAACATGGAAGGCAAAACTTAAAATTTATTCATTCTTTCCTTTATTCAACACACTCCTTTTAACACTAGGCAACGTGCTAGGTTCTGAGAAAATATGAAGTGAAAAAATACATACCATGAACATCATTTGTAAGAGATATTACGAGAAACTCTGAAATAGGTGCTTAATGAATTCAAAGTATGAAGAACAAATTGTGCATATCTTAAACAACTTGTCACAGGAAAGAATTAGGATTATTTACAATCACTTGTGAAACCTTACACACATTACAAGAAAATGATAACATTTTAATAAATCATAATAAAAATACACACATAGAAACTGCCATATTTACTTTTCCATGTACAGGAACATATTCATCTCTTTTTTGCTCACTGAATTAATACTCACTGGTGGGTTGTGAAATATATGTACTGGGTTGCAACCGACATTATTTAAAAAATAAAATGGAAAAAGACAGAAGGTATTTAGTCATATTGTATGTGCTAAGTGTGAATTTTTCATGGATATTTTGTTCCAGTAATATGCATGTGTGGTACCTGGTTGTGACAGAAATTTATTTTTTTTAGTGTGCATTACAGTCAGTACAACTTTAAAGCCTCATGATTAGGCTGCTTATGAAGTCCTCCTAACTGGAGCTTAAACTTTACGCAGCAATAACCGAAGGATCAGTCATTCAACGCTTTTGTTCATCAACTTTTCAATCTATAAAAGAAAGGCTGCAGACCCTATTCTCTGGCAAACAGTTATTAACACAAGATTCCCCCATTCAAATTAACTGAAATAAAAATGTTAGTTGGCTAGAAGTTTCACTTTAAGAATAGTTTTTTTGTTGGTGGGTGGTGTGTTAAGGCTGATTCTACAAAATGACTGTCATCGATTGGCAACTTTGTGCTCACCACCTTATTGATTAGCTAAAGCAAATTTTACTTTTTCCACAAGGACAGGGCCTTGTCTTTCTTCTATGATAATAATGCCTACTGTAGTGCCTACCATTTATTAAGTAAATAATTGGTGAATGAAAGACTCATTCAATCGGTCCATTAACTATGAACAGTGCTTTTTACAACACTAAAAAAATTCGAACTACTTATTTTCTTTATAATCTATTTTATATGTCATTTCTATTTCAGTTCAAAATTAGTATGGGAGAGTCTAAGCTAATGAGGTTGCAATGTACATGTTGTACATCAAACAAGCAGAAACAATGTGCAATACAAAAATTATATGGCTGCCTAATATAGAGCTCCCAGCTAATATATGGGACACAGCAAGCAACTGATCCATGCCTGTTGATTTGATTGTTGATATGACAGGTGAGTTGGAGAGCAAAGGCACTTAAGCATTCCAATCTGATTTTTCTATTTACATCATTCCCACCAGGGAGAACATGTCTCTGGTCTCACTATGCATCTAAATTTGTGGGCTTGTATATCTGTATATGGTTGAAATTGTTACCTGGTTTAATGAGCAAAGTTATGTGCAACTATACCTAATAACTATTACAAACATTACCTTAAAATTAAAAACAAAAACAGTATATTATCAAGATGCTCAACCTGGTTCCTAAATAAGCTCCTTGATCAAGGTTATTTTGTTTAAGCCTGATAATTAACTCTCTCTAGCCACCCAGAGAAAATAAGTAGAAGTAGCAAATTCTACCTTCTGTGCTTTCCAGTGGGCAAGAAATTATTTTCTCTGCCACTTTATCTGAAGTTAAAAGCAATGGTTCAAAAAACCCTGACCCCTAACTGGAGATGAATATGACTGACCTAGTTTATGCAAAAGCTGCTTTACCGTGTGGCTTTAGTGCAGACTGGAAGAAACACAGTATTAAACAGTAATCATGAGCAATATTTGATGTTAAGGATAAAGGCAGGAATTTTTTATTTGCTAACAGAAAAAAACACGCAAAAAGGCCGTTTTCTGACATAAAATATATTCTTCAGGCAAAAATATACATGTTGCTTTCTAATTGTTGCTGGTATTCTTAAGTGTTGAAAGAAGCAATTTTAAATAGTGCAGTTTTATGTGAATTTTTTAAATGACAGGAATTTGATAAAAGGAAATTAAAAGGATTGAAAGGTACATGTTAAAGTTTCGAGAAACATAAGAGCTGGTCAGTAAGACCACAGTTTACCTATACAGCTGTATATAAAATCTCACTGCTAAAGACTGAATTTTTAAGTCCCCCTCAGAAATTTGTATGTTAAAACCCTAACCCTCAATGTGATGCTATTAGAGATGGGGCCTTTGGCGGTGGGCGGGGGGGTGGAGTGGGATTAGATTATGAGAGTGGAGCCCTCATGAATAGGATTTGTGCTCTTATAAAGAAGATCTCACAGAGCTGTCTTCCCCATTTCACCACTTGAAGACACAGGGAAAAGTCACCATATATGAACCAGGAAGCAGGCCCTCACAATGCCTTCATCTTGGATTTCCCAGACATCAGAACTGTGAGAAATATATTTCTGTTGTTTATAAGCCACTTGGTCTCTCGTATTCTGTTATAGCCACCAAAATAGACTAAGACACCTACCAACCCAAATATTTGTATCGGGTTCATATACCAGACTTGTGCAGAAGATAATGACACAGAAAGAAGTCACATAAAGACAGACAGCTCTCTCAAATCTTGTTCTATTTGGATAAACATGTTCATATTGGGCTCTGCTCCCTATCCAATCCCCTGACATCCAGAAAAGGGAAATACTGAGAATTAAGGCAAGGAAAGACCAAATTCAATGACATCGTTAGAGTAGACATCACCATCACTATATTTAGGGTTTCTCTGTCTTTTAGACTTATACCTTTCTGGCTAACATGAGGAGGATAAGAAGGCAAGTGTTTGATCCTATTTAGAAGGATGGCCATAGAAAATCTTGGATCTTCTGGCTTCTGTGAGTTCCTTTCAGGGCTTAAGAAGCAGCAAATTTCTTTCCTTCACATAGTTTCTCTTTGACCTGGTTTTGGGGCATGAAATAAATCTTAGCATCCCCAACCCAAGAAACTCACAGGGTTTGGGACATGAGCATATTGAAAAGAAAGAGCAAAGGCTTTGTGTTGGTCTATCCTTTGGCTCTGCCTATTGCTCTGAGTAGCTTTCAGAGATGACTGTGAGAGGACAGGACATGTGCACTTAGGCTCTGGGTTCTTGGCCACATATTATCTCCATCCCAGCAGAGATCCAGCCATTCTCTCTGTACCTTTCCCACAGTACTGCTGAATACTGCTAGCAGTTTCAATAATCTCCTTTCCCCTGAGACTACACTCTAAACTTTATGCCCAGAACGAAAACAATTTACAGTATTGTCATGTGGGGGCTGGTAACTATATGTAAACTGCCTTAAATAATAGCATATGTTCTTTAAACTGTGTGTCTGAATGAAACCAGTTGTTTTGAAAATAACTTCTTTTGTTACCTTTAAACCACTTATAACTGGTAAAAGTGAAGAAATGTATTTGGGAAATATTTCATCTTAAAAACTTGCTTCAAATAATTTCATTGTTCCTTTAACATAAGTACCTTATCTTTGCAAGTTTTCTAAAACTTTCATCCTATAGTCCCCATGAAGGAGAAGAGTCATAGAAAGTATATTAAAATAGATGTTTCCTCAGTGACCAATGTACAAAAATATCTCTGAATAGTTATTTGTTTCTGTTTGTATGACTTGTCTACCCGGTTTGCTTAATTCTACACACACACATGCACACAGTTTAAACAAATCAGATATATATGTGTGTATGTATGTACATCAAATAAGTAAGCAAAGAGGAAGTTTAACATTCAGAATATTCTAGTTTATATTTTGATACATTAGAGGAAAACATTTTTGGAAAATCTAAAAATATTATACTGTTTTGTAAGGAAAAATTATTCTTATAGTAAGCTAGATTGTCTCTGATCCAATGTTTTGGTATAAAGAACACAATATAGATATCTGCTAATTATTAACATGTGAGACCTTTCTAAGTGTCAGCTAGTGTGCCAAATGGTTCATGTACGTTGTTTTCTTTAAATCTTCCAACAGCTCCCTGAGGTAGGTAACATAATTATTTCCATGTAGAGTTAAGGAAATGAGGCTTAGAGAAAATAACTTGCTCTAGGACACATCGGTAGTAAGTAGTGGGGCCAAGGATGGGTGTAGAGTCCCTAACACATGGATTTTAACCCAGAATGCTCTGCTTAGCAACCACTTGACCTTCAAGAAGTCACTGTTTTTACTGAACCACATATTTCTTTCTCAGAAAACATCATGAGACTCTATTAAGAGATATAGAAAAGCATTGCAAATTTCTCAACTACATCGTTGCAAACTAAAATATCTGAGCTGTTTCTATTTCCACACTATAATATCATGATCTCTTTTTCTGAATATCATCCTTTTTGAGCTTCTCGTGGCTGCCTTTTCTAAAAATTCAAATTTATTGTATGCCTTCCAATGTCAGCAGACAAATTACATAGAGCAATAGGTTTTTGACTAGCGTACATGGCTGGCCTGTTTGTTTCCCATATGCAAGGATGGGATGGAGAGGGGAGGAAAGCACTGGGTAGTGTGGAATGGCTCTAGCTGTGCTATAGATACCCTCACACGCTATACTCCAATACCATTTCCCCTCCACTTTCAATGACACCCATTTACACTGAATTAAGACTATTCTGGGATTCTACCAGGCAGGTAGATTCACTTATTCTGGAAATAACTTTATTTAATCTGGTAACAGACTGCATATTTTCTATCTGCAAATGATATATTAAAATATATTTTCCTTTTGTAGTGCCTTCTCTATTTTGTTTGTTCCTATAGAATTATTTATATGCTCTCATTGTATTGGGGTCTTATGAGGGAGGTGGGCTCTAGCCACAACTTGAAATAGAAGCTCCTTACTTATTTTTAGAAACAGGAATATATTGATTTTAGAATACAGAATATTGATAGGATCAACCAAATTTTGTGGCATACCAGTGTTCTGTTGCACATGGTTTGGAAATACATGCCATCCTAGAGCTCTGTTTTTTTGTAGGCACATCATCTTGTCAACATGTAAAACCCTCAATGTCAGGTAACGTGTCTTTTATTTTTCATGTAGCCCTCAAAAATGTATACGTTGAAAAATTTAAATCTTTTGGTTAAAAGGATGAAACTAAAAGAATAACAAACAAGTTTTGTAAATCATAGAGAAACTTAGCATCTTCCCATTGTACTTCTGCAAGTACCCATCATTTATTTCCTCAGCTGTGAGCTTTTCTGTGATACAAAATAGAAAGGTTAAGAACTTTTAAATATTATGTAATTTGTTACCTTTAAGAAAGGATATTTGGAGTGTGTGTCCACAGTGATTAACACCTTATGTGTTTTATAAACATTTCTAAGTATTGAAATATACATATTCTTCAATCCAACCGCAAAAGAACCTCAAGAAGCAGGACAAGTATTTTTAACTGCAACTCATAAATGTAAAGGTTAGTGACTCTGCCAAGATTTTCAGTTCGTGGTAAATCTGAAATTGAAATGAAGTCTTTTGACTCCTGGGAGATAGGTTTTTACATTAATCTACATTTTTGTTCAACAATTAAACTTCATCTATATCTCGCAGATAATTTTTCTAGACTTTAGGACAGGTAAGAGTATGCATATGGAAATAGAAGGATGGCAAAAGTAAAGTATGGAAAAATATTCAAATGATAAATCATAGAGGCAGTTAGAGGAAAAACAATCCAGGTTAGTAGCTGCAGGGAAATTTTGGGCTCAGCTGGTCCTTTCATTATCAGGGAGAGGAAGTCATACTCGTAAGAACTATAAGATATACCACTGCCCAACTTCAGGCCAACACACAAAATGATGAGACTTCTCTCTTCAACCTAAACATGGCCCATGTGTTCAGGCCAGCTCCTCTGCCTAACCTGAATATCATCCTCCTCTGTTTTCTCATAATAAGAACTCCGGGGAAAGCTATCAGATCAACTATGTGGTGAATCCCTACTTCTTTTTTCTTATGCCTATCCCAGCTGTTACATGAGAAATTAACTGAAAAAGAACAAACACAGATGTCCCTGTCTCTTCAGCAGGGAGTCAGACAGGCATATAAGCTGAGCACTGATCAGCACAAAAACTATTATGCGATTGCTCAGACTTTTCTTTAATTATTACAGAATTATGATATTTTGGAGTTGGCCTAAAGACAGTAAGGGCAGGAGGAAACAGAAAAGTATTTCAATAGTTGAGGTATCTAAAGAGAGATGTTTTTAGAGAAAAGATCATCTTTCTCTTGCCCTTTACTGGTAAGATGGAAAGGAGGGGAAGAGAGAGAAAGCACAACTTTTATGTCTTTAAGAAGTTTTCTATATTTCAGTAGACAAGAAAACTGAAAATGATAAAGACACTTTATGGTTTCCAGATTATATTAATTCAGGACCCAAAGAAAAGATACTTTGTATTATTTCAAGAACTGTAACAGAGAAGTAAGAAGGTGGACAAAGACTTTTTTAAAAAAAACTTTTATACACATAAGGAGTCATGCCTCCTTATGTGATGTTGGTATATTCATTACATTCAGTAGAGATAAAGAATTATCCTCCTAGTAATTAATAGAAAATGCCAGAGGAGAAGTTTTCTGGGGGTGGTAATGTTCTAGCCAGTACATTTATTTATATCACAGTTTAATAAAACATTTCAACTTTAAGTTTAACAAACCAATTTTAGAAATGAAATTATGAATCATATAATTTCTGTTAGTGGAATAACTTTTGCATTGGACATTATGGGCCTAGTAAGTTGTCAGATATATGGTAAGATTAGAGAATAAAAGGAGGAAACAAAATTATTGATACCTAATACGCATACATCTATATTATTAAACACTTTGTTACTGCCTTTAGAAGAGAAGAAATAAAGGTCTCTGTAGTCTTGGTGAGGAACCTAGAGACATTGCCAAATGAATATTGAACATATGAAGAAACATACACTTTCTAACTTAGGGTAGTCTTCCCGCATTCTCCGTCTATATCTTATCCACGTTTTAAGATCAAACTCAAATTCTGTCTCCTTTGTAAAACATCTCTTCTTATCCAGGCTCAACTGCTCTCTGCCCTTCATCATCCAAACGGATCTGTCTAGTTGGTGTTTGTCTGGATCCTTCGTTTGGCAATCAGTCATATCCTACATTACGACGTGACTTGCTTTTTCTTGAAAATGTATTAAACCTCCCCTTTCCAGGGAGACCATAGCTTTTTAAGAGCAGAAATAATTTCTTCCATTATTTTTTGTTCAATAAACACTCATTGATTTTTTTATTTGGGAAAAACACAGAAAACGAGATCTAGCATATCAACAATGTAGTCAATTATTCACTGACAGCTCAGAGAGGAGAAAAATTGGTATAGACAGAAGCATTTGGGAAATCTTCAAGGAACAGACAGAACTTGAACTGGGCCCTGAAAGGTAGAATAACTTGGGGAGGAAGTACATGTTAGCTGAGGCATTTGAAGTAAACTACCTACTATGCAATTTCAATGTACCAGGGACTTATATACTACTGCCTAAACAAAGAGTCTGTCTCCCAAGATGAACCTATCAATTACTGTTAGATGGTTCAATATGACTCTAAAGATGAGATTTGGGGGCTGCAATGAGTTGCTAGTGAGGTCATGAATATTATCATGAGCACTAAGTCTAAGTATAGAATTAATAAAATGTAGTAAGTTCCACTTTCCCTTTTCCTCATCTTTTTTTTTTTTTTTGGCCTTTCTGGAGACTTGTAATTGTGGTTGAAACAAAACCACATTTTTTCCATAAAAAAGGAAATAAAAATATGAAGAGATAGAAACAGCAACAGTGAAGCTAAATTGAACCAAGATTGGTCAGAGTGCTAAACACCATCTTTTTTTTGTGGGGGTGTGGTGTGGGGAGGAGATGGAGTCTCGCTCTGTCGCCAGGCTGGAGTGTGCAGTGATGCAGGGGTGCAGTCTCGGCTCACTGCAACCTCTGCCTCCTGGGTTCAAGTGATTCTCCTGCCTCAGCCTCCCAAGTGGCTGGAACTACAGGCACGCCCCACTATGCCCAGCTAATATTTTTTGTGTTTTTAGTAGAGGCGTGGTTTCACCCTATTGGCCAGGATGGTCTCGATCTCTTGACCTCATGATCCACCTACCTTGGCCTCCCAAAGTGCTGGGATAACAGGCGTGAGCCACTGTGCCCGGCCTAAATACCATCTTTAACTCACAGTGCAGGGTTGTACTACATTGAAGATTTGGGATTTTTGATAGAAAATATATGTATCTTTAATCATAAGTGATTAATAATGAAATATGATTTTAAAAGAATCCTATGCTAAATTGCAGCAAGATCCTAGCAAGAAATGCATGGCACCCTCAGCTGGGATTTTTGAGACACTCTGAATACATTCCTTTTTCTACCATCTTTGCCCTAAAGTACACCTCCCTCCCTTTGCCCAATGCCTGATATTAGCAGGTAAAAAAGATACCGTAGTCTAACAGGCCTAGTCAATTCTCTAAACTGCCTAAACTCAGGACTCATTTAGGCAAGAAAAGGTGTTTAGCTTTGTCAGGAGTTTGTAATACCCCCAGTACATCCCATTTATGAGAGAATTGAAATCTAGGCCTATACTATAAGAGTTCCCACAGGTTCTTTTTTGCTTTATTCAAGAAGTATTATCTGGGGAAATTGAATAAAATTATATTGATATTATTTTTAATTGACAAATTATAATAGGCTGTATTTTTCATGAAAGTACCATCCAGACATGAGACAAATGTTAATAGGTAGGATTAAGGGAATCAAAAAGCAACGTAGAAGATCTAGGGACTAGCAACTGTGGGAAGCTCTGCACCTCTATAAAGAGTCTGGCTTTCTAGGACAGTCTTTTCCCTTATTCAATCCCGATTTCATCCAGCCCCATCTTCCTCCACAGTGCCTGAAACTAAGGTCAGTGTATAGCAGGTATTGAGATGCAGCCTTTTTCTCCCCATTTCTAACTCCTTATCTCTTAGCTCTTAGTTGATGCATCTTTTTTCAAACTAATTTGATTCCCCCAATAATAAGGTTTAACAGAATTTTCTACCTCTCATATTGCAAAATTACTACATTATACTATTGACTGTTATCACACCCAGATGGTAGTATTAATTAGTCAATACTTACAATAGGAAGATGAGGTATATAGAAACTGCTCAAGGGCACCCAGCTAATATATAATAGAACAGGTGTTCAGTGACTACATTTTGTTTATAAAGGAAAGCCCCAACTCTTTTCATTAAAAAAGCCTTCACAACCCATCCCATCCCCTATCATGTTTCCCCTTGACCTCTAGCCACTTTCTTTATAAATTGCTATAGACTGAATTGTGTTCCCCAAAATTCATATGTTGAAGCCCTAAGCCCCAATGTAATGGTATTTGGACATGGGGCCTTTGAGAGGTAATGAGGGTTAGATGAGGCCAGGAGGGTGGGGCCCTCATGATGGTGTTACAGGATCCTTGAGGTGTCACATTTCCAGCTGGAAACCTCTGTGGCCAGTGTGCCTTTGCCTCAGTTATGGTCAGCGTGCTGGACTTGTTCCACCCACTTAGCCCAGCAGGCTGCGCTCAGCTCACAATACTGGCTCAAATCCCACGCCTGCCAAGGGTAAGCCAGGCACAGAGCAGTGAGGGGTGTGTGAGCAAGTGCAGGGTCTGGCCACTGTGCACAGCCAGGTATGCCAGCTGCAGCAGGGTGGGCAGCTCCAGGCACCAACTCCATACAAGGCTGTGGCTGGACCAGGGATGCTGCAAGCAGCTTCAGCTGCAGGCACTGGGGAACACAATGGTGCCCAGAAGCCTGGAAACACCAGGAAACACAGAGCCCCAAAGAGGGCATAACACCCCTGGCTCAGGGAGCCCCTAAATCTGGACTCCCCATAGGGCAACAGTTCTCTCCTTCTTATAGCTCACAAGGTGGCAAGCAGGGGAAATGTTTCAGCACTATTCGTGTTACAGCTCTTTCAATATCACCATTCGGTGGGTTTGGGTTCTTGTCCCACATCCAGGAAGAATGAGGTACATGGCCAACCGGAGGGCAGCAAGGTGGAGAGGAGCTTTGTTGACCAACGGAACAGCTCTCAGGAGACCTAAAGTGGGTAGCTCCTTTCCACCGGTACGTTGTCCCAATGAGAATCCAGCACTCAGCAGAGAGGAGACCTGTGGTGGGTAGCTCCTTTCTGCTGGCAGGTCATCCCGATGAGTTGAGGAAACCCTATGTGGGTGGCTCCTTTCCATAGCTGGTAGCCCTGACATCTGTGTAAGTCTGGTTGAGTCCAGGGGTTTTTGTTTGTTTGTTTGTTTTGAGATGGAATCTCACTCTGTCACCCAAGCTGGAGCACAGTGGTGCATTCTTGGTTCACTGCAACTTCTGCCTCCCGGGTTCGAGCAATTCTCCCTGCCTCAGTCTCCCAAGTAGCTGGGATTACAGGCACCCAGCACTGCACCTGGCTAATTTTTGTATTTTTAGTAGAGATGGGTTTTTGCCATTTGGCCAGGCTAATCTCAAACTCCAGACCTCAGGTGATCTGCCCACCTTGGCCTCCCAAAGTACTGAGTACAGGCAGGAGCCACCACACAGGCCTGAGTCCAGGGATGTTATGGGCTTACAAGGGAAGAAGTGCATGCTGATTGGTTCATGGCCAGCCATGGGCAGGCCTGGAAAAAGCATCATCCAGTAGGCTGAATGGTCATCAAGGAAGTCCTCACTGAATGAGAAGGTCAACCAGAACTGGCACCCAGGCCCCCAGGCTTCAGGCCATTTCTGACCAAAGTGGAGTTTCAACAGGGACCGTAGCGTCCCGTCCTGTCTGCCTCCCACCATAAAGGGTTGCCTGCAGGCCCATGCCAAGCCTCCCTCAGTGCCTCCCCACCAACACAACAACCCGCCTCCCAAAGTCTGGCCAAAGTCCAGAGAGAACCAAGGCGGCAGGGGACTGGAGTGTCAGTGCCATTCTGAGTGCATGAACACCCAGCCGGGTTTCGACAGCATCCAGGGTCAGCTGCAAGTTTGCTCTGCACCAGAGAGGACACAGGGTGTTGGGAGGAGGCCTGGGAGCAGGAGCAAGCACTTCCGAGCCTGAGGGAGGAAGGGGGTGCTTCCCACCCAGAGAGCACACAGAGATGCCTGGGTCTGGAGCCTCAGTTGGGCAGCTGTGCCCACAAGTACAGGCCTCCTGCCCCACCAACTCCTTAGGGGGCATGGCTCCCACCTGTGCCCAACCCTGCAAACTCCAGGGAGCCTGCTGCCCCAGCAGGACCTCCCCTGCTGAAGCTGGCATCCCTGCAGGCTGTTCCAGATGGGCCGCTGCAACCATCATTGGGATTAATGGCTTTACAAAAGGAAGAAAAGAGAGAATGCTAGCTCCAGCATGCAAGGACATTGCAAAAGGTGCCACCTGCAAGCCAGGAAGACCCTCACTAAAAGGGGAATCAGCTGACACATGGATCTTTGACTTCCTAGCCTCCATAAAATAAATTTTTGTTGCTCATGTTTTCAGCATATGGTGTTTCATTATAACAACATGACCTAAGACCAATGTGGTATGCCTTGCTACAAAAAAAAACTATCGACCTTTCTCTGAATGTGAAAGTGATTAAAACATCATACCTTTGCTTAGTTTTCCTCTGCTTTCAGTGTTCTCTAACCACCTGCACTTCTTCTGTGCAACCTCCCCACATTCGCCCTGAACAAGCAGGCACACCTTTTATACCTGGTAATACTCTAAATTGCTTCTCAAAACTCAGCTCTCTACTCCCTATAAGCCCTTTCTCAAACATTTTAGGTAGAAGAAATCCTTTCCTTAGCACTATTCAAGGAGCTTTATTAGGGAGATAGATACTCTATTTCTCCACGGATTTAGACTGATTCATCTTGGCTTATCAGCATCTAGCATGTTTTTTTGCAATCTAGAAAGTTTCCAACATTTATTACATTAATGAGATAATGAATGAAAGAAGGAAAGAATTCAAATGTTTAAGTCAACCAGAAACTGAACAAAGAAACTTGTATTTCGAGAGTATATTATTTGAAATAGTCAACCTTTGATGAATAAATTTCTGTTTAAGACTGAAATTGGACCTTATATTCCATTTGTGTTAGCCTGCTGCTATTTCATGGCACTGTGTATATAAGATATCAGATTTTAGAAACAATGAAATATTTCAAAATATTTCCCAACTTTTACCTTTGTGTGCATTACAATGTGTTTATTTTTCTAAGAATGCTTTCAGAAATGTGATATCTCAAATAACAATGAAACTCTTCTGCAATAACATGCCCACAAAATCAAGAATTTCGCTATGTCACACCTAATCAGTGCTTCACAAATGAGGACTTTCTACATTAGAATCTCTTGTGATTACTAATAAAATTTAGATAATTGGAATTCACCCCAGACCTCCTACATCAGATCTTTGGAGAATAAGCCCAGAAATTTTCACTTTAATACGTTCATTAGTGAATTTCCAAAAACACTTATGTTTTCGTGGATGTCAGCATAGATTGCTTTCTTATCTCCTTTAGGTTTTTATTGACAGCAAATACATCTCAAAGATATCTTCTCTGATCACTCTGTTTGAAACTGTAACCTCCCTATCTCAATATTTTATGTTCTTTATCCCCCTTCATTACCTTATTTTTGTCCCTAAAATTGATCACTCTCTGAAACTCTCTGTGTATTGCTCATTTATTGCTTTGTCTGCCCTCTTCCAACCCACTTCTTGGCAACTAGAATATAAACTATGAGAACAGGTATTTTTAAAGACTATGTTTTGTTCACTGTTGTATGTCCATTACCTAGTAAAGTCCTGACCATTAAAGTGTTCAATAAATATTGTTAAATAAATGAATCACTCCATCAAGTGTTTTTGAGTTCACATACTATAATATTAACATTCGTTTACCTCCTTTCTCCCATCAGAGATCTCCTCTACCTCTCCCAAAAAAAGAAAAAAAAGCAGTGTATAATTTGGATCTGTAGATGAACGTTTCTTTGAAATATGTCTTGTGTTCTTCACACTACAACCTAGCAGAAAGCTTTTACTCTCTCTCTTCATCATCACCATCTTTGTGTATTTCTTTGATGTCAAACTCTAAGGTCAAAGATGGGGTGAGGATGAAATTAAAAGAGAAAAATCAAGAAGTGTCAACCTTAATGGTAGCAATAAATAATGTTTGAAAAGCTTCCTAAGAATAGATGACACAGTCTGTGTAGGAGTATGTAAATGATATGCAAATCAGAAACTAATTTTAATGCGAATGCATATGTGGTCCTCCTAACTATTTCATGCACCTGGATAGAACCCCTAGGAAAATTCTAGTGGAGAGAAATGTGCTCTCAGCAATGTTTTAATGACTGGGTGGATTGGAGAGCAGAGAGTACCACACCTGGCATGCATTAGAGGACCTGCTAGTTAGCTGCTAAAAACAAGCTCTTACATATGTAATATTGCTTTGCAGCTTGGCTGAGCTACCAATTTGAATTGCACACACCTTAGCGTACCTGTGCTATAAATGGGTATAACATTGCTTTGCCTCAGCCTAGTAGACAGTGTTTATCAGCTAACACTTTGTTTAAAGCAGGCATGTAGAGAAATTTTTGGAGCAAAGGTACTGCTAAATATAAATTATCCCAACTCAGTGCTATGGTCATATTTCATTATGAAATATTTCACTATGTCTCACTGGGTAATTTGCATCCCACTAGTAATATGAATTTTATAAAATGGAGAAAAACTGTTGTAAAAATAACATTTAAGGTAAAATAAGTTTGCCACTGTTGTTTTGAGAGCTTAAATATCATCAAAATTGACAGGAGAAGAAAAAAACGCCAAAAGGAAATGTCTCAGTTCAAAGACCTTATATGGGAAACAGAGAGACCAAGTACTATTTTGTCTTATGACAGCACTGCATAATTTGTCTATTCATTATGGAGAATGAAAGAGAATTGTATTAGGTCACACTTTTTTTTTTTTTTTTTTGAGACAAAGTTTCGCTCTTTCTCCTCTGCCCTCTGGGTTCATGTGATTCTCCTGCCTCAGCCTCCCAAGTAGCTGGGACTATAGGCTTCCACCACCACACCTGGCTCATTTTTGTATTTTTAGTAGAGACGGGGTTTCACCATATTGGCCAGGCTTGTCTTGAACTCTTGGCCTCAGGTAATCCACCTGCCTCGGCCTCCCAAAGTGTTAGGATTACAGGCGTGAGGCACTGCACTCGGCCATATTAGACCATTCTTAAATTACTGTAAAGAAATACCTGAGACTGGGTGATTTATTTATTTTTTAAAGAGTTTTAACTGGCTCACAGTTCTACAGATCGTACAAGAAACATAGTGGCCTCTGCAGAAGCAGAGGCCTCAGGAAGCTTCTAATCATGGTGGAAGGCAAAAGGGAAGCAGGCTCATCATATGGTGAAAGCAGGAGCAAGAAGGGGGTCGGCGAAGTGCTGCACACTTTTAAACAACCTGTCTTGAGAAAACTCACTATAGTGAGGACAGCATCAAGGGGATGGTGCTAAATAATTCATGAAGGATCCACCCTCATGGTTCAATCACCTCTCACCAGGTTCCACCTCCAACAGTGAGAATTACATTTTAACATGAGATTTGGGTGGGGCAAATATCCAAACTGTATCAATAATCATGAAAAATTATCACTGTACATTTCTACAGCCTTTTATTATTATCAGTGCTCTTCAGACTATTGTCTCCACTGACTGTTGTGACATCAACTAGATATAGCTCCATTATGACCCCTATTTTATTTTTTAAAGTATTTTAAAAAGTAAACCAAACTTTTGTTTCTGGCACCATGACTGACAGTGTGCTCTAAAGGGCCTTCCTGCATCAATACACCACGTATTGTATAGAATACATGTTATATGGTATCACTGTTCTAACAGAAGTAACTCTTAACGTCTCTTATTTTCATATGGGAGATGCAGGATTTTTCTGAGAGCCAACTACAATACCATTGGTGTGATCAGGATAATGAGCTTTGAGCTAATTGTGTGGTAGGGCAGTTACCTGTACTGTTTCAGGTCAAGGGAGATGGTTAATTGCACCCAGTTTCTAGGTAGAATCTTCTGGCTTCCAGCAGACACAGAAGCGGAAGCAAATATAACTTCATGCTACTCCAAGTGTGGTCTGAGGACCAAGAGCATAGGCATCATCTGTGAGCAGGTTAGAAACCTAGACTCCTAGGTCCCAACCCAGATCTATTGAATTATAATCTATATTTCAGTAAATAATTCAGGTGGTTCTGATGGATATTATAGTTGGAAAATAATTGTTGTAAAGAGAAATATTTCTTAATATAGGCCCAACAGACAGCAAATGTAAAACAATGAGCTCAGAGTTACAAACTACAAAGCACTCAAAATAAGAAATATATGGTAATTCTATTTTTTATTTATGAAACTCCATGCTGTTTGCCATAATGGCAGCACCAATCTACATTCCCATCAACACTGTGTAAGTTCCTTTTCTCCATACCCTCACCAATATGTGTCATCTCTTGACTCTTTGATAAAAGCCATCTTAATGAGTGTAAGGTTATATCTTAAAGTCATTTTGATTTGCATTTCCTTTGTGATCAATGATGCTGAGCATCTTCTCATAAAACTGTTGACCATTTTTATTTCTTCTTTGGAGAAACACCTATCCAGGTCCTTTACCCATTTTTAAATCAGGTTATTTGCTTTTCTACTATTGAGTTGTGTAAGTTCTTTGTGTATTTTGGATATAAATCCCTTATCAGTTATATGGTTCGCAAACTTTTTTTTACCAATCTGTAAGCTGCCATTTCATTTTGGTAATTGTTTCTTTAGCTGTGCAGAAGCATTTTTAGTTTGAGGTAGTCTCATTTGTTTTTGCTTTTGTAGTCTGAGCTTTTCTTGTGATATCCAAAAATTATTACCAAGGCCAATGCCAACGGGCTTTCCCCGTATGTTTTCTCCTAGGGGTTTTCGTGTCCTGTGACTCCCTCTTCTGGGCATAAACCTATTGGAAATAAGATTACCATCCCATAAAGATATCTTCACTTCCACATTCACTGTTTCACTATTCATAGCTGCCAAGACATGGAAACAATCAAAGTGTCCATCAACAGATGAATGGGTATGTGTGTATACACACATACACACACACACACACATATATATAGGAATATTATTCAGCCATAAAAAGGGAGAGCCTGCCATTTGCCACAACTTGATAAACATTATGCTAAGTGAGATAAACCAGACACAAAGGAAAACATTTCATGATCTCGCTTATATATGTGCTCTGAAAGAAAAAAAGAGTCAAATACACAGAAACAGAGAAAACAGTGGTTACCAGGAGTGGGGTGGGGAGATGTAACTTAGAGGTTATAAGTAGCAGATATATAGGCTGAATAAGTCTAGAGATGTAATGTACAACATGAAGACTATAGTTGACAAACTTATACTGTATTTGGGATTCCTGCTAAAAAAGTAGATTTTAGCTGCTTGCTTAAAAAGAAAAATCAAAATGACTATGCGATATCATAGATATGTTAATTTGCTTCACTATGGTAACCATTTTACTATCTATATGTAGTAACATCATACTGTATACTTTAAATATACACAATAAAGTTTCTTTTCAAAATAAAAATATAATTGTTGAAAGAAAAAGAAAAATCACAGCAGATTAGACATAGCTAAAGATAAAATAAATGAGCTGGAATACATATGTGAATAAATTATCCAGAATGTAGCACTAAGGAAAAGATGATAAATTCAAAAACAAGCCTAAGAGATATATAAGACAGATTGAACCTATTAGCTCATATACTTGGAATGCTGGAAGGACATATTAGAAGTAATATTTTTAAAAAGTAATAGCTTAAGTTATACAGCACCAATCAAAAGTAATAAATTCACTTGTCTTCATAAAACCTGCCTATATATTGAAATCAAATGTCAGAAGGCCCTAAAGACAAAAATATCTTTTAAAAAGTCAGAGAAAAAAAGAGATCACCTAAGAAAGAAAAACAAATAGAATGACAGCAGAGTTCCCAACAGTAAAAGTGAAAGAAAAGTAATTTAATAATATTGGCCAACTTAGATTGTGAAGCCAGCAAAATTACTTTCAAAAGAAAGGACAAAATTTAAATGCTTACAGAAAAATTAACCTTAGAGTGTTCAGTGGACCGGAAAACAGTCACTATGCTTCTACAGATTCAATGTGTGCTTTCATCTCTAACCATGTTCCTTGTTTTATTTTTTAACTTTTATTGTAAGTTCACGGGTACATGTGCAGGTTTGTCACATAGGTAAACGTGTGTCATGGGGGTTTGTGGTACAAATTATCTCATCACCCAGGTAGGTATTAAGCTTAGTATCCATTAGTTATTTTTGGCTTGCATACCTAAACTTAATTTCTTTGTAGAGGGGTGAGAGGGTCATTTCCTGTCAATCATATTTCTTAATGATCTTATTCCTCATTATAGGAAGCTTATTCCTAAGAGTCAGTACATATTTTCAAGATCCAGTCACCTGTCCTAATCACATGATTTTTGTGTGACCCAAACCATTGACTGCTTACATCCAAATATGCCTAATTCCCAATGTGTTTTTGACTGAAGAACTTCCATCCTATGGCCCCAGTAACATGTGCACATGGTTTTTTTTCCTATAGGAATTGAGAGCTGGCTATATTTTGGGCATTTCATAGCCCTTCCATTTACTTTCTCATTTAATGAATACCATCGTATGCTGAACAGAACACCAGGATGTCGTTGCCAGACAAGTCTGTTCTAGCGTTCATTTCAAATTTCTAGGCAAGGGATCTAAATAATTTAGTCTCTAATTCTCAAATGCTTTTGCTTCCCACCCTCATCTTGACTCTGCTCCCACCTGAATTCTGATCAGTTTTTTTTTTGCCTCATTCTTATTTTAATCTGCATTACTTCTGCTGTGTCCCATCAATGAACATTAGTCACCTTTAAAGCACTATCTGGGGCCAGGTGCAGTAGTTCACACCTATAATCCCAGCACTTTGGGAGGCTGAGGCAGATGGATCACTTGAGGCCAGAAGTTTGAGACCAGCCTGGCCCATGTAGTGAAATCCTTTCTCTATTAAAAATACAAAATTAGCTGGTGTGGTGGTACACACCTGTAACCCCAGCTACTTGGGAGGCTGAGGTAGAAGAATCCCTTAAGCCCAGCAGATGGAGGCTGCAGTGAGCCAACATCGCACCCCTGTACTTCAGCCTGGTGACAGAGTGAGACTGTGTCTCAAAAAAAAAAAAAAAACCACACACGCACACACACACACACACACTATATATATGTGTATATATATCTACATAGATCTATATGTATATAGACATATGTGCAGATATATATGTATATAGAAATATATATATGTGTATATATAATCACAATCCAAATACCAAGGTTCTGAGGCCAGACCAATTATTCAGAAGTCTGAAATGTTCTAGCAATCTATCTCATTCCCAAATATTTCTCTCTCGGAGTCTATGGTTGCCAGAAATGATTGGGATTTTCAAACCTGTCATATGCAGCCCCACAGCAATTCTGCTCTGATATCCGCCGCTCTCATCACCTGGGATTTTGTTTCTAATAGGTTTCTGTTTATTTCACCGCCAGGGCTTTTGACCTTCTGCTGTTAATTTTTAGTTCTCTTCTCCCTTGTAGAGGGCAAACACCTTGCACTACCTATCACCAGTTCTGTCAGGGGAGCTCAGAAAGTGAGCATTGGTCCCTGAATGCAGAGACATTTCCCTGAGATGGAAACCCACCCCTTTCAAGCAAGTATGGCACTCTGCAGGTAGGAAAGGAGGAGTTGGTCTGATGTGTTTCACACCACATTTGGGACCATTGTTTTGACAGCTAGTCACTGCTGCCAAAATGCTGGCCCATTTCTCCAGATTCCTTAACTCACAGTAATTTTTCTTTTAAGAGGCTTCAGTTTTTCTTCAGTTCAATCTCCTTAGGGAAAACCAAGTTTTCCAATTGGATTTGTACATGTTTAAATGCCATATGAGGGATGAATTCAAGTTATTTCCCACTGTGCTCTGTGTTTCATGAATATTAAGTTATGACGACTGAACCTCTGTTTCAAACTCCTAGAATGGTCCACAGTAAGTAAGACGCTCTTGGACGCTTGACCACTGGAGGCTGGTTTGCTAAAAGCACAGAGAACTTTACCAGGTAATGAACAGCTCCCTGATTTTGACTTGAATTCTCTCGTTATCGTTTGTCCCCCATGATTTCCAACTTCTGAAAGACAGGGAGAGTCCCTGATAATTGAAACATTCCATTTGCCCCTCCCTATGTAAGCTATGAATCATTTTCTATCTTTTCAGTGGGCAATTTGCCAGATCATGTGATTACAATGCATTCGATCCAGTTTAGCTCTGTAGCAAATTTTCTAAGAGCTATTTTCTTTTTATTCCTAGGTAAAATAATGTTCTCTCTTCTTATTTTAATAGGGCATATGGTTTACAAGAATAAGAATACATTTCTCAGAGCCATTTTTTTGCTACATATGGTCATATGACTATGTTCTGGCCAGTGGGAGGTGAGCAGAACTGCTTTGTGACATTTTCACAGACTCTTTCTTAAGAATTATTGTATGTTCCCCTTGTCTTCATGTTTTCCACCGCTGGAAACACAGATAACATAACACCAAGTAGGACACAAAGAGAAGAATCTTTGGCCCCAAACACTATGTTATGTTATTTACGCCTTGATGTGCCAACCCAGACTCTTATGTGAAACAGAAATATACTTCCAACCTGTTTTGGCCACTGTTATTTGGGAGGTTTCTTTCTCTCACACACAACCAAATCCTAATCTCTGATAAGTTGTGTAGAAATGTCCTACTTGATGCTTGAAGCCCAATTTGCCTGATCTTACCAGTTCCACTCCTCGCTTGTCTTCCCATTTTCTCAATCTTTTATGCACGGAGAGCTTTGCTAGGATATAGATGACTCCTTGATTTTCGCTTCAGTTCTCTCACTCAAGTCAAATTATCTCATTCAAAATGGTAAACTTTAAAAAGAGAGAGATTCTGAGAATCGTTCATTTATGTTCTTGCTTCTTCCCTTCAGTTTGAGAAGTGAGCCAGTTTCCCCAGGCCTCTGATTTCATGCAATGCTCTGCTATAGCTTTCAATTTTTTTTCTCCTCAGCTCATTGATTGCACAAATACTTCTCTAGATACTATCTGACCCCACTCAGTTCTGGGTCTTCTGGAGCCATAACACACCCTCTGGGGGCACAACTGGACACACCAGGCTATTCAAGACAAAGGGTTTGTGTTCTCCAGCTTGTCCCTTAGTTTTCCCTGTAGAAGGCTTTGTAAAACTCACTTCACTTCACTATTTTACCTAGGACAGATGAAGAAACACAGAAAGAAAACTAATTTCTATGGAAAGAATATATTGAAAGCACTCAAATGAATAATATAGGAAAGTGGCAAACTTTTTATCTGTCAAAACATCTTCCCCAACTCACAGGCCAGCCAAACGCTTTTGAGTGGTCGGATGTTATTTCTTTTACCAGGCTGAATTGACCTTCTCCAACCACCTTCCCTGAGATGTTCCAAATTTCCCCATGAATGTCTCTTATTTTCAGCGGCATGAATAGACAACAAAAAGGTACACCCTTCCCTCAGTCCTAGAATAGAATGTCCATTATCATTAATAATGATCATAACCTGAGAAAGCAGTCAATTGGTCTCTTAGCCTATGCCTGCATGCTACATAATCAGACTTCCTGGGGATTTGGTCTGCACTTGATAGGACAGGATTAATTCAGCATAAAAATATTCTCTGGCCTATTTGAACTTTAAGTAGAATACAAAATGACCTACTTTGACAATATATTTAACTTTTCTCACAGTTACTATTTTTCCCAACTCCTTGTTCGTTATCTTGCCAAAGTGTTTATGTGAAAAGATTCTTAAACTCTTACATCTACACCTATAATGGAATGTTAATACTTTTTTTTTTTTTTTAACACCACCATATAGTCAAGAAAAGCCATGGCAGGAAGTAAGCAGGAAATTAGTATTAGCAAGGGATGAAAAGTGAATGTGAAATGAAGACTTAGAGAAGTAAATCTTCAGAAACTCCATTTGGCAGGGATTTCTGATCTGATACTATGCCAGTACACTTAATGAAGAAAAAGAAGGTCCAAGGAGAAAAAAAAAATACATAAAATGGATTCAAAAAGATTCAAAATTGATTAAAAAAATCAACTTAAACTTTCATAAAAGCAGCATACTTACTTTGTTAGGTAATCTAAAATAAAAATTTCACCAATTGTGTTTACTCCTGAAGCCTCCAAATCAGAAATATTTTAAACAATCTATGAAAAGAAAAACATCAAACACTTATAATTGTACTGGTATTGCTATGATTCAATTTTGGTGAGTCATCATCATGTGCTTAAACAGTCTTTCACCTCAAAGATGGTCGATCCTATGAAAACCCAAAACTGGTCATTGGTTCATGTACCTTTATTTTCTGTTTTCATCAAAATTATCGACCTTGAAGGAGAAGTTATCTGTATTTCTCTGGTACTGCATATTAAATATAGAGCAGCGCTAGACCCATATTTGGTCCTCAATGAATTGTGAATTGGTTTAAATATTTAGGATTATATGGCATAGTAATTTGTTTTTAATATGAGGGTCTAGGTGTTGAACTAATATCACAGATCAATCACAAACAGAGGTCTTATCTATACAACATTAAAAGGGGAAGTTATTACAACTAATTATTTAGCACTAGTGACAAAATTAACAATGGGTTGAAGGTTGAATTTTTAAACAATTTTTAAAAATTTTAAGTGTAAGGCTGTGTTTATTCACAACTCTTGATGTCACTACTCCTTCAAAAACTTCTTTTTGGACAAAATGACAAGAAAAATTACAATACCAGCCAACAACCAAAGATGCACAGAAACTTTGAAAAGCATAATTTAGATAATTACAAGGTAAACTAACCTTAGATATTTTCAGTGACACAAAGTTGAAAGCCTGTGCCTTAAATGAAACCTATTATGATGTAAGCAAACTGGCTTTCATTCACTTACTTTGGCAAGAGAGAACATAAGGAATCAACTCTAAATTGGCATCTCATTACAGGAAGTGCATATACAACTTTTATTTCTTATGGATTAAACTCAGAAAGGTAATAGATTGGGATAAAAGGAGAGTAAATCTTTGAATTGGTTGATTTCTTAAGGACTTATGCAACTAGGTGAGATTCTGAACAAAGATGAAAGTGTTATGAAATTCATAAGATGTTTTGTGGTTCTAATCACACAAGTGACAACAGGAGGTGGTCTTTCTAGTTCTGGTCTCAACAGCTTTTGGCCATCTTTTCACCAGGCCAAAGGGTTGGCCACAAAAGCAGTATCATTCCAGATTTACAGCACTGTCATGAACCCTGATATTATCATCTTATTTTTTTAAGGTTTAGAGTGTCTAAACTTAAATCAGTGTCTATTATTTTGCATATTTTGTTAAGGGATGAGTTTTTGGATCATCTGATGTGGCAGTGGCTGCACAGAAGCATGGAAGATTGAAGATGCACACAAAGTAGAAAAGTGATGACTGAACTTTGCAGAATGCCTCCAAGCCATATACAGAAATTACTGAACCCGGGACAAGAAAATATGTCTAGAATCTAGGAGGATATTCCTTGGAGAGTCAAGTGGCTGACCCCCTCAGTTTAGACGAGCATTGTAATTGGCTAATAGTATTTATTCAAGTGTAACACAGATTGCCAGTAATGGCACAGATACCATCATGACTGGCTAGTAGAAAGTCTAAAGCTACCAGATTTTCTATTTCACATGAGTCAAATAGTTGAGACTCATCATTCAGCTTTGAGAGCTGTGAAAGTGTTCTTTAAAACTTCAGACAAGGTTAACAATAAATTTCTGGTCACCTATTCCAATTATATAATCCTCATTGTAGAAACCATTACCCAGATGGTGTTCATAAAAAGTGAATCGATATTTCCTCTGGGTAATTGTCCTGAATAGCCTATCATGGCTTCATCTTACATGTTCCTAGGGACACGCCTCAATGAGACACTGTCCAAAAAGGGACCCAGGATCTTGGATTTCTGAAGTCTCTGACAATTACCCTGCAGGCACAAGGTAAGTTAAAGTGAGGGAAACAGGTGAAGGCTTGACTTCCCTGTAAAAATAACACACCATTGCAATGTAGGTGCCATTTAAGAGTAGTGTGCCAATTATCTCTTCCTTGAGAAAAGCAAATGGCCTGAGTGTAGCCAAATAACTCCTAAAGCTCTTGTGCTGAACCCCTATTAACCTCAATAGGGAAGTTACCAGGTCAAGAGAACAAAGAAGAGATTTGGAGCCAGCTAATGAGACATGTGGTTTTATAAGGGGCTTACATAGAGGCGAGGGAGTCCAGTGGCAGTAGGCTACACAGAAAAATCACCTTATATACAGTCCAGTGGTGCAGGCTGGACAAGATAACAGCCAGTCCCGTGAGCACGCCAGTGAACAGTCCAGTGACAGTGGCCACCTTACATGTCCAGTGGCAACAGGCTGGACAGGATATCTGCCTTACATATAGTCCAGTGGCAGTGGGCTGGGCAAAATAACCACCTCACCTACAGTCCAGTGGTGGCAGACTGGACAAGATATCTATCTTACACAAACACCAGTGGTGGTGGGCTGGATGAGCTAACCACCTTACTTATAGTCCAGTGGAAGCAGACTACAGTCCAGTGGTGACAGGCTGTAGTGAAGGGCTGGACAAGATATCCGTCTTACATGTAGTCCGTTGGTGGTGAACTAGACAAGATAATTGCATGGCCGAGTGGTGGTGGGCTGGTCAGGAAAGCCACAATGGCTTGCAAACAGCATTTTCATTTATCACCCTCTACTTATGAACCTCCTCATCATAGCCATCTTTTAACCCAAACTCAGGGCCTCAATCCCCTGCACAGCTCGTGTTCCACTGGGTGGGCCAGGTTCTTAGATGTTCCTCATACATAAGGAATGAAATTTTAGGTTGGTCATTCCTGACTTCCCTACCTTGGAACACACATTCAGGAGTGTCTGCCATACTCTTATTCTAAGGGTTTGCATAACTTATTACTCTCAGGTGCATTTATCATATAGCTCTTAACAAAAGATTTCAGGGTCATTCTCTTGATTTTATCTCATGTTTTCCTGTCAGCATCCTGGATTTAATTTTTGTCTCGCCATGTATTTCTTTTCTCTCCCTTTTTTTTTTTTTTTTTTTTTTTTTTGGAGACAGACTCTCGCTCTGTCGCCCGGGCTGGAGTGCAGTGGCGTGATCTCGGCTCACTGCAACCTCCGCTGCCCAGGTTCAAACGATTCTCCTGCCTCAGCCTCCTGAGTAGCTGGGATTACAGGCATGAGCCACCAGGCCTGGCTAATTTTTGTAGAGAAAGAGTTTTACCATGTTGGCCAGGCTGGTCTCAAACTGTTGACCTCAGATGATCTGTCCACCATGGCCTCCCAAAGTTCTCAGATTACAGGCATGAGCCACTATGCCCGGCCTCATCATATATTCTTAATTTTAACATCTACCATCTGGAATAAGCTGAGAATAAAAAATAAAAATAAATAAATAAATAAACAAACACCATAAGTCCTGGCTGTCTCTAACTAGCTGGAGACACCAATTCCTTGCCACCTAGGCCTCTCAATAGGGCAGCTCATAACATGAGCTTTAACATTCTTTCCCTCAATTTTTCTATCTGCCTTCCCTTTTTATTAGAAACAGCACGAAGAAGCCAGGCAGTGCCTTCAACACTTTGCTTGGAAGTCTAGCTAGATCACCCAGTTTATAAGTCACATTTTCTACATTCCATGTTAGTGCAGGCAGTAAATAGTACTGTCAAGATCCCTACTGCTATATAATAAGGAACATCTTCCCCTCAACCTTTCTCTAGTTTTCGATACCTCACTTCTTTTTTGAGACCTGATGTATCTTCAATGTCCATATTTTTAACAGCAAATTCAAAGCATTTTATGTTTTCACAAACACTCTCTTGAAAGCCCAATATCCAGCCCCAACACCATCCCACATTTTAGATTTTTATATAGCAGCACTCCACTTTCAGGTACTGAAATATGTATTATTTATCTATTTATATTAACAAATTAACCCCCCAAATCAGCAACTTAAAACAATAAACAGTACCTTCCAGATTTTGTGGGTGAGAAATCCGAATGCGGCTTAGCGGAGCGCATCTGACTTAAGTTGCAATAGCGTTGTCCCCTGAGGCTGCAGTCTCCTCGAGGCTCAAGTGGGGAAGGATCCACTTCCAGGCTCACTCATGTGGCTCTTGGCAGGCCTCAGTCCCTCACTGATTTGCTAGCTGGAGAAACCAATTCCTGGCCACCTGGGCCTCTCAATAGGGCAGCTCATAACATGGCAGCTGTCTTCACTTAAAGTTGAGTGAGAAAGAACTCTCTCTCTCTCTCTCTCTCTCCCCCTCCCTCCCTCCCTCCCTCCCTCCCTCAAGAAATGTCATAATCTTTTTCTAACCTAACCTGGGAAGTGATATCTTATCACTTTGCTTTACTCTGTTAATTAGGGTCAAGCCACCCTGTCCAGCCCACATTCAATGGGACAGAACTGCAGAAGGGCATGAAGACCAGGAGAAGGGATCATTTAGAACAATTTCAGACCAGCCTATCTCAAAGGCAAGTCCGTTTAAAGTAACAAAGACTGTAATGGGTGAAATCAAATTTTCCCAGAGTAACATACACTCTGATGTGGAACATCAACAAAATCCGAGCTCAGACAGAACATGCGACTCACCTCTCCACTGAATTCCAGAAAACTTGAGGTGAACAGGTGCAAGTGTCCTTGAAAGATATGTGCATAAGTGTGAGGGTCTCAGCTGAGTCTTGTTGAATCTTCAAATTGTGGAAAGCTCCCTCCATAAATAAAGAAACTTGTTACGGTATCAGTAGAGTAAGTTTTATTGACTTACTTCAGCAAGGAAAAACCGCTACAAAGACAATTCTGAAATTGAGTCATAGTAGCAGAAGTAAATGCATGGTTTTTGTTGCTTATAGCTTAGAGGTCATTAGGAGGGGACTATTTGAAGTAGGATGGAGTCTTTGGATTGATTGATGAGAGGCAAGGCTTTGAGCAAATAAGTATTGGGCAAGTCGTAAAACATTCTGCAATTGCTATTGTGTAAGTATGAGGGTGGTTGTTCCAGTTTTTAGTGGCCACCACTTAATTTAAGACACATTAATCATATCATTGCCTAATGTAATATCCGGGCATACTTTGGAGATATTGTAGGTTGAGTTCCAGACCACTGAAATAAAGTAAATATGACAATAAAGTGAGCCACACACTTTTTTTGGTTTCTCAATGCATATAAAAGTTATAGTTACACTATAGTGTAGTCTATTAAGTGTGCAATAATATTCTAAAAGAACAATGTACCTTAACTAAAAAAAATACTTTGTAGCTAAAAATGCTAGCAGTAGCTACTTTTTAATTTCATTATTATTTTATTTTATTTTATTTTATTTGTTTATTTTGAGAAAGGGCTTGCTCTGTTACCCAGACTGGAGTGCAGTGGCACAATCATGGCTCACTGCAGCCTCAACTTCTTGGGCTCAAGCAATCCTCCCACCTCAGCCTCCCAAAGTGTTGGGAATACAGGCATGAGCCACTGCCCATATTCCTTACCTCTCTCAGCTTTCATAGAACTGAAGAAAGCCTTGCTCTGGCTTAGGCTTTGGCTTAAGGAAATGTTGTGGCTGGTTTGATAGTCTACTCAGATCAATAAAACTTTTGCTATGTCAGCACTAAAATTGTTCTACTTTCTTACTATTTGTGTATTCACTGAAGTAGCTCTTTTAATTTCCTTCAGGAACTCTTTGTTTGCATTCACAATTTGGGTAACTGGTGCAAGAGGCCTGGCTTTTGGCCTGTTTTGGCTTTCAGCATGCCTTTCTCACAAGTTTAATCACTTTCTAGCTTCTGATTTGAAGAAAAAGAAGTGCACGCTTTCTTTCACTTGAACACTTAGAGACCATTGCAGGGTTATTAATTGACCTAACTTCAATAATGTTGTATCTTGGAGAATAGGGAGGCCTGAGAAGAGGGAGATGGAGAAGGAACGGCAGTGGGAGCACGCACCTTACATGGGTGCAGTTTGTGGTGCTCCAAAACAATCAATCACCATCGTAACCTCAAAAATCACTGATCGGCCGGGCACGGTAACTCACGCCTGAAATCCCAGCACTTCGGGAGGCCGAGGCGGGTAGATTACAAGGTCAGGAGATTGAGACCATCCTGGCTAATATGGTGAAACCCTGTCTCTACTAAAAATACAAAAAATTAGCCAGGTGTGGTGGCGGGTGCCTGTAGTCCCAGCTACTCAGGAGGCTGAGGCAGGAGAATGGCGTGAACCCGGGAGGCAGAGCTTGCAGTGAGCCTAGACTGCGCCACTGCACTCCAGCCTGGGAGACACAGCGAGACTCTGTCTCAAAAAACAAACAAACAAAAAAAATCGCTGATCACAGACCACCATAACAGATATAATGATAATAATAATAATAATAATAATAATAACAACATTTGAAATGGTGTGAGAATTACAAAAATGTGAAACAGAGGCATGAAGTGAATGCATGTTCTGGAAAAAAATGGTGCTGATAGGTGCCCAATGTAGAGTTACTGCAAACCTTAAAATTCCAAAAGAAAACCAAACAAACAAATAAAAAAATGCAGGATCTGCAAAATGCAATAGAGCAAAGCACAATAAGACAAGCTATGCTTGTATTGCATATTTAGTCCAAATATGTTATCTTTATCCTGTGAAATAAATATGGAAATGTGACCAGAGAACTCATTGCCTAATATATAAATTCAAATATCGAAATGGCCAGTAGTATATTTTAAGATTTTTTAGACTATGGAGCCAGAAGCCAGTGTTTGAATCTAGCACTGTCACTCCCGAAATATGTGAAATTGATTCAGTTGCTTTAACCTCTCTATGCCTCAGTCATATATTTTAAATTAGAGATAAAAATAGCAAATATACCATAGAGTGGTTTGAGGATTAAATGAGTTAATACATATAAATCACTCAGAAGAGTGCTCAGCACATAGTTAACACCTAAAGAAACGATAGCTATCATGATTCTTATAGTAATGATAATGTCTTATTGTTCATGTCAAAAAGTCCTATTCACCTATGTCCTTTTCAACTCACTCCCACATATGGTCTAAATTAACCAAACTAACAACAAAATATATACTAACAGAAAATAACATCTTTGTACTTATTATCCATAGGATGTTGGATGGGGAATTTCACTCTAGCATTGGGTATGCCTGGTATAGGGTAAATTCATCTTTGGCTTGCCTGGGTTGCTAGTCCTGGCTTTTCTTGGATGAAGTTTCCCAGCATTCAGGGTTAAAATCTATAATACAGCACACCCAATAGCTGTGTCTGCCTCTTTAAGGTTTCATCTTTCTCTTACCTTGGGAGCTCGGGGGCTTTAGTGTGTTTTCGAAAGTCTTTACTTATTAACAGATGACTTCTATTAATTTGTGGAGAAAATTAGATATTATGACAGCTAATGCCCAAACCTTATAAGCTATACCTCTAGAAACCTGATAAAAAAAATCTCACTTCTTTGCCTGTCCTTTCCAATTTTTCATCCTGTAATGCTGTTTCTAGTGTGATATCACAGTCAGTAAATTTTTCACTTCAGGTCTTGGCAAGAAGCCAGGTGGTTTTAAAGTCACTTGCTCAGGCAAAAGAAGAATGGTACATTTGGAGTTGAAGTATCCTGGAGGGCATTGCTGCAATTAAATAGATGTATGACCATGGGTTTTAATTAGAACACTAGGTATACACTCCATACCATTATTCTAAGAAACTGCACTCACAGAGTGAGGTAGCGTAATACTACTGAGTCAATATCCCACAGATCTGTAAGCACAATTTCTAGGTAGGAGCCATCTTAATTCTATTTATTTATACCTTTATTATTTTTAATAGACAAAATCACTCTTGATTAACCCTATAGTACAGTTCTATAATTAAATTCATTTAAAGTCAGTCAGAGGAAGGAAAAGAATGAGCTTTATAAAGATCAATATTAATGTTTCTTTTTTATGTCCTACACCTAGTAATAATGCTATTACCCTGTTCTTCCTAACATAGAACCTATGCTCTTACAAAAAAAGGAAACTGTAACAGCTTTCTGTAGACTTCCTTCACATTACATGTTTATAAAGTTGAGACAAATATGTTATTTCTCCTCTTTACTTAAAGATTTTAAACCAAACCTTGAAGCAATTAAGTTAATAACTGTAAAGACTTATGGGTAAAATGTAATTATAACAAATAACATTAACATAAAATTTCTCCATAATAAAACAACTCCTATGTCTTCATTCATTCATATCAATTTTTCTTGATAATCAACAGCTACCTTTATACTGAATGCCTAGATGGCACTACAAAAGATTCTAAAAATATAAAGGGATATGTAATACGATCTTTATATTTAATAGGTAACTTTTAGAGAAAGAAAATATGGACATTTAAAGGATTAATAACAATACAGTAAAGCAAATTTCATCCATCAAACTGGGCTTCTTGGAGAAGTAATGAAGCAATGTTCCTCGTTATGTTCTCTCCCTGTATTTGAAAAGGTTTGCTCAGTCGGGCACGGTGGCTTACATCTGTAATCCCAACACTTTGGGAGGCCGAGGTAGGTGGATCACTTGAGGTCAGGAGTTCAAGAGGAGCCTGGCCAACATGGTGAAAGCCCTGTCTCTACAAAAAATACAAATATTAGCCAGGGGTGGTAGCACACACTTGTAGTCCCAGCTACTTGGGAGGCTGAGACAGGAGAATTGCTTGAGCCCGGGAGGCAGAGAGGTTGCAGTGAGCCAAGATCACGCCACTGCACTCCAGCCTGGGTGAAAGAGCTAGAATCCATCTCAAAAAAAAAAAAAAAAAAAAACAAAACCGGTTTGCTCAATGCACTGCCACTCTGACTTTCTGAAGTAGAGCTACAGAGATTCAACATCAGCACATCTGTTGGGCATCTGAGGCAGAATTTATAGAGATTCTGGTTGAATATGTATTATCCTAATTTTAAAAGCCAGGGTTCTTCAAAACCCCACTAGAAAAATCATCTGGGATCTTCTGCCAATTTTGACCCCAAACAACTTTAAACACCCATTACTCTTCCATAACCTCAACCACTTCCATCTCCTTGCTGTAAGAAATATTCTGAAATTTGGTTAAACCCTGAAAACATTGCTTTCCTTTGCAACTATTTGGAATGAAAACCACTGCTTATTAATAATAATAGTGGTCATTTATTGAAAACCTTTTTTAAAAGCCTTGCTGTCTTAGACAATACAGGCTGCTATAACAAAATACTACAGGCTTGCTGACTTATAAACAACAGAAATGTGTTTCTCACCATTCTGGAGGCTGGTAAGTCCAAGATTAATCCACCAGCAGATTCAGCATCTGGTAAGAGCCAGCTCCCTCATAGATAGCTGTCTTCTCACTGTAACCTTGCATGGTAGAAAGGACAATGGGGGGTTTTCTGGAGGTCTTTTTTATAAGGGCACTATAGGGAAAAGCTAACTGCTTTCTCCTACTGTCAACTCTAGTACTCACACTCAATACACTTCTGATCACAAAAGGAGAATTTCTCCCCCACTGATCAATTCTCCAGCTGGGCATCCTATAATTCAATTAAATTCTGACACTAACTAGAGTTGGAACAGAACATACAGATTAAGGACTGAGTTCCACAAGACTGCCTCCAATTTCAGAGACTAGGTTACCTGTGCTTCTGACCAAGGGGCTATTTGTTGGAGGTTCCTACAACCTTCTTCTCAGCTTCAATCATTTGCTAGAGCAGTTTTCACATAACTCAGAAAGGCACTTATCTTACATTTGCTGGTTTATCATAAAGGATATTACAAAAGACACAAATGAACAGGTAGATAGAAGAGGTGCATAGGGCAAGGTATGTAGGTATTGTGTACGCAGGAGTGATTAAATCATTGGCCATTAATAACCAACTTTACCTTCAGCCACTCCTCCCCTCTTCAAAAGTCAGGGAGTGGAACTAAAAGCTTCAGTCCTCTAATCATATATGTAGTTACTCTAGGGTTAGTTACTCTAGCCTTCTCTGCCATCAAGTCTCATTAGCATAAAAAAAGACATTTATCACTTCCAGACTCCAAGGGTTTTAGGAGTTGTGTGCCAGAAAATAGGGCAGTGACGAAATATATATTTCTTATTTATGTCACAAGCACTAATGTCATTCATGAGGGTTCTATCCTCATGACAAAAATCCTCCCGAAGGCCCATCCTCCTTTTGGAGCTAAGAGTTACTATCACCTTGGGGGTTAGTTTTTAAACATATGAATTTGAGGATGATGCTTGCCAAGCAAGGTAAAATACGAATATTATATCTTTTTACTTTAGTTAATCCTCACAATAACCTATAAGGTAGACACTATTATTTCAAATCATAGCTAAATGAAAATAAAACAAGAGGTTAAATAGTTTGCATCAAATCATAAAGCTGGCAGAGCTTTATGCCAGCTTTATGCCATACAAAGTGGCAGAGCTAAGATTCAGTCAAGATTGCCTACAAAACCTTCCTCTTTCACTTTTTAAAATAATTTCAGAATTACATAAAAGTTGACAAAATTATATAATTAATTTTTAGATACCCTCCACCCAAATTACCTACATGTTAATGTTACTGAAATGCCAGGGATTCAGTCTAGGTCCTATAGCTCACTGCACAAAAAGCCAATCACTGAGACAATGAGTATTGCCAGGGAAGAAGGCTTGAATCAGGTGCTGCAGTCGAGGAGAAAGGGAGATCAGTCTCACATCCGTATCCCTGATTAACTAAAATTGGAGGATTTATATAGCAGGGAGGAAACATAAAACAGAAGTTAGGGAGGGGTAAAGAAGCAATCGTAATGAATGAGGGGTCTCATTGTCTGGATACCGTAATCTGTTGAGTTTTAATTCCTTTCCTGAAGGTTAGTTTCCTGAGGAAGGAACTCAGGTAAGACCAATGTAATTTTCAAGTTTTTGTTGTCGTTGTTTTTTGGTTTTTGTTTGTTTGTTTGTTTGTTTTGAGATGGAGTCTTGCTCTGTCACCCAGGCTGGAGTGCAGTTATATAATCTTGGCTCACTGCAACCTCTGCCTCCAAGGCTCAAGTGATTCTCCTGCCTCAGCCTCCCAACTAGCTGGGATTACAAGTGTGCACCACCACGCCCAGCTAATTTTTTGTATTTTTAGTTGAGGTGAGGTTAAATCATGTTGGCCAGCCTGGTATTGAACTCCTGATCTCCAGTGATCCACCTGCCTTGGCCTCCCAAAGTGCTGGGATTACAGGAGTAAGCCACCACATCCAGACTTCAGTTTCAAGTTTTAAGTCTAGGAAAACTTGTTTATTTAAAAAAAAAAAAAAAACCTATAAACATTCTTTCTATAGGATATTTGGGTCATTTTCATTAACATTTTATTACAATTGCTTTATCATTTTTTCTCTCTCCTTCTCCATCTCCCTCTCTCATTTGAATTATTTGAGAGTAAGTTTCAGGTATGATGGGCTTTTAGTCTTACATACATTCTTGTTTATTTCCTTAAAATAAAGACTATTCTTTTTCATCCACAAAAATATCCTTTATAATAGGAGGAAAGTCAGAATTATGTGTTGCATTCAAAGTCTTGTCTGTTTATTTTCCTTAATTTGGAACTATTTCTGAGGCTTTTTTCGTATTTCATGATATTGACATTTTCAATATCATTGAAACATTCCCTGAAGATTCCAAGGAAGTTTTTTGTTTAATTTTTTTTTTTTTTTTTTTTTTTGAGAGAGAGAGAGAGAGTCTCGCTCTGTCGGCCAGGCTGGAGTACAATGGCACGATCTTGACTCACTGCAACTTCCATTTCTCAGGCTCAAGCAATTCTCCTGCCTCAGCCTCCCAAGTGGCTGGGATTATAGGCATGTGCCACCACACCTGGCTAATTTTTGTGTTTTTAGTAGAGATGGGGTTTTACCATGTTGGCCAGGCAGGTCTCGAACTCCTGACCTCAGGTAATCCACCTGTCTCAGCTTTTCAAAGTGCTGGGATTACAGGCATGAGCCACCGCATCTGGCCTAATTGCTTAAAATGTACCTCCATTTGGGTTTCTTTTATAGAAAACCTTACTCCTAACTACAACATCTGCTATACACTCACTCCATCATCTTACATAATACGCTGTTTTTCCAAAGGCTAACAGGGACACATTAGTAGAATAAGTATTCACTTTTTGCATTTTTTTTTAAAGAGGGTTCCAAAAGTATATTAGCTGCAGTTTCCACAAACTTATATCTGTCCCTGCTCCAAATATTTCATGTTCACATGTTCAGTTGGAATATACTAACTTTCCTCATCACAAAAGATAAGTCAATCTTGCCAACATTCATTGCCACCCTAGGTGTCTCTCATATACAGTTGGTAACTAAATCTTATCCATATTACTTATAAGAGTTTCTAGAAAGTCTAACTTGCTTTGTCTCTAATATTGCTGTAGTCTCCCAGTCTCTCATTCCTGTCCTTTAGCAAGTCTACCTTGTCTCTCACCTTCCAATTTTGTCACCTCCATCATCCGTTTTCCTTCCTCTCTTCTTTTTCCATTACAGTGACTTGTATTGCATAACTAGATTGCTTAAAACGAGTCAGTTGCCTGAAATATACCCATTAGGATAAAGACTACACTTTTTTTTTTTTTTGAGACAAAGTCTCACTGTTGTTGCCCAGGCTGGAGTGCAATGGTGCAATCTCAGCTCACTGCAACCTCCACTTCCTGGGTTCTAGCGATTCTCTTGTCTTGGCCTCCTGAGTAGCTGGGATTACAGGCACATGCCACCATGCCCGGCTAACTTTTGTACTTTTAGTAGAAACAGGTTTTCACCACATTGGCCAGGCTGCTCTCGAACTCCTGACCTCAGGTGATCTGCCCGCCTCGGCCTCCCAACGTGCTGGGATTATAGGTGTGAGCCACTGCACCTGGCCAAGACTACACTTTCCTACACACTTAGCCTCTGTGATCTAGTTTAGTGCCAACCTCTCCACAGTCATTTCCTACTCCTTCAACATTGTTTACCCGATCTAATGTTCTCTGCCTGTATCTTAGTTATTCAAAACCATCAATATTCCAAATATCCTATCATTCCAAAATACTCATGAAATGTACCAGGCAATGTTATAACCCTGAGTCTCTGCATATGCTGTTTGTTTTCTTGGGCTAGAAAGCTTTATCCCACTATCTCCCTCTGATGAATTTCTATCCATCCTTTGAAAATCTCAGGTTAGCTCTTTTATGAGGCATTCACCAGAATCTCTCTGTGGAATGGTTAATTCCCAACTTTATTTTTCTACAACTTTATGTATTTTTACCTTGATTTTCAGACATTTTTATGTTTTTGGAACTTACATATTTACCTTTGTAAATATTACCTCTGTCACCCCCACTGGACTGTGAACACTTTGAGAGCACGGACTGTGTCTTAATTAGTTAATATTACTGTTGGTTGAATGGTAGCATGTAGCAAATGAGTCACAGACTTCTGCTGAATTCATATATTAAGAAATCTTTTTCTATGGATCTCAGATCTTTCCCCATTATAATGGAATCAGCTTTGACTAATAGGAAGGATTTGAAAGATGTGTCAGCCCAGGTCCACAGCAGGAAAAAAAGAAAAATAACCACAATGGTTTAGGGAAGAGAACTTATCAAAGGAACCACCCACAGAGGTGTGGAGAGGGTTCAGGGGACCAATAAGAGATGTTATATCACTCAGTCTCTAGCAACAAAAGGAGGAAATAATGTTACCAGAACCCAAAAAGAGCTGGAGGCATAGAGAAGGGACTAGAAGCAAAGCAATAGATAAGAAGAGACCAACCCACTGCCAGAAGCTCATCAGGAAAGCAGACAGAGCAGGAACCTAATACCCTGCCTTCTTTTCTTTCATGCTCCTATCTCCTGCTGGAATCTTTCAGCGGCTGAACCCATTGAAAAGCCAGCCGCCAGTGGAGTCTGGATGATACCTTCTCTGGAGTCAGCCTTCTGGGGCAAGGAGCAGGGCATTAGAAAAGCTAAAATGTCAAGCAGGATGTGGTTAGAAACTAAGAATAAGAAATAGGCTGGGTTGTGGTGACTCAAACCTGTGATCCCAGCACTTTGGAAGTCTAAGGCAGGAAGATCACTTGAGCCCAGGAATTTAAAGCTGCAATGAGCCATGATCATGCCACTGCACTTCTGATTGAGCAACAGAGGGAGACCCTGTCTCAAATAAATAAAATTAGAAAACTACGATATTTTTATAAAAGCCAACAAAAAAATTAAAGAAAAAAAATTTAAGGCTGAAATAGACCTGAGTAGGGTAATAAAGAATAACCCACAGGACAGATAAGAAAAACCCATGCAGAAATGAGGGTTAATATTTGTTGTGCTCTGTATTATCCAGACACCCAACTAAGCACTTTATATCATCTCTTTTAATCCTCCTCACAATCCTATATTGTAGGCCTATTATTATTTATCTCTCCCAAAATAAAAAGAAACTTAGAGAAACTAAAATAAGTGATCTCAGATCACACGCAACAGATAATGCACCTACTAGGCCCACCATTGGCTCCCTGTCAGAAGTCAAGTTACATTTTATGCATGGGCTAGATTACTTTCTCCAAAGCCCTCCCTCTGGATACGAATTCTAAAGTGGGTCTCAAATAGAGAAGGGTAGGTGATGTATAACCACACTGCCTTATGATTTCCTTACAATGAATTTTAGCCTAATTCTTAAGTTCATTGTAGTCATTGCCTTGTAAATGGAAAAATGAAGAAGAGTTGGTATAGTTAGGGTTTCCATGGCTCACTATTACCATGGCTACTTCTCTTTACTTCCAAATCCTCCACACCAGAACAAAGCAATCTCCCAATATCTTCTATATTTTGTAAAGAAACTTGCCTATATTAGATTTTAAGCACTCCTTTTCAATGGCTAATGCTTAATTGTTTGAACTGCAAGCCATTCCACCTCAATTCCTGGGGTCTAAAAATATAATTAATAGAATATTCATTTCAGTAAAATCTTTCCCAAAACAATACAAAGACTCAGAGAGTTTGTTTATAAAGAATTTTACATGTGTGTACCTAAGGCTTTTTACATAATTACTAAAGATTTTTACTTAATAATTTAAAAGAAAGACTACTACAGTTCAGATAAGAGGCACAAGTACAGCTAAGAGATAGTAAATTAAGACCCAGGGGGAAAGTTTGAAGGAATTGCCATTATGTAGCCTATGAAAGAAAAGTAGCCGAATAAAGTTGAAATAAAGGTTTCTAAGAATGTGAAATACAGCTAAAGATAGGTGATAAATTCAGCTTAGCCCATCCACCTGTATGTACAACACAGTTCTGGGCACTCTGGAAGATACAAAAGTGGACCAGCTATCACCCCTGCTTAAGATTGGGTGATATCTTCATAGACAAATACCCCAAAATGCAAGGTTTAATAGATGCTTTGTGTGAAGGACATTGATTCCACCATGGAGTTAGTTCATCATTATCTCTTTCCTAGATAACTGTGATAACCTTCCACTCTTGGCCCCTCACTAGATAGCATACACAGCAGCTAGAATGATCCTTTAGGACCTAAGTCAGTTCATGTCACTCCTCTGCTCAAAATTCTCAGGTGGGCCCCAGCACAACTTCTTACCATAGCTTACAAGGCCCTCAGTGGTTTGGCCCTTCATTTCTTTTCCTGCACTACCTCCTTCGTTCTCTTCCTCACTCGCTGCATTCCAGCCTCCCTTGACTTCATGCATTTCCTCCTGTTCACCATGTACACTCGGCCTCATGGCATCTGCAGTCGCTACGTTTGTTCAGTAAATGAATTCCTGGTTTTTGTTGTAAGGGAATGGGCATTATTGGTTGTTTAAACTATTTTTCAAAGGCAGAACTGTTTAAATCATGCCTTAGAAAATCAGTAAGATTTTTGATAGAACGAAAAGAGAGGAAAATAAGAAAAAGTATCTCAGTATTAAATAGTATTGGTTGAAGGAAAGTATGACTTTAAGAATAATGAAAAATTGAGATTGACAGGAGCACAGGATGTCTAAAGAACAGCAGTGGAGATAAAATTAGGACAGCAAGGTGTAATGGGATTATGGACGACTTTAAATGTCACATTAGGACACTATTTATCAGTAAAAACTGACTGAATAGTAGCTATTTTTTAGAAAATTTAATTTTTCCAACAGCATGCAGAAAAATGTTGGAGGAAAGGGAGATGAGATAGAGAGACATGGCAGTAGTTTAGACAGAAGAAAGTAAAGTTCCGAAAAAGGGAGTTGTATTAAGAACAAAATGAGATTAGGGACCAAAGGAGGATTACAAGGCAAGGGGTAAGAAAGATAATGCTTTACCCAAAGGATTTGAATGAAAGATCTGATGGGATAATCCAACAAAAATAAGCAGCAAATCCTTTTCTGAAGTGGTAGCTCAAGTCTGTAGATTGAATTGAAATTTTTCAAGAAAAAAATCTAGACAATCTAAATTGTTCAAGAATAATCTAGACACAGACCAATAACTGAAAATTCAGAAAAGCCCATATTGCTGAAACATATTGGAGAAAATAGGGCAGTGCATGAGATTGGTAACACACAGTCAGAGGGGAGGCAAATGGAGAGTATCCATGGCTGTAGAACCTAAGAGAGGAGGCTTTCAGCATAAAACAATCAATAGAAATCATGCGCGGTGGCTGACGCCTGTAATCCCAGCACTTTGGGAGGCCGAGGCGGGTGCATCACCTGGGGTCAGGAGTTCGAGACCAGCCTGGCCAATGTGGTGAAACCCTGTCTCTACTAAAAATACAAAAATTAGCCAGGTGTGGTGGCAGATGCCTATAGTCTGAGCTACTAGGAAGAGCGAGGCAGGAGAATCACTTGAACCCAGAGAGGGTGGAGGTTGCAGTGAGCCGAGATCGCACCATTGCGCTCCAGCCTGGGCAACAAGAGCAAAACTTTGTCTCAAAAAAATAAAAATAAAAATAATCGATAGAGTCAAATGATGTAGAAGAGTCATTTGAATGATACTAAGAAGCCCCAGGATTTGGCAAGTAGGTTTTCACTGATAAACATTCATGGAGTAGTTTATGTAAAGCGGTGAGGTAATGGTAAAAAGAGCCAGCATTGGAGAAGGTATGAGATGGAAGTTCATATCAAAGGAATTGCAAAATAAGAGGCAAGAACGTTTTAAACAATAGAACACAGTATCTGACACATAATAAGTAGATGTTCAATAAATATTTGTTGAATAAATAACTACTTATTTAATAGGGAGACACTGAAGGTAAAATAGAATCATTTGTAAAATTTTGTAGGATGAAAATACAGCAATATTTTGCTTAGAATAAGTCCAAATTCTTTAATGGCCTATCAAGACCTTTTACAACTTGCCTTGTCTCTCCATCCACACTCTTTCTTTGTCCTCCACTCTCTCCCTGCTCCAGCCTTGCTAGCTTTCTTTCAGTTCTTCAAACACACAAATTCTTTCCCTATTTTCATTTTCTCTAGCTTTTTCCTCTACCTCCAATGCTAACTTCCAGAACTTCCTAATGGCCAGCAATTTCCCACAATTTAGATCTCAGTTCAAATGTAATACTCTTGGAAAAGCTTCCTCTAACCTTCTCATGTGAGGGAGTCTCCACCTGGGTCACTCTTTATCACATCTTATCTTTCTGTGCGTGTGTGTGTGTTTTTTCTTTTTTTTAGACATTGTCTCGCTCTGTCACCTAGGCTGGAGTACAGGGGCACGATCTCAGCTCACTGCAACCTCCACCTCCCGGGTTCAAGCGATTCTCCTGCCTCGGCCTCCTGAGTAGCTGGGATTACAGGCGTGCGCCACCACGCCTGGCTAAATTTTTTTGTATTTTAGTGGAGATGGGGTTTCACCATGTTGGTCAGGCTGGTCTCGAACTCCTGACCTCGTGATCCACACGCCTCAGCCTCCCAATGTGCTGGGATTACAGGCGTGAACCACCACGCCTGGTCTTCTGTTTTAGCTTTTATAGGGCACAAGACACACTTTGAATCATCTTTCTCAGTATTTATTTATTGTTTGCCTCCTCCATTCTCCATGAGAACAGCTTCCTCATCTTACTCATTTACTGATTATTCTCCAGACGCCTGGAATCATCTCTAGCAGATTAAAAATAAATAAATAACTGAAAACAAATGAATAAATCTTGATGTAGAAAGGAGAAAATGCAGGAGAGTACACATGGATAACTTTAGGCATTACTGTACATTAAGTTATGAAGTACTTTTTCAAATGAGTCAGTTTCATTGATTGCACCCTTGCTTCCACCTTGCTCAGGCCCCCGGCAATTCTGACTCAACCCACTGCAATGCCCCTAGCCCTGGATCTTGTCCCGCTCCAATGTATTTTCCCTACTGAAGCCAAAGTGACCTTCCTAAAGGACATATTCAACTATTTCACTATCCCACCTAAAATATAGATAAACACATAAGATAGTTTAAGCAGAAATAACTTTATTAAAAATAATTAAACAACAACAGACAATATATTAGGACATAAGGCTAGAGAATCAGGCTCAGAGACTGTATCAACAGGAGGAAAATAAATTTCTGAATTTACCACCCAACTGCTCTTGCAGAGACTCTATCTCTGCTATTGCTAGTCACAGCAAAGATCACCAGCCCTGGACACTACAAGCTGCCATGCTAGCCCCTCAGTTTTCTGTCACTGTTTTTTGTTTGTTTGTTTGTTTTTCCCTCCCCGAGATGGAGTCTTGCTCTGTCACTCAGGCTGGAGTGGAGTGGTGCAATCTCAGCCCATTGCAGCTTCCACCTCCCGGGTTCAAGCAATTCCAATGCTGGCTGCTTCTTTCCCACCGTTGCCTGGTTAAATTCCATTCAGCTTTTTTTTTTGTTTTTTTTTTAGACAGAGTCTCGCTCTGCTGTTGCCAGGCTGGAGTACAGTGGCATGATCTCAGCTCACTGCAACCTCTGCCTCCCGAGTTCAAGTGATTCTCCTGCCTCAGCCTCCCAAGTACCTGGGACTGCAGGTGCCCACCACCACGCCTAGCTAATTTTTTTTTTTTTTTTTTTTGTATTTTTAGTAGAGATGGGGTTTCACCATGTTGGCCAGATGGTCTCCACCTCCTGACCTCATGACCCATCCGCCTCAGCCTTCCAAAATGTTGGGATTACAGGTGTGAGCCACCACGCCCGGCCTCAAACTAGTCTCTTCTGAATTGATATGTTGGTAGATCTGCCTGGTGAACCTCGCACAGGCATAAACTCTGGACTGCTGGGAGGCAAGGAAAGCACTTTTCTATCTTAACTTGAAAAATCAATGCTTGAGATAAGATGAAATGTAATGAAGGTCTACCACATACTTGTATGCTATTACTGCCATAATCACAATGTATCTTAGTTGCTTGATTTTTCATCTGTCCTATTCATTAACTCCATGAAGTCAGGGTCCATGCCTGTGTCATTCACTGTTTATTTCCTAACAGCTAGCAGAGCACCTGGTATATAGTAAATGCTAAAAATATTATTTATTGAATGAATGAATGTCTTGTAATTGGGGCTTGAAGATAGTTTCAAACAGCTGTTACAATTATAATGTGGGAATTATAATTGGGAGTCAATTAGAGAAGACTAAAAGAATTGCTGAGTTGCATTTTATATCCTGCCAAGTTAGGGAGAATGCTTTTGTGCTGGAACTAATCACCACTGTTTAGTGAGTTTCTCAAGCAAGGCTAAAAAGCCTGGAAGGAAAAACTTAGGAATCTAAGCCAGTTTGTGGTTAGAAAAGGATTTGTGAGTAGAAGACTAAAGACAGTCTGAGCTCACACCAAATGAAATATGCATACATAAAATGACTGACCATAGAATTTAAGTTGTTTAAGAAATAAACCAGAAAAGGGATGGACAGTCAGTGAAAATGTGGAAAGATGAAATGAGTAAAGATGATAATAAAGGCAAAGATACAGTTTAGCATAACAGACTGGGAAGATATTTTACTCCACCTACCACCAAATTGTTACAGCGTAGTCTGTTGTACCTCCCATTCTCAGTCCTATTCACTTTTATGTACCAACCTTGGCTAAAGTATTCATGGGCCATGAGCCCAAAGTACCTTCTCCCCGATCCAGAGTTGCTGAGAATTAAATTGTCCACTCTGAGCCACTAGACACAACCTGGCCCTGGCCCCCTTGTGTTTTCTTCTCTTTGCCAATCAGAAGCCAATGTTCATAGAATTAGTTATAGTTAACTGTTTGCTTTCCAATTTTTTCCTTATCTTTCTCTGCCAAGACCAGCTCGGTCGGGGAGACCCTAACCCAGCAGCGCTAGATGAATTAAAGACACACACAGAAATATAGAGGTGAAAAGTGGGAAATCAGGGATCTCACAGCCTTCAGAGCTGAGAGCCCCAAACAGAGATTTACCCACATATTTATTAACAGCAAACCAGTCATTAGCATTGTCTCTATAGATATTAAATTAACTGAAAGTATCCCTTATGGGAAACAAAGGGATGGGCCAAATTAAAGCAACAGGTTGGGCTAGTTAATTGCAGCAGGAACATGCTCTTAAGGCATAAATCGCTCATGCTTTTGTTTGTGGCTTAAGAATGCCTTTAAGCGGCTTTCCGCCCTGGGCGGGCCAGGTGTTCCTTGCCCTCATTCCGGTAAACCCACAACCCTCCAGCTTGGGCGTTGGGGCCATTATGGACATGTTACAGTGCTGCAGAGATTTTATTTATGGCCAGTTTTGGGGCCAGTTTATGGCCAGATTTTGGGGGACTTGCTCCCAACATTTCTCCACATTTGTTTGCAAATGCTTGTCTCCCACTGCCACACCTCATGGGTTCAATCTTTAGAACTGGTTGTCTGTTTTATGCCCTGTCTCTTATTTCTAAACAGACAGTCCCTGAAGTGCTGGAATGTGCTCAGAATGCTGCCACATATTGCAAGATCTGCTATCTTGCTCTGGATATGCCTCTCTTCAGACCAGAACCTTATCCCAGTTATTAGACTGTCAGTGGAATCCTGTACTGATCCCATACATGACAACTACCCATCCTCCTGTCTCTTTAATCTTGGCCACCCTCTGGATGGCCTCACATTGGGATATCACCAGAACTCATGTTGATTGTGCCTGAGTTGAGACTGAACTGCATTTGTCTCTTGGACTCTGCACCTTGCTCACTTGTTTGCTCCTTTAGCGGGAGGTCAGTCTCCACTGCAAGGTCATCTCCAACATATAATCCTGAAAAAGTATTAATATTGAGATTTATGCCTATTACTTAGACTATGACTAAATACAAAGTTAAGAGTATACTAAATGAAAGGATGGTCTAGGTTAAGCTGTAGTAGCAAATGTCTCTGAAATCTCAGTGACTTACAGCAGTCAGAAACTTTTTCTGCAAAAGGCTAGTAGGTAAATATTTCAAGCTTTGTGAGTCACTTGACGTCTGTTGCAACTACTCATCATAGTGTGAATGCAGCCAGCAAGTGACTACATAAGCAAAGGAGTGTGGCTGTGTTTCAATAAAACTTTACTCACAAAAACAAATAGGGTTTTAGTTTAGTGTCCACTGATTTATTTCATGCTCACAGCTTATTACAGGTTAGGTGCATGATACGTTCCACATTGTCACTGCTGGCACTCTGGAACACAAGCTAATGACAGAGCCACAATTTGGAACATTACTTTTAAATGTAGCAAAGAGAAAAGTTGGAAGATACTCGCTTGTTCTTAAAGCTTTTGTCCAGAAGTGGCATATGTCATTTTAACTCATATTTCATCAACTAGTGCATATCGTGTGTTCTTGCTGAGTTTAACAGAGCAAAGAAGCATTAATATACAGATGAAGGGAACTAAGAATTGGTGAGCAGTAATACAGTGTACAACAAGGATTTATGGTAAGAAAAGGAAATTCCATGCTTAAAAGCCTTGATGATGCAGCTTTAGATAATAAAGAAGTTCAAAGTAGTGTGCTTTAAGATAGCTGAAGAAAAATGGCACTGAATATGATTGGAGTTGAGAAAGTTGAGTAACTACGAACCCTGTATATGTCAAAGTTCATTAGTGTTCACAGGGAAGTGAACACTAGCTGTCCTTTATATCTGTAAAAAAAAAAAAACCAAGAAAAATAACAAAATAATATCTTAGATAATGTGCCGGATCTGTGTAGCTCTGAAATTCCCTGAATATTCTAGCCCAGTAGGAGACAGGCAAAAGGTCATGTAAAAAAAATAATGTAAACACCACAATTTATTCCTAGTATGCACCAAAATACATCAGAAGTCTCAACTATTGGACCTAATTATTTATTTTATAATTCCCTCTCTCTCCATACATATATATCCTAAATATAAAATTTATATTCAAAATATGAAAATATCTTGAAATAACCACCTATGCAGTAAATCAACTAAATATTATCATATATATTTGAAAAAATGAGAAACCAATGGTATACATTTGATGGGTGTTTTAGCATTTTATTGTTGCATTGGAAAAGAGCATTAGCTACTTTTTTTGGCATGGTGGAGCAAGACAGAAAAGATGAAGAAAGGGAAGGGGTAAGCATACATTATCACAGTTGCTTTCACCATTTCTTCTCCATAATGCACAGGAGAAATAAAATTCTAATAATCAAAATTCCTGAACCAGTAGCTGTTATTTCACTCCTCTGCATGCATAAAATCACAAAGAAATATAAGAGGTGGATAGTAAAAGTATTTAGTGATAACTCTGAACCCACTCTACTTTTATACGTTTTGAACAAAACATACAGTGTTTGCTTTTGTTTGCTTTGTTAACTAGTATTGGTAATAAGCTACTTGCAACAACTCTCAGAAGTGACAGGGGCATGGCAATGTCATTAGACCCAGATACAGAACAGCTGAATTGGAATATGTTACCAGAGCACTCAAACTAGAACAGTCATGATCTTGTTAATTATTGTACTCATCATTTGATCTGCAGTCTAACTAGTAGATCAAATGCTGAGTGCAATAGTTTATTGGTTTAATCAGTTAAGGGCTACTCTCAGGAGAGGTTTGCCTTGGCCTCTGCTTCAAATGTGTAACTTTGCATGTGTTTTTGCCGCCTGTATTTCTTGAGAGAAAGGAAATTTCTGTTCATGCCCTTTGTCAGTTTTTAATGGGGTTGTTTGGTTTTTGCTGTTGTTGTTGTTGAGTTGATTGAGTTCCTTGTAGATTCTAGTTATTAGTCCTTTGTTAGAGGCATAACTTGCAAATATTTTCTCCCATTCAGTAGGTTGTTTCTTGATTATTTATTTCTCTTTGCAGAAGCTTTTTAGTTTAGGTACCATTTGCCCATTTTTGCTTTTGTTGTATTTGCTTTTGGGATATTTATCATAAATTCTTTGCTTAATCCTATGTCCAGAAGAGTTTTTCCTAGGTTTTCTTCTTGGGTTTTTATAGTTTGAGGTTTCACGTTTAAGTCTTTAATTCATTTTGAGTTCATTTTTGTATATGGTGAGAGATAGGGATACAGTTTCATTCTTCTGCATATGGGTAGTCAATTTTCCCAGAACCCTTTATTGAAAAGGGTGTCCTTTCCTCATTCCTTATTTTTGTCAACTATGCAAAGATCAGTTGGTTGTAGGTATGTAGCTTTATTTCTGGACTCTTTATTTTATTCCTTTGATCTTGAAAAATGCTCAACATCAGTAATCATCAGGGAAATGCAAATTAAAACCACATTGAGATATCGTCTTACATCAGTCAGAATGACTAACATTAAAAAGCCAAAAACCAACAGATGTTGGTGTGGATTGTAGAAAAGGAAATCATATACACTGCTGGTGAGAATGTAAATTAGCTCAACCTGTATGGAAAGCAGTATGGAGATATCTCAAATAACTAAAAATAGAACTCCCATTCGACCTCACAATCTCACTTCTAGAAATCTACCTAAAGGAAAAAAAAAAATCTGTTTATAAAAAAGGCACCTGCATGCTATGTTTATTGCAGCACTATTCACAATAGCAAAGTCATGAAACCAACCTAAGTGTCCGTCAATTATTGACTGAATAAAGAAAATGTGAAATATATCTATACATCTATATACACCATGTACACACACACACACACACACCATGGAATCCTATGCTACCATAAAAAAGAATGAAATCAGCCTCTTTGCAGCAACATGGATACAGTTGGAGGCCATTATCCTAAGTGAACTAACGCAGAAACAGAAAATCAAGTACTACATGTTTTCACTTATAAGCGGGAATGAAACATTGGGTACGTATGGACATAAAGATAGAAATAATAGACACTGGGGACTCCAAAAGCAGGGAGAGGTGGAGAGGGGTGAGAGTTGAAAAATTACCTGTTGGGAACAATGCTTACTATTTGGGTGACGGGTACACTAGAAGTTCAGTCCTCACCATTACACAATATACCCATGTAACAAACAAGAGCGTGTAGCCTCTGAATCTAAAATAAAATTTTTAAAAATGTGTAACTTTGTGTGTAGACATCAGCTTGTGGATCTGGAGTAAAAAAAACATAGTGTCATTCCTTCATTCAAAGGAGCATGGCTTTTATGTTGTAAATTTTTATGTTTTGTTGACTTATTTTTCTTTTTATTTATTTGTGAGAAAATACATACAGGATGAGGGATTAGGTATTATATTTTATTATATCATGATATAATATAAAATTTTGAGAAACAAAAATAATCGCCACAGAAAAATATGATCTTCAATTTGCTGGCATTATACTTATCTTGCATTGGAATAAAGACAATAGAGGAGATCATCTAAAGTTTATCATCTCTGTTTACCATTTGACTGCATTTCCATTTCGAATTTTGAGGTATATTACCTCTAATCTAATTGCAAATACTAATTTGTTCCATGATTTAAAATAAATATTGTTACTGTACTTGTAGAATGCTTCTGCATGTTCCTTACTACCTTTGCATCTTATTGATTGCCTTGTTGGTTTCTATGGGAACAGAGTGGAGAAGTTAATTAAGATCAGGAGGTTAGAATTGAAGAAAAATAGAATTTTCAGCACAGTTCATTTATCATGTACATTTAAATTAGTTACTTTAATAAAATATCTATTGGAGTAGAATGGTGATGGCTGAATCACCTTAATAAAAACAAATGATACATGTTAAAAGTTTAACTTGACTTAGTTGTACTCAATTCATCCCATTAAGAAGCATTTTGGCTTTGGTAATCAAATTAACAAAAGTCATTAATAAAGGTTTCTGCATCTCAATACTGTTATTCTAACACTTTTAGTATTGAGTAATATGTGTTATGCATTATTCTTATTATTTATTAAGAATAAGCCTGAGGTTTCTATTAAGTTTTTATCTTCTATTTTCAAATATACCCTCTTATATCTGGCTTCGTGATGCTCTGGCTGTGACTACGTAAACTATTTCTCATTTTCCAGTTGCTTTCTAGATTCTGTCTGTAGGGGGCAACAGGGAAAGTTTAGGAAGCAGGAGGGTGGAAGAAGAGACTTCTGTTGACTTACTGTTTCTATCAGGATCTATTCAACAATGACCATTCACCCAGGAGAACTAATGGGTTCCAGCCTCAGACACTCAACACCTGTGACTAATTTGTTATGTAATTTTCCATCTTTACATTACATTTTACATTAGAAATACCTAATGTATTTCTGCTTTTCTAGCTGATACAAGGCCACAATTGGTTTCACACGTAAAGGGTAGAGTGTTAGGTACCTTAAAAGAGAATAAGGCCTATTTTTCCATTATAGAAAGATCAAGATATAAAGAAATGTAGGAAAAAAGATTATTCCTCAGACCCAACATCCACATACTACTTATGCTAACACTTTGCTTCTTTTCTCTACAGTATTTTTTGTACATAGGTACACACTTTTTTTTCATAAATATGCACTGTCATATTCTGCATCTGCTTTTATCTCCTTTACTTTTTTTTTTTTTGCCTTAAATCAGTACGACGTTTTGTGTTTACATACTCCTCGTAAACATCATTTGCATAGCTATGTAACATTGTGTAGGCTATTTTACTACTACTCGATATTTAGATATTTGGGTTGCTTTCAAATCGTTTGTAATTGTAAATGCTGTCATAAACACCTTTGTGCTGCAAGGTATTTTTTAAATATATTCAGACTTTTTTTTCCCTTAGGATTTAAACCTTTGTTTTTATATTGTGCCAGTCTCTTAATGTGAAACCACAGCCCTCTTCAAAGTCTGCACACCACAGATCTTTCTGGAATTTCTCAGAGGTTGTCTTTCACAGAACTCACAAAGCATTCTTCCATTTTCCTGTGCTTCTTTGTGTGTGTCTGTGTGTCTCCATATGTGTATTTTTCCTTATTCATTGTCCCTATATTAATATTATAGTTGAGGGCATATATATATAAACTATTTTAGACTGCATTAGCAGAGTTATCACACCACTCCTGCTTTGCTAAAATAAAATTCATATTTAATATATACTTAGCATTTAATTACACATATTAGTATATATATTAATACTGCTATGATACAAAGTATTACTCTGCTGTGCAGTAGGAGAAATAAAAAGTAATCATAATGTTATGTTTTTAATTATAAGACTATTTGGGTTATAAACTGAATAGTGATATTGAAATAGTCAATATGAACCAATCAGATGCTCAATATAAACCAGAATAAATCAATTAATGTCTTAGTTTTCATTTTTTTCACATGTATAATGGTATTATACTTGTAACCACACTTACTTCAAAAGATGCTAGAAAGGTCAAATTGTATCTCTATGTCAATGTCCGTCTATGTCCATATTTATGTCTATATGTAAGTACACTGTATATCATGAAGCAAATGAAAGTATAAAGCAGTCATTGCTATTTTTCTAAGCAATATAAAAGTTAAAACCCATAACCCTGTGTTTAAGAGAAACAGAAACTTAATCCAATATGCTCAAAGAAGGTCTGGAGCAATCAGTTTTGGATTTCTATAAACATCTCATGTGCTGCATTTGTCTCAACTTAAGAGCCAAAGTTGTCTTCTGTTCCTATTTTCCCATTCTTCTTCCCTCAATTTCTTGGCACTTCAAATGGACTCTTCTACCTTTAAACAAATTCTAGCTAGTTTATAACGGATGTATTAACCTCCAGTCTAAAGAGCTGCTCTTGGTTACATTTATGGTTTTCTGAAGGCCACAATATATTTGTTCAACTATAATAATAGAACTAGCAGGAGGGAAGAACTTATTATTTGAAACAAGAACAGTTTATTTTTGAAAGACAACTTCTAAAGTCATATGAGTAGCCTAATGCCCTTTGTAATTCAATTTCCTTCCAATAAAAACATAATAATTTAGCACTTGCAATATGCTAGGCACTGTGTTTTGAGCTATGTGTGATCTCATTTGCACCACACAACAACAATGTAAGGTATTTATTAATCTTGTTTTACAAAAGAGGAAACTGGGGATCAGAAAAGTTACAGAGCATTTCCAAGTTCTGGATTTAAATCCAGACAGAATCTGGATTTAAATGTCAGTTAGCCTGACCCAATAACCCATTTTCTTTCATGGGGATAATTATTATATTTTAAATAGCAGTCAGTAAGGATAAAGGCTCTTTTATGTGCCTGTCACTGCCGAGGCACTGAGTTTCAATGCAATAATTCTTGTAGAGCATATTTTAGAAATTTGCTCAAAATATAATTAAGTTGGACAATTTGATTACAAGCATGCACTTACCGTAACTATGATTTTTTATGGTTATGAATTTCTTGGTTTTTAATACTCTAAAGAAAAAATAACCTAGCTCCCAGCCTCCTAAAACCAGAATTCCTCAATTCTTACATTCTTGTCCTTTATCATCTTTATCAGGCCAATCAATATTGAAGGGTTATACCTTGAAAAAAGCTTTCGATACCTTGTAGAGGAAACTTCATGTGTTGGAAATATATCAAAATAAATTAAATTTATATATACTATATCCCTAAGTTTATGTAGATTATTTGTCTAAATATATACACACACACTATATATATAATATATAAAAGCTATATATATAAAATATACAAAAACTTTATATATATTTACATATATTTAGTTTTTCATTAAACACAGTGGCCAAATATTTTGGGTTCAGTTGTTTCCAGTGATACTTCAAATCTTCAAATGTTGGTCAGTGTTCCTCAGCTCCTCTACTATTAAATACATCTGCCCTTTCATCATGAAATCACCTTAAATATTTAAATAATAGCGAACATAGAAGTTGACAAGAATCTATAAATTAAGAAAAGCTAAAGTATAAATACATATGATACAATTTAACTAGAGTATTGGGGTGCATCTTCTTATTCATTTACACTGACTGACTTAGTAATACATGTTCCATCAAGAGTTTTGGAAGAACCTTTAGGAAACTTAGGCTGTTAAGTAGCCCTCCACATTCATCTTTTCTTTTTTTTGAGACATAGTTTCACTCTTTGGCCCAGGCTGGAGTGGACTGGCGCAATCTCGGCTCACTGAAACCTCTGCCCCACCGGGTTCAAGCGATTCTCCTGCCCCCAGCCCCCCAGGTAGCTGGGATTAGAGGCATGAACCACTATGCCCGGCTAATTTTTGTACTTTTAGTAGAAATGGGGTTTCACCATGTTGGCCAGGCTGGTCTCAAACTCCTGACCTCAGGTGATCCACCCACCTCGGCCTCCCAAAGTGCTGGGATTAAAGGCATGAGCCACCGCGCCCAGCCCATACTCATCTTTTTAGAAGAGTCAGAATTGGATTGGATTTGATATCTTTTCTAAATAATAAATTTTGTGCATCCAATTTTGGGCTCAATTTAGCCAGTCATGCAGCTGATAATTATCTACAAGTAACATGACTATATTTGTCACTGAGCTGACCAAGTATTATGAACATAATGCTGACAGGTCTGAAAATGTTTCACTTGACTAATGTGGAACTAGAGTGAATTATTACAAATATTCTCACTTAGAATTGACAGTGTATAACCAGCTATTAAATCTGAATATGTAGCACATTTGTATATGAAACAATCAGATTTAATTAAATGGTTACATATCTTGAAACAACAGCCTGCCATCCAGGATTAAAGCTATAAACTACCTGGAAAATGAAAAGCACAGTTTATCCCACCAATTCCAGAGTGGAAATCAAAAAACATAAAATATCAGGAGAAAGCTTGTAAATTTCTTATATTCTGTTGCTTTATAACTACAAGAAAATCTGGACTGTTCACTCGCTAAAAATGAATTATGTATTGGGTCACATTCTGGGGTCATTAGAATTATACAAGTTAGAATTAAGGTCTCATGTGATACTGAATGTTCATGCTTTTAACCTGAGAGTGACATGTTCTCAGATTTATTTGGTGATATTATGGGCACATGTATGTTTACCAAACTTGATTCTGGTACCTTTCTAAAGAATTCCCTTGAAAATAACTTGCTATGAGCCTATGTTAGCTTTCAATTTTTGTGGATCTTAAGATATATGCCACCTAATACAAAAGTTACTATAAAACTCACAGTCTCCCTAAAACTGTTATTCTACTTCTTTCTTCTATTAAGAGCAAGGGATTATAGCAGGTATGTAAAAAAACTTGGAGTGAGTAGGCTTGAGAGACAAATAATGGTAATTTTGTGTAAATGGTAGAGGAGGGCAGTAATAGAAAAACTAGCACTTTCTTTAGCTGGCTTCCTCTTTAAATATTGCTACATATATGTGCATTTCAGGAGCATGCATTGAGAAAGCACACTAAAGTTTTGATCATTCTTGCAGTGAAGGCCTTTACCTTGGCTAATCTTATGTTAACATTTTTATTAGAGGATTTTGCACCTTTAATTAATTGGTGGTTTTTTGTTTTGCCTGTATTTTTTTTCTTTTCCTGCAGTTCCTTTCAAAACCAAAGAGCAAGGATTCTCCCAGATGTACCCCCAGTCTTGACCTTCTTATGTGCTATAGGAATTTCCTTTTTGAGTGACTGAGGCTTGGCAGTAATATAACAATGGCTCTGCTGGCCCTGTCAGACCTCTGCAAGGATATCAGCCTTTTATATTTATTCTAGTCTGGGAGATGATTTCCTGTATTGGGTAGAGGGCACTGGTATTTCTTTAAATAGAATTTCCTATCTGCTATTTTTCCCCACCACCTCATCACTCTTAAAATGACTGCCAAAATTGTTCCTGCTCTATTTTAAGTCAACACCATTTGACCCTTTGCTTTACTGGAAGTGCTTTCTAACTCCTAAGCTGTAAGGATTGTACTATTTGTTGTTTGCCTATTTTAAACTTTCTGGTAGTGTAGTCTGTTTAGGTAAACTCTGAAATCCTGGTCATTTTCCTGACAACGTTGTAATTGCCTCAGTGCACTCTCATCCCAAATATTGTATCAAGCACTAAAATATTATTTATCAATAATTGAATGGAATTGCAGTTTGAATTCCTTAGAAACACTGAACAGAGTAAAGCTTAACCTGTTTGAGGGGATGGAGACAGTTTTCATACAAACTTTTTTGGATAACATTTCTTAATTAACTCATTTCTGCTCAACTCTTCTCCCTTAGGGAAAATGTGTTTTTATGTAGAGGAGGCAAGTTGTGTCAAGCACATCAGTGGCTGCTAGAGTGCTTGATTTCTCCCCACAACTAGGAATCACTAGAAACTTTCTATGTTTGCACCTCCAGACCCAAGCTTTTTGTCCCCAGAAACCATTAGATCCAAGGGTAGACCCAAGACTATCTCCTACAAATTCCACAGTAGGCATGGAAAATTTTAAAAAGTGTGGGTTTGAGTTATGCTATAAGCAAGTTTCACAAACTGTACTGCTGGGGCTCTTAAGCTTCCCTGATTTCTGCCCTGCGCAATCAAATTTTACTTTGATTTTCTTATGTACCCTGGAATCTTCCGACTGCATTCCTCTGTTCATTTATTTGCTTAAGTGCTCAAACCAGCCAGAGTCAGTTTCTTTTGCTTGAAACTAAATGAACTAACACAGAAGGATTGAGAGAGAAAAAATATTGAATCAAAAGATAAGGACGACAAAGAGAAAATTTTGTCACTTTTGTTGGAGATGATAATGGGAGTAGGGTAGAAATAATTATAGTCCTCTATAAAGGAATCTGAGATGCTGAAGGAACTCCTCAAGATAGGTGAAAAGAGATAGAAGGATGGTCCTCAGAAAGCATGCTTATTATAAATAAATTGTAAATGCAAGATTTTGGACAAGAAGTTGGGATAGGTGGACTCTGGCCATGAGCTAAAATGAATTTTGAACTGTCCTCTGAAATATGTGCCTTGTCTTTCCCACACCTACCTAAAGGGCCTAGCTAAATAGAAAAAAAAAGTCTGAAAATGAAGGAAATTCAATTTGCCCCTAAATATGTCCCGGAAAATGTTCATCTCTTGGTCTGGGTGGTAATTTATCAAGTTACTTAAGTGTATAAAAATTGAGTGAGCTGTAATATAAGATTTAGGCTCTTTACCTATATTAAAGAAGAAGGAGGATAAAGAGGGGGAGAAGGTGGAGAAGAAAGAAAAGCAGAAGAGAGGGAAGATCTTATTTGCTCTTAACCTGGCCTGCTCTGAATTTTCCAGAAGTACAAAGGATAACTAGAATGCCCCCCACCTCCACCCCACCTATTTAGTAACCTAAATAATAGTACAAGGGAAAGTAGACATCAACGCAACACAGATGTCATGTAGGTAAGGATGGTTTAGGGCAGCCGAAACCATGCTGAAAGCTGCCCAGCATCATTCAACAAAGATCACATTTGATGTGCTCAGTTTCTATCTTCTTTGTAGAATTATGCTTCCTATTTCATATATGGAAAATGCATTGATTTTTAAGACACATAATTATTTTATGTACCACTTAGAAAGAAAAACAACACTGTCGATTATCAATTTACCACAGATTTTTAAAATAATTACTTGAGAGAGTCTTTTAGATTTATTTTGAGATCTTTTCCAATGCATCACTCACTTTTATGCATATCTAGAACAGAAAAAAAGCTATACTTATTATAATTTATCATGAATATATAATACATGGTTACGGTGTTACAAAAATGTGGAATAAGATGTGACAGGTAATCCTTTTACATATACAAAATGTAGCATAACTTCTTGTACTTACATGAGTCTTCTTTGAGTAGTCTTAGCGCTTACATTGTGTTCCATGGACTGAGAGCATGGACAACATTTGGAAGCTTGTGAGAAATTTATAATCTCAGGACCCAACCCAGACTTAGTGAATCAGAGTCTGCATTTTAAGGAGGTTCCCAGGTGATGCTTAAGTGAGCTAAATTTGGAAAAGCATCATTGCAAAGCATTTGATTGTTGCTTTGCAAAAAAAAAAAAAAAAAAAAGAATAATGGTCATTCCTCTAATAACAAGGAATTTGTTTGCTTAGTGTAAAATTTACAAAACATCATTTTCTTTATGTGCATTTCTGTGAACATAGTAAATTTTTTTTAATGCCAACTCACAGAACAAGAATTTTGGGAAATATTTTAAAGAACAACCAAACTAAATATATATAGTAGAAACAATGAAGCAAATTCCATTGTAATAGTGACAACCTGAAGAAAATGTCCAAATTTACAAATGCATAGACCATGGCAATTGATGTCATTTGCCCACAGTAATTGTAATGTACCATCTATTGTATAATGCACACTAATGTTAGGAATGCCCGGATTTTTTTAAATTCATGCCTTAGAATGAAATTTCGATATTTTTTAACAGTCCCAAGTGTGAAAAAGCATCCTGTTAGTAAGAAGAATCTGTTGACCTTGGCTTCAGTCCTGTGAGATTTTCCTTTGTTAGAAAGTGGTGATAAAGTAAGGAAACAGTTGCAGTTCCTTTGTCCAAATTACATCAGTTTTTCTGGGAAAACTAGAAGAAACAGTGAGGAAGAGATACTTTTAAAAAATATTAGAATAGAGACTGAAACAGAAACGGAGCATAATCTACATTTAACTGTACCAGTGTTATTCAGAGTGTGATACACTTTCCACATGCTTCAATCATCAACTTGAAGCCTCTTTTCAAAATGAGTATTCCTGGGTTATACCCTAGAACTATAACAAAATTTCTGGGATGGTGTCTAGTCACCTGCACTTGTACCAAGTGCCTCAGATGACTCACATGCACACTAAAATTTATTACGCAGAAGATCAGTCTTGATTTTGCGTTTTCATTATTTCTCTGCACATAGAATGGAAGGTCATTTACAAATGGTATATATCAACCGAAAGAGCCATCAGATCAAAGTTTGCTCTATAAATATATATATTTTTTCTATTTACAGAACAGTTTCTTCTTGGAGAATAACCACGGACTTTTTGTTTTTGTTTTTCATTTGAGCCAGTGTCTGTCTCTGTCACCCAGGCTGGAGTGCAGTGGTACGATCTTGGAACCTCTGCTTCCCAGGCTCAAGCAATCCTCCCACCTCAGCCTCCTGAGGAGCTGAGATTACAGGTGTGCACCACCACACCCAGCTAATTTTTATGTTTTTGAGGAGATGGGATTTTGCCATGTTGCCCAGGCTGGTCTCGAACTCCTGGACTTGAGCAATTTGCCCACCTTAGCCTCCCAAAATTCTAGGATTACAGGCGTCAACCACTGTGCCTGACCTGGAACTTCTGTTAATAGAACTCATTTGTTATGAAAAACAACAACAGCAACTTCAAATTGCATTAAAGTTTACCAAAGTACTATCCTTCCTTAAGTGCCTCCCTCATTTCCATGAACAGTGAGGTGGTTTGCCTTTATGAAGCCCCTGACCTTATTTGAGTCCCCAGAATATTGCTTGGTCTGCAACAATTTTAAGGTTATGTGTTTGAATTTGAATATTTTGATGCAGTTCACAGCATTCCCAAACATAACTTAGGCTTAATTTGTTTATACTTGTTCTTTTATCACAACTAATTGTGAATAAGTATATTAATTAGCAGATTTTTACATTTTATTTGATAAATTTTAATGAATATGTTGCCAGTGTGATGGTTAATTTTATGTCTCCACTTGGCTAGGCCATGGTACCCATGTGACCCAGTCTTTGGTCAAACATCAGTCTAAATGTTACTGTAAAGATATTTTTAGATGTGATTAACATTTGAGTCAGTAGAATTTAGGCAAAGCAGATAATCTCCCATAATGTTGGTGAGTTTCATCCAATTAGCTGAAGGCCTTAACAGGAAACAGACTGAGGTCCCCTAAGAAACAAAAAATTCTGTCCCCAGACTATCTTTAGATGCCAGCTGCAACATCAACTCTTCCTTGGGTCTCCAGCCTGCCTACCTTCCCTGCAAAATGTGGACCTGCTAGTCTTCAATTATGAGAGACAATTTCTTAAAATCAATATCTTTCCCTCTGTGTATGTCTCCAGAGACTAATTCATCCAACTAAAGTAAACAGAATAAGGTGACTTCACTCTGAAAGAATTACACCTTATGGAAACATTGCAATAATCCTTTACTTCTGTCATTATTTTATCCAGGAATAAAGCCAAATTTAAAATTAAAATTATTTTCTTATCAGCTCTTATGGCAGTCCATTTTTGTATCGTTATTAAAGGAATGCCTGAGGCTGGGTAATTTATACACCAAAAAAGCCTTCATTTTGGCTCACAGCTAAGAGGCTGAACAGGAAGCATGATGTTGGCATTTGATTCGGTGAAGGCCTCAGGAAGCTTCCAATCATGGTGGAAGGCAAAAGAAGAGCAGGCATGTCACATGGCAAGAGTGGGAGCAAGAGAGAGGAGGAGGAGTTCCCTTATCTGATCATAAGTTGTTAGAAGCAGTCAGGCTACATCCTGAATGCTTTGCTGCCTAGAAATTTCTTCTTCCATATACCACAAATCATCACTCTTAAGTTCAAACTTCCAAGATCCCTAGGAAATGACCACAATGCAGCAAAATTCTTTGTTAAGGCGGAACATGGGTGACTTTTACTCTAGTTCCTAGTAAATTCCTCATTTCCTCTGAGAACTCATTAGCTGTCCATATTTCTATCAACATTTTGGTCACAATCATTTAACGAGTCTCTAAGTAAAGTTACAAACTTTCCCTTATCTTCCTGTCTTATTCTGAGCCCTCCAAACTCATCCAACATCTGCCTATTACCCAGTTTCAACAGGTGCTTCCACATTTTCAGGTATCTCTCTAGAGATGCCCCACTTCTCAGTTCCAGTTTTCTGTATTATTCCATTTGCATTACTATACCTGATTTTTTATATATATATATATATCAGATATATATATCTGAGGCTGGGTAATTTATAAAGAAAAGAGGTTTTATTTTGGCTCATGGTTATGCAGGCTGTACAGGAAGTGTAGTGCCAGCATCTGCTTCCAGTGAGGGCTTCAAGAAAATTCCAGTCATGGTGGAAGGTGAAGGGGGAGTAGGCACATGATATCACCAGAGTGGGAGCAAAAGAGAGAAGGGGTTGGGGGTCCCAGACTCTTTTAAATAAGCAGATATCATGTGAACTAAGCGAGAACTCACTTATCATCACGGGAATGGTACTAAACCATTCATGAGGGATCTGCCCCCATGATCTAATCACCTCTCACCAAGCCCCACCTTCAACACTGGAAATCACATTTCAACATGAGATTTGGAGGAGACAAACATCCAAACCATATCGTTTGGCTTACTGAATCCATGACTAATTAACCTGTAAATGTATATATCATATAATAACTTACTACTCACTCTTCATTTTACTCTTCACTCTTTATCTTCTTACTACTCACTCTTTACTCTTCATTTGTCATAGCAAATCTGTCCTTCAGCTCTTTAGAACTAGTATAGTACATGTTTTCAAATGACTTAATTTTAGAAGGCGTTCCTCTTTTGCTTCAGATTGCTGAATTATTTTCTCTATCAATTCTATGAAAACACTGTTGTAAATTTACAGTAATAGTCCCTCTAAAATCTTTCCATTATAATTTAGGAAAATGATTCTAAATCTGAGTGCAAGACAATCTACTTTTCAAAGCCTATACATTTGTAATCACTTTTTTAGCTATGGTATTATAGAAATTGAACACATATATGACTGAGCTTTTTTCAATTTTCTAAAAGAAATGTATATTTTTCTTTCTCTAAAACATGAGGGTAGCTGTGTTCTCAGTATAAGAATTGCAAATTGGGCATTGAACAATTTGATAAATGAATACGCTTAGCCCATATAAGAATTTAGTGGGCAAAAGTAGTGGTTAAATGGTACAACTCAAGAAATAGTAGGACAAGAATTAATGTGTGAACTTTGGAAAAATCATAAATCTATCTACTTCATGGAGCTTTTATGAGTATTAAATGAGATAATCCACGTAAACTGCTAAGCATGGTTTCTGGCTCATAATTAACACTTATAAGTGTTTTTATTACATATACACATATAACAACATGCAAAGGAAAATGTCTTGACTAATATGGTTATCTGTGAATGTGAGACTATGGTTGACTTCGGTTTGCTTATTCATGCCTTATACTTTATGTGTCTTCAGTGTGTTTCTTCAAATGTTGTGCAATCTAATGGGTAACTATCATAGTCAGAACAAAAGCTATTTTTAAGAATAATAAAAGGTTTTCTATCCACACACCAGGGCCTGTTGTGGGGTGGGGGGAGGGGGGAGGGATAGCATTGGAAGATATACCTAATGTAAATGACGAGTTAATGGGTGCAGCACACCAACATGGCACATGTATACATATGTAACAAACCTGCACATTGTACACATGTACCCTAGAACTTAAAGTATAATTTAAAAAAAAAGAATAATAAAACGAAAAGCATTGATGATGGAATAAGCACAGCTTACATTGCTGGAGATAAGGTTTGGGGAAGGTGGAAGGGCAAGGGAGGAAAAACAAACTGAGAAGACACAGCAAGCTGGACAATGGATATGTACAGGATAAAAGCAGGCAATAAAGAGTAATAAGAGGATTGTAAAGCTGAGGAGTGAAGTGAAAGCGCTGATATGAGCAGATTAGCTTGGAGGTTGTATTTGGGATGAATAGAGCAAATAGAGCATTAGAGACTATAAAACCAGCTAGGCAACAGTTGTAATAATAAAGTCAGGAGATGAAGACAGCATAGGTATATAAGTACAGGCAAAATCAAATATTTAAGAAGATAAAGAAGTGGTTAATCTGGGAGGTGCTTAGAAGAAAAAGAAGCAGTCAGACTTTGTAATAATTGACAGTAAAAGAAGACTCAAAAGTGACTGCAAAAAAAAAAAAAAAAAAAACAGAACAAATCACCCAATTAAAAAATGAGCAAAAAACCTAAATACACATTCCTTACAAGAAGACATACAAATGACCAACAGGTGTATGAAAAAATGGTCAATATCACTAATCATCAGGGAAATGCAAATCAAAACCATAATGTGATATCACTTCACTCCTGTTAAAATGGCTGCTAAAAATATAACAAAACAAAACAAGTGTTGTCAAGGATGTGGGGAAAAAGGAACCATACACAGTGTTGGTGAGAGTGTAAATTAGTACAGCCATTATAAAAAGCAGTACGGAGAATCCTAAAAATAATTAAAAGTAGAACTACCATTATATCTAGCAATCTCACTATATAGCTAAAGGAAATATATACATCTTAAGGAAATAAAATCAGTATGTCAAAGAGATATCTGCACTCCCATGTTATGGCAGCATTCTTCACAATATCCAAAATATGAAATCAACTTAAATGTCCATCAACAAATAAATGGCAAAAGACAATGTGGTATATATACATGCTGTACTACTATTCAGTCATAAAAAAAAGCAAATTCTGTCATTTGTGACATGAATAAACCTTGATGACACTATATTAAGTGAAAAAACCTGGCACAGAAAGACAAATACCACATGACCACATTCATATGTGGAATCTAAAAAAGTTGATTTCATAGAAGAAGAGAGAAGAATGGTGGTTACCAGGAGCTGAGGAGGTTTGGAGAGGGGATGTTTAAGGATATGTTGGTCAAAGGATACAAAATTTTTGTTACATAGGGGGAATAAGTTCAAGAGACTTATTGTACAACATGATGACAATAGTTAACAATTGTGTACAACTTCAATCATGTTGTGTACCGCTTCACTCATGTTTTATACAACTTCAAAACATCATGTTGTACACAACAAATACACACAATTTTATGTCACTTTAAAAAAAAAGGAAGAAAATGACTGCAAATTTTTAATTTTGGAAAGCTGGAAGCTTACAACAAAAATTGCATAGTTTTAAAGAGGCAGTTTTAAGGGGAAGGTATACATGTTTGGGGAAAAGACAGTCTGAAATGGCAGTAAAAGAGCTAGGTGGGATTAAATTCAAACAGTTAGAATATATTATCAATAAAACATATCAGAACTGAGAGAAACCTTGCAGATGACTTAATTCACATGCCTCATTCAGGTTTATGTAATAAAAGAGATATACTTTTGTGTTACAGCCAGTTGACTGCAAGACCACGGCAAGGTCCTACTAACGCCCAAACTAGGGGCTGTTCCTCCTTATCTGCCAGACAAACTTGTACAAAATCCTAACTTCAAAGATGCGTAAAATCTTCATTTTTTTTTTTTGGACTGATGAGTGCAATATTTTAAGAAGGCATAATATTTTTAAAATCTAAGAGCATGTAACATGATACATATTATACAGTATAATCAATTCTAAGGCTATAAGTGACAGAATTCATATCACAGCAAAGATGAATTTTTTTGAGACAAGGTCTGGCTCTATCACCCAGGCTGGCGTTCAGTGGCACAATCTTGGCTTACTGCAACCTCTGCCTCCTGGTCTCAAGCCATCCTCCCACTGCAGCCTCTTGAGTAGCTGGGAGTACAGGAGTGTGCCACCACACCTGGCTAATTTTTGTATTTTTTGTAGAGACAGGGTTTCGCCATGTTACCCAGGCTGGCTGGTCTTGAACTTGTGAGCTCAAGCTATCCACCCACCTCAGCCTCCCAAAGTGCTAGTATTATAGGCATGAGCCACTGTGCCCCGCCGAATTTTATAATTTTAGGGGAAACATTTCATTACAGGGACATTAGGTCATTTTCACTGTTTTTATTTAAATGTCAAGATGGCCTATTTTTATACATGTGCCATTGCTTCTTTCTTTTTATTTCTTCTCTTTTTTTTGGTCATGTCTTCCTTTTGGGGCGCTACATTTGTCTGTATCACTTGGAGATGGGGGTGTTCTTTCACAATTTCTCTTAAGCAGAAAATAATAGATGTTTCCTAAAATTTTTTTTGTCACTTTAGCCACAAAGTCTTGTCTTTTTTTGGATATTAAACAGAAAGACAATTTGGACACAAAGGTTTTGTTAATTAGGAGTATTGAAAATATTCAACCAGTGGGTCAATCTGATCAGGGCTAATATTAGCTTAAAACTTAGATTTTATTTTTGAAAACAAGTTGTCTTTTTTAGCTTAGACTGTTCTCTACCAAGGCCATGCCACTGTCAACTACTGAACATTTCCAAAATTAGAACATTTTAAAACCTCCCAGCAGCAGAAACATTTTCCCAAGTATTCATTAATTCACATTTAAACTCCTAAGTGACGTTTCTTTCTTTTCTAGAAAAAAAAAAAAAACAACTCTATATATTAATTCATTCAAAAATTGCCAAGCATCGTGGATCATGCCTGTTATTCCAGTGCTTTGGGAGGCCAAGTTGGGAGGACTGCTTGAGGCCATGGGTTTGAGACCAGCCGGGGCAACATAGTGGGACTGCATCTCTACAAAATATAAGATAAGAAATTAGCCCGGTGTGGTGGTACACACCTGTAGTTCTAACTACTCTGGAGACTAAGGCAGGAGGATCTCTTAAGACCAAGAGTCTGAGGTTAGAGTGAGCTGTGATAACACCTTCAGCCTGAGTGATAGAGCAAGAACTTGTCTCTGAGATCTCTCTCTCTATATATATAGATCTATATTTCCTTTTCATAATATAAACCAGGTATTGTGATGTATACAAAGTGTTATTAATGAATAAAACAAAGCCAAGTAAAACAAAAATGCTACCTTCAGGGTAAGAGATTAAGTCAAGGAGGTGGTGGGTGTTAGGTAAGACTTGTAGGCTATAGTAAGAATTTAGAATTCTGCTCTGTGATATGAAATCGTTGTAAAGTTTTGAACTATGTGATATTACATCTCTTCCCTTTAAAATATTCTATTTTTTAAATTGGACTCTAGATGTAAAATAAAGGTGGCATTTACAGGATTTATTAATACCTTCAATGAAGGTTCTGAGACAAAGAATGTCTCAAAGTGCCAGAATAATACCAAGCTCTCAGCTTAAGTATCAGCAACAATGGAGTTACCATTTGCTGAGGTTGGTAAGACTAGGGAAATAGCTGGCGTAGGGAGAAAGATCAGGAAACCATTTTTGCTCCTACTAAATGTTTTTAAACATACAAATGTAGGTATTAAGTAGGTATTTGTTCAACAAGTTTGGATTTCAAGAGATAGGTAAGGCCTAGAGATGTAAGTTTGGAATTTTCAGCATGAGATCATATTTAAAGCACTGTGATTGGAGGATATACCCACTAGGCACTGAGTACAGATAGGACTGAAAAGCTTCTGGGAATATTTAGTATTCTGGAAAATGAGGAGAAACCAGCAAAGTAGACCAAGAGGGAGAGTGCTACGAAGTAGGGGAGAACAAAGCAACAGTGGGTTTCTGAATTTCAAAGCGAAAAAAGCAGGCTTCAGAAATAACACAAGGCATTGTCTACTGATACCCAACACCATCCCATCCCCCTAATCTTTTCCCTATAATAAAACTGAAAACTTGGAAGGAACATTTTGCAGAATCCTTTACCAGCAGAGATCTAGTTTACTTTACACCTCCGAAAAACATTCACTCATTCATCAAAGATGAAATAGAAAGAATAGCTATTAGAGTCCAAGAGCAGTGGCCACTTGGATGTACAACAGTGGTCCCCAACCTTTTTGGCCCCAGGGACCAGTTTAGTGGAAGTCAATTTTTCCATGGATGAAGGTGGTGGGGGAATGGATTAGATTCTCATAAGGAGCGTCCAACCTGGATCCCTTGCAGGTTCAGTTCACACTAGGGTTTGTGCTCCTATGAGAATCTAATGCCACTGCTGATCTGACAGGAGATGGAGCTCAGGTGGTAATACTCACTGACCAGCCGCTCACCTCCTGCTGTGTGGTTTGGTTCCTAACAGCCCACAGACCAGTATGTGTGTGTACGGCGGCAGGGTGTGGGTCACGGTTGGGGAACCCTGGTGTACAAGAATGAGCTTTGCAGTGATTTCAGTGTGAAGTCCTATTAATTATTTTTCTTGTTTCTAAAATTATCACAAAGCTGAGAGGAAGCTGAGTTAATTGTCAGAGGTTTCAGGCAATTCTGGACTTTTCTGATTTCTTTGAGGCCAACTGTAGTTCCCTCAACCCTACCAATGGTTTCGTAGACATAAATTTAATTCTGTTAAATTTCTTCCCGCTGAAAAACTGACAATAGTTTCTGTTTTCCTGCTTAAACCCGAAATGATATAAAGGCAGAATAATCAACTCTTGTCAATTGCTGCTACTAAATCGGTAAGATAAAGACTGAGTATACACCATCAAATTTACAATGTTGATGCCATCGATCTCGTTGTGACCATTTTCATTGGAATACTATGGAGAAAACATTCTTTGCATGACTTCTATGGAAATGGGAGGATAAAACCAATTTTGATGAGTTTTTTATAAAGCTGGGTCCCCAAGCTGGGGGCCATGAACTGGTACTGGTCTGTGGCCTGTTAGGAACTGGGCTGCACAGCAGGAGATGAGTGGCTGGTGAGTGAGCATTACCACCTGAACTCTGCCTCCTGTCAGATCAGCAGTGGCATTAGATTCTCACAGAAGCTCAAACCCTATTGTGAACCATGCATGCAAGGGACCTAGGTGGCACGCTTCTTATAAGACTCTGACTAATGTCTGATGATCTAAGGTAGAACAGTTTCCTCTCAAAACCATCCCCCAACCACCCTCCCCCTTGTCCATGGAAAAATTGTCATCCACGAAACAGTCCCTGGTGCCAAAAACATTGGGGACTGCTGCTGTACCGGGAAGAATATAATTGCTAATTGGAAGATAATGTGGAGTTAGAAGAACATTTTTTGTAGTGGCTATTGTTATTTAAAAGAAATATTAGAACATGTACGTAATAAGCCAATGTATATGATCCAATAGAGAGGAGAAACTTACTGATGTCAGAAGGAGAGGGACAGTTGTATGAAAATACTTTAACAGGAGGGAGATGAGATTGTATGAACAAATGAAGAAGACAGTTCATGGACAAATGAAGATTGAGGTCCAAGAACAGTGCATTCGACTTACAGGAAGACAGGTATAGTACATGAGCACCAACACAGGTGGTTTGGTAGATTTGGTAGTGGGGGCATGTTGAAACTCTTCTGATTGTTTCTGCTGTGTTAATGAAATGAGAAGTAACTTCATGAGCTGAAGATGAGGAGAAAAAAAGATGTTTAAGGCTTGAGAAAGAAGGAGGACGTGTAAAGTAGTCATCTTGGGGAATGGTAGAGTGAATGGACATAAGAAATGTATCTGGATTGAAGAGTGATACTAAGGCTCTGTTCAGGATAGGAGTCATGAATTAAAGAGAAACATGTTGACGTGTTTGTGTGTTTTTCTCCCAAAATTTCAGCTGCTCTGATATAGAGTTAAAATAGACAGAGAAATGAACTTAATTGGGGATACCTTTACCAGCTGAGTTTAACAAAGGAAAAAAAGGGGCAAGGGATTAATGTGTTGGAAAACAAGTGGTGATAGTAATGGTTTATGGAACATAAGCTACATAACAAAGGGATTGAGGATATCAGGGGAGGAAGGGTCTAGTGAAAGACGGCAAGGTCAACTCATGGAAATTCATGATATGGCAAAAGAATTATTGGAGTTGGGATAATGGCAGAAAACACAGTGACTGTTGACTAGAGATGTACTGCTATATAAGGAGGCTGTGAAAAAGTGGTAGTTATTGGAAATAGCAACAGCATTGTTATGGTAGTGGGTATCTATGGTGAAGAGTACTACACAGTTATTGAAGACATGTATGTTATGAGTTGATAAGCCAGAATATTGGATAGATCACTTTTGTGAATGTAGAAATCGCTAAGTATCAGTAGTGATGTTAGTAGTACAAAGAGCAAGAGAATGATCTGGCACTGAAATGTTCAATAGATCAGATAATGATTATGAGGAAAGCAGATGATTGCCATTTGGAAATATAGTGTGACATTAGTATGATAATTGTGTTTCAACATAATTGGAATTTCAGGGAGGCTAAAGGAGATAGTGCTTGGAAAAAACTATGAGGATCAAAAAGGAGATCAACCCTACCTCTAGGACTAGTTGTACCTGGAATGTTAAGAGAGAGAAAAAAAATCATCCATTTGAGAGGGTTACAGAAGTATCAGGTTTCTCCGGAGAGGGCCTAGTTCAGAAGCACAGTTGAAGCTAGTGTGGGATTATAATGGATGGGAGATTGAAACAGAACAGGACATATACAAAAGGGCTCAGATAATGAGACATAATATGAGAATATTGGGTGTGATAAACAGTAACAGAAGATACACACCTCACATAACAGCTGATGGTCCCAAGACAGATGATAATCATGGGGAGGCCAAGAGGTTGTGAATGTTGGGGGAAGAAAATGGGGATGGTGGTGGACTCTTGATATAAGACCTGGAACCCTGTGAGTTCCTTCTTAAATCACAGTAGTGGGGTTGTAAATGCTGGCAGAGAAGAGGTGTCACCAAGAAACTTAGGAAGCTCTTTGGCTGTTCTGCTAGTAGAGATATTTAGGCCAGAGAACTGGTGTTTCTTGGCTGTCTTAAACGTTGTATTATTTTTTCTCATCTTCAAGGTATTAATAGTATTTCTATCTATTCCATTGGCTAGAATCATGCAATGCAAGGGGTAATCATTGAGTTAATACTTAATTGTTGGAAATCTCTGTCAGTTTAATTTTGGCAAAACTCACAGAATGGAAATGAATTACAGTAAAAGAAATGTTATAATTGCTAAAATAAAAAATAGAAATATCCATTGTTTTTGGAGTTTAGTATTTCATAATGTTTATATGACATGATTTTTTAAGTCAAAAGAAAACAATAAGTTCAATCGTTTGAGTTAAAGTGTTACATAAACTTTGTATATATCAATCTCAGCTACAGATAACTATATTCCAGTTCCAGAAAAATACACACATTTTTTTACTTGTTGCAAATCATTAAGTGTTTGTTATGCCAGGAACTGTGCTAAATTTTAGAGACAAAATGTTAAAGATACAGAGCCTCTGACTTCAATGAGCTTATAATTTAGCAGAGTCATATAGGCAAATGCTAAATTAGAATTCAATATGATACTTGTTATGATAGAGTTATAACAGCAGAAGAAATAAAGAAGCCTTTTATTTGGGGGGAAGTCTTGAGAAATTAACAAAGCTTTTTGCCTGAATATTTGTTCAAATTTTTATAGTCTAGACTGGAAAGCATAGAACCTCAAGTTTCCCTTTACATTTCCTCTTTAAAGATGAGATATTTTGCAAGTCTCTACTTCCTATTCCCTCCACTTTCTCAGCTCTTCAGTCAAATAGTTGAGAAAGTATTTTTAGCCCCAAAATGCAACTTTCCAAGCCTCACCACCATATCATCTCTCACAGAAGGAAAGAAGAAAAAATGATTCTTTAACTTTTTTTTTCCATCTTTCAAAATACTACCTGACCTCCAGTCCATTTGGGTTGGAAGAGGTGTTTGTTTGTTTGTTTTCAGATATTTGCATTGTGATGACTGTATTAGTCCATCTTCACGCTGCTGATAAAGACACACACAAGACTGGGTAATTTATAAAGAAAAAGAGGTTTAATGGACTCAGTTCCACATGACTGGGGAGGCCTCACAATCATGGTGGAAGGAGAAAGGCACATCTTACATCTTACATGGCAGCAGACAAGAGAGAATGAGAGCCAAGAGAAAGGGGAAACCCCTTATAAAACCATCAGATCTGTGAGACTTATTCACTACCATGAGAACAGTATGAGGGAAACCGCCCCCATGATTCAATTATTTCCCACTGGGTCCCTCCCACAACATGTGGGAATTATTGGAGCTACAATTCAAGATGAGATTTGGGTGGGGACACAGCCAAAGCATCAGTGACCTTGATGTGTTCTCTGTGTAAGAAGTTGCCTTAGTGATAATTTTCTAAAAAATAGCATTCAGAGCAAAGCCCATATACTAATGCTTTTTTGGGAGAAGAAATTCCAAGACAAGAGTGAGGGAAAGGGGACATGACACAAGAAAGGAGCACAAGCAACACTACATGTTGCATTAATGAGCTGCTACAATTTATAAGGAAACCCACATTATTACTCATGTTAGAGGCCATATAATGCCACTGCTTCTTGGTAGCATCTATCCAAGGAGAGAAAGAGAAAACATTTTCAACTGATAGCTTCTTTCCGTATTCTGTTTTTCATTGGTCAAAGGTCAGCCTGTAAGCCCTTAATTTTTCTGTACTTCTAGGAATTCTATGTGGCCCCTACAGGTAACTGCTGGGAAATGATAATCAGTAGATTTAGTCAGGCTGAAATTGGGCACTTGAGATGCTAAATGCTATATGGCTCCAACTAAAGCTAACTCATGAAGCCATATCCAGGCTCAGCTCCTGCCTCAGGGACAAACTGAATCAACCGGTAGTATTTCAAGATGAGGCAACAACAGTAAAGGCAAGGGTATTATGACTATAAGAGCATGTTGAGCACACTCCATCTGAGAAACACGACAAATGTCTAAGGGTTGCAGGACAAATAATATTGATCGTATCTGGGGAGATGCATAGCTTGGATCTGGCAGAGTTCATTTCTTGCACTACCCAGATCTTCTTACAACCTCTCTTGTATAAGCATACCATGCATTCATTTCCGTCCTGAGAGAAGAGACACAAGTCCAATTCTTCAAAGCATAACCAATTGCAGTATTCCAAAAAGACTTGAAAAATGTAAGAAAAAAACACTGTATCCCCTGTCATTGTTTCTGGCTCCAGAACAATAATTGATATTTATCATCTCCCTATTCTACTGCCAACTTGAGATTTTTCTTGACCAAGAATTTAACTAGTCTTGGTTGCTTGCCTAATGGGGTCCCCCAGCCTTTCATCCACAAGGAGTCTAAGATCTCAGTTGCCCTACCATTTAGGGGGTGGTGGCTGCTACAATTGTCCAATCACAGTTATCACTGGATGATGTAATACCAAGAGACTCCCTAGAAAGTCCCTGGTGGGAGATATATTCCTCTTGCCTCAATTGTATGATATCACTCTCAGCTCATTAAAGAAATTATGTATTAATCCACTGAGAAAACTAGCTTCTTTCATTTCTGACTGGCTTGCTGATGGTAGCCAGATGGTAATAACAGCTTCTGGAAAAACATTTTCCATTTTGGGAACCAGTTAACTAACTTGGCAGAGACTAATTTTGCAGAGTTAGAAAACAAAACTTCTGCAAGATGGTCACCAAGAGTGATGATAAGAAGGCTCCAGTCTTTTTTTTTTTTTTTCTTGGACTTCTAGTTACTGAGAACACAGCTCCATGTATCAGTCATTTGTTCAATTAATAGACTAGATTCTGTAGAACAGCTTTCCAACTCACAAAATGTTGTCCCTGAGCTAACAGGTTAACTGAGCCTTCAGGATGCCTTTCCACCAATGACAACTTCTAGATGATGCAAAGCCAGTTAACTCCATATTTGTACCTCAATTTTCAAAGCCCTTTGCGATAAAGTAGGTTCCTATGACACAATATTACATAGGACACTATGTTGATGGCTCAGGCATTCTATAACCATTTGGGTGACTGCCAGAAGAAAAGACAAATGCAGATCACTGTACATATTGATTTTGGTTAGGAATAATTTCTACCCTCTCCAAAGTCCAATGCAATCAACCAATCACTGGAGGTTGTCTTTTTTTTTAATTTTTCTTTAAATTTGGGGATACATATGCAAAATGTGCAGATTTGTTTCGTAGGTATACATGTGCCATGGTGGTTTGCCGAACCTACTGACCCATCCTCTAAGTTCCCTACCCTCCCTCCCAATCCTCCAATAGGCCCTGGCGTACGTTGTTCTGCTTCCTGTGTGGAGAAGACATATGTGTGCAGGTGTCTTTACAATACAATGATTTCTATTCCTTTGGGTATATACCACATAATGGGATAGCTGAGTCAAACGATATTCCTGGTTCTAGATCCCTGAGGAATCACCATACTGTCTTCCACAATGGTTGAACTAATTTACATTCCCACCAATGGTGTAAAAGCATTCCTATTTCTCCAATGCTTCACCAGCATCTATTGTTTCTTGACTTTTTAATAATTGCCATTCTGATTGGCATGAGATGGTCTCTCATTGTGGTTTTGATTTGCATTTGTCTAATGATCAGTGATGTTGAGCTTTTTTTCATATGTTTGTTGGCTGCATAAACATCTTCTTTTGAGAAGTGTATGTTCATATCCTTTGACCACTTTTTAATGGGGTTGTTTGCTTTTGTTCTTGTTAATTTGTAAAGTTCCTAGTAAATTCTGGATATTAGATCTTTGTCAGATGAGTAGATTGCAAAAATTTTCTCCCATTCTGTAGGTTGCCTGTTTATTCTGATGATAGTTTCTTTTGCTGTGCAGAAGCTCTTTAGTTTAATTAGATCCCATTTGTCAATTTTGGCTTCTGTTGCAATTGCCTTTGGCATTTTCATTATGAAGTCTTTGCCCAGCCTATGTCCTGAATGGTATTGCCTAGATTTTCTTCTAGGGTTTTTATGGTTTTGGGTTTTACATTTAAGCCTTGAATCCATCTTGAGTTGATTTTTGTATAAGGTGTAAGGAAGGGGTCCAGTTTCAGTTTTCCACATATGGCTAGCCAGTTTTCCCAGCACCATGTGTTGTAGAAAATCCTTTCCCCATTGCTTGTTTTTGTCAGGTTTGTCAAAGATCAGATGGTTGTAAATGTGTGGTGTTATTTCTGAGGTCTCTGTTCTGTTCCATTGGTCTATGTGCCTGTTTTCGTACCAGTACCATGCTGTTTTGGTTACTGTATCTTTGTAGTGTAGTTTGAAGTCAGGTAGTATGATGCCTCCAGCTTTGTTCTTTTTGCTTAGCATTGCCTTGGCTATATGGGATCTTCTTTGATTCCCCATATGAAATGTAAATTAGTTTTTTCTAATTCTGTGAAGAATGTCAATGGTATTTTGATGGGAGTAGCACTGAATCTGTAAATTACTTTGGGCAGTATGGCCATTTTCATGGTATTGATTCCTCCTGTCCATAAGCATGGAATATTTTTCTGTTTGTTTGTGTCCTCTCTTATCTCCTTGAGCTGTGGTTTGTAGTTCTCCTTGAAGAAGTCCTTCACATCCCTTATTAGCTGTATTCCTAGGTATTTTTTCTCTTTGTAGCAGTTGTGAATGGGGGTTCATTCATGATTTGGCTCTTTGCTTGTTTACTGTTGGTGTAAAGGAATACATGTGATTTTTGCACATTGATTTTGTATCCTGAGACTTTGCTGAGGTTGCTTATCAGCTTAAAGAGTTTTTGGGTTGAGATGACAGGGTTTTCTGAATATAGAATCATGTCATCTGCAAACAGAGACAATTTGACTTCCTCTCTTCCTATTTGAATACACTTTATTTCTTTCTCTTGCCTGATTGCCTTAGCCAGAACTTCCAATACTATGTTGAATAGGAGTGGTGAGAGAGGGCATTTTTGTCTTGTAATGGTTTTCAAAGGGAATGCTTCCAGCTTTTAAACATTCAACATGATATTGGCTGTGAATATTTCATAAGTAGCTCTTATTATTTTGAGATATGTTCCATCAATACCTAGTTTATTGAGAGTTAACATGAAGGGATGTTGAATTTTATCAAAGGCCTTTTCTTCATCTATTGAGATTATCATGTGGTTTTTGTCTTTGGTTCTGTTTATGTGATGGATTATGTTTATTGATTTGCATATGTTAAACCAGCCTTGCATTCCAGGAATGAAGCCAGCTTGATCATGGTGGATATGTTTTTTGGTATGCTGCTAGATTCGGTTTGCCAGTATTTTATTGAGGATTTTTGTATCAATGTTCTTCAGGCATATTGGCCTGAAGTTTTTCTTTTTTGTTATGTCTCTGCCAGGTTTTGGTATAATGATGATGCTGGCTTCATAAGATGAGTTAGGGAGGAGTCTTTCTTTTTCAATTCTTGGAATAGTTTCAGAAGGAATGGTACCAGCTCCTCTTTGTACCTCTGACAGAATTTGGCTGTGAATCCATCCAGTCCTGGGCTTTTTTTGGTTGGTAGGCTATTAATACTGCCTCAATTTCAGAACTTGTTATTGGTCTATTCAGAGATTCCACTTCTTCCTGGCTTAATCTTTGGAGGGTGTATGTGTCTAGGAATTTGTCCATTTCTTCTTGATTTTCTAGTTTATTTGCATAGAGATGTTTACAGTATTCTCTGATGGTAGTTTGTATTTCTGTAGGGTCAGTGGTGATATCCCCTTTATCATTTTTTTATTGGGTCGATTTGATTCCTCTCTCTCTCCTTATTAGTCTAGCTAGCATTCTATTTTGCTAATTTTTTCAAAAAACCATCTCCTAGATTCATTGATTTTTTGGAGGGATTTTCATGTCTCTATCTCCCTCAATTCTGCTCTGATCTTAGTTATTTCTTGTCTTCTGCTAGCTTTTGGATTAATTTTCTCTTGCTTCTATAGCTCTTTTAATTGTGATGTTAGGGTATCAATTTGAGATCTTTCTAGCTTTATGTTGTGGACATTTAGTGCTATAAATTTCCCTCTTAACACTGTTTTAGCTGTGTCCCAGAGATTCTGGTATGTTGTCTCTGTTTTCATTGGTTTCAAATAACTTCTTGATTTCTGCCTTAATTTCATTATTTAACCAGGAGTCATTCAGGAGGAAGTTGTTAAATTTCTAAGTAATTTTGTGGTTTTGAGTGAGTTTCTTAATCTTGAGTTCTAATTTGATTGCACTGTGGTCAGAGAGACTGTTTGTTATGATTTCAGTTCTTTTACACTTGCTGAGGAGTGTTTTACTTCCAATTATGTGGTCAATTTTAGAATGAATGCCAGGTGGCACTGAGAAGAATGTAAATTCTGTTGATTTGGTGTGGAGATTCTGTGGATGTCTATTAGGTCCACTTGATGAAGAGCTGAGATCAAGTCCTAAATGTCCTTGTTAATTTTCTGCCTCATTGATCTGCCTAATATTGACAGTAGGGTGTTAAAGTCTCCCACATTTATTGTGTGGGAGTCTAAGTCTCTTTGTAGGTCTCTAAGAACTTGTTTTATGAATCTGAGTGCTCCTGTATTGGGTGCATATTATTTAGGATGGTTAGCTTTTCTTGTTGAAGTGATCCCTTTGTCATTATGTAATACCCTTCTTTGTCTTTTTTGATCTTTGTAGGTTTAAAATCTGTTTTGTCAGAGACTAGGATTGCAACTGCTGCTTTCTTTTGCTTTCCATTTGCTTTGGTAAATATTCCTCCATCCCTTTATTTTGAGCTTATGCATGTCTTTGCACATTAGATGGGTCCCCTGAATACAGAACACCAATGGGTCTTGATTCTTTAACCAATTTGCCAGTTTGTGTATTTAATTAGGGCATTTAGCCCATTTACATTTAAGGTTAGCTTTGTTATGTGAATTTGATTCTACCATCATGATGCCAGCTGGTAATTTTGCACACTAGTTGATGCAGTTTCTTCACAGAGTCATTGGTCTTTATATTTTGGTGTGTTTTTGCAGTGGCTGGTACCAGTTTTTCCTTTCCATATTTATTTTTTCCTTCAGGAGCTCTTGCAAGGCAGGCCTGGCAGTGACAAAATCCCTCAGCATTTCCTTGTCTGAAAAAAATGTATTTATCCTTTACTTATGAAGCTCAGTTTAGCTGGATATGAAATTCTGGGTTGAAAATTATTTTCTTTAAGAATGCTGAATATTGGCCCCAATCTCTTCTGGCTTGTAGGGTTTCTGCTGAAAGGTCCACTGTTAGTCTGATGGGCTTCCCTTTGTAGGTGACCTGGCCTTTCTTTCTGGCTGCCCTTAACATTTTTTCCTTCATTTTGACTTTGGAGAATCTGACGATTCTGTGTCTTGGGGTTGATCTTCTCGTGGAGTATCTTAATGGTGTTCTTTGTTTTTCCTGAATTTGCATGTTGACCTGTCTTGCTAGGTTGGGGAAGTTCTCCTGGATAATATCCTGAAGTGTGTTTTCCAACTTGGTTCCATTCTTCCTATCTACTTCAGGTACTCCAATCGTTCTGTTTAGTAGTCCCATATGTCTCGGAGTTTTTGTTCGTTCCCTTACATTGTTTTCTCTAATCTTGTCTGCATGCCTTATTTCAGCAAGGTGGCCTTCAAACTCTGATATTTCCCCGTGGTTGATTCAGCTATTGATACTTGTGTATGCTTCACAAAATTCTCGTGCTGTGTTTTTCAGCTCCATCAGGTCATTTATGTTCCCCTGTAAACTGGTTATTCTAGTTAGCAACTCCTCTAACTTTTTATCAAGGATCTTGGTTTATTTGCATTGGATTAGAACATGCTCCCAAGCCTCTGGCTGGAGCTGTTGGAGTTCCTGCAGAGAGGCCCTGCTCAGTGAGGAAGGATGAATCAAGGTCAGGCCTGAGGAGATGCTCTGGCCACAGCCAGTGTGTTGGGCTCTGGGGGAACACCTCTTGGGACCAAGACATCCACTCTCCCTGACTCCAGCAGGGAAAAAGTGTGGCCTGGAGCTATAGAGATGGATACCACCCTTCCCCCGCACAGTGAGCTTAGCATGTTACGCAGTTTTGAGTTGCAGTGCTGGCTGCTGTCCCTCTCACAAGGAGCTCAAAGGGCTTACACAGCAGGCAGCCACAGCTGTGGTGTTTGTTGCCCCTCTCCCCGGGAATTCAGCAGCCTTAATCAGATTCTAGCTGAGAGGCTGTTGAGAATCTGCATGGCTCTGGGATTGGGACCCTATCCCCTGGTGGCATGAGTTTGTGAGTGGGATCTTCCGATCCATGGGTTGCACAGTTCTGTGGAAAAAGCATGGTTTCCCCAGCTGGGTGGCACGCTCACTCACTGCCTCCCTTGGCTGGGGGGTGGAGGGTCCCCTGCCCCGTGTGGCTCTCAGGTGGGCCACCACACCATCCTGCTCTTCCTTCTTTGTGGATCATGCCAGCTGCCTAGTCAGTTCTGATGAGAGAACCTGGATGCCTTGGTTGCCAGTGCAGGATTCACACACTAATTATGGTCTTTGCAATGGGAGCTTCTGATCATAGCTGCTTCTAGTTGGCCATCTTGGCCCCACTCCCACAAAAGTGTTTTTTGAATGAGGTTGTCTTGTATCATTGAGGATGGTGACATTTTGAGGGCTCAGAGTGGGACCCCAACAAAATGAAAGGTTGAATATTTAGTAGTGGTGATAGCTTTATCAGCCTTGGTGAGATAAAATCCATCTTATTGAACCTATGCATAACCTGTGATAATAGTTCTCTGTTCATGAACATACAGCACAAGCACTATTATGATTAAAGGAGACTGGCTGACAACAATAGATAATTTATGCTGACACTTGATTGTTGACAATCTTATATGTAATGAATGTTTTCTGGTGAACAAATGCCTAAATACAAAAATCTGCACACTTTTAGCCTTTGCCCATAGGTACATCCACTTAATACTGCTTTAGACCTTCTTGTTCCCTATCTTCATTCCAGGTGCACAACCAATCTGTTAAGCCATTCATTCCACTTTCCTGGAGTCAATATATATCCATACATCACCTTTCCCTCCACAAAAAGTTGTCCATCAAATGTGTTGCTTGCCACTCTCAGATAATTATTTCCCTTCCCCATCATCCCTCAGGGCCACTCTTGAGTGGGATGTAATGAAACAGTCAATTTAAATATGAGTAAGTTCTCAGTATTGACCTTCTTCCACAGTTAGATGTACGAAACCCATAGAACATCCTCCTATGAAGACATAAGTGTGAGTTGAGGAAGAATTATCGGTACAACAGAGATATATGACAGGTAACTTACTTATTCATGTAATTCACTTGTGCCTTCTGGACTTGCCTCAGCTAGTCCTTGAATGTATCATCTCCATCCTAAAATGAAGCTAATGCTCTAATAACTCTCAGTTTATAATGGGTAGCTCAGGCTGCATACTTTCTCAGTGTCACATGACCTAGTGCTTAATCTCTATTAGGGCTCATTAACATGCAGACAGCTGTTATTCAAATGAATAGTAGTTTACTCCAGATGTCCTGCTTCAGTGCCCTAACGGCCTGAATTACCTCTTTCTCAGTTGTAGGAACTGTGAGATGCAACAAGTTCCCCTTTTCCTTACAGGGGACATCCCAACCTGTCTCAGGCCACTGGATCCCTAAAAAATGACCTGCAGTCTCCCAAATCATCATAGGATTTATCTCCTGCCTTCAGGAACACATCTCTTACTAGGACTTTTAAGGTTGTTGCCACTTTCTTCTCCCCAAGTCTAATTAGCACGATGTTGTCAACACAGTAGACCACCATGATATTCTATGGCATTTCAAAATAATAAAAATGCCTGCACAGTGTCTTATGAGGGGCCAGGAGCTTCAAACTAATCTTGAAGAAAGACATTAAAAGGGTATTATTGCTGCCTTCACCACTTAAAAATAAATTCCTCATACCAAATGCCAGAGGTTGTAATTGAGCTGCTCTAGTAGAGACACCACATCTCATAGCAACTGCAATTGGATTTGCCACCTGTATAAGTTCATGATAATCCATCAACATCCACCATCCCCAACTAGGTAGTAGCAGAAATCAAACAGGTGAATTAAATGGGGCTATTACTGGAACTATCAGCCTTCCTTATTTTAAGTGTTTGATATTGGCAATAACCTCTACAATTCCTTTCTAGCTGTAGTAGTATTTCTTCGAATTTTTTGTCTAATGGGATGGAGGGGCAGTTTTAGGAACTTCTGCTTTCACTTTCTACCATAATATCACTTACTCTATAGGTCAGAGAACCAATGTGAAAGATTCTGACATTTTAATAAAAAACTGCTGACTTCCCAATTAACTATTTGAGGTTTAGGAATATTGTCTTGTGATGAACCCAAACACCCACTGAACCAACTATAAAAGCATTTGGCCTAAATTTCTTTATTATCTGGCCCTTACAAACTCCCACTCTACTCAGAGACTCATAATGACATTTTTAGTTCCCTAGGTATCAGTATCATGTCAGATATACGTCTTAGAAAGTCCGGAAAGCTCTCAAAGAAAGCACAGTTACCCTAGAAATTGTCCAAAAGTCTGCCTGGGGGAATATTATAGAAATATTTACTGTATAAACTTACAGTGTTTTTGAGAGTCTTCCTTTCAATCAAGGAGCTGTTTCAATTAATTGGCAGATCAGGAACCAGGGTAAGGAAATATGATTTTCCCCCCTAAAAGCTGGTGTCAGCTTGTCCACTAGTCAGATTTGTTTTGTTTTTGTTATTATACAAATTAACCCCCCTGGCTTAATTGTACAGGCTATCTGTCCATCTGTGTTTCCCTGATAGCCATGGCTCTAGATCTCTATGAATTGAGGCACCCTTATTGCTACTCTGGCTTTGCTGTCCATCTCAGCAACTGCATCCACCTTGTCAGGGCTAGTTACATGTTGCCATCTGGCCCAGGCCATTTCAAACTGCTCCTTCTCATTGAAATCTGGAATCCCAACTCCATGGTGACATCTCACTGCAGTGACAACTACTAAAGTGCTTCTCAAAATGCATTTTTTATTACCACAGTGAAGGCAATGTCTTTGGGTCCTCCCTGGGAACATAAGTGGGTGATAATTTCTCAGTTACATTTACTATATAAATCCATTCAAACATTCCCAATTCTCTCTGACATCTAACTTCTTTAATATTATGTTGAATATTCTGAAATCTCTACCTCATTTCTCATAAATCTTTATTATATCTAATGTTTAAGGAGTCATTAGAGCAAACTAGTATAAAGAGCTTCAACTATGCTTGCCAGGATGTTGAACCATTACTGGGGGTAATTGCCCTGTGAGTTCTTCCCATCTCAACTTAGATTTCATCTCTTTGAATAAACATGCTCAAATCCACTTCTGTACATATGTCATCACTTCCTGACAGTAATGTGTACCAGATCCTACCACTCCTTTGACGGATACACTCTTTGTTCCCAGAACTATGTTTCTTACTGACTTGGAAGCAAGGAGAGTAAATTGGGATAAGTCTTAAGGAAAACAAATGTAAATTTGCCTCGGATATGGGCATTTCATGGTTATCAGATACAGGGAAACTGTTCTCCTTTAGCAGGGGGAAGCTGGGTTTTTCTACCAGCCAGAAGGCTCAGTGGAATGTGGAGATTCAAGAATCTCAGGTTGATAAACTAATGAACCCACTTCATATTTCAGATTTCCACTCTCTCCAATGAGAGGCTATGCATTCAAGCTCCTTTTGCAGCTCTCCCACCATTATGATCAAATCCTAAGCCTCATTTTTAGTGTAGCATATCTTGTGCATTAAGGGATAAGAACATTTTTAAGAGATGCATCTGAGAACTTTGGCTTTGAAAACATGCTTTAATTTGGACTCCAGTCAAAACTAGCCGTTCAAACGACAGTCATGTAAATTATCATTGCTCCTACTCATCATTGATAAAGTCTATTAACAATTGATTTCTTAATGCTCTGTCTTCCACCAGCACCTCAATTCAATTAATGATAGGTGAAACTTGTAATAATCATGTACATCATAGTTTTGTTTTTTTTTTTTAACCACTCTGCTTTTTACCAGTCATGAGGCCTTATTGCCTTCAGTTAGGCGAGCAATCTAATCTCAAATCCCCATCCTAAAGGTCCGTTTAGCAGACATACGTACCAAATGCATTAGCCCAGGTTTCCTAGAAAATAGAGTCTGAAATAAAGTTTGGATGTGAATGCTTTCTTGGAGGACCATAATCCTAGGAGATTGAGAATATCACAGAAGAAAGGAAAGCAAACACAAAGGAATGTGTTACCATACCAATTTGGCCACAGCTTTAACTGTAAACAAATGTGGTTACTCAGACCTTAATTTATCTGCCAGCTGCCCCTGAAATCCTCTCTCTCTTTGGTCAAATTTTACCCACATGAAATTACCTCTCCTAAAGTTTTAGGTTGTTTTACCTATACTCTCCAGGCAGCTGCTGAGACACCCACGGCATCTGTAGGCACTGCCTGGACTCCTTCTGCAGAGGGTGTTTTGGAGGCTGTTTTACTGCGTTTTCACACTGCTATAAAGATACTACTTGAGACTGAGTAATTTATAAATAAAAGAGTTTTAATTGACTCACAGTTCTGCATGGCCAGGGAGCCCTCAGAAAACTTAGAATCACGGCAGAAGGGAAAGCAGACACCTTCTTCACAAGGCAACAGGAGAGAGGATAAAGCGTCAATGAGGAAGTGCCACACTTTAAAACCATCAGCTCTCTGGTCGGGCGCGGTGGCTCATGCCCTTTGGGAGGCCGAGGTGGGCGGATTGCCTGAGCTCAGGAGTTCGCAACCAGCCTGGTCAACACGGTGAAACCCCGTCTCTACTAAAATACAAAAAATTAGCCAAGCATGGAGGCATGCGCCTGTAGTCCCAGCTACTCGGGAGGCTGAGGCAGGAGAATCCCTTGAACCCGGGAGGCGGAGCTTGCAGTGAGCCGAGATCAGGCCACAGCACTCCAGACTGTCTCAAAACAACAACAACAACAACAACAAAAACCATCAGCTGTCATGAGAACTCACTCACTACCATGAGAACAGCATGAGGGAAACCCCCCTCCACAATTCAATCACCTCCCTTCTTCAACACTGGGGGATTACAATTCGAGATGAGATTTTGGTGGGGACACAGAGCGAAACCATATCAAAGGCTTTGTTAAAGTCTGGACTTTGTCAGTAGAAGACAACCAGAGCTGTCAGAATCTTTTATAAGTTCAAAGGTGATGACCAGGCTTTGTGAACAAGGAAATGGCTTTGCTCACATTGACACTCACATTGCTGTCACTGGAGACACTCAGTTTGGAATGCAAGAGACATGGCCAAGGCCAGAGGGGTTGATGGGGCCACATGAATCTGGGCAAGGACATAAACTAAGTTGCGTCAAAGAGCCATCATTTGGTAAATCTCTCTAAGGCAGCATCTCAGTGACTTGAAAACTGGGCTCTTCGCAGAGGCATGATGACTTGAAAATGCTAGAGAAGAGCTAGAAGTTCCAGGACCTAATATATAATAAAAAAAGTAATTCACCAAAGACCTGAAGTAGCAACATAACAGGGAACGATATTAAATAAATGGAAAAGTTATAGAAATCTGCCCAAATCGAAAGTTAGGCCATTATTAAAAAGTCTTTGACACATCTACTTCATATGAAGAACGCAAAAGGCACAAGTAGGATGAAATGATAGTTTTCTAGAGGCAAACTGGAAACATGAGAAGTTTATTGACAAATTACAAGGTTATTTTTTATTTTTTGAAAATAGTCTCTTTTTTGTCTTTTGAGGTTCTGGGTCTTTACAAGAAAGTAATTTCTTCTGTTGAATTGCCCTTTCCTAGGGACAAATATACATCTTATCCCTCAAAAAATATTTTCTTTTACTATGATCTTATCCCTGATAGCAATAACTTACTGTTCAGACTCTCTCCTGAAATACATTTGGCAAGAAAGAAACATCAGTTTCCTTAGCCAAAAAGAAAAAAAGTAACAACATATCTAGTCTGTCCATCACCTTGTATAGTATGGAGTACATAGAAATATATTACATATAAGATTGCTTTGATAGACATTTCAGCACTTATTACATGTTTAGTGAAGTAGGTTGTAAAATTCTTGGGTATATTGTGAGCAGAGCAAGGGGAGTAAACAGGAGTAGACTTGGGTATAAAATAAAAGAAGAAAATGAAGCAGATTGTCAGCTTTAGGAAATAAATGGTGAACACACTGTTGTTTTAGACGTTTTAGTCAAACAACTAGTCCAATTAGTTTTTTTCTCTACTCTTTTTCTTTCCTGAATATATGCCTACTTTTTATTAAAGTAACACATTCTCATGATTTATACTAAAATAGCACCAATGAGCTTAAAATAAAAAGCAGCAAGCCCCTGTCTGCCACTCCCATCTGCAAACCTACTTGTAAAAACAACTACTTTTATGTCTTCTGGTGAATGTCTTCTTGTCTCTAACTAGTATGCCTGTAAGACATTTATGCAAGTTCATTAATTCTGACAGTATCTACTGCTGCTGTGATAGATGTTTTAGTGCATGTGCACTAAAACCACCTCCATCTACATACCCAATTCCTAAGTTTCATAGTTATTTTAGTATTTTTAGTTTGTCTGTTTATTTATGTAACTTAAAATAATATACCCAATGTTTTTTGTTCCATTGATGTTTGATCGTTTCCCTCAACTGCCATTTTGTGATTGCTACCGTCCCTCTACCCCAACTCTCTGCCTCACCTACACATCCTAACTTCTCTCTTCTAAACCTTTATGTTTACATTGTCAAGACATCTTGGTAGGGTTCCTCCAGATAATCCTCGCTTGCAGAATTTAGGGCCCTACAAAAAAAAAATAAATAAGCAACTTTACTAGAAGTCTTTTTCTTTTTTTGTTCACCAAGGTTCAGAAGCTTTAAAGTAGATTTTGTTACTTAACATAGCATAGTCTTAATACAGATGCCAGTGCGTGAAATGTAAGCACGGGAATGGCTTTTGGCTACACGCTTTAGAAATGCCAATCAGTTTTTGGCTGTAGGAGAACTAGTTGTAAGCCTAATCCCTCTTTGACTACTGGTGGCTGGTTAGCATATAAGCACATGGCTGTCTTCAATTATTTTAGGCTGCTTGCACCAACCAATTAAGAACAGCCCTCTCTTCAGGACAGCTTGATGTAACAAGACAAGTATTTGGCCTATTCTGCAGGTGATTGGCACCTCTGATGGAATTCCTCCAAAGCTGTGAAATGGAACTCAGCTATTTGATAACTTATGGGTCTCTGGAAAAAACTCATTTCCTCCCTACCATCAGTTTAAGTATTACTCTACCAGGAACGGTAAGAAACTACAAAGCTGAATGCCCCTCTTTGTTAGGGGATCTTCATTTTCTCTTCTCCGTTATGGCTTGCAAGTTAAGAGAGATAAAATTAAAGCTTATTTTAGTTCTTGTCCTACTCAGTGGGTCTGAGTCTCTGTAAAAATTCACATTCCAAGTTCCACCTTTGGTACTAGTAAATTAATCTGTATTTAGACTAAGATAGTAATATTTACATTCTGTTCTATAATATCAGTGAAATCATCTGAGGGTTATCTAAATGTTGATTATAAAAGTTGAAAGACCAAAGACAGTATTTCTATTAATATGAGTATATAAATATTGTTCATCACAGATCAACTAGAAGTCTGTGATTTCCACTCCTCTATGTTCTCAATGTATAAACCCATCACAACTCAAACAAAAGTATTTTTAGTATTGAATTAGATAGAATCTCCTTTACTCTATTTCCTCAATTGCTCAAGTCAGGCCACTTTTTTTTTTTTTTTTTTTTTTTTTTTGAGATGGAGTCTCGCTCTTGTTGCCCAGGCTGCTCTTGGCTCACTGCAACCTCTGCCTCCCAGGTTCAAGCGATTCTCGTGCCTCAGCCTCCTGAGTAGCTGGGATTACAGGCATGTCCCACCATGCCCAGCTAATTTTTTTGTATTTTTAATAAAGAAGGGGTTTCACCATGTTGGTCAGGCTGGCCTGGAACTCCTGACTTCAGGTGATCCACCCATCTCGGCCTCCCAAAGTGCTGTAATTACAGGTGTGAGCCACTGCGCCCAGCCCATGCCACTCTTTAATTTGCTTTTTGGGGAGACAATTACTTTCCTGTACATTTTGTTTGGTATTTACTAAAATATTTCATAGCCTTTTTTTGTTTCTTTTTATGAAGAAATATAAGCCACTTATACTATACCTATAATATTTTTCAGTTTTGTATTCAGCCTATCTTCTATTATTCTTTCTGAAGATACTCCTCTTAGCAACTGCTGATTTCCTTCTCTATGTAGAGTTGGTGTTATTATTGGGATCCTTGGTTATTCTTACCATTTCTTATATACCCTATCTTCCTATTTTTTTAATCTGCATTTTCTGGAGTTCATGAACGAGAAATAGCTTCAGAAAAGGTTGTTTGTGGCGAGGCACCATGGCTCACACCAGTAATCCCTGCACTTTGGGATGCCAAGGTGGGCAGATCACTTGAGGCCAGGATTTCTAGACCAGCCTGGACAACATGGTGAGACCCCATCTCTACTAAAAACACAAAGAATTAGCTGGGCATAGTGGCACACGGCTGTGGTCCTAGGTAATTGGCAGGCTGAGGCGGGAGGACTGCTTGAGCCTTGCGGGGAGAGGTTGCAGTGAGCAGAGATTGTGCCACTGCACTCTAGCCTGGGTGACAAAGTGAGTGAGACCCTGTCATAAAAAAAAAAAAAAAAAAAAAAAAAAATTGTGTGTAAACAGGAAGGCCGACTGGGAGCTCTGTGTACTGCATCAAGAGTACACAGAGCACCAGCCTTTCCCCTACTTCACTCCCAATGTTGAAATGAGAAAGCTTCATTATTGAGCATTGACATCCACCTACATGGAACAGGCATGCCCAGATACTTCCTTTACTTTCTCTAGAGAAGAATAGTTCATTATTCCTGTGAAAGTAAATGCATTCCTGGCTGCTTCTCTTTTGAAAAGAGAGACAATTACAAGGTAGTAAATTTGGAAGGAGGGGTGATGTAAATCTTTTTCCTACCAACCTTCAATTGATGCCTCCTTTTTCAATTCCACTTCTTACTCTGGGTCTCCGTTATATGTGCTATCTCTGAGTTCAGGGCTCTGAGGTCTGGAGCCTGAGGGGAGATTAACTTCTGTATCTACTCACTCCCTCCATTCATAATCTAGGGTATTTATCATACTATTCTGTTTCCTCATTCTATCAGTTTTTATTCCACTTACATATTTGAGATATTTGATACAATCTCTCATTACTGATATTTATTGTTTTGTTACCATTTTTACTGTTTTCATTGTTTTTGATGATACTTTATTTATGAATTTATTATTACTCTGGTTCTCGAGACAGAGAAAGGCTGACAAGTGCTCAGCTGTCTTAAACCTGAATTCCACCTATCCTACTAAAGCAACACAATCAGATTAGTTGTGAATTTTATTAGCCACTAGCTAAATTGATTGGTTAATCAGTCAGTAATTGACCCATAAAGAATGAAGAGACAGAAAACAAGTTATTAAAATGAATAGGGAGAAATAAAGAATTTTTTCTAGTTAACAAAATATTTTTATTAATATCTAGTCAACATAGCCTGTCTGAATTTTCTATATTATTTTATTTAAAAATCTTTTGGGGAGGAATTTCTTCAGGTATATTTGTTCCTATCTGCTGTGGGCTCAATACCCAGCACTTTCAATCTGATCATAAGTTGTATGAATTTTTTTATACCTATTATAGTTAAGAACTAATTTTATTACTTTGATTCTCTATTAAAATTCTATGATTTCTCATTAATGTCAAAATATGTCCTTTTACACTTCAGGAAATGTCACTAATTTTAGGGGAAATTGATATGCAGTTACAGGACAGTAAAAAGATATTATGTTATCTTGTGGGTTGGCTTGCATGTACAATTTCAATCACACTGGTTTCTGAGAGGCCAATCATCTGTAATTTAGAAGAGATTGTAGTGTTGCAGCCTTTTTCAGGCTCCATTTCTCTTACTTTTGAGAGTGCTTGTCTACTTGATAAAAAGAATAAGAAGAAAAAGAAAAGAAAAATGTATTTTCTGTCGTGTTTCTTAAATTCAAATGAGCAGATAATGCTGTTTGATTTTTTTTTTTCTTCTTTGGTGATGGGAGTCAGTCAACGGTCTGGAAAAAGAATGCATCTAAGAGAAAGTAGATTTTACTGTTTAAGAGCCCAGGACATGAGCTGTATTTTCCAAGCATCCAGCCAATGCAATCACAAGCAAATCTCCCTGGGGCTGCCAATTTAGTACTGTCTTATGTCTGGTGGCAATATCGTATGTTCAAAGACAAATGTGTCCCTTAAATTGGTCTGCAGTTTGGGTAGACATAAGGCTGGCAGATAACTTTCTATTTCTATTTCTTCTTCCTTTTTTTTCCTTCCTTCCTTTCTTCCTTCCTCTCTCTCTTTCTTTCTCTATTCTTCCTTTCTTGTTTCCTTTTTTCTTTTATCAGTGACAGGAAAATCATTTTGGACAAAACCCAGCTGTGGCCTGTATTTGATGTTGTGCTCAAGTTACAGAGGTTTGGTTACAAACTCTTTATCCCCTTATCATGTTCCCTGACTTATCTACCTCTGCCATCAGTCCAAGTTACTATCTTAACTAATTGGGCTGGGGCTCCCTCCCTGCATCATTCCAGAGAAGAGAATTCAAGAAAAGAGGAATAGAAGTAGATAAAATTGGTTACAAGTTCTTAGAGCCCAGTAGAGCTGAGTCTATTATTTGAGGTCCTCAAAAACAAAACAACAACAATAACAACAGAAAAAAATACTTAGGAGATTTCAGTTCTTTTTGTTTTCTTCCTCCTCCAATAAAACTAAACCACAGAAGATGGTTATGGTCATCATAAACAGTTTCCCTCAAAACCTTTTTGAAAAATGAGATTGGGAAAAAAAATAGTTTAAAATAGGAGGACAGGGGAAGTTAGGAGAGAAGAAGATGTGGAGAATAAGGATTATTGGGATTATCCTGGATTATCTTCACTGCCACTACTTTATCTTTACCATTACCATTTTACCTCCCAGCCAAGATCAGAAGTGCTACAGAGGTATCTTTATAGATGTAGATTATAAAATTTATATTGTAATATATTATATTAATCAGTATATGTATAATATATATTATATATAATGTTTTTCTCTGTAACTAATAGGGTGGTAGATAAGGTGTTAGTTTAAACTACTAGGCATGTATAAAGACTATGAGAACGCAGAAAATAAAAAAGCTACTATTAATATTAAATAAGAACTATATATGAAGACAAGAAACCCAGAAAAGAAAAGATGGGTAAAAAGGAGAAATAGAGAAACGAAACCCTCCTAATAGATAAAGAGCTTCTAAGCTGAGACATGTAGGCTGTTAGGATTATATTTTCATTACAGTTATCTTGAATGGAGCTGTTTTATAGATCATTTTCACCTCCGAATTTTGAGGAGTTCCCCTACCAACTAATCTACTTAGCTCAGTAAAATTCTTAAGTTAATGACCATTGATGGGAGTGAGAGGGAGAAAACTCATTTTTCACTCATCATCAAATTTAAGAAGCCAAATGCCTTCCCCATCGGCTTCTGTCTCTTTTTTATTATGTAAAAATCCAGAGAGGTAGAGAAGAAAAAATAAAACTTGTTTCTAAAAGCCACTGCCCTTCACCTTTCTCCTGAGTTCATCTCTAAATAATCTTGGAAAAAAGTTTCCAGTTTTCAAAAAATATCTGGGAAACCTTAATTAAGTCTCTAAAATTCAAATCCAAAGTGGAGAGCAGCAGTATGCCTGTAAAACATTCAAATAAAGGCCTTAGAAAAAAAAAATCAAAATCTTCTGACACCATAAATTTTTCACTAAAGGTCTGAAGCAAAGACCAGTACACCTTTCATAGATGCCTAGGATTGCTTGCTGTTTGTTACAAGTAAAGGTAGCACTCACATCCTGATGTCAACTCAATGAAAGCTAATTTCACAAACCCCTATAGAAATATAAAGATATTTTCACTTTAGGCTTATAAAGTCTTTTTTTTTTTTTTTTTTTTTTTTTTAAGAAGGAGTCTCGGTCTTTCGCCCAGGCGGGACTGCAGTGGCGCTATCTCGGCTCACTGCAAGCTCCGCCTCCCGGGTTCACGCCATTCTCCTGCCTCAGCCTCCGGAGTAGCTGGGACTACAGGTGCCTGCCACCGCGCCCGGCTAATTTTTCGTATTTTTAGTAGAGACGGGGCTTCATCCTGTTAACCAAGATGGTCTCGATCTTCTGACCTATGAGGTCTATTTTTGCATGTATAGATATTCTATGTTTTAATATTTAATGATTTTTCTATTCTTTTTATTATTTCCCCATAGGGCAAACTTCTAGAGAAAATAACTCTTCTTCTTAAGCATTTCACATTATTTCTGTAGCTTTTCTACTCATCACTCTTCTTTAATTTCTGGGTAATCCTTGTCTTTAGATCAGTGACTCACACCTCTTGCTTTTGGCTAAAAAGATTAGAGTAGTTCCGTGGTTTTGCTACCTGTGAACTGAATCATATTTTTATATTTCACTCAAGTTTCTGTTTATATCTTAGCTCTATGAAACCTTATATCTACCGGATAACTACTTCACAAAATCTTTGCCAAAGGTATCTTATTAGAAAAATTTAATCTGCCTTTTTTTATAGCTTCCTGTCATAATTTGTATATTTCTTATTATCTTGCAGATTAACACTAAGGTTTCTCTTGTCCCGTTTTTGTTTGGAATCAGACTAATCACCAGGCTCTGAAAACAAGCAGGAAAAATGGGTAGCATCTCAGCCAAACTGCAAGTAAGAAACTGGAATGATACAATTAACAATGAGCTCATTTTTCTGTTTCTGAGCTCATTGTTAGGGTTAAGGTAGGTTTAGGGTTAGGGTAAGAAACTGGAATGAAACAATTAACAATGAGTTCATTATTCTGTTTCCGAGCTCATTGTTAATTGTATCATTCCAGTTTCTTACTTGGAGTTTGGCTGAGTTGTTACGCATTTTTCCTGCTTGTCTTCAGAGTCTGGTAATTAGTCTGACTTCAAACAAAAGAGGGACAGGAGAAACCTTAGTGTTAATCTGCAAGACAATAAGAAATATACAAATTATGACCAGAAGCTATATTAAAAAAACAAAACAAAACAAAACACTTTCCTGATCTTTCATGTAGCTACAGATGCCCATGCAACCCAGTTCTGACTTATTAGATGCAAGTAGATGTTCTCTGGATCAAGCATCTAGCAAAGATTGTCAGAGCAGAGAGACTCAACCCTCCCTTTGACTCTTTGCCCTTCTTCTTCCTGCCAAGAGCAAAGATTCAATGCCTAGAGATTCATCAGCCGTTTTGTGATCATGAAGATGAAATCCACAAACTAAGGAAGCCAGAACAGAAGGAGCCGCTACACTAGATCTGGGATTCTTATCTCTGGATTTGTTACAGCAGAGAAACTAGAGCCCTTATTTATTTAAGCCATTGAATGTAGAATTTTCTATCATTTACAACACATTTCCTACTGTAGGAAACAGAATAATTATCAGCATTTCAAATGACATAACAAAAATCCTGCCTGAGTTTGTTTCAATTAGGGAGACATGTAAAAAAATTTTTTTTTTCTGAAGAACTTTAGCAACCAGAAAAAAGTCAGAGTTTGCTGTTGTATAAAGCACCCAGCTTTCTTTGGAACATACAATTCCCTGAGTTGAAGCAACATTTCTGAACCTGTCAAAGCAATCTTTCTTTACCTTCAAGGCATTCAGTCTACCTAGTGTAGTAGATAATTAAAAGACATTTTTATCCAGACTTAAAGGGTGGATAAGCTCACCTTTTAGCTTTTTACACCTCTCTGCAGAGCCCTCTGATGTGGCAATCATATATCTGAATAGCCTTCTGGATAAGGCAGAGGAGCTCCTGGGAAAATGTCAAACCGTCTCAAAAGAAGAATTATTTTATTTTTAAGGACAAATAATGGGTGCTTTAAATGTCTGTAATTTCTTATTTCCAATTAATAGCAAATTACAGGGGCCATTTCTCTAAAATCTGACATTATTCCTCAGTTTGACAGCTTTCTTCTTCTTTAAACAATAATAGCTGTTTACTAATTTTTCTTTACTGGGAGAGTGGTTTTCTCCCACCAATCCCCCTCCAACAAAAGAAATTCTAGTTCATTCACATGTTATCACTGTGAGCACATTACTGTACCAAACATTTCAGACTATCTTTTTGTTATTTGTGTTAACTGACATGACATAACTAAAAACTTCTGTCATCTTGTTGGTACAAAAGTAAAGTTCTTTCAAATTTCTATGAAATTTCAACAATATAACTGTGTTATCTATACCGGTTTTTACACTTTTTCTTTTTCTTTTTTTTTTTTTTTTTTTTTTTTTTTTGCTAGAAGTTGAACCTCCAAAAGAAACCTTACTTTTTTAAAAAAATATGGTTCCAGCCTCCGTCTCACTAAGAATAACCTGTTTCACTCATATAAAATACAGTCTTTAACAGGAAATATGTCTTCGTGATCTCCTTACCTAGATAAGTCTTTCCAGAGTTTAAACCAGGAGCTACTTTGAGAAGCTGACTGAGCTCCTGGATACTCTAAAAACAGTGGTTTTAGCAGACGTTGCACTTGGGGATAATTCAGACCTTGTTTGTGTTATACATTTTAAAGGTATAAAGCTTACCAATAATTGAATGCCATAATAGGATGTGAAGTAGAACTTGACTAAAGTTTACCTTTAATTCATTAGCATTTCTTTACAGTGAAGGTGAGTTGTTTAAGTAAAATTAAGGGATTGTATGAAAATAAGATATTTTCAAATACTCTAATGCATTAGAAAGTAGCTATGTGCAATTAACATGCTATTTACAAAACATGTCTTATCTAGTCACTAGAACAAGTTTCCTGAGGACCTGGTCAGGAAAGGATTTGTTTCATTTAATCTATATCATTGAAACTAATGCATGTTATTCTATGTCACTTTTTTATTTACACTATTTATAAGAGTAAACTCCTACATCTCCTCCACTCTACTTAACCCAGTTAACAGGGTTTACTAGTTTTACTAAACTGCTTGCAGTTTGGGATCATTAAATGAAACATTAGGTGGAAGCATACATTTATTTATTTACTTTTACCTGATATCTTTGGATGTGACTATTCATTCTTCCCTTCACTGGACTGTCACATTTGTCCCTGCTATTCCTACTCTTGTCTTGTTCCTCTAGCACCTCCATTCTAATTCCCTCTGTGCTCTGTTGTCTTCTTAGAACCATGTTTCTAACATTCCTTAAACCTACTAAAAATATTGCCCATATCCCAGGCTCTATAGAATACATTTCTAACTCCTTCGGTTAGAAATCTTGACCCTTCCCCATTTGATTCCAACCTACATTTACACTTCTGGTTTTCTGCATGGAACTTTTTTCTTTTTGCATTCTGCTCCAGGTTTTTATTCACAATTTTCTCCTTCTTTTCAGCTTTCAAAATCCATGTTTTCTTTTTTAGATAAGAACATTTAGGACTTCTTCCAATTAATTGCCCTGTATCTTCCTCCTCTTTGGAATCTTCTCTCTTCTCTTTGGATCAGAATTATAGCACTCACTTTTGAACTTTTGAACTTTTGAACACTCATTGGGAAAAAATTAGTGTTATGAGTAGAAGTTTTATGATGAGACAGATTCAAGTCCTATCATCATTTAATGTGGCCCTGGAAATTTTTTTTCTTCTCTAAAGTGGGAATAATTAAAGTGACAACAACAATAATACAGCATACATTGAGACAGGAGATTTCCGTTGACCCTTTCATGAGGGAGAACTGGAGTGCACCAGCTCTAAGTCTAGCCAGCCACTTTGGAGCTGGCAGGGATGAACTTCACTCACTTGAACCCCCTGAGCTCAACCCCTTAAGGAAGGGAGCATGCAGGCCAGTGGGTACTGGGGCCGGGATCAGCACTTTTCGGTTGTGGCCCCCATGGCAGCATCTAGTGGTATGTTACAGTTAGTGCTCTTTTAGCTTTGCCATCCATGGATGGCTAAGTGTTAATAGGTCAGTGGAGGGTCAGCGTGACAGCCTTCTGCACCTGCCCCTTTGGCACCTGAGTTCTTGTTCGACATCCAGGAAAAATAGGGTCCCATGAACAATTTGAAAGGTGATTAATGTGGAGGATTTTGTTAAGCAGTGGAAGTGGCTGTCAGTGGAAGGGGAGCTAGAAAGGGGATGGTGTGGGAAGATCATCTTTCCCTAAAGCCCAGCCTTCTGTAGCTGGGCTCCTCTCCAAAATCATGCCAACTGAAGTTAAGCCACATCTATCTGTAGTCTCCAACACTCAGTTGTGTCTTCTTCTCTTGATGTTCAGCTGCTTGTCTATTTGCCAGTTGAGGTCTGGGGTTTATATGGGCACACAATAAGGGGGCAAGGTGGCCAAAAAGGCAACATTTGGGTGGGAAAACAAGGATAACTGTTCTAATTTAGGGCCATGGTTTCCAGGCTTGAGGATGGGGCCTTTGTCAGGGAAACTCCCTCTTTTACCAAGTATTTCCCTGCCTCCTGTCCATATCAACACAATGTTCTCAGAACAATATGTGACATAAGGTAAACAATAGGGTGGGTGCGGTGGCTCACGCCTATAATCCCAGCACATTGGGAAGCCAAAGAGGGGTGGATCACCTGAGGTCAGGAGTTTGAGACCAGCCTGGCCAAAATGGTGAAACCCCCGTCTGTACTAAAAATACAGAAAATTAGCCAGGCCATGGTGGTGGGTGCCTGTAATCCCAGCTACTCATGAGGCTGAGGCAAGATAATCGCTTGAACTCAGGAGGCGGAGGTTGCAGTGAGCTGAGATGGTGCCATTGCCCTCCAGCCTGGGCAACAAGAGCGAAACTCTGTCTCAAGAAAAAAAAACATAGATAAACAATAAATTTTCACTATTATAATTTGCAGTTATTATTTTTACTTCTCTCTCGTGATTAAGTCATATTTATCTGTGGATATCTCATCTCTCCAACTAGATGTTTCATTAACTGAGGTCAATTCCTTTTTCTTAAAATATTTTTTTGTGGGACCCAACCAAAAAAGAGAATTTTAGACCAATATCCTTGATGAACATTGATTCAAAAATCCTCAATAAAATACTGGCAAACCGAATCCAGCAGCACATCAAAAAGCTTATCCACCATGATCAAGTGGGCTTTATCTCTGGGATGCAAGGCTGGTTCAATATACACAAATCGATAAATGTAATCCAGCATATAAACAGAACCAAAGACAAAAACCACATGATTATCTCAATAGATGCAGAAAGGACCTCTGACAAAATTCAACAACACTTCATGCTAAAAACTCTCAATATATTAGGCATTGATGGGACGTATCTCAAAATCATAAGAGCTATCTATGACAAACCCACAGCCAATATCATACTGAATGGGCAAAAACTGGAAGCATTCCCTTTGAAAACTGGCACAAGACAGGGATGCCCTCTCTCACCACTCCTATTTAACATAGTGTTGGAAGTTCTGGCCAGGGCAATTAGGCAGGAGAAGGAAATAAAGGGCATTCAATTAGGAAAAGAGGAAGTCAAATTGTCCCTGTTTGCAGATGACATGATTGTATATCTAGAAAACCCCATAATCTCAGTCCAAAATCTCCTTAAGCTGATAAGCAACTTCAGCAAAGCCTCAGGATATAAAATCAATGTACAAAAATCACAAGCATTCTTATACACCAATAACAGACAAACAGAGAGCCAAATCATGAGCGAACTCCCATTCACAATTGCTTCAAAGAGAATAAAATACCTAGGAATCCAACTTACAAGGGACATGAAGGACCTCTTCAAGGAGAACTACAAACCACTGCTCAATGAAATAAAAGAGGATACAAACAAATGGAAGAACATTCCATGCTCATGGGTAGGAAGAATCAATATCATGAAAATGGCCATACTGCCCAAGGTAATTTACAGATTCAATGCCAACCCCATCAAGCTACCAATGACTTTCTTCACAGAATTGGAAAAAACTACTTTAAAGTTCATATGGAAACAAAAAAGAGCCTGCATCACCAAGTCAATCCTAAGCCAAAAGAACAAAGCTGGAGGCATCACGCTACCTGACTTCAAACTATACTACAAGGCTACAGTAACCAAAACAGCATGGTATTGGTACCAAAACAGAGATATAGATCAATGGAACAGAACAGAGTCCTCAGAAATAACGCTGCATATCTACAACTATCTGATCTTTGACAAACCTGAGAAAAACAAGAAATGGGGAAAGGATTCCCTATTTAATAAATGGTGCTGGGAAAATGGGCTAACCATGTGTAGAAAGCTGAAACTGGATCCCTTCCTTACATCTTATACAAAAATTAATTCAAGATGGATTAAAGACTTAAACGTTAGACCTAAAACCATAAAAACCCTAGAAGAAAACCTAGGCATTACCATTCAGGACATAGGCATGGGCAAGGACTTCATGTCTAAAACACCAAAAGCAATGGCAACAAAAGCCAAAATTGACAAATGGGATCTAATTAAACTAAAGAGCTTCTGCACAGCAAAAGAAACTACTATCGGAGTGAACATGCAACCTACAAAATGGGAGAAAATTTTCGCAACCTACTCATCTGACAAAGGGCTAATATCCAGAATCTACAATGAACTCAAACAAATTTACAAGAAAAAAACAACCCCATCAAAAAGTGGGCAAAGGACCTGAACAGACACTTCTCAAAAGAAGACATTTATGCAGCCCAAAAACACATGAAAAAATGCTCACCATCACTGGCCATCAGAGAAATGCAAATCAAAACCACAATGAGATACCATCTCACACCAGTTAGAATGGCAATCGTTAAAAAGTCAGGAAACAACAGGTGCTGGAGAGGATATGGAGAAATAGGAACACTTTTACACTGTTGGTGGGACTGTAAACTAGTTCAACCATTGTGGAAGTCAGTGTGGCGATTCCTCAGGGATCTAGAACTAGAAATACCATTTGACCCAGCCATCCCATTACTGGGTATATACCCAAAGGACTATAAATCATGCTGCTATAAAGACACATGCACACATATGTTTATTGCGGCACCATTCACAATAGCAAAGACTTGGAACCAACCCAAATGTCCAACAATGATAGACTGGATTAAGAAAATGTGGCACATATACACCATGGAATTCTATGCAGCCATAAAAAATGATGAATTCATGTCTTTTGTAGGGACATGGATGAAACTGGAAATCATCATTCTCAGTAAACTATCGCAAGAACAAAAAACCAAACACAACATGTTCTCACTCACAGGTGGGAATTGAACAATGAGAACACATGGACACAGGAAGGGGGACATCACACTCTGAGGACTGTTGTGGGGTGCGGGGAGGAGGGAAGGATAGCATTAGGAGATATACCTAATGCTAAATGACGAGTTAATGAGTGCAGCACACCAGCATGGCACGTGTATACATATGTAACTAACCTGCACATTGTGCACATGTACCCTAAAACTTAAAGTATAATAATAATAAAATAAAAAATAAAAAATAAAAAAAAATTTTTTTGTGTCCCCAGTAGCACCTGGAGGTACTTTGCTTACGGGTGTTCAATAGGGGTTTGCTGATGGATTGAGATTATATGTATAGTGCCAAGAGTCAGCAACGAAAGGTAGCACATCAGAGCTGGGTAAACAATGTTTTCATAAGTTTCTAATGAAGTGAAATTTTCTGGTTCTCACTACAAAAATCTCTGCAGAATGAAAGGCATCCATCCAAGGCAAGAAAATGATTATTTTTCAACCAAATGCTCCAAGCTAAAGTTGAGTAGTTTAAAATAGTCAATGAAATGGGAAAGTATATTTAGAACTCATTTTATTTTACTATCTCATCTTGTCTATCAAAAGTATGTTTACCAAAAACTACTTAATATGCAGATCTTATATAATAAGATCCACACCATATTGTTGGATATATAAAATAGGCAAATAGCAATACTCTAAAATAGGCCATAAAAAAGAATACTAATAAATCAGAGCATTTCAAATTGTAATTTCTTTGTGCATGTAGTAAGTATCATCTTGGGTCCACAGGTCAGAATAAATAGTAATATCTTATGGTAGATAAATTAGGAAGAAATAAGAAACACTTTGGACAAGAAATGTTGCTATGGAAACCTTAATGTTCACAAGCTGCTTTTGAAAGATCTGCTGCTTTGCCAGACTTTTTGAGTTTAACTTTCTTTCAAGCTTTTTATTTAAGAAAAATAAAAAAGTCCTTTTACTACTAAGACTTACAATATGACAATGACAATATTCTCTCTATCCCTCTAAGATCCATGTTAATAACTTGTCCTATGAACTACTTCATAGCATAAATACAACTTAATTAGGGTTGAAAAGAGGGTGGAGGTGAAGCAGTGCATTCGGGCTTGATTTGAATTTACTTCCACAGTGAGATTATAGGAGGGGGGCTGGAGCCGGGACTCACTTTACTGATGCAATTTTAGTGCCAGGTCACAGAGCTGACAAAGATGGTTTTTTTAAACACAAGTTAAAAGCCATTTTAAAATGTTTCATTTTTATTGACACAGAGCTGTCTGAAACCCCAAAGTTAGTGTTCCTGGAGACAGAAAAGCGGGTGTGTTTGTTGAATTCACAAATAAATCAGAAGTGTCAGAACTTAGACTAGAAACTTTTGGCTCTGAACTTTGTAAATTTTATTTACTTTATTCCCCAAGCAACTTAAATGTAAAGCAGCCACCTACGTGTCTGGTAAGCTGAGACTTAATGAGGCTTAATCGACTTCTGTATTGCGAGTCTTATCTGCTTCCTTCAGTTTGTGCCTTTGCTCCTCTCACTCTCTGCCCACACACTCAGTGGCAATTATCTGTTAGGAATGATTTTTCTCTCACTTGGGTCACCATGGTTGAGCTTCAAGATAGACAGCTTGGCCAGATTCAGAGGAAGTAGTCACTGTTTGAACAGGATTCCTTGATGAACAACCTGCCGGATTGTAGATGGGAACTTTGACTTGTTTGTACCTGGTGCTTGCCATGGTCTCCTAGAATTATTGTTTAAGCCACCATGCTCCCTGCTTATCCTTCCCCAGTGGCTGAGAAATAGAACCCTAGTGAATATAAATGTGCAACAACAACTACAGGGACTTTCAATGGAAACAATTTTTCTTTAGAATGAATCATTTCCTATTTATAACAATTTGTAAATACAAAGGGCTTTGTATTCATTCAGATGTTGTTATTATCTGTGAGTATATTACACAAGGGTATAAGGGGCTCCCATGCCATTTTTAGTAATGGATACCAAATTTGAATGTAACAGAGAGCAATAGCTTGATGCCTCTCTATACTTACCAAGAGGAAACAAAATGACAATGAGAACATAAAAGCCTGCATCTTTTTATTGGATTCTTAGCCATAACTGACTCTAAAGTCTTACTTCAAATCTTCTAAAACATGCCTCTTAAAAACTCCCCTGAGAAAATGCTCTGACTTTCTTTACACTAATGAACAGCTCACCTGTTTCTATAAAACAAAATAGGAGTTATCCAATAAATTAAATTTAATACATCTGTAGTGATTGATTACCATATTGCCAAGTTTTATGGATTATCATTCACTTTAAAGAACTGCACTTGAATATTTTGCTACACATGTTGGTTCATTTCATCCCTAAGAAGTTTCACATCATTTCTTTGCCTGACAATGATACCCTAGTTGGTGTTTCTATTAGAAATTGGATGCATCATTTAGATCTACAATGCTTTTTCTAAATATCTAATTTGCTCTGAATGTAAACTCACTTTTATTGTTTAGAATGAAGGGACAGTTCATAAAATTCTAGCAGAACTGCCTCAAGGAAAGGCTAAGTTTACAGAATTAGTTATCTGATGATTTTTTAGTTCCTACTAGTTGATATGCCTTCAAGTTAGTTAGCATCTACCATAGGTAAAGAATGATGCATACTTTCAGATATAGAATTGTAACTTGGGGACAAATGATGCAAACCACTTAAATAGGTGATACTAGTCCACATTTTTATATTGAACATAACAATCAGCCACTGCCTATTTTTTCTTACTAAACGTGTAAAACTAACAGGTTCTATTTGATGGTTTACCTTGCTTTCCTCTTTCTAGATCACCTCAAGATATGTTCATGGTTTCTGGTTCTGTTTTCTCAGTTTGCATTCAGTTGTTATTTAAATGCTAGGTGTTAACACCTTACACCTCTCTGCCACCTAATTTCAGTGAGAAAGATTTTATCTGGATCTGTTACTACTGTGTGAATTTACCCACTGTCACTCCTAATTCACTTAAGATCATTTAAGTGATCATTTCTTAAAGGAGTATTCTGAAACTATAGACAAAATAGGGCAAACCCAAATTTAAACACAAGTTTATGTACTAGCTGAAAGTTGGGATTTATTTTAAAATATATAGATGGAAGTGATATTCTTAGGACTTGGGTTTAGTTTTTATCCTGGATCAACCCAATCACCTAACCCTCAATCATAAAATAAGTACACTGAATCAGATCAAATGGAGTGTATACAATGTACCTTCTATTGCAAATGTGCTCAGAATAAAGAAAAAGTGCAGCAATCAATTAACACTGCTATGGGCCCTGCCTGAGAATACAAGGGTAGGAAACCCATGTATTTCTCATCTGTGGATTGCACGTTCTCTAAAGATTGCTTCAGCCACATCACTCTAGTTACCAAGTTGTTTAATAAGAGTATCATGTCTAAATCTTGGTTTTCAAAAGAAAAATTTTGAGTAGTCTATACTGCCTAAAAGATAGGCAGTATGTGTTATAAAGCTTTGCAGCAACCAGTGATGGTAAAAATAAAATTATCTCATCAGCATTCAACTATTAATTTATAATATTTTGGTTTATCAATTCTTTAGAAATATATGAATTACAGACTGTTTGATGGAGTAATTCAGGGACAGACGAATATAAAAAATAAATAATATGCTTTCTTGCCCTTGTTTAAGAAACTTGTTACTTTTCATAACAACTTTGTGGGCCTTTAGAAATTATTAATAGAATTTTATAAATAAAGAATCAGAAAATCAAGGGAAGCTTAAGTGAGTGATCTACCCAAGTAGCAGAGTCTAAACTTGATCATGGGTCTGTCAACTCCGATAAACTGAATAATCAGGGACATAACTTTTCCAAATAACAACCAATACTTTTTCTATTTCATTTTATTTTAAGTTCCAGGATACATGTGCAGGATGTGCAGGTTTGTTACATGGGTAAACATGTGCCATTGTGGTTTGCTGCACCTATGAACCCCTCACCTAGGTATCAAGCCCAGCATGCATTAGCTATTTATCCTGATGCTCTCCCTCCCCCTATCCCTCCAACAGGCCCTACTCTGTGTTGTTCCTCTCCTTGTGTTCATATTTTTTCATTGTTTAGCTATCACTTATAAGTGAGAACATAAGGTATTTGGTTTTCTGTTCCTGCACTAGTTTGCTGAGGATAATGGCTCCCAGCTCCATCCATGTCCCTGAAAAGGACATGATCTCCTTCGTTTTTATGGCTGCTTAGCATTCCATATTGTATACGCACCACATTTTCTTAAACCAGCCTATCATTTGTGGGCATTTGGGTTGGTTCCATGTCTTTGCTATTATAAATAGTGCTGCAATAAACATGTGTGCATGTGTCTTTATAGTTGAATGATTTATATTCCTTTGGGTATGTATTCAGTAATGGGATTGCTGGGTCGAATGGTATTTCTGGTTCTAGGACTTTGAGGAATCTCCACACTGTCTTCTACAATGAACAATCCAAATTTTAAAAATCTCACTTTTCTCCTAATTATACATATTCCCCTCCTCTAAGAAAAGCCAGTCATATTTATTGCATATACTTAATGCAATAATAAATGTGAGATATTTTAAAATTTGCAATATACTATAAAATACAAATTGTTCTAAGACTGCTTCCTAAAATGTGTGACCATCTTTTACATTATTTAGCATTATTAGTTTTCTGCTAAAACAAAAATAATGATAAGGATTTAATGTTTCCAAGTATATATTTTCTCTAAAAATGAAAGAAAAGTGATGGAGCTTCTCAAACACAATCATGTATTCATAATTTATATATTTTGCTTAACAACAGAGATGGGTCCTGAGGAATGCATCCTTAGGCAATTTTACTGTTGTGCAAGCACCATAGAGTGTATTTACATGAACCTAAATGGTATAGCCTAATATACACTTAGGCTACACAGTATAGCCTATTGTTCCTAGGCTACAAACCTGTATAGCATGTTACTTTACTGAATACTACAGGCAATTGTAACACAATTACAAGTATTTGGGTACGAAAACAGAAAAGTTTTGGTATACAGTATTAAAATCTTATGAGACCATCATTATATATGTGGTGTGTCATTGACTAAAACATTTTTAGGTGGCACATGCATGTATATGAATTCTAATAGGGTGACAGTTCAGGAAAATACGTTAGCTTGAAGGTAAAACACGTTAGGCCAATATGACAATATTTAACTACAGTTTGTTTAACCAGAGGCACCTATGTGAATTACATTTTGACCAGAAACTCACATCTTGGAGTATAGCCTCATTAACTCTTCATAAGAGAATTCTTGAAATTGCACTTGATAAGCAATCTAGGGAGCTCCCATAAGGTAGTAAATTGCTGTAACACTTTACAAATAGGCAAGAGTGGTTTGACCTTGGTGCTATTATATGACTATTTTATGTAAACAAACTTGGGAAATAAGAAAAAGGGTAGATTTGACACATACTCTCTCTTCTGCATGGTTTCATTCAACCTACATGACATCAACTTCTGTATCTTCTGGAAAATCCCAGGGATGTTCTGAATTTAATAAAAATTAAAGTATAGAATCTAATGAAAGCATTCTTAAAGATACAGCCACATATTAGTCCTCAAGGAAATAAACAGGGCCATGTAAAAATTACTTTCTTTGCTTTTCAGAAGCTTTTGGTCTGGCTAAAGGGTCTAATTCCTTGCTGCTTTTATGCCATATTTGAGTTCATTTGTTTTTTATTTTCCACATTTCCCATGGCCCCAATTGACTTGCCATTATTTAAACTCCCTCTCAATGGGCTATTTAATGTTTTTTGCTGAATTGGAGCAAATAATATTTTGGTTTCTTTTAGTCCAGAGGAAGGCAACTTTGATCCCATAAGTAATTCTCTAAATTTCTTACTTTGGTCTGCGATACTTTGGTGGTGGTTGTATTATGTTGGTCTCTGATTATTATTTGAGACTATAAACATGAGTCTGGGCAACATTCTGTGAGTTACAATCTTTATTGTGTCTCTTCTTTTTCCAGAGGAAGAAACTTTGATCCCATAAGTAATTCTCTAAATTTCTTACTTTGGTCTGGGAATTACTACACTTTGGTGGTAGTTGTACTATGAGGTCTGTGATTATTATTTGAGACTATAAACATGAGTCTGGGCAACATTCTGTGAGTTACAATTTTATTGTGCCTCTTCTTAAGTTGATGTGATTAAGTGAGTCATTAGGTTTCTATCAATAGCTTTCATTTAGTCAAACACATATAAGAAAACTGAAGGAGTGAGCAAAATGATAATAATACTAACGAAGATAAGATGACAATTTTGAAGAACAGGCAGGGCAATGATTCTCTACCAAAGGGAAATGGGGGGTCTGAAAAGAATCAGAGAGTAAAGGAGGACAGGTGGGTCCAAGAAGCAGAAAGTAAGTTTAGGAACATGGTCATATGATGAGCTACTTGAAGCATATTGAGAAAGAAATTCAACCTTATTTTTTTTATTTCTATCACACTTAGATGCACATAGTTTAAAATTTAAGTGGGATGAATTTGGCTGTTAAGGCAACAAAAGCAATTTTTTTAAAAAACCTCTGCAATTCTGATCCAACCTTCTAAAATCTTCGGAGGAAGCCATTTTCAAGTCATGTAGATGATTTTTTCTAAATGGCATTTTTTCCATTCTTATAAACATCAATGCTTTTGGTTTTGTTTCTTCATTTATAAATTTTAGATTCTATCTATTGATGCCTTCTGGTAGGAGATGATTTAATTTTCTTGAATTACGTTCTCTTTCCCTACTTCATTATACTTAAAGAAATAACCTTTGACTGAAGTGATAGAATTTTCATTATCCAAACTATATACAAACATTGTCACCAACTAATCTATTATGATTATGCTTTTGTGTTTCATACGATTTTTATTTTGCTTTTTTAAAGTTAATAACATTATACTTTCTTTGTACTCTCAAAAAAATGAGGAAAAATCAAATATCCATCATTTGGTAAATGGATAATCATACTGTAATAAATCCATAAATTAGAATATTACTTAGCAATAAAAGGAAACAAAGGGAAAAAATGGAATAAACTACCAATATATGTAACAACATAGATTAATCACAAATGCATTAAGCTAAGTAAAAATAGCCAGACCCAAAAAGCTACATACTATATAATTTCACTTATATTATACTGGGGAAAGGCAAAACTATGGAGCCAACACAGATCAGTGGTTGCTAGGGACTGAGAGTGAGAGACAGAGTGGCTATTAGGATAAAGAGAAAATTCAAGATTACAGATCTTGTGATGGTTATATGATCGTATGTATTTTCAGTACAGGCAGCTCTGAATACTAAAAGAATTAAATTTTAATGAATATAAATTATACCTTAATTTAAAATGAAAAAAGCTTAAAAATAATATATTCATTTGTTGCATAATTTTCCACGTGCTTAATGTTTTTTCTTAACACCCTGATATATTTGTCAAACAGCAAGCCTGGGCAACATAGCAAGACCTTATTTCTTTTCCTCAATACTCAATACATTTGATAACCTATCAGTTACTTTTATTCCTGGAATTCTCCCTCATCCTACCCTCAATCTTGCTACTCTTTTATGGACTGATTGCTCCTCATTCCTGATACTTAATTGTTGTTGTGGGAATTCTGTCCATCAGTATCCTGGGGTGGATACCTTATTTTGGGTTCTGCTGCCTTCCTCTTCAATGCTGACTGCTTCTTTTTACCAAAGCACAGTTACTTACTAAGCAAGGATACAGCTCTCATTATCTTTGATATAAAATGTGTTTACATTTACATATACATGTAAAACTCTAAGGTTGGATAAATCAGAAAAATTTGAATAGGAGACCCAGAACCTGAGGCCACTAAATAATTGGCCACAGCAGTTGCCCCAGCGGCTCACAAAGGGTTTTCCGACATGTCTCCGAGAGTATCATATTCATCAAGAGGAATGAAGAGGCAGGCTGGTGAAAGGGGCTTATTCTCATAACCCACGACTGAATCAAATCATGAAAAATTGTCAAAGATCTATAGGGAAATAAGTCAGATCCTGCAAAATGATTTATCTGTTCCTACGCCTTTGGCCTCTAGTGGAGAGCCTTGTTCTGCTTTATGAGAACTACACTTAAGTCCCCCAGGCCCTTGCCTTTCTTATTCCTTTCCTCAGCTTACAGTGCCTTGCCCTGTAATACTCCCTTCTTCTCTACCTTCTGGAAAGCTTTCTCTTCCTTAAGTCTCCGTTCATTATTTCTTTTCATGATCAGACAAAATTAATTCCTGGTTTCCCTGTCCTTTCATGCCACCCTGTTTATAATTGTGTAGCCAGCATACATTTTAAAACACAATCTAGATGTAGAGACATTTAATTTTCTGTCTCAAATAAAATATTTAATTTTCTTTCCCTTTGGTGACAGGGAAAAACAAACAAACGAAAACAAAATCAAAACCTTACTCTCACCCTTTCAAGATAATTGAGTCACTTTCTTTTTGAAACTTAATTTCTTGGCTAAGCGCAGTGGTTCACACCTGTAATCCAACAATTTGGGAGGCTGAGGCAGGATGACTGCTTGATGCCAGGAGTTTGAAACCAGCCTGGGAAACATAGCAAGACCCCATTTACAAAAAAATACAAAAACTAGCTAGGTGTGTTGCTGCACACCCGTAGTCCCAGCTACTCTGGTGACTGACATGGGTGGATCACTTGAGCCTAGGAGGTCAAGGCTGCAGTGAACTATGATTGTGCCACTGTACTCCAGCCTGGGCAACAGAGTGAGACCCTGTCTCAAAGAAATGAAAAAAAAAAAAAAAAAAAAAAACTAATTTTCTGCATTTCACTCACTGTCATTTAGATATGCCCTAAGTATTTCATGGTTTTTTCCTCCTCCCAACACCCCTCTCCCTGCCATGGTGTGGGAAGCTCAGGTTCTACTCTTTACCATTCTCTGTGTGAAATTCAACTGACTTCTCTACCTCTGTGGAACTCAATATTGGACTCTATACTATGAGGAAGTTAACTGAAAGATTTTGAAAGCATCTTCATGAATGAAAAATGTAAGCTTCTCAGCAAACATATTGACTATAATATTGACTATACACTGGAGAAATCAACACTTAACTTCCTTAATTATACAGACTAGGACAATTTTAGACAACCGATTAGCCTTCTTAAACTTCCTTTGGCTGATATGCAATGGAATTTCCATCCGTTTTCAAAGAACTACATATAACTTCTCAAACAGGCGTTCAAATCCACCACTAGGTTTCTTTGCCTTCCTCCACTAACCTTGGAAGCGACTCCAATCTCCTCTAGGACCTTACAGTAAAATTCATACCCCTATCTATGGATAAAATGCTCTCATTAATTAGGCCTCTAACTTCGTCTCCAAACTGCCAGATGCTACATACATGTCATCTCCATGCTCCAGTCACAATTGCTTCTTTCTCACACTTGTACTCACTTCAAGGATGTGTCTCTCCTGCCTCTTCACTTCCCTTTTCATTCTCTTCGCTTTAGATTAAAGATGAACTCCTTAGAGACACCTCCCCTACCAACACTATCTAAAGTATATTATCTAGAGGCAGGCATGGTTCACGCCTGTAATCCCAGCACTCTGTGAGGCCAAGGCAGGAGGATCGCTTGAGCAAAGGAGTTCGCGACCAGCCTAGGAAACATGTTGAGACCACATCTCTACAAAGAATCTTAAAAATTAGCCAGGTTTGGGTGCACATTCCTGCTGTCCCAGCTCCTCAGGAAACTAAGGGGGGAGAATCACTTGAGCCCAAGAGGTCAAGGCTGCAATGGGCTGTGATTGCGCCACTGCATTCCAGCCTCGGTGGCAGAGCGAGACTCTGTCTCCAAAAATAAATAAATACGTAAGCCGGGCGCAGTGGCTCATGCCTGTAATCCCAGCACTTTGGGAGGCCTAGGCGGGCGGATCACGAGGTCAGGAGATGGAGACCATCCTGGCTAACACGGTGAAACCCCCGTCTCTACTAAAAATATAAAAAATTAGTTGGGCGTGGTGGCGGGCGCCTGTAGTCCCAGCTACTCTAGAGGCTGAGGCAGAATGGCGTGAACCCAGGAGGCGGAGGTGGCAGTGAGCCGAGATCGCGCCACAGCACTCCAGCCTGGGCGACTGAGCGAGACTCCGTCTCAAAAAAAAAAAAAAAAATAAAATAAATAAATAAATAAATTCATAATATAATATATCATCTCTGGTGTTCTCTTTAATTGCACCTATTTTATTTGTTTCATAAGACTTTAAACAATCTCTCATTTTCTCTAGAATACCAGTTTCGTAAGGGCAGGGATCTGAACCCTAGTTCATTGCCTGGCAAATATTTATTGAATAAGCAAATGAATGAGCCTCAAAATACATATTTTTAAAATAAAGAAATATACAATTGTAGGAATTTTTCTCTATACTTATCTTGGCTTCAGTAGAAACAAATATCTGGAAAATTGTGAAACTGATGCTAGCATCGATAATACCCGTCAGAAACACAACCAAAATTTCTTACGGTGGGAGCGTGTTTTAGGAATCCCATCCTTGAGGATATAAAGAGAGTAGATTTGTCAAGACTTTAAGGAAAATAATGGAAAGGAGAGAGCAGTGCATGAAAAGATAAGTCACATTTTTTGTTTTATTTTTTGCTGGAAAAAAATGCTGTTACTCTTGGGGCTAAGACACCTGTGGAGTAAATGGTTTCAGCATTTTACTTTGTGACCTTTATTTTCTATTTAGCATCATTATTATCCTAGTTGAAACTGCATTGATCACTTGGTTTATTTTTGCATTTATTCATTTTTCTGTATATTTAATAAATATATAGCTAGCTTTTTTGTGGAATATACAGCAGATTGAATTAACTACTATATCAATTCTTTTTAGCGTAACTTCCTACACTTCTGAGGCTAGAAATAAAAAACATAAAATGTTCAGGCTGGCTTGTAGCTACTTTTCTACATTTGATTTAGGTTCTGCTAAAAACACACTCATGAAAGATTTGGGAGAGCAGAATAACTAATCAGAGACAGTAGCCCTGAGCAAGAAAATCAGATACTATGTCAAATACACTAATGGAAGCATTTAGTTATTCTATGACATCTGTGGTAGTGGGTCTACAATCCAACTCCCGGCATCATCAGGCCAAGCACCTGGAAGAATCAATAGTTTAGGAATTTCTCAGTATTATATAGTTCTAGGTAGGCTCTTAGACATCTAACATTTCTAAGGCATGATGTGAGAATTAAAAATGAGCTTGCAGATATTTTGGAGGTTTCCCATAGCTCAGATTGCTCCAAACTCCTAAGCTTCTTAAACATCCCATCAGCAAAGAGTCTCTCCTTAGTTTTTTAATGCGATTGGATTTGTTTGCTTGCAGACCCCATATTCTCAGCTGAGAATAATTATTGTGCAAGGGCATATCAATTTCCTTCATTTCTCAGCTATATCCTTTCTTTTTTTTTTTTTTTTTTTTTTTTTTTTTTTTTTTTTTGAGGCAGAGTCTCACTCTGTTGCCCAGGCTGGAGTACAGTGGTATGATCTCAACTCACTGCAACCTCTGCCTCCCAGGTTCAAGCGATTCTCCTGCTTCAGCCTCCTGAGTAGCTGGGATTACAGGTGCGTGCCACCACACTCTACTAATTTTTGTATTTTTAGTAGAGACGGGGTTTCAGCATGTTGGTCAGGCTGATCTCAAACTCTTGACCTTGTGATCCACCGCTTCGGCTTTCAAAAGTGCTGGGATTACAGCCATGAGCTACCGCACCTGCCCATTCTCTTTATTGTCATTATATTTATAATTATATATAACTAGCATATCTCAGAGAGTTTTAATCTAATGTCAAACTCAGGAGAAGCCTGACACACCAAAAGAATTGCAGGTTTTGCCAATTCATATTGGCAGTAACTTAGGTAACGTGAGTGAGAGTAGACTCTGAGGCAACATAGATTTAAGTCAGACTGGGCATACTGATATGAGTGTACTTTGCAGGGATTGTGGATTCATGTGGATTCATGGAACCATCTAGGGATGGTTCAATTTGCTTGGTTCAATGGAGACAATCTGGCAGCAACTGTGGCCTATTACAACATTGAGATGATAGAAATTCCTTTCTATAAAATAAAGAGATCTAAAAATTCTGTTATAAATATTGAAGTAGATTTATCATATATAGTTCAATTGCCTAACCTCTATGTCCCTCATAAGACATAGAGACCTCTTCTTTAATGAACCACAGGAACTGTGTAGTAAATTTATGAGGCAAGTGCCAGCATTTTTATAGAGTTGTATGGCATTCTTCTATAAGCCCAGATGAAGGTAGGGTTTTGCAATTGAGATGGGATTCCTGATTTCAATGAGAACAAATGGTTGCCAGAGTGCTAGAGTTCAAGCAGCAACACGTAATTACTAGAAGCAGGGTAAGTAGTTACCATAGGCTGGGAGTGGCTCATGCCTGTAATCCCAGCACTTTGGGAGGCTGAGACAGAAGGATTGCTTGAGGTCAGGAGTTCGAGACCAGCCTGAGCAAAAAAGTGAGACCCTGTCTCTACAAAAAAAATTAAAAAATTAGTCTGGCATGGTGGTGCATGCCTGTGTTCCCAGCTACATGGGAGGTTGAGGCAGGAGAATTGCTTGATTCCAGGAGGTCCAGGCTGTAGTGAACCATGTTCATACCACTGCACTCCACCCTGGGTAACAGAGTGACAGCCTGTCTGGGAAAAAAAAAAAAAATCAAAAAGTGGTTACCATAGAAAGCAACAAGCAAGTGTGATAACTTTTTTAACAGAATAGGAATCTTTGATAACAATTATGCAGTTCCAAAAACAAAAATATCCCTTTAACTCCTACTTAATCTGTAAATATAATAATAATAATCCAAGATCTAATGAACAGGGCCTTACTTTAGCCACTACAATGGAAACTCATGGTGGATTACTACCGTTCAGGACTAAGTCAGTCAATGTACGGGCTTAGAGACTAGGGCCATTTAATAAAGGTCAGAAACAATTGAGAAATATTTGCACAAAATCCATTATGAACATGTACTGTAAATCTTCCTTGACTTCCTCCAAATGAACTGTTATCCTTTACCAGGTTAAATGTGAACTAGGACAATGGAATTATCCATCTTTGGGAATAGGGATGGGCTGACTGATCACTGGTTCTGACCTGACACTAAGCCCAGAAAACAGATTTACCCTGTGTGTGGTCCATTAGTCATGGTGGGGAATTAGATGGTAAATAGATTTTTGACCTAATCATTGGGTCCATTAACCCAACCTGTGACTATTGTACCATTTCTGGATATTTAATTGGAATAGAAATGTTTGGCTAGTATTCCAGTATTGTCTTCCAGACCCAGAGAGCTGAAAGCCATTATGATACAAAAAGTAAATAGAAGCCTTTGGAGCTTTTTCTTCCTATCAAAAATTTTAACCATAAGTGGTAGCTTATTCCTGGTAAGCTTCAGAGATTAGTGCCACCATCAAATACTTGAAAGATGCAGCGTGATTATCTTTAAAGCATCTCCATTTTAATTTGACTATTTGGCCTATGTAGAAAACAGATGATTCTTAGGGAATGACAGTACATGACTGCATGGCTGTTCATGTGGTGATTCTGACTGCAGCTGCTTTTCCAGATTTGGTTTTGGTGCTGAAAAAAATCAACTCATTCCCCTGCACCTGGTATTCAGCTACTGATCCAGTAAATCCTAAGTCCTCTCTTTCAGTATGCAAAGAATATCAGAAGTAATTTACTTTCAACTAGCAGAATCAGAAGATTACCTTTACTATCTTGCCTCAAGTCTATGTCAATATTTAGCTTTGAATCTTAATTTAGCCACCAGCGATCTTGTTCATCTCACCAGTCTCTAAGACATCCATCTTGTCCACTACATTGATTACATCATGCTGGTAGCAGCTGGGAAGCATAATAGCAGCTATCGAGAGACCTTGGTAGAAAACATGCATACCAGAAAGTTGGGGGATAAAACCTCCCCCACATTCAGAAATCTGTCACTTCAGTAAAGCTTTGGGAAACCTAATGACTAGGAATATGTAGTGATAGCCTCTCTGAAGTGAAAGACAAGTTGCCACAATTTTCCTCCTCATCACTAAGAAGGGACCCAAAATTTAGGGGGTTTCTTTAGACTTTAGAGGCAATATTGCCACAGGTTTGGGGTGCTATTCTAAACAACTTGCCGGATAAGCTAAGGTTGATGTCTTTAAATAGGGTCCAGTTTCTAAAGTAAGAAGGTCTGCCATTTGGCTCCTAAGGCTCACAGGGTTTATAGAAGATCCAGATGCTATATGAAATGTATGGTTAACTCAGGCAGAAAAATCATGAAGCTTTTAGAGTTTTGGAGAAAAGCCATGCTCCTTAAGCAAATAACATTTCTGCTTTTGATTAACAGTCCCTATCATGCCCCTAGATTTTGAAAAAGACTAGTTATCTGACCATTACATACAAAGGAAACTGAAACCTGAGTTTCCCCTCATGGCCTAGATATTATCTGATTCACCATCATTTGAATGGAGGCATGCCTGTTGGTGGTCTATCATTTTGCCAAGATATAAATGAGATTTGGAATGAGCAGGTCCTGGGGAGACAAGAAACATCATGTTAGCCGATGGCTAACATCCCTAATGCATCTACTTTTCACCCTCAACTCACACCCAAGAGATTTGTCATCTGATGCTTCAAAAAATGAGGAAAGTGTGTAAGTTTTTCACTTAATTGGGATGGCTTGCAGGTTTAAAAATAAGAGTGGTGCTAAGGAAGTTGAATGTGGCAGGATTGGAGAGAATGGGAGGCAAACAGTGAAGAATGAAAAGTTAGCGGACATTAGAATATGAAGCAGCTTATCACACATGATAAAAAATGTTGTCATTATTTAGAAGGAATGGTAAGGCAGTGGAAGACTTTTTAATCTGTGGGTGAGCAGCATGTTATAAACTCGCTTCCCTTTTTTATAAAAGATCATTCTTGCCGCAGTTTGGAGACTGGAATACAGGGGGCAAGTTAGATATGTGATTAAACTGTTTTAGTAACCCAGCGGAGAGATGAGAAGGTCCTGGGTATACATTGTTGCATTGGAATAGAGAAAAGTGGGTTTCTTCTAAAAATATTTAGGGGAAAGTATTAATCAGCCTTGAGGATTGAGTAGATAAGAGAAATGATAGGGAGAAACAATAGGTAGGTCTGACTTCTGATGCGGGTAAAATCTGTGGAGGGTGATAACATTCTGTGATATAGAGATTACAGTTAGAGGAGCAGAATTTTGCTTGTGAATATGGAAAAGGGGGACAAGTTGAGAGAAATAATGTGTCCAGTCTTGTATATTGTGATGAGGTGTCAATAGAATGTTGAAATCAAGATACTTAGTAATCAGTTGGAGACACTGAGGCCTGACAGGCTTAGGATGAAGAGATGTATTGAAGTCATTGACATACATAAATCCATAAAACCATAAAAATGAACGAGGTAGTACAGAAAGAGTGAGAGTAAACTAAGAAGACCTAGAAGAGAACTTTAATCAGTTACAGAGCCTGTTATGTTCATGTTTCTAAACCACTCATTGAGGCACATTACTACCAAAAGCAGAGCTGACAGTTGCCTTTTACTAAAGATTTCTAAAATGTCTAAAATTTAAAAAGGCTAAATAAAATATGCATACCTCATGTAATGTGTCAATACCACTGAAACCTCTCTTTTGCTGCCTACCCAACACAATGAGAAAGGAATTTTTGCTTTATTGAATGTAGTTTTAAAAATTAGTCTAAAAGGTGCCCAAGAGATGTTCTAACTAGATTGAGCAGGTTAAAACCAATCAAGAGAGCTAAAAGAAATCATGGAAAGTTTTGTACTTAGCACGCATAGCTGCAGAATCACGTTGGCAGTATTTCCTCATAAACAACTGCTTTACCTCTCTATTCTGGGCATTTTTATCTTACTCTCTGGAGGATTATCTTGTATGAATATCAATCTGAAGATTTCACAGCTGCTGCAGAGAACCCTTCCTGAGTGTAATAATGCCAATACATAGTATTCTTATGAAGTCTCCTGCAATATCTACCTGACTGTGCCTTGTCAAAATAGCAGAAGGAAATGTGTTAGCTGTGCTGTTTTTCTGTTACCACAAAATCAAAATTAGTAGCTCATCTAATAACACACAAAAAAAGTACTGTGGCTATGAATATGTGACTCTTGCTATATTCAGCTTGAATTTGACATCAGTCTCTTCTACTTAAAATGGCTTTTTGTCATCCTGGTGTCTATCTTCCAGATTTTTATTAAGTTTGAATGTCTGTGTTTTTTAATTAAAAACTTACCATATTTCAGAAATACCATTAGATTGTTTAGATTTTTCTACCATACTTTTTTTCAGAACTAAATAATTTTAGTTATTTGTTTAATTCAAAAAGTACCTCAATAAAAACAAGATTATATCAAATATTGTCTAAAATAGGGCCTAACGTATGGTAAACATCAAATAAATAATTGTTCATAAAGCATCTGATGAGTTCACTGCAAAAGTATAGTTTCCTCATTTCTCGCGTATTATATTAGGAAAATTCCAACATACCCTGTGATGAAGTTATGTAAAAATAGACACTCTCATAAGCAACTGGTGAAAATGATCAATGATACAGCCCTTCTGGATGAGAAATGGCAGGTGAGTGTTTTAAGAAGGAAAAACTGACAGCCATTGGCAGGTTAAATTGTAGCAGAAGAACATTCTCAGCAGGAAAGCCAGAGAAAGGGCCATTACAACAGTCTATGTAGGCATAAGAAAGTGGAAATGTTGTTTTTAGCGATGATCTTCTTTTAAAAAGAGATAGAAGTTGAATTTTGGAATAAAGAGAATGTAGATCAAGGCATAAGAGAAGGAGAAATTTGATATCTCAGATACGTGGGTCTGAATGAGTTCTGCCATTTACTAGTTACTTTTTTATGAACAAGTTAACGACGGTAAACCTCAGTTTGCTACTTTATTAAGCGAGGATGCTGTGAACTATTTGACGATAGTTTTGTAAGACATCATGCCTAATGTAGAATGTAAATATGAGCAACTTTTCTTGCCTTTTGATGGTTGTTTTCCAAATGAGACAAAGGAGGAAAGAGCCAAGGGGAGAAGAAGGAGAAGAAATTGACCCTCGAGACTCCAGCCCAAGACATAGAATTCCATTTACTGAAGCATGATGGGCACTTCTAGAAGCTTAATATGTGACATTCTTAGTACATCTGTGAGACTCTGGCCCTTTCAAAGCAAATCAAAGCATCCTTTCAGTATTCTTGAAAATACAATTATTCTTCCATTTAGAAAGCTACCATGTACCATGTCAGCACAAAATACACAGTCACAGCAAGCCTTTCTCTGAGATTTCAGCATGGTGGAATGGCTTTTTATTTTTATGCGTGAAAGTATGAAATAGTCTCTGTAAAAGCCACTGCTATAACTGACTGCACTACTGGAAGGCAAGCTACCTTTGAAATGGTTTTACTTGGACAGATTCCCAGTGATGTTCCTCAAAATGTACCATTGAGAAATCTACACCTAATAAGGCCTTACTATGATGAAAAAGAACACAGACAGCTGGAAATCACTTTATTCTGAGTTGCTTACCTCAGCTCAGAGCACAGTGCTTTTGAAACAAGGCACATGGTTCTAACCACAGACTGCCAAGGGATTTTTGATTCAGGTCACTGCTTGCTTTCCCCTTCACCTTATTAAGGAAAAAAGAAACAGAATTTGGAGGTTTCCATTTGTTCGCCACTAGGTGATTGGACATCTTGCTGAGGGAAAAAGACTTGTGACTCTGCAACAATTATTCATTTGCCAAGGTTGCTGTAATTCTATGGGCTATTTCAGTTTTCCGTAAATTTTCTATTTCTGAATGACTTTTTCCTCTAGAATGTGTACTATTATGGCCACCACTCTCTTAAATATGCACAAGGTATCGCTGTAGATGTATGTTCTTCAGTGAAAGCTGAAAATGGTCGATCCCTTAAAGCCTTACTGTCTTTCTTTACTCTCTCTCTCTCTCCCTCCCTCTCTCTCTCTCCCTCTCTCTGTCTCTCTCTCTCTCTCTCCCCCCTCCCTCCCTCCCTTCCTTTCTTTTCTAACAGACAGACTCTTTCTATGTTGCCAAGGTTGGTCTCAAACCCCTAGGATCCTCCCACCTCAGCCTTTAGAGTACTGGGACTACAGATGAACACCACAGTGTCTGGTTTCTTATTGATGTATATTACCATGCTGCATGACTGTGGTCTCTGTTCTAGACTTCTAATGAGTTATACAGTCCAGTTCCACATTTCTGAAACATGATGGGAGGACATCTGCATCAGAACCATCAGAGTGCTTCTAGAAATGGAAATGCATAGACCTCACCCTAACAATTTGCATTATAACCCCATTTCCACAAGATGAAACCATGTATCCAATGCTTCAAGAGACTTCCTCTTTAAATTAGGTTCAATTCCTTCTGAGCAAAGTCAACAATCTGTCTAAGTGAACCTCCAGAGGGCCGGAAGGAATTACCAGGGGTAATTAGAAATGCTTTCTCAGTAACTGCTGACATTAAATGTGTATGTACATGTAGGCTTATATATTATTTAGGCCAGTCTGATCACTAGAAACATCCTTAACACTGATCCAGAATGCTACTTTGACTTATGTGGAAAATCTCATGGATACAAAAGGAATCACGTTCATGCCAAAGCCAATTTTCCTTTGGCTTTTAGCACTGATTGTGCTGATATGGTAAAAGGGACCAAGCATTCCACAAGAAGCAAATAAATCAGATTCTAATTATAACTCTTCTTGATAGACCGATTATACATAGATTTTCTTGGCCATTCATGTGTAACAGTCAGGAATGAGTAAATCTTCACTGCCTTGTTTACCCTTAATTCCTATTAAAGACTGACACTGGAGATTCTCTAGCAAATTAGGAGTTAGGCACTGCAGCTTTTTCATCTACTTTCTCAATCAGTAAGTGAGGTAGACTGCTTAGTAAGGTCGGGGCAGTGGCTGCAATTTTAGGTTTCTGACAAATATTTCAGACCTGTGTTGCCTAAAATGGTAGACACTGAGCACATATGGCTATTTACATTTAAAGTAATTAAACTCAAATAAGATAAAAAGAATTCAGTTCCTCAGTAGCATAGACATATTTTAAATGCTCAGTGGCTACATGTGGATAGTGGCTACTGTATTGGATAGCACAGATGAAACATCTCCATCATTGCAGAAAGTTGTTTTAGACAGCTCTGTGCTCACACGATTCTGTAAATCAATATGAGTCTTCTTCAGGAAAATAATTGGAAGGTACAATAGGGAAAGAATTTATTTACTGTTTGTTTAATGAATTAACTCTAACAGGATAAGAGAGTGTGTCTTCAGCTAGTGTAGTAGGAGTTGGTCATCCCTAGAAGATAGTAGGGCAGGAGAGGGTAGTTCTTCATTCTAAAGAGCTCGGTATCAGGTATGTAAATAGAGCATCAAGAAGAATCAAAAGGATCTCTTCTTATCCTTTTCTTTTGTGTAAAGACATCAGAGTATACAACTAAGAATAGGAGATAGATATTAAACATTTATGCAACTTTGGGTCTCAGAATATAAGAGAGCAAAGATGGATTTTTCAATTTTCAGTCACTTTTACTTCACAATCTTTTCTTCTATTATTCCCCTGTGAAATTTCCACTCTCAGTTCTCCCAACTCACATCACTGTTTTCCTGTTTCTTAGCTTTTACTTGTGCTCTTTCCCTCTCTTAACATTCAATTTTTAACATTCACTGTCTCCTTCATTTCTTTCTTTAAAAGTTCAGCCCATAAAAATCTATGCTCTTATATATTTATAAATTAATTAATTTACTTGTTCAATAAACATTTACTTAAAACCTACTAAGTTTCATGACCTTATAAACGACAATCCTCTCTGTCAAGAAGCCCATACACTGTTTTCTACTAGTGGAGGGAACAGAGAAGTAAACAGCCAATTTGAATACTCTATTGTGTTTTACAATATATGATTCAAAGACTATTATGAGTGAATAGAAGCTGGGGAAGCCAGAGCAGCTGCCCTGTCTAAATGATATTTGAGTTGAGTTTCAAAGGAAGGAATTAGAGGGAGAGAGACTGCCATGTACAAGTGCACCAAGGCATGCAGGAGCATGGCAACCTCGCTGGTTTCCAGGCAGAAGTGGATGTTCATGAAGTCAGAACGATGAACAACCAGAACAGAAAGGGCTAATGAGTCTAGCTAAAGAGGATGAGTTCAAATGAGAACACACTGACACAGGGAGGGGAACATTATACACCGGGGCCTGTCAGGGGGTGAGGGGCAAGGGGAGGGAGCACATTAGGACAAATACCTAATGCATGTGGGGCTTAAAACGTAGATGACGGATTGATAGGTGCAGCAAAACACCATAGTACATGTATGTCTAGGTAACAAATGCACATGTATCCCAGAACTTAAGGTGAAAAAAAAAGTGTGCGTTCTATATTACATAATATATCACACATACTGTAGTGCCATCTCAACTTAAAGTCATAAATTCAGAAAATCCTGAAATCTGGATGTTCTGCACTGAAAGTTTATCAGGAATCTATTTCCCATTATTTTAAATGTGAAAATCAATAAATTGTTAGACATTAACCTCACGCCTCACATCCCATTCCCAAAAAAACATACATATTTTACATACCTATACATAATCAACTTTTATGCCTGTATAAATAGCATTTTATGATCTAAGATGTTTTCAATTTTGTTTCCTAATTACCAAGCAACAAATAAGGTCTCTAACAAACAATATTTTTCAAAAAGTTCATGTGATTGTGACATTCTACTAGTCGTGTTGGAATGAAATTCAAGATCTTTTCCACAATTAGTTTTAGAAAAATGCTGTCTTGAGTTTTAGAAACAGAATGATAAATATTTTCTATATAAATACCAGCACAAAACATTGTTTTAAAGATACACATGTTCTATGAAGTCTAGATATTAAAAACCAAGAGAATTTCTTCCTGAAAAACACTGTCCCAGGGGATATTCTATGGAGTGAAGCTGAATACACAAATGAATACATACTGTTTAAACTAATGATATGAAATTAACATCAGTGTAACCATCATCCAGCCCTCTTCCATTTCCCTCTCCCTCTTCACTCTGAAGTAACCACTGTGCTGGTACTTTGCAGTTTAACTAAATACTTACGCATCCCTAAATAATATGTTGTTTACTTTCATACATTTTGAACATTATATAAATGAAAGCCTACTGTACGAATTACTATGCAGCATTAGACTTTGATGTTGAGGTGTGCAGTTGGGATACATTAATTTTTCACAATTATGCAAAACTATGCCTTATATGTATACTTTAAAAGGTATATTTTCTGTTTTTCTTTTGTTTCTGCTTTGTTTGTTCCTCCAAATTATGTTGCTGTAAACACTATTATCCATTCTCCTGGTGCACATATGTGAAATTTTATTTTGCAATTATGGCTTGAAGTAGAATGGTTAGACCATGACATATTTGTAGCACTGACTTTACTAGATCGTAATACATATTTTGTGGGTAAATGCAGTAGTTAATGCTCTTAAAAGCTGTGTATATAAATTACTGTTACTTCATATACTGACTAACTTGGGTTTTTACCAATATTTTAATTTTTGTCAAATCTGTATTGCATACGGTATATGATTGAGATTGTTTGTAATTCCATGACTATTAATGAGTTTGAATAACTTTTCATGTTTACTAACTATGACTCTTATGAGCTATTCTTCTACATGTTGTTTGCATATCTTTTCTATTTTTTGGTACAATTTTTAGGACTTTTTGTCAAATACATTTATTTTTTGAGGAATTTGAGGCTGTAAATTTCTAACTACTTTACTTATATTCCACAAATTTCAGTACATAGTATTTTTAATATTTACTTCTATATATGTTATAATATCCATTACATTATCTTCTTTGACCTATGTGTTCTTTTAGGGGTGTGTGTGTGTGTGTGTGACTGTACTTGATTTTTTAATATTTTGACATGAATTGTCTGTATCTCCAAACAATATATTTTTCAATGTTGTACTTACTTTTGGTGAGGATTCTGATTATTTATAAAAGGCAATGTATTTTCAAAGCAGTCAACATGGATTTGAACCCCAGTTCCATCACCAGTGTGACTTTGGGTGAGCTATTTTATTTCTGACATTCAGTTTATTCAGTTTAAATTGGGAATAATGGTAGTTTAGGCCTACCGCAGAGATACTGCAGGTTCATCCCCAGAGCATCAAAAGAAAGCAAATATTGCTAGAAAGTGACTCATACAAATTATTTGGTTTCCCAGTGCACATAAAAGTTATGTTTTCACAATACTGTGGTCTGCTGAGTGTGCAGTAGCAGAATGTCTGAAAAAAATACATACAATACACATATCTTAATTTAAAAATACGTTATTGCTAAACAAATCCTAGCAATCATTTGACCTTTCAGCAAGTTGTAATCACTTTTGCTGGTGGAGGGTCTTGCTTCAATGTTAATGGCTGCTGACTGATCAGGGTATTGGCTGCTGAAGGTGGAGGTGGCTGTGGCAATTTCTTAAAATAAGACAATAAAGTTTGCTGCATTGATCGAATCTTCCTTGCGCAAAGATTCTTTTCTGTAGCATGCAATGCTGTTTGACAGCATTTTGTCCTCAGCAGAGCTTCTTTCAAAATTGGAGTCAATCTTCTCAAACCCTGCCGTTACTTTATCAACTATGTTTATGTAATATTCTAAATCCATTTATGTCATTTCAACAACGTTTCTAGCATCTTCACCAGGAATAGATTCCATTTCAAGAAGCCACTTTCTTTGCACAACCCTAAGAACCAACTCCTTATTTGTTCAAGTTTTGTTGTGAGATTGCTGCAATTCAATCACATCCTTGGGCTCCACTCCTAATTCTAGTTCTCTTGTTATCTCCACCACATCTGCAGTTATTTCCTCCATTGAAGTCTTCAAGCCCTCAAAGTCATACATGAGGGTTGGAATCATCTTCTTCCAAACTCCTGTTAATGTTTATACTTTGACTTCCTCCCATGAATCACGAATGTTTTTAATGGCATCTAGAATGAAGAGTCCTTTCCAGAAGATTTTTGGTTTACTTTGGCCTTATCCATAAGAACAATCATTATGTATGGCAGCTATAGCCTTATGAAATGTACATTTTAAAAATAATAAGACTTGGAAATCAAATTACTCATTAATTCATGGGCTGCAGAATGGATGTTTTGTTAGCAGACAAGAAAACAACATTAATATCCTTGTACATCTCTATCAGAGTTCTTGGATGACTAGGTACATTGAGCAATAATATTTTAAAAGGTATTTTTTTTTAGCAGGAGGTCTCAACAGTGGGCTTAAAATAGTCAATAAACCATGCTGTAAACAATGCTGTCATCCAGGCTTTTATTGTTCCATTTATATAGCACAGGCAGTGTCTATATAGCATAATTCTTAAGCACCCTAGAGTTTTGGAATAGTAAATAAGCATTGGCTTCAACTTAAAATCACCAGTGGCATTAACCCCTAATGACAGAGTCAGACTATCTTTTGCTCCTTTGAAGCCATGCATTGACATTTTCTCTCTAACTAGGAAATTCCCTGAAAGCATGTTCATCCAACAGAGGCTGTTTGTCTACATTTAAAATCTATTGTTTAGTGCAGCTGCTTTCTTTATTATTATTATTATTATTATTATACTTTAAATTTTAGGATACATGTGCACAATGTGCAGGTTTGTTACATATGTATACATGTGCCATGCTGGTGTGCTGCACCCATTAACTCGCCATTTAGCATTAGGTATATCTCCTAATGCTATCCCTCCCCCCTGCCCTAACCCCACAACAGTCCCCAGAGTGTGATGTTCCCCTTCCAGTGTGCATGTGTTCTCATTGTTCAATTCCCATCTATGAGTGAGAATATGCGGTGTTTGGTTTTTTGTCCTTGCAATAGTTTACTGAGAATGATGATTTCCAATTTCATCCATGTCCCTACAAAGGACATGAACTCATCATTTTTTATGGCTGCATAGTATTCCATGATGTATATGTGCCGCATTTTCTTAATCCAGTCTGTCATTGTTGGACATTTGGGTTGATTCCAAGTCTTTGCTATTGTGAATAGTGTCGCAATAAACATACGTGTGCATGTGTCTTTATAGCAGCATGATTTATAGTCCTTTGGGTATATACCCAGTAATGGGATGGCTGGGTCAAATGGTATTTCTAGTTCTAGATCCCTGAGGAATTGCCACACTGACTTCCACAATGGTTGAGCTAGTTTACAGTCCCACCAACAGTGTAAAAGTGTTCCTATTTCTCCACATCCTCTACAGCACCTGTTGCTTCCTGACTTTTTAATGATCGCCATTCTAACTGGTGTGAGATGGTATCTCATTGTGGTTTTGATTTGCATTTCTCTGATGGCCAGTGATGATGAGCATTTTTTCATGTGTCTTTTGGCTGCATAAATGTCTTCTTTTGAGAAGTGTCTGTTCATATCCTTTGCCCACTTTTTGATGGGGTTGTTTGTTTTTTTCTTGTAAATTTGTTTGAGTTCATTGTAGATTCTGGATATTAGCCCTTTGTCAGATGAGTAGGTGGCGAAAATTTTCTCCCATTTTGTAGGTTGCCTGTTCACTCTGATGGTAGTTTCTTTTGCTGTGCGGAAGCTCTTTAGTTTAATTAGATCCCATTTGTCAATTTTGGCTTTTGTTGCCATTGCTTTTGGTGTTTTCGACATGAAGTCCTTGCCCATGCCTATGTCCTGAATGGTAATGCCTAGGTTTTCTTCTAGGGTTTTTATGGTTTTAGGTCTAACGTTTAAGTCTTTGATCCATCTTGAATTAATTTTTGTATAAGGTGTAAAGAAGGGATCCAGTTTCAGCGTTCTACATATGGCTAGCCAGTTTTCCCGGCACCATTTATTAAATAGGGAATCCTTTCCCCATTTCTTGTTTTTCTCAGGTTTGTCAAAGATCAGATAGTTGTAGATATGTGGCGCTATTTCTGAAGGCTCTGTTCTGTTCCATTGATCTATATCTCTGTTTTGGTACCAGTACCATGCTGTTTGGTTACTGTAGCCTTGTATTATAGTTTGAAGTCAGGTAGCGTGATGCCTCCAGCTTTGTTCTTTTGGCTTAGGATTGACTTGGTGATGTAGGCTCTTTTTTGGTTCCATATTGAATCTATAAATTACCTTGGGCAGTATGGCCATTTTCACGATATTGATTCTTCCTACCCATGAGCATGGAATGTTCTTCCATTTGTTTGTATCCTCTTTTATTTCATTGAGCAGTGGTTTGTAGTTCTCCTTGAAGAGGTCCTTCATGTCCCTTGTAAGTTGGATTCCTAGGTATTTTATTCTCTTTGAAGCAATTGTAAATGGGAGTTCACTCATGATTTGGCTCTCTGTTTGTCTGTTATTGGTGTATAAGAATGCTTGTGATTTTTGTACATTGATTTTGTATCCTGAGACTTTGCTGAAGTTGCTTATCAGCTTAAGGAGATTTTGGGCTGAGACAATGGGGTTTTCTAGATATACAATCATGTCGTCTGCAAACAGGGACAATTTGACTTCATCTTTTCCTAATTGAATACCATTTATTTCCTTCTCCTGCCTAATTGCCCTGGCCAGAACTTCCAACACTATGTTGAATAGGAGTGGTGAGAGAGGGCATCCCTGTCTTGTGCCAGTTTTCAAAGGGAATGCTTCCAGTTTTTGCCCATTCAGTATGATATTGGCTGTGGGTTTGTCATAGACAGCTCTTATGATTTTGAGATACGTCCCATCAATACCTAATATATTGAGAGTTTTTAGCATGAAGTGTTGTTGAATTTTGTCAGAGGTCCTTTCTGCATCTATTGAGATAATCATGTGGTTTTTGTCTTTGGTTCTGTTTATATGCTGGATTACATTTATTGATTTGCGTATATTGAACCAGCCTTGGATAAAGAGGCAAGACCCATCAGTGTGCTGTATTCAGGAAACCCATCTCATGTGCAGAGACACACATAGGCTCAAAATAAAAGGATGGAGGAAGATCTACCAAGCAAATGGAAAACAAAAAAAGGCAGGGGTTGCAATCCTAGTTTCTGATAAAACAGACTTTAAACCAACATAGATCAAAAGAGACAAAGAAGGCCATTACATAATGGTAAAGGGATCAATTCAACAAGAAGAGCTAACTATCCTAAATATATATGCACCCAATACAGGAGCACCCAGATTCATAAAGCAAGTCCTGAGTGACCTACAAAGAGACTTAGACTCCCACACAATAATAATGGGAGACTTTAACACCCCACTGTCAACATTAGACAGATCAACGAGATAGAAAGTTAACAAGGATACCCAGGAATTGAACTCAGCTCTGCACCAAGCGGACCTAATAGACATCTACAAAATTCTCCACCCCAAATCGACAGAATATAGCTTTTTTTCAGCACCACACCACACCTATTCCAAAATTGACCACATAGTTGGAAGTAAAGCTCTCCTCAGCAAATGTAAAAGAATAGAAATTATAACAAACTGTCTCTCAGACCACAGTGCAATCAAACTAGAACTCAGGGTTAAGAAACTCACTCAAAACCACTCAACTGCATGGAAACTGAACAACCTGCTCCTGAATGACTACTGGGTACATAACGAAATGAAGGCAGAAATCCAGATGTTCTTTGAAACCAACGAGAACAAAGACACAATGTACCAGAATCTCTGGGACACATTCAATGCAGTGTGTAGAGGGAAATTTATAGCACTAAATGCCCACAGGAGAAAGGAGGAAAGATCCAAAATTGACACCCTAACATCACAATTAAAAGAACTAGAAAAGCAAGAGCAAACACATTCAAAAGCTAGCAGAAGGCAAGAAATAACTAAAATCAGAGCAGAACTGAAGGAAATAGAGACCAAAAAAATGCTTCAAAGAATCCAGGAGCTGGTTTTTTTGAAAGGATCAACAAAATTGATAGACCGCTAGCAAGACTAATAAAGAAGAAAAGAGAGAAGAATCAAATAGATGCAATAAAAAATGATAAAGGGGATATCACCACCGATCCCACAGAAATACAAACTACCATCAGAGAATACTACAAACACCTCTATGCAAATAAACTAGAAAATCTAGAAGAAATGGATAAATTCCTTGACACACACACTCTCCCAAGACTAAACCAGGAAGAAGTTGAATCTCTGAATAGACCAATAACAGGATCTGAAATTGTGGCAATAATCAATAGCTTACCAACCAAAAAGAGTCAAGGACCAGATGGATTCACAGCCGAATTCTACCAGAGGTACAAGGAGGAACTGGTACTATTCCTTCTGAAACTATTCCAATCAATAGAAAAAGAGGGAATCCTCCCTAACTCATTTTATGAGGCCAGCATCATTCTGATACCAAAGCCGGGCAGAGACACAACCAAAAAAGAGAATTTTAGACCAATATCCTTGATGAACATTGATGCAAAAATCCTCAATAAAATACTGGCAAACCGAATCCAGCAGCACATCAAAAAGCTTATCCACCATGATCAAGTGGGCTTCATCGCTGGGAGGGTAGCCACTTTCATCAATTATTTTAAGTAGATCTTCTGGATTACTTTCTGCGGCTTCTATATCTGCACTTGCCACTTCACTTTGTATTTTTATGTTATGGAGATAGCTTCTTTCCTGAAACCTCATGAACCAACCTCTGCTAGCTTCAAACTTTCCTTTTGCAACTCCCTTGCCTCTCTCAGCCTTCATAGAACTGAAGAGAGTTAGGATGTTGCTCTAACTTAGGCTTTGGCTTAAATTCTTTTATGCCTGAGTTTGTAATTTTTTTTGAATTTTTGCAATCAGACTTTGGTGATGACCCTGAGCAGTAGGATATAAATAACTCCCTCAGGCTTAGCATTCCAATAATGGAAAACTAGGCATAAATGTCTAAGGGAATACTGTGGCTGATTTGATCTTGTATCTAGACTGCTAAAACTTTCTCCCTATCAGCAATAAGGTTGTTTCACTTTCTTATCATTTGCTCATTGGAGTAGCACTTTTACTTTCCTTCAATAACTGTTCCTTTGCATTTACAACTTGGCTAACTGTTTGGCTCAAGAGGCCTAGCTTGTGGCCTATCTAGGCTTTTGACATGTTTTCCTTAATAAGCTTAATCGTGTCTAGCTTTTGATTTAAAGTGAGAGATGTGTGATTGTTCCTTTCACTTGAACATTTAGAAACCAAGGTAAAGTTATTAATTGGCCTAATTTCAATATTTTTGTGTTTCAGGGAACAGGGAGGCTGAAGGAGATGGAGAGAGATAAGAACTGCCCATCAGTGGAGCAGTCAGAACACACATAGCATTTATTAAGTTTGCCATCTTACAAGGTCACACTTTGTGGTGCTCCAAAAGAATTATAAATGTAACATCAGAGATCATTGATCATGGATCACTGTAACAGATGCAACAAAAAAATTGAAATGTTGTGAGAGTTACCAAAAGGTGACACAGTCACAAAGTGAACACATGTTGGAAAAATGGCACCAATAGACTTGGTCAGTGCAGAATTGCCACAAACCTTGAATTTGTAAAGAACAGTATCTGCAAAGTTCAAGAAAATGGCTTATGCCTGTACCTATCTCTTAGAGAGCCTGGGAGGAGTAAATGAGATATGCGTAAAGAAGGCCTTAGAACTCTGTCTGGACAGTGCAAGCAATGGATGAAAGCTGGCTGTTGTGTTGTTGATGATGCTATTTGAGAAAAACCGCCCTCGAGGCTTCTTATAGCCTTTTGTTTATAATGTTTTCTGATAAACAGAAGTTCTACATTTGAATATTGTTAATTTATTGGTCTTTTCTTTTGGCATATGAACTTCTAAGTCCTGTTAAATTTCCTACTAAGACGTCATTAAGGTATTTTCCTAATTGTTTTTTTCTAAAAGGTTTCATATTGCCTTTCACATTTAAGTTTCATCTGAAATTCCTTTTACGTAGGGTGTGGCAAAGGAATCCAGTTTCTTTCCTTTTCAATAGATAACCTGTTGTTTCAGCACCACTTATTGAATTTGAATATTTCTGTCCTCTGAAAGGTGAGTTTGTTTCTTGTCATATATCAAATCTTCAGATATAAGATATAAATGTGTCTGTTTCTGGGTTCTCTACCCTGACCCATTGGGCTATTTATGGATCTCTGTCAATACCACTTTACAACTTGCTATTTTACTTTGTGTGTTTGTTTGTGTATGATACCAGAAAATAAACCTTAATAGTTAGTTTACTCATCTTTTTTTTTATTCAATAGGGTCTTCACTAGTTTTAGTTATGTTTTAAATATTTAGCATCTTTAAGTACTATTTTATATAATATTCTCATTACAATATTATTTAGTATTGTAATAAAATGTATTTTATATGTTCTAGAATTCTCTCTCAAATTCTATGAGATTTTGATACAAATTGTGTTGAATTAATGTTTGAAGTTTATTTTCTTTGAAATCTTTAAGCAACTGCACCTCCGCTTAAGTCATCTTTACTCTTTTGTTTTTAGTCTTTTGATTAAATTTTATTACTTTCTCCACAGAGATTATAATTATATTTTGTAGTATATTTTCTTAGGAACAAAATAAATATTATTATTGTAAATAATATTATCATCAAATTATATTTCAAATGCTTTCTTACTCATAAACAGAAATGCAATTAAGTTTTGATTATGCATCTCGTGTCCAGCAACATTGTTACATCTTTTATTATGTTAACTCCCATATGGAGTTTCTGAGATTTTCTATATGGACTATTACTAAATAAGTTTCTTTCCAGTCCTTATGTATTATTCATTTATTTGTTTTTATTATTATTATTATTATTATTTTGAGATGGAGTTTTGCTCTTGTTGCCCAGAGACTGGGGTCCAATGGTGCGATCTCGGCTCACTGCAACCTCTGTCTCCCAGGTTCAAGCGATTCTCTGCCTCAGCCTCCTGAGTAGCTGAGATTACAGGCGCATGCCTCCACACCCGGCTCATTTTTGTGTTTTTAGTAGAGACAGGGTTTCACCATGTTGGCCAGGTTGGTCTTGAACTCCTGACCTTAGGTGATCCACCCGCCTCGGCCTCCCAAAATTCTGGGATTACAGGCGTAAGCCACTGCGCCTGGCCTATTTATTTAATTTTATTGCCTTTTTATCTTTGTTTTTCTAAGTACAACTTTTAGTACACTATTAGACATGGGGACAGTAAGCATTTTTATTATACCTAAAATTTAAAAATGTTTCTTATGTATTTGTTATGTATTTTTAAAATTGTTTACCATGAAAATAATGCTTACTCTACATATGTTGAAACTACTTCTTATCAAGATAATAATTTTTATTCATAAAAGCATTTAATTTTTAATTGATTATATTTCTCTGTGCATTCAGAAAATCAATTTTTATCTTTAATATATCCACACATTCATATAATCAATAGATTTTCTAATATTAAACTGAACAAATTCCTGGAATAAGCACATCTTGTTATATTATGATTTTCCTGCATGGTCTGAATTTCATATAACATTTTTTAGGACTTTTTTGCATTCTCATTCTCTCCTTATCAATGTTTTCACTTTTACTAGCACAAAGCTATTCATAATGTCCTCTTAATATATTGTTTTTCCAAAAATCTCTTTAGCATATGTAGTTCTGTTACCATTTTTACTTTAATATTCTTTGGTTTTTGTCCCCTCTCCCTCTTTTCTTATTTTCCCTATATATATTTTGAGTCAATTTTAAATAGCCCTATCAAAGAACCAACTTTTGGTTGAAGTTATGCTCTGTATTATAATTTTGCTTTTCGTTTTAATTATGTCTGCTCTTTATTTTTATTTTTACTTATGCTATGTGGTGATTTTTCTTTATCTAACTTCTTAAGATGAATGCTAAGTTGACTTAAAAGTTACTTAGAAATACATATATTTTAATTTCCAAGTGACTAAATTCATTTTATTCAATGATTTATTTTTTGAGTAGTTTTTGTTTAATTTTATGACTGTTTAATTGTCAATAGGAATTTTAAGTCTTTCATCTATGGATATGACAGAGTTCTCCATTTATTTATATATTCTTTGATCTCTTAGCAATATTTTGTCATTTTTCTGTATACAAGTCTTGCACATTTTTATTTTATTTCTAAAATATTTTGTATATTTTTGTTCCTTGGGATTTTTTTTTTTTACAAAACAGTCATTTTGTCTGTGAAGCAATATAATTTATTTCTCATTTTTTTCAATTTGTATACATTTTATTTCTTATTCTTGACTTACTACATTGGCTCAGATTTCCAATAAAATATTGAATGAGGTTAGTGAGAATGAACAACCTTACCTTGTTCTGAATTTTAGCATGACATTAGCTGTAAGTTTTTAATAGTTTTCCTTTACTGATTCTATTTCTAGTTTCCTGAGTTTTATCATGGATGCATATTGACTTTCTTCAAATGCTTTTTCTGAATCTATTGAAATGACCATAGGTTTTTTTTTTCTTTAGTCTCTTACTATGGTGAATTACAAATGATTAATTTTTGAATGTTGAACTGCTATTGCATTTCTGGGAAGAAAACACTTGGTGAGGATGAATTAGCCCTTTCTTATAATGCTAGATTTTATTTGTTAAAGTTTTAAGAAATTTTTCATCTATGTTAATGAGGAATGTTGGTCTTTTTAATGATGTATTTATGTATTTGTCTAGTTTTTATATCAGTCACTGCTGTCTCCTGTAGTAAAATCAGAAGTTATTTCTTTTCTTTTTAATTACTTTTTTTTTTTTTTTTTAATGGAGTATCCTCCTGTCATCCAGGCTGGAGTACGATGGCGCAATCTCAGCTTACTGCAACCTCTGCCTCTGGGGTCAAGCGATTTTCCTGCCTCCTGAGTAGCTGGGACTACAGGCATGCACCACCACACCTGGCTAATTTTTGCATTTTTAGTAGAGAAGGTGTTTCTCCATGTTGGCCAGGCTGGTCTCGAACTGCTGACCTCAGGTGATCTGCCCATCTCGGCCTCCCAAAGTGCTGAGATTACAGGCGTGAGCCACTGCACCCGGGCTTTTTTTTTTTTTTTTTTTTTTTTTTTAATGGTAGTTTGTGTAGAACTGGTATCATTTTTCTATAAATGCTCAGTAGAATTTACCAGTGAAGCCATCTAGGAATAGGGTTTTCTTTGTGGGAAGGTTTTAACTACAAATTAAATTGCTTTAATAGATATAGAGCTATTCATTTATCTATTCTGATTGAGTTAACTTTCATTTTGCTGAGAATTTATATATTTAATCCAAATAAACAAAATTATTGATACAAATTTTTTCACTGTAGTCCCTCCTTATCTGTTTAACGCCTGTAAGAGCTGCAGTTGTTGCTCTTCTTTCATTCCTGATATTGGTATATATGAATCGTTCATATTTTCCCAGATCAGTTTGATTAAAGTTTTAGCAGTTCTATTGTTGTTTCAAAGAACCAGGTTCTGGTATCTGTGGTAGGCTGAATTATAGCCTCTCCAAGATATTCACATCCTAATCCCTGGAATTTGTGAGTATGTTATTTTACTTTACATGGCAAAGAGGAATTTGTTGATGTGATCAAGTTAAGGAATTGAGATGACAGGATTATCCTGAGTTATTTGGGCAGGTTCAATGTAACCACAGGGTCCTTATAAGAAAGAGGCAGGAGGGTAAGAATCAAGGAAGGAGATGAGATGAAAGAAGCAGAGATTAGAGAGTAGAGAAGATGCTATGCTACTAGGTTTGAACATAGAAATGAGGAGTCATTGGCCAAGGAATGTAGGCCACTACAAGAAGATGGAAAAGGCCATGGTTCTCCCTTAGAGCCTCAAGAAATAATGCAGCTCTGTTAACACCTCAGTTTTCAGACTAGAAGGAATTCAGAGCTCCAAAATTGTAAGATAATAAATTTCTGTTGCTTTAAACTACTAAGGTTGTGGTAATTTGTTACAGCAGTAATAGGAAATTAATACAATAGATTTATTTTTCTATATTTTTGCTTGTTTTCTAGTTCATTGACTTCTGTTATTTAAAATTTTTCCCTCACGCCTGTAATCCCAGCACTTTGGGAGGCCAAGGCTAGCGGTCAGGAGTTCGAGAACAGCCTGGCTAACATGGTGAAACCTCGTCTCTACTAATAATATTTTAAAAATTAGCTGGGCATGGCGGTGGGTGCCTATAATTCCAGCTACTCGGGAGGCTGAGGCAGGAGAATCACCTGAACCCAGGAGGCAGAGGTTGCAGTGAGCCGAGATTCTGCCACTGCACTCCAGCCTGGGTGACTAGAGTGAAACTCAGTCTCAAAATAAATAAATAAATTAATTAATTAATTAAAATTTTTCCTTCTTATGTTTAGTATAAGTTTAATTTTCTCTCTTTTTTCTAGTTTTTTTTCTTTTAAAATAGAAGCAGTGAGTTCCATAATTTTCTCTCAGCACTACATTACTCACATCACATAAATTTTGATACGTTAGTTTCATTTTTATTCAATTCAAAACAATTTCTAACTTTCCATTCCTTCATTCAAGGGTCATTTAGAATTGTGATTTTTAATTTCCAAATAAATTTTTCAGTTGTCCTAATGGGATTTCTATTTTAATTTTATTGTTTAAGAGAAGGTATATTACATGACTTTAACATTTTTAAATATATTAAAACTGTAACCACCCAATGAGTTCTCCTTGCCCACTGCCCAGATAGAGCCGATTTATCAAGACACGGGAGTTGCACTAGAGAAAGAGTTTAATTCATGCAAAGCTGGCTCAACAGGAAACCAGAGTTCTATTATTAAAATCAGCCTGGAGTTTCTTAAGGATAATTTGGTGGGTAGGGGGCTAGAGAGTTGGGAGTGCTGATTGGTTGGGTCAGAGATTAAATCACAGGAGGTCAAATAGGGTTCGTCTCACTGTCTTTTGTTCCTGGGTGGGATCACACAGCTGGCTGAGCCAGATTACTGGTCTGGGTAGTGCCAGCTGGTGCATCAGAATACAGGGTCTAACAGTCCCAGGAGCCCCAGGTTATCTTGGGAGGTCAAGAGGAGAGGAATTTACCAAACTGATAGGTATTTGAGGGTACAAACCCATGGCTGGACTCAACTTTTAAAAAGTCTTATCTGACATTCCTTATGGAAAAGTTTCATCAAAGCCCATTTTAAAAGCCTATGTAAGAAATAATTATTCTTCTTGTACTTTATGCAGATAATCAGGTCAAGTATAAGAAGACTAAAGTTTATTTTGCAAACAAATCAATCCTATCATGATTTGTTTTTAATAAAAATGGTGACTGGAGAGAGAAAAATTATGCTTTAAAAAAAAAAACTATCGTACACCTGTTGTTAGCTGTCCTTGGATTTTTTGTGCAGTTTGGACTAAATCCAAATTCTTGTGGGCTACAAGTCCCCAAACTAATGCTTTCAAATCTTTGCTTTTAAAACTGGGAATTGCACTCTTTACCCTAGTACTCATTATTTACCTTATAGTACACTGTTCCCTTAAATGCGGTACTATAACTTTAGATGATAATGCTAACGCCTTTGCCATGCAAGCCTTGGAACCCCAGGCAGGCCTGCATGAGTATGTTGACAGTTGCAAAACGGTTCCATTCCTCTCATCTTAGGGTCAACACCTACCCCCACTATACGCTTGATCGGCAGGAAAAATCTAGAGCTATCTTTGCCCTTTCTCCATCTTCATTAGCCAACACCTTAAGTTTAAGGTGTTACAAAACCCAAAGGGAGGAATTGAAACCACCATTGCAAAATTGTAACTGAGACAGTCAAAGAGATCTGACCTAACCAACTCCATCTTACTTCTAACCTCATCTTCCAGGTGTCTTTGTTCACTCCTGAACGTAGGCTGAACTAACTTTGGGAGGAATTTAGTTTATAGTTTAAAACAAAGATGAAAACAGCCCTTTCCTGAAATAAACTCAGGAAAGTCTAGTGCCCAGGTACTAGACTGCCTTTGTAGGACTAAAAAATTAGCCACAAGAGGCCGGACGCGGTGGCTCACAACTGTAATCCCAGCACTTTGGGAGGCCGAGGCAGGCGGATCACCTGAGGTCAGGCATGTGAAACAAGTCCGACCAACATGGAGAAACCCCATCTCTACTAAAAATACAAAATTAGCCAGGCATGGTGGCGCATGCCTGTAGTCCCAGCTACTCAGGGGGCTGAGGCAGGAGAATCACTTGAACCCAGGAGGCAGAGGTTGCAGTGAGCCGAGATCACACCATTGTACTCCAGCCTGGGCAACAAGAGCGAAACTCCGTCTCAAAAAAAAAAAAAAAAAAAAAAAAAAAAAAAAAAACTTAGCCACAAGATTAGAAATTATGGTTTAGGAGTCATGCAGCTGGAGGATACAAGGCTCTGAACCTCCCCAAATTGCTCCTGGGGATAAAATCACTATTGTAAAACTTCAGACCAGTGCTTGAGATATTTTGCAGACCCTGCATTTAATGGATCAGCTGGCACCACCCAGATCAATAAACTGGTTCATCTGATCTTGTGGCCTCCACCCAGGAATTGACTCAGAGCAAGAAGACAACTTCACCTCCCTGTGGTTTCAACTCTGACCTGACTAATCAGCACTCCCAGCTCACTGACCTCCGTCCACCCACCAAGTTGTCCTTAAAAACTTTGATATCCACTCTTTTTCTGGCTGGAACAATGGAGGGTGTAGAAGAGAAGAAGAAGAAGGTTCCTGCTGTGCCAGAAACTCTTAAGAAAAAGTGAAGGAATTTCACAGAACTGAAGATCAAGCACCTGAGAAAGAAGTTTGTCCAAAAGATGTTTCGAAAGGCAAGGAGGAAGCTTATCTATGAAAAAGCGAAGCACTTTCACGAGGAATATAGGCAGATGTACAGAACTGAAATTTGAATGGCGATGATGGCAAGAAAAGCTGGCAACTTCTATGTAACTTCAGAACCCAAATTGGCATTTGTCATCAGGACCAGAGGTATAAATGGTGTGAGCCCAAACGTCCGAAAGGTGTTGCAGCTTCTTTGCCTTTATCAAATCTTCAATGGAATCTTTGTGAAACTCAGAAAGGCTTCAATTAACATGCTGAGAATTATAGAGCCGTACATTGCATGGGGGTACTCAAATCTGAAGTCAGTAAATGAACTAATCTACAAGTGTGGTTATGGCAAAATCAATAAGAAGCGAAATGCTTTGACAAATAACGCTTTGATTGCTCGATCTCTTGGTAAATATTACATCATCTGCATGGAGAATCTGATTCATGAGATCTATACTGTTGGAAAACACTTCAAAGAAGCAAATAACTTCCTGTGGCCCTTCAAATTATCTTCTCCATGAGGTGGAATGAAGACCACCCATTTTGTAGAAGGTGGAGATGCTGGCAACAGGGAGGACCAGATCAACAGGCTTATTAGAAGAATGAACTAAGGTGTCTACCATGATTATTTTTCTAAGCTGGTTGGTTAATAAGCAGTACCTGCTCTCAAATTGAAACAAACAAACAAACAAACAAACAAAAACTCTGATTTCCAAATGTTTGGGGAGACTGACTTGAGTAATAATAAAGCTATGGTCTCCCACAAAACAAACAAACAAAAACAAGGGTCTGAAAAATATCTTGAACATCAATTTTAGGTTTTATAATAGTGATGTTATCCCTAGGAGCAATAGGGCAGGGAGATTAGGAATCTTGTGGCCTCTGGCTGAATGACTCCTAAACCATAATTTCTAATCTTGTGGCAAATTTGTTAGTTTTAAAAGGCAGTCTCTTCCACAGGCAAGAGAGAGGTTTGTTTTGGGAAAGGGCTGTTATCATCTTTGTTTGAAAGTTAAACTGTATATTAAATTCTTTTCAATGTTAGTTCAGCCTATGCCCAGGAAAGAAAAAGGGCAGATTAAAGGTTTAGAAACAAGATAGAGTTGGTTAGGTCAGATCTCTTTCACCGTCATACTTTTCTTACTGTTATAATTTTTGCAAAGGCAGTTTCAAAACTCTTTTTTTTTTGTCTCAGAATATAGGTTATCTTGATGATTGTTCCATATGCACGTTTAAAAATGAATATTTTTCTATGTTTTATTTTAGGGTAAAGTGTTCCATAGATTTTACTTAGCTGAAGTTGGAACGACCTTTGCAAAAATTATGACAATGAAAGAGATCTGACCTAACATACCCCATCTTGCCTTTAAGCTCCAAGCTGCCCTTGGGCACTTCTGAGCATACACCAAGGTAAGTATAGAAGGAATTTAGTTTAAAGTTTAACTTTGAAACAAAGATGATAACAGCCCTTTCCCAGAACAAAGCTCCTCTTTGCCTGGGGACCAGACAGCCTTTGTAAAACTAACAAATTAGCTACAAGATTAGAAATTATGGCTCAGGAGTCATGCAGCCAGAGACCACAAGACTCCTAACCTCCTCTATTGCTCCTCTGGATAGCATCACTATTGTAAAACCTAACACTGTTCAAGATATTTTTCAGACCCTGCTTGCTCAGGTACCAGTTGGTGCCACCCAAACTGGTAATCTGGTTTAACTAGTTCTGCTCTCCCACCCAGGAACAGAAAATAGCAAGAAGAACCCACGTCAACACCCTATGATTTTATCCCCAACCTGACCAATCTGTGTTTCCCACTCTCTAGCCTCCTGCCTGACAAATTATCCTTGAAAAATCTTAGTTTCTGAATTTTTAGGGAGACTGATTTTAATAATAATACTTGGACGGTTTAGCCAGCTCTGCATGTATTACACTATTTCTCTATTCCAATTCCCCTATCTCAGTAAATTGGCTCTATCTGGGCAGCAGGCAAGAAGAATCTGTCAGGCAGTGACAAAGTGAATTGAAGGGGATGTTTATTATTTTATAAATTTACTTTTTGTCTATTTTTGTATCAATTATTGATAAATGATTGTTGAAACCTCCAATTATAATTGTGGTTGTTTCTATATGTTCTTAAGTTTATCAGATTTGTTTAATGTACTTTGAAGTTACGATATTATGTGTGTGTATACATGTATATATATATTTTCAGATTCTTTTATCCACTTGATGATGGATGATCCACTTGATGATGGATGATCCACTTGATGGATGATGGTTTTTTCCACTTGATCAACTTTACTTACTATAAAATTTCCTTCTATATTCATGCTAATATGCCTTCTTCTAAAATCTACCTTGTCTGATATTAATATGCTGACTCCAGTTTTCCTTTGTATTTGCATAGTACATTTTTTACCCTTTAACAATTAATGTATCTGTGTCCTGATATTTAAAGTTGTTTTCTTCCAGCCAATAGAAAATTGGATCTTGATTTTTTTAAATCCAGTTTTATATTCCCTGTCTTTTAATTGGTGTGTTAGGGCATTTGCATAAAATTTTATTATTCATATAGATAGGTTTACATCTATTATGGTTTTGTGGTTTTTTTTCTTCCCTATATGTTAAATTAGTATTTATAACTATTTCATTGAGCTCTTAAAGATTCCAAATTCTTTGGATGCTCAACTTACTGTTATAAAATGGCTACTACATATTTACATATAACATATGCACACCCTCCTGTATACATTAAATCATTTCTAGATTATTTATAACACCTAAGGCAATGTAAATGCTATGTAAATTGTTGTTACCCTTAATCATATAAGATATAATGACAACATTTAAAAGTCTATACATGTTCAGTACAGATGCAATTATTTTTCAAATATTTTTGATCCCTGGTTGATTGAATTCACAAATGCAGAAACCATGAATACAAAGAGCTGACTGTACCTATTTTCCTGTTCTTTCAGTGATTGTTTTAAGGCTTCCAAGACACCCTTTTAAATTATCATGGTTTAATTACAATTATTCAATACTTTATACATATAAAAATTCTGGGTTGCTGGCAAGATGGCTGAATAGGAAGAGCTCTGTTCTACAGCTCCCAGCAATATCGACGCAAAAGGTGGGTGATTTCTGCATTTCCACCTGAGGTACACAATTCATCTCATTGGGACTGGTTGGACAGTGGGTGCAGCCCGTGGAGGGTGAGCTGAAGCAGGGTGGGGCATCACCTCACCAGGGAAGAGCACGAGGTCAGGGAACTTCCTTCCCTACCCAACTGAAGCCATGAGGGATTGAGCCTGAGGAACTCCACCACACATACTGCACTTGTTCCATGGTCTTCGCAACCCACAAACCAGGAGATTCCCTCCAGTGCCTACCCCACCAGGGGTAGACAAATTGCTAACTAGAATAATCAGTGTAGAGAAGAATATGAATGACCTGATGGAGCAAAAAACACAGCACGAGAACTTCACAAACCTTACACAAGTGTCAATAGCCAAATTGATCAAGCAGAAAAAAGGCTATCAGTGATTGAAGATCAACTTAATGAAATAAAGAGAGAAGATAAGATTAGAGAAAAAAGAATGAAAAGGACTGAACAAATCCTCCAAGAAATGTGGGACTATGTGAAAAGACCAAATCTACCTTTGATCAGTGTATCTGAAAGTGATGAGGAGAATGGAACCAAGCTGGAAAACACTCTTCAGGATATTATGCAGGAGAACTTCCCCAAACTAGCAAGACAGGCCAACATTCAAATTCAGGAAATACAGGGAACACCACAAAGATACTCCTTGAGAAGAGCAACCCCAAGAAATATAATCATCAAATTCACCAAGGTTGAAATGAAGGAAAAAATGTTAAGGGCAGCCACAGAGAAAGGACAGGTTACCCACAAAGGGAAGCCCATCAGACTAACAGCAGATCTCTCGGCAGAAATCCTACAAGGCAGAAGAGAGTGGGGGCCAATATTCAACATTCTTAAAGAAAGAATTTTCAACCCAGAATTTCATATCCAGCCAAACTAAGCTTCATAAGCAAAGGAGAAATAAAATCCTTTACGGACAAGCAAATGCTGAGAGATTTTGTCACCTCCAGGCCTGCCTCACAAGAGCTCCTGGAGGAAGGACTAAACATGGGAAGGAACAACCAGTACCAGCCACTGCAAAAACATACCAAATTGTAAAGAACAGCAACATTATGAAGAAACTGCATCAATTAATGGGCAAAACAACCAGCTAGCATCATAGCGACAGGATCAAATTCACACATAACAATATTAACCCTAAATGTAAATGGACTAAATGCCTCAATTAAAAGACACAGACTGGCAAATTGGATAAAGAGTCAAGACCCATCAGTGCGCTATATTCAGGAGAACCATCTCACGTGCAAAGACACTCATAGGCTCAAAATAAAGGGATGGAGGAATACCAAGCAAATGGAAAGCAAAAAAAAAAAAAAAAGCAGGAGCTGCAATACTAATCTCTGATAAAACAGACTTTAAACCAACAAAGATCAAAAGAGACAAAGAAGGTCATTACATAATGGTAAAGAGATCAATGCAGCAAGAAGAGCTAACTATCCTAAATATATATGCACCCAATACAGGAGCAACCGGATTCATAAAGCAAGTTCTTAGAGACCTACAAAGAGACTTAGACTCCCACACAATAATAGTGGGAGACTTTAACACCCCACAGTCAATATTAGACAAATCAAAGACACAGAAAATTAACAAGAATATTCAGTACTTGAACTCAGCTGTGGACCAAGCAGACCTAATAGACATCTACAGAACTCTCCACCCCAAATCTACAGAGTGTAGACTTTTCTCAGCACCTCATCGTGCTTATTCTGAAATTGACCACATAATTGGAAGTAAAACACTCCTCAGCAAATGCAAAAGAACAGAAATCATAACAGTCTCTCAGACCACAGTACAATCAAATTAGAACTCAGGATTAAGAAACTCACTCAAAACCGCACAACTCCATGGAAACTGAACAACCTGCTCCTGAATGACTACTAGGTAAATAACGAAATGAAGGCAGAACTAAAGATGTTCTTTGAAACCAATAAGAACAAAGACAGGACATACCAGAATCTCTGGGACACATTTAAAGCAGTGTGTGTAGAGGGAAATTTATAGGACTAAATGCCCACAAGAGAAAGCAGGAAAGATCTAAAACTGACACCATAACATCAAAATTACAAGAACTAGAGAAGAAAGAGCAAACAAATTCAAAGGCTAGCAGAAGACAAGAAATAACTAAGATCAGAGCAGAACTGAAGGAGATAGAGACACAAAAAATCCCTTCAAAAAATCAATGAATCCAGGACCTGTTTTTTTGAAAAGATCAACAAAATAGATAGATTGCTGGCCAGACTAATAAAGAAGAAAAGAGAGAAGAATCAAATAGATGCAATAAAAAATGACATAGGGGATATCACCACTGATCCCACAGAAATACAAACTACCATCAGAGAATATTATAAACACCTCAATGCAAATAAACTAGAAAATCTAGAAGAAATGGATAAATTCCTAGACACGTACACCCTCCCTAGTCTAAACCAGGAAGAAGTAAAATCCCTGAATAAATCAATAAGAAGTTCTGAAATTGAGGCAGTAATTAATAGCCTGGCAACCAAAAAAAGTCCAGGATGGACGGATTCACAGCCAAATTCTACCAGAGGTACAAAGAGGAGCTGGTACCATTCCTTCTGAAACTATTCCAAATAATAGAAAAAGAGGGAATCTTCCCTAACTCATTTTATGAGGCCAACATCATCCTGATACCAAAACCTGGCAGAGACACAACAAAAAAAGAAAATTTCAGGCCAATATCCCTGATGAACATTGATGTGAAAATCCTCAGTAAAATACTGGCAAACCGAATCCAGCAGCACATCAAACAGCTTATCCACCACGATCAAGTCAGCTTCATACCTGGGATGCAAGGCTGGTTCAACATATGCAAATCAACAAATGTAATCCATCACATAAAAAGAACCAATGACAAAAACCACATGATTATCTCAATAGATGCAGAAAAGGCCTTTGACAAAATTCAGCACTCCTTCATGCTAAAAACTCTCAATAAACTAGGTATAAATTGAACATATATCAAAATAATAAGAACTATTTATGACAAACTCACAGCCAATATCATACTGAATGGGCAAAAATTGGAAGCATTCCCTTTGAAAACCAGTACAAGACAAGGATGCCCTCTTTCACCACTGCTATTCAACATAGAATTGGAAGTTCTAGACAGGGCAATCAGGCGAGAGAAAGAAATAAAGGTATTCAAATAGGAAGAGAGGAAATCAAATTGTCTCTCTCTGCAGATGACATGATTGTATATTTAGAAAACCCCATCGTCTCAGCCCCAAAATCTCCTTAAGCTGACAAGCAACTTCAGCAAAGTCTTGGGATACAAAATCAATGTGCAAAAATCATAAGCATTCCTATACACCAATAACAGACAGAGAGCCAAATGATGAGTGAACTCCCATTCACAATTGCTACTAAGAGAATACCTAGAAATACAACTTACAAGGATGGGAAGGACCTCTTCAAGGAGAACTACAAACCACTGCTCAAGGAAATGAGAGAGGACACAAATGGAAAAACATTCCATGCTCATGGATAGGAAGAATCAATATTGTGAAAAAAGGCCATACTGCCCGAAGTAATTTATAGATTCAATGCTATCCCCATCAAGCTACCACTGACTTTCTTCACAGAATTGGAAAAAAAACTACTTTAAACTTAGTATGGAACCAAAAAAGAGCCCGCATAGCTCAGACAATCCTGGGCAAGAAGAACAAAGATGGAGGCATTTGAAGTCACTACCTGACTTCAAACTATACTACAAGGCTACAGTAACCAAAACAGCATGGTACTGGTACCAAAACAGATATATAGACCAATGGAACAGAACAGAGGCCTCAGAAATAACACCACACATCTACAATTATCTGATCTTTGACAAACCTGACACAAACAAGCAACGGAAAAGATTCCCTATTTAATCAATTGTGTAGGGAAAATTGGCTAGCCATATGCAGAAAACTGAAACTGGACCCCTTCCTTACACCTTATGTAAAAAATCAACTCAAGATGGATCAAAGACTTAAACAAAAGACCTAGGACCTTAAAAATCCTAGAAGAAAACCTGGGCAATACCATTCAGGGCACAGGCATGGGTAAAGACTTCATGACTAAATCACCAAAGGCAATGGCAACAGAGGCCAAAATTGACAAATGGGATCTAATTAAACTAAAGAGCTTCTGCACAGCAAAAGAAACTATCATCAGAGTGAACAGGCAACCTACAGAATGGGAGAAAATTTTTGCAATCTATCAATCTGACAAAGGGCTAATATCCAGAAACTACAAAGAACTTAAACAAATTTACAAGAAAAAAAACAACCCCATCAAAAAGTGGGCAAAGGATATCAACAGACACTTCTCAAAGGAAGTCATTTATGCAGCCAACAGATATATGGATAAATGCGCATCATCATTGCTCATTAGACAAATGCAAATCAAAACCACAATGAGATACCATCTCACACCAGTTAGAATGGCGATCATTAAAAAGTCAGGAAACAACAGATGTTGGAGAGGATGTGGAGAAATAGGAACACTTTTACACTCTTGGTGGGAGTGTAAATTAGTTCAATCATTGTGGAAGACAATGTAGCGATTCCTCAAGGATCTAGAACCAGAAATACTATTTGAGCCAGCAATCCCATTACTGGGTATACACCCAAAGGATTATAAATCATTTTACTATAAAGACACATGCACACGTATGTTTATGGTGGCACTATTTGCAATAGTGAAGACTTGGAACCAACCCAAATGCCCATCAATAATAGATTGGATAAAGAAAATGTGGCACATACACACCATGGAATACTATGCAGCCATAAAAAAAGATGAGTTCATGTCCTTTGCAGGAACATGGATGAAGCTGGAAACCACCATTCTCAGCAATCTATCACAAGAACAGAAAACCAAAACCACATGTTCTCACTCGTAAGTGGGAGTTGAACAACAAGAACACATGGACATAGGGAGGGGGACATCACACACTGGGGCCTGTCAGAGGATGGGGGGCTAGGGGAGGGATAACATTAGGAGAAATACCTACTGTAGGTGATGGGTTGATGGGTGCAGCAAACCACCATGCCACGTGTATACCTATGTAACAAAACTGCACGTTCTGCACATGTACTCCAGAACTTTAAGCATAATTTAAAAGAAATTCTACAATTTCTCTTACTGTCTTCTGTGCAATTTTTGTCCTATATTTTTCTTCTACATTTTATAAATTCCAGAATACATTGTTATTATTTTTGCTTTATATATTTAATTATTTTAATAAGATTTTTTTAAATCAAAATTAGTTCTATATGTATTCACATATTGGCCATTTCCAGTGCTCTTTATTTCTTTGTGTAAATCTAAATTTCCATCTAGCCTCATTTTATTTTCTGCTGAAATAATTTTATTTAACATGCTTTTTGTATGGATTTGCTGGTGATAAATGTTCTCAGTTTTGCCTGTCTGCAAAGGTCTTTAACTTTAATTTTTGAAAGGTACTTTTTGTTGTATATAGAATTCTAAATTGACAGGTGGTTCACTCTGCCGTCACAATGTTTAAATATATTATTCATTGTTTTCTGACATGCTTGACCTCCAATGAGAAATATGCTGTCATTCCAATCTCTATTCCTCTGAATATAGTGTTTCCTTTTCTCTGGCTGCCTCTTTTTAAATGCCAGAATTTCTCACAAAACGGTCAAATATACCTGTTTAAAGACAGAAGGTAAAATAGCGCTAGTTTTCTCTTGTGCAAATCCATAGACTGCTACCAGTAGACAGAAAGGAGCCCAATAATAATACTCTGACTGCTTTAATGTTTTTTCTTTATTACTGGTATTCTTCAAATTGAATATGAGGTGTCTTGGTTTGGTTTTCCAAATATTTGTTATGTTGGAGATTATTTAAGTTCTTCAGTTTGTAGTTCACCAAATTAGAAAGTGTTCTTCATTATGTATGTCTGCCCCCCACCTCAAACTTCCTTTCCTTCTGAAATTCCAATTATCTGTATGTTAGCTCACTTATTGTTGTTTTATATTAGAGATATCCTGCTTAGTTTTATCTATGGTGTTACCCTCTATATTTCATTTCCCATAGTTTCTATTGCTATGTAGTTAATATTTTCTTTTGTATTTTCCAATCCACTATTAATCTCATTCAGCTTATTTCTTATTTTAGATTTTTTTGACTTACAGAAGTCTGTTTTGTAATATTAAAAAAAATTTCACATTTTTGATTGTCATGTTGTGCTTTTCTTTACATTCTCAAACATAGAGAACACATTTATAACACTTCTTTTAAAGTCCTTATCTGCTGATTTTATCATCTGTGCCATTTCATGTTGTTTTTTCCAATTTGTATCATATTTTTCTGCTTCTTTGCATCTCTAGTAGTTTTTTATTAAATGCTAGAATTCAGATGCTAAATTCCTTGAATTACTTTAGACATTTATTTTTAGTTTTCTGGAATATAACTACTTTAGTTTGCATTATTTTTTGAGGATTGCTTTTAAGTTTTCATAGGTGGGTTCAGGGCAGCCTTTAAAGCAAATTTAACCCCATCATTAAATGGACATACGTTTTGGTGAATTCTATCCAATGTCTCATTTTTACTAGGTCTTCACACACTGGCTGGTAGAAATATGGGCAGAAATATTTCCTGGACCTATATGATAACTGTGCATTGTTCTACCTGCTCCTTTCTAATGTTCTTTCCCTGGTATGAGATAGTTTCCTCATGTGAATATGCACTCATTATGTAGTCATGAATTTGGTGGAATCCCTCTGCAAATCGACAGATCTTTTCACCATGTCGGTAATTACCTTCCTCTCTATTCATTTTCTCAGAAATTCAAATTAACTTGACCTCCCTGAACTATCTCCTCAACTCTGAGGCTGCTCACTTTATTTGAGCCTCTTCTCCTTGACTGTGGCCTAGAAACTCTTTTCAGACAGTAGATTGGGACAATTAGAGGACTCACTTTCATTGTTTGCTTTTTTTTTTCTCTTCAATAGACTTGATCTTTTAGATTAGTTTTAGGTTCACAACAAAATGGTGCAGAAAGTACAGAGAATTGCCATATATCCTGGTCTTCCACACATCCACAGCTTCCTCCAACTCTTAACATCTCACCAGGGTTGTACATTTATTAGAACTAATGAATCTGCACTGTCACTCCACTATCAACCAAAGTTCACAGTTAACAAAAGGGTTTACGTTTGATGTGTATTTCATGGGTCTGGACAAAGACATGTATAATGACATGTACCCATCAGTATAATATCATGCAGAGTATTTTCACTGTTCTAAAAATCTTCTGTGCTCCACCTATTCACTTGTCCACCCATCTCCAACTCAACTACCTCAACACTCACAACACTAAGATCCTCTGATACTTTTACTGTTCCCATAGTTTTGCCATTTCCAGAATTTCATATAGTTGGAATCATATAATATGTATCCTTCTCAGATTTGGCTTCTTTCACTCAGTAATACGCATTTAAATTTTAACCATATCTTTTCACGGCTTGATAGCTTATTTATTTTCAGTGCTGAATAATATTTCATTGTCTGGATTTATCACAATTTACTTATCTAATTGTTGAAGAACATCTTGGTTGCCTCCAAGTTTTAGCAATTATGTGTAAAGCTGCTATAAACATGTGTGCAAGTTTTTGTGTGGACATAAGTTTTCAACTCCTTTGGGTAAATACCAAGGAGTATAACTGCTGGATCATATGGTAAGTGTATGTTTAGTTATATAAGAAACTGCCAAACTCTCTTCCACAGGGGCTGTACAATTTTGCATCCCCATCAGCAACAAATGAGATTTTTCTATTGCTCCACATTATTGAGTTGTGAATATTTTGAATTTGGGATTTTCCAATAGGCATGAGTGATATCTTATTGTTTTAATTTGTCTTTTCCTAATGACATGTAATATGTAGCATCTTTTCATATGATTATTTGCCCTCTGTTTATTTTTTGGTGAGACTGTTAAGATCTTTGGCCCGTTTTTAATTAGGTTGTTCATGTTCTTATTGTTGAGTTTTAAGGGTTTTTGGTATATTTTGGACAAGAGTCCTTTATCTGATATACCTCTGGCAAATATTTTTTTCTAGTTTTTTTGTTCTCTTGATAGTGTCTTCTGCAGAGCAGAAGTTTTTTTTGTTGCTGTTGTTTTTAACTGTTATTTTAGGTTCAGGTACATGTGCAGGTTTGTTATATAGGTTAACTAATGTTACAAGGGTTTGTTGTGATTTATCAAGTATTAATCTTATGAATTATGCCCTTAGCGCTATATCTAAAAAGACATTGCCATGATTAAGGCTATCTAGATTTTCTTCTATGCTGTCTTCTAGAAGTTTTATATTTTTACATTTTACATTTAGGTCTATGATTCATTTTGAATTAATTTTTGCAAACAGCATGAGGACTGTATCTAAATATACTTTTTTTTGCATGTGGATAACCAATTGTTTCAGAACCATTTGTTTAAAAGACTATCTATGCTCTATTGTATTGCCTTTTCTCCTTTGTCACAGATTACTTAACCATATTTATGTGAGTTTGTTTCTGCGCTCCCTATTCTGTTTCTTTGATCTAATTGTCTGTTTTTATACCAATATCACACTGTCTTGATTGCTGTGACTTTATAAAAAGTCTTGAAGTCATATAATAGTCTTCCTAATTTATTATTCTCCTTCAATGTTATGTAGGCTGTTATGGGTATTTGACACTCTATAAAAACTTCAGAATCAGTTTTCAATATCCACTTGCTGATATTTTTATTGGGATCACATTGGACGCATAGATCAAACTGGGAAGAAACTGACATCTGGAAAGAACTGATGTCTTGACAATATTGGGTCTCTAAATCCATGAATGTGGAATATTTCTTCATTTATTTAGCTCACTGGTGTCATTTATCAGAGTGTTATAATTTACCTCATATTGATCTCACACATTTTTTGTTAGATTTTTACATAATTATTTCATTTTGGGGGGATGATAGTGTAAATGGTAATGTGTTTTTAATTTCAAGTTTCACTTGTTCATTGTTAATATTTAAGACAGCAATTAATTTTTGTATATTAATCTTATATCGTGCAGCCTTGCTATATTTGTGTATTAGTTTCAAGAATTATTTTGCTGATTATTTCTTAAATTTTCTTCATAGATAACTATGTCATCTGTAAATAAAGACATTTTTATTTCTCCTTTCTCAATCTTAATATCTTCTATTTTTTTGGTCTGTCTTATAGCATTAGCTAGGATTTCCAGTACAATGTTGAAAGGAAGTAATGACAAGGGATGTTTTCGCCTTGCTCCTGAACTTAACAGGAAAGTTTCTAATTTCTCATCATTAGGTATGATGCTATCGTAGGTTGTCAGTGTTCATTATTCAGTTGATAAAGTTCCACCTTATTCTTATTTTTCTTAGAGTTTTAATAAGAATGGGTATTTAATTTTGTCAAATGCTTCTTCTGCATCTACTGTGTGATTTTTAATTTAGCCTGTGGGTGAGATTGATTACATTCGTTGATTTTTTAATGTTGAACTGACCAAATATACTGGGTATAAATCTGACTTGACTGTGGTATATAATTCTTTGTATATATTGTTGGATTCTATTTGCTAATATTTTGTTGAAGATTTTTACATCTATCATCATGAGAGATGTTGATCTGTAGTATTCTTCTCTTGTAATGTCCATGTCTAGTTTTGGTATTGGGAAAATGCTGGCCTCATACAATGAATTAGAAAGTACTCTTTGTGCTTCTATCTTCGGTAAGAGATTATAGATTATCAGTATGATTTATTACTTAATGTTGTAGAATTTACCATTAAGCCCACTTGGGTTTGTTGCTTTTCCTTTTGGAAGGTAATTAATTTTTGGTTGAATTTCTTAATAGACAAAGGTCTATTCAGATAAACTATTTCCTCTTGTGTGAATTTTACAGTTTGTGTTTTTCAAGGAATTCATCCATTTCATTTAGGTTATCAAATTTGTGGGCCTGGAGTTGTTCATACAATCCCTTTATTATTCTTTTAATGTCCTTAGGATCTGTAGTAATGTCCCTTCTTCCTTTTTTCCTTTCAGGAATCACTGAAAAAAGCTGCCCATTTTTCAACATCTGAAGGTGATCATATTAATATTTAGTAAACTTTTCTAGGTTCTATAAAGATGAAGGTTAAATCTACTTTCTGTTATACCATGATGGATACAGAATTCATCTGTGTTCAAATCTTTTGGAAATTCTGCAATTAAGTTAGGTTGGTACCTCTCAGAATTTCTTCTTAAATCCTAAGTTTAAAATGGGAAAAGCCTCCACTATTCACTTGAGAATCTGTTATAATTTGATTATCACTTCTTTGTGTTTTCCCATTAGCTATTACAAATATTTTCTCTACATTTCAGTGTTTTATAGTTTTTGCTTTGATTTATCTTGGAATTCATTCAGATTCCTCTATGTGAGTATTGGTGTGTTTCAAAACTTCTGTAAAATTATCAAACTTTATCTCTTTGAATATTGCATATTCACGTTCTTTCTAGTGCATATTTCTGGCGCTCCAATTAGACAAGCATTTCTAACTATTTTTCTTTTTGCAATTGATTCCTCTGGAAGTCTGGCAATGACTAAGAACAACTTCACATACTAATATTTTTAAGTGCTTAGTAAAAAAAAATATAGGATGGCAAAAGAAAGCAAATAAATTCGTGACAAATTAATATATTTACATATTCACTAAAATAATAAAACAAAGCTCTGGCTAATTAGTAAGTGTGGTCCAATAACTACCATAGTTTCTGAATAATGATTAGTATAAACAGTATCTTGAGATGCCTACAACAACCGTAATGTGATATAAAAATAGTAGTCATGTTTTATGGTGAAAGATACTGGCAATATTATTGTGATTTGTTCTCTACATGAATAATTGAAATAAATGTTGAATTTCATTTGGATCTTAGTCAAAATAAATTTAATTTTCCCATGCTTGTCACAGACTCCCTGGTTTCTATCCATAAACACTTAAATGGTTGTGTATCTCATGATAAGAACCTCTAAAATGACATTACTTAATGCCTTTTTGCTCTTTCGACCCAGTCTTTTAAGCCCTATGTTATACTTTTCTTTACTTTTTCTCTACTGTATACTGGATAATTTCTTCATATTTAGTTTGCAGTTCACTAACTCTCATTTAAACTGGTTGTAATTCCATGCATTAAATTTTTTATCTCGAATCTTATTTTTCATATCTAAAAGTTCTAGCTTTTTCCTCTATCTAGTTACCTTTTTAATAATATCCTTTAAGATTTTCATTTTTCCTCTCTAAATATTTTTTTCACATTTTTTGTCTGACATTTTTATAAAAATTTGAGAATTTACAATCTATATATCTGAGTTTAACTGATTGCTTTGTTTTTTTATTTATTGCACATTGTTTTCTCCTATTATTTACAACTTTATTTTTTCTATAACTTTAAATATGTAACTTATTTGAGAACTCAGTTTTTAATGTATGTTTTTCTAAGGACAATAGAATTGGTTCTTTTGCAAACCAGAGCACTACCGATCTGAGATCACTATAAATTAAATTTGGGGGATGTGTTGGACTACACATGTTTTGTGAATAATATTCCATATCTTTGTTAGAGTAGTTTCTTTCTTTGAGACAGAGTCTTGCTGTGCCACCAGGCTGGAGTGCAGTGATGCAGTCTTGGCTCACTGCAGCCTCCACCTCCTGGGTTCAAGCTATTCTCATGCCTCAGTCTGCCAAGTAGCTGGGATTATAGGCATGCACCACCATACCTGGCTAATTTTTGTATTTTTAGTAGAGATTTGGATTCACCATGTTGACCAGGCTGGTCTCAAACTCCTGAAATCAAGTGATTGACCTGCCTTGGCCTCCCAAATTGCTGGGATTACAGGTGTGAGCCAATGCACCTGGCCTAGTTTCTGATTACAAATTCATAGGGAAGATTTTTTTTCAAGTATAGCCAAGGCAATGATAAGCATTTTCGGAAACCACATCTCTTTGTGGTATGAGTTATTTTGTTTGTTTGATTTGTTTTTCTAGTCTTCCCGTTTTCAATGTATTTTCTTAAATTGACAGATAAAATTGTATGTATTTATCATATGCAACATTTTGACATATATATGCACTGTAGAATGACTAAATCTTGCTAATTACCATGCGCATTACCTCACATAGTTATCATTTTCGTGGTAAGAATACCTTACACATTTTTCAAGAATATGCTTTGTTGTTAACTATAGTTACCACGTCATACAATAGATCTCTTAAACTCATTCCTTCTATGTAATTAAAATTTCCACTACCACTGTTCCCTTAGTAGGTTAGGTGAGGTCACAGCTTTATGTGGAATACTTTGATCTACTGTCTTGCCTTCTTCAAGCCCTAGGTTGAGTCTCCTGTTCCCTGTACAGCCCCTTAATCTGACAATCTAAAGATCTAGGTAACCAAAGATTGCATGACGACCCCAGGCAACTGCCTACTTCTGTGCTTTCTTATATGTCTAGATTCACGTTTTCTCATTGATTTGGTCACGGGAGAATTTTTTGTTACTCTTCCTCTCATCTATGTATTTAAAAGATAATATGAAGTACTTTAACATTTTTATTTGTTTCTGTTTTTAACAAGATGGGTTGTTCAAGAGTTCTAGTATGTCATGTTGTTGGAAACAAACGATTTTTAAGCAAGGGGAGACACACATAATAAGATGTTCATTTTAGAAAAATTATGAAGGTAGAATTAGGAAATATGGTATAGAGAGTATGATGGTAGATGGGATCATTTCTTAGGAGACTCTTACAGGAATCAATCAGAAGATAAAAAGACACTAAACTGAAGCAATAATATTGGGTAGGGGAATGGAAGAGTTGCATGCTAGAGATATATTGGGGGTAGAAACTTCTTTGCAACCTTGTGATTGTAAGAAAGGATAAGCTATCTTGAATAATTACAACTTTTCAACCATTTGTCTTGTACATTGCAGTTATTGATAGTGACTTTTATTAAGACAGATCATTTTGGGAATGTCAGTGAAAACTCTTCCCCTGGTGCACCACATACATATTAAATATCTATGGACTTGTTAGAGTTAGAACAGAAATTCACATATTCTATTCTTTCATTACTAACTTGAGAGAGAGAGAGAGATCCATTCACATTTCCACATGCTATCTCAAGAAGCTTGGGTTACTATCTCCAAAGATTGAAAGAAGGGTGAAAGACCAAGCTAAAGATGAAGGAGAAGACTGCATGCAGGCTATAAAATATGCACAGATATGCTTACCAGAAAATTATTCGTAATTTGATGTCTTCATTACTCTTTTTCTGTTACCATCTTCCATTCAGCCTAAGAATGAATAAACCCAAATCAGTGAATGCTAATAAAAGTACATTTGTGATTTATCTGATAATGGTGCAGTAATCATTATCTGAAGGGTCAACTATCTACTAGCTGAATAAAAGTGAGAAACAAATTAGAGAAGAAAAATTCTAGGTTGATTTTCAGTTTTATGCCATTGTAATTTAGCTCAAGTTTTTTTTTTTTTTCTCTCCATGAAACCTTTATAATTAAGAAATGATTTTCAGTCCTCTTTTTTTTCTACTCGGTTCTATTGGATAATTTAAAAATCTGTTGGTTGTTGCTTCAGAAAGTAAAAATTCCAGACACTTTGTGTGCTGATGAACATCTAAGAAATCTATAAAGCTTAATTAGGAAAAAAATGAACAATAAAGTTTTATTCGCCCTGCTAAATTTTAGTGGCTAACGTACTGCTTTATTTTCCATAGATTTACTTCTTTGCAATCCTAAAAAGGCTTGAAAATTCTCATTAGGGAAACATGTTTTTACTTTGCATATGTTGAGTGGTAGAAAGTACAATAAAGGATTAGATTCATTGGTTTTGTTTCTTTTTTAATGCTTAGAATTCAAGCAATTGTTCTTAATACCCGTTTTCAGTATTTTATTACATCCAACCTAATATCTTATTTTTTCCTGTGTTTAGGTGTTATCTCCTGAACTAAAGTAGAAGATCGTAATGGACAGAATCTAATTTAATTTAAGTGCCTTCACTAGTTTTTAGGGTAGTGGGCATGTATAAGCAGAATTATTTGAAAAGTGAGAAATTAATAAATTGGAGAGTAACTGAAATTCCTCTTCTATTAACCACTATGTGGGGGACTCCCAGCATGGAAATTTCTTGATGGTAAGCTTTAATACATCTTTATATTTGACTCACATTTTATAATTAAACATATATGTTCCTCTCTTTTCTTATGTAACACTATCTTTTAAATTATTAAAAGCTCTAATAAGTTAGAAAGACAAGTATCCCTCCCTCCATTTGATGGATGAAGACATTAAGATTTAAAGTAATGAAGTATATTAGTCACAGTTCTCCTGATAAATTGAACCCATAGAATGTAATTGGCTTCCATGATTATGAACTCTGAGAAGTCCCACTCTCTGCCCTCTGCAATCTGGAGACCCAGGAAAGCTGGTGGTATAGTTCAGCTTGAATCTGAAGGCCTGAGATCCAGGTGAGCAAAGGGTGTACATCCAGTCCAAGGAGCAGAGAATATGATGTAAGATGTCCCAAGCAGACAGGCAGGAAGCAAAAAGGGGCAAATTTATCCTTCTTCTGTCTTTTGTTCTATTCGGGCCCTCGATGGATTGGATAATGCCTACCCATATTGGAGAGGGGAATCCATTTTAACGAGTACGTGGATTCAAATGATAATCTCATCTGGAAGTACCCTCAGGGACACACCCAGAAATAATGTTTAATCACAGCACCCTATGGCCAGTCAGGTTGACACATAAAATTAATCACACAGTCATCTACTTCCCTAGAAAATAAGCACAAAATTAGAAAGAAGAACACAGGATTCCTGATTTCAAAATGGTAATTCAGACATTATAACACAGATTTCAAAACATATTTTAGGAACTGGCTGAAATACAGAAGCATATTACATCTCCTAGATGATTGAGAAAAGGTTTGATTTTACAGTACTTGTATTTCAAATTGCCTCAAAATTAAATATAATGTAATATCTATTTTTAAGTGAGTATGTCTAAGTATCTTATGAGTTTCAAAATTCTGGCAATATTAGACTTTATTGATAAAACAGTGGTAACAAAACAGGGTGATCTCATCAAAGAGGAATTGCACAATGGAAGAGTGCATTCACACTAGCAACTTAAAATTGCATTATGAACTATGATAGGAGACAGCATTAAAAGCTTTATACATTTAGTACTCAATGATGACAGTCATTGTGAGGGTATCCATTCATTTACTGTTTGTGAAATTATAAATTGATACAATTTTTTAAACAGAATAATAAACATTAAAGAACATTGATGATTTTCATCTTTAGCATTTCTACTCTTATACATTAATCTTACGTAAATAATTTAGTAAAAAATAAACATCTGAAGTGATCAAACAGCAATCTGTAATGGTATAAAAATATTAGGGAAAGTCTAAGTGTATAACAAAAATTATTTTAAAATTCATTGTGTATCAATACAAATAAAATGCTATTTAGCCAGCAATGACTATCATAAAGTATATAACAATATGGACTGTATTAGTCTGTTCTTACACTGCTATAAAGAGCTACCTGAGACTGGGTAATATATGAAGAAAAGAGGCTTAATTGACTCACAGTTCTGCATGGCTGAGGGGGCCTCAGGAAACTTAACAACCATGGCAGAAGGCAAAGGGGGACCAAGGTACATCTTACATGGTGGCAGGAGAGAGAGCAAGAGAGGGGGGAAGTGCTTTACTTTTAAACCATCAGCTCTCCTAAGACTCACTCACTATCATGAGAACAGCAAGAGCGAAGTCCTGCCCCACAATCCCTCACTCTACACATAGGGATTACAATTTGAGATGAGATTTGGGTGGGGACACAAAGCCAAACCACATCATGCAGCTATTTGCAATTTATAACACAACTATGAAAGGGCACTGGAGTTTGGAATAAGTGTATGTTCACTCTTTTAGTAAAAGATTGAACCCAGTGGTTTACATTACAAGAAGTACCATTTTACATTACAAGAAGTAATATAAGTACATTACAAGAAGTACCATTCACCAAATCTTCCAGCCATGTTTAGGGTGGGGCATTTTTTTCAATTCTGTTGTGTTCTTTCCTCCCTCCTTGCAGGCACCACTATGTTACATCCTGTTGGTGAACACACTAGTCTCTTGTTTTCATGTATGCAACCTCTAACAGTAATAAACACACCAAACATTTATACAAGTATGTGATGTTCTCTTTGCTTGAAGTTAGGGCACCACTTCTTTCCATAAATGGCCTACTTGCCCATGAGAAAATGTTGTCACCTAGCAGAGAAAGGCAAACCCTGGATGCTTCATGTTACTCCAATATACTGTAGAGGAGTGTATGAGCCCTGACCATAGCATTACCCTTCCAAACAGATTCTGTGTATTTGCTGCTGCTTGGTTAGCTCAGAACATTGCTGTGACCACACTGCATGACTATCTCAGCAGCCCTGCTGATGTCTTGGCTCCTTGCCTGACTTCACAGCCTGCAGAAGGGCAGGGCCAGCATGATGACCTGGTTGTGAGGTCAGAGCCGTGATTACTTAAGAATCACTAGCACGTGAAGATGTAAGTTGTTTTGAAGCTTCCATTTTCTCCTTCTCTTCAAAATCACTGAAGTTGATCACAACTAGCACAGGAGGCCTGTGTTGATTTTAGGTGTTACCCCCAGGTGCATAGTATTGTCATCAGAGATTTTCTTCAATCACTAAAGGGAGAAATATCGAACCAGGGATGCATTCTCAGCATTCACCAAGTCAATCAGGAAACTCCATGGAGAAAAGGATTTTTTCCTCTGGTGGAAATTAGATAATTCCCTGAATTTCTCTCCAGGAAAAGATGAAAAAGGAAGAACAGATTAAAAGGAAAAGGTTTCTGAAAGGTAACATAATCTTCAAATATGGAGGGGGAGGGGGAGAGAGGGAAGAAATTTAACCTGCAGCCACCTCTCTGCAGTGCTTCTGCAGAAAGCACAGCTCAAAACTCGTCAGCATCCTTCCTTGAAGAGCTTGACTTATTTTCTTAAACTCATTCTAACTTTGACCCATTCCTTTTGTTGAGTCAAAAGGATCCAGTGGGAACCAAGAATAATTTAGAAGTTTTTTGCTTTCTAGAATGAAAGTTTCTTGAGAAAAGGAAATGAATCTGTCATGTTCACCTCCACGTGCCAGGTGCTTAAAAAGAGTCTGACACATAAGAGGGTCTTGTCATTTGTTGAATGAAATGAATGCGTCCACCCACAATTCTGTTTGAACCATTTTGCCTTACAATACATCAGTCAAAGTTTGAAGCAAGAGTGAAAAAAGCTGGAAACCCGTACTATCCTTCAGCCACTTAGAGTGAAGTGAGGTGAGGGACGAAACAAAAAGGGTACGAGAAATTGGTAAGCCGAAAGAGGAGAGAAATCGAAGGAGATGAGAACACAAATAAAATACATCCCCTCCTTAGATTATAGAAGTAAATCCTTAAGACATGAACCATCATACTGGATACTTTCCTCCTCATTCTTAAAGATTATATTCAGGAAAAAAACAACTGGCCAGGCTAATGGAGAAAGCGAGAGAGGAGAGAGAGAGAGAGAGATTGATTTTTCCCCATGGAAACAAAGCGGTTACCCTTTATTTCTATACTTACAGGTGACACTCTGAAACTCTCACCAGGATGTGGATAACCTAAACCACATTTCTTGTCATTTCTTGTGTCGCTATTTGTGCTGATTGAGGTTTATAAGTTTTATAAAGAAACCCATTTCACCTTTACCGAGGGCTTAAAGTAAAGCGGGTTCTGGTGATGTCAGTGAAATGATTTGGACATGGCTTCCTTGAACCTATATTGAAAAACAAGATAAAAATATTCTCTTTGCAGGCATTGTCTAAGACAGGTTTTTTCTTTTATCTGATTTTTTCCTCATCCCTGTGCCAGATTGAATTAAATTATTGTATCAACATTTTGTATTCTTGCCAAGAAACCCTAAGGCCAGTGGCAACATTTTTAATAAATCAAAAGGATCCAATCAAATAAATAAATGATTTGGATGGCAAAGGGCAAAAAAAGTTACAGATAAAACTCTGAAAGGCTTTTGGCTCAGCTCAAATTAAAAACTGTATAATCAGCAGATATCTGGAGGTTTTCAGGTTATGAGACAAGGTTTTTACGTTGCACTAATTATGGCTGTAGTTAAAGAAACAAAACAGAATAAAGGAAAAGCAAAAAATAGTGATGGGAAAGTTGGCCGCAGCTATCCCTCTCAAAAGCCTCATTTCTCATGACAAAATGCTTGAAAAGTAGCTCTTTGTGGTGGTTGGTAAGAATGAGCAATTTAGAAAGCTCTGTGTCTTTTTTTTTAACCATAGTCATCCTTTTTGCCTGGGGGTAGAAAGTGGGTTTCATTTTTTTTTTTTCATGGGCAAATGTGGCTTGATGCCTTTTTAATTCTTCTAAGTGCACTGGTGTGCCCTTGAGCCATTTCTTAAAGTGTTCTTAGTTTAGTACCAGCAACACACACACACACACACATTGTTTAGGGACTACAAACACTCATTCCAACATTTTTAGTTTGTGAATTTGTTAACCATTCAGCATGGATTAGCTTCTACAAGCATAAAGCAACTGCAGCGGCATGGTTCCATTTATTGCTTCTCAAGTATTGCCTGGTTTAAAAAAGTTTTACCATCTGTTCTGACTTAAGCCAGAGCTGAATTAAGAGGATAAGCTTTCACTGTTGCTTCTGTTACTGTTGTGGTATTATTATATTTTAGAAAAGGGAAGGAGGTGAGAAGGGAAAATAAATCTATATAAAGTCGCTAAGAGAATAGAAAATGAAAATTCTCTTTTGCCAACTAGTGATATTATTTTTGTACTTAGCCATGAAGGGTACTTCATTACTCCTCAGTAAGTCTCATTAAAAAGAAGTTGAACTAGCCTCATGAAAATACCAGTAAATCAATGAGTCAAATATTTATCAAATTTCTTCTGAGTTTCAGTATTTAATAGGAATAAAATCATATCCTTTGCCTCAACATGGATGAAGCTGGAAATCACAATCCTAAGAGAACTAACACAGGAACAGACAAATAAATACCACATAGTCTCACTTATAAGTGGGAGCTAAACATTGAGAACACCTGGACACAGAGGACCAACAGACACTGCAAACTACTAGAGGGGAGAGAGAAGGAGGGGGCTGTGCATTGAAAAACTATTAGCTACTATGCTCACTATTTGGGTGCAATATAGAAATGAAATAAACCTGCACATGTAGTACTTCTATCTAAAATAAAAGTTGAAAATTTTTAAAAAGTTGATTGTTGCCCTCAAGGAACTCACATTGTAATTGTAGCTGGGGTGCTGAGATATACATATATGAAATGAATTAAAAAGACTGTCCAAATTAGAAGCAAAGGCATCTGGACACAATAACTATCGCTGGAGCTATGAAATAGAAAAAGTAAGATTTTGATACTGCCAACTATTTATTGCTTATGACTGATACTATTAACTGTATACATTATGCCTTTACTAATATGATTTTAAATTGTTTTAAGATATATACATAACATGGTACTGGATTCCTCTAATTAACCAGGGAAAACCAAGAGGAATTCTATGTGTGCAGCCTAAGGGGCACATGGACAGGCTACTTCATGGAAGCAAGGATTTGAATAGGTACATTTTTGTGATCTGTCTCAACCCTTGGTGCCCATTAAAACCACCTGGATAGCTTTTATAAATTAATAAATGTACACATTATTAATTAGTAAATTACCTTATTAGAAAATTAACATTCCTGGGCCCTACCCAAGACCCAGGGATGAGGCCTGAGCAGTAGCAGTCTTTAGAGTTCACCAGGTGCTTTTAACGAGCTGCTAGGGTTGAGACTCTGTGCATTAAGTAATTAGATCCAGACCTTATTTGAATAATTCCTTTCTGTCTTAAACTTGTGAATTTATTGTCTTTAATTCAACTCAATCAACTCTGACTTTTGAAGATTATTGCTTAAAAAAAAAAGTTTCTCTGGAATTTTTTTTTTTTTTTTTAAGAAAAATACTCTTACCATTTACTTAGTTGCCAAATGCCCAGCAGTCATCTTTGGTGTCTTCTTTTTCTCACCACTTTTTACATCAAATCCATTAGGTAGTTATCTACATTTTACTTCTAATACATATGTTCAGTCCATTCATTTCTTCCCATCTCCATCTCCTTGTTTTTGCAAACCTCTTAAGGATATTTACTGATTTTATTTTGTTACATTTAGAATAAAATCTTAACCACTTAATATGGCTTGCAATGCTTTGCATAATCTGGTACCCCATGGCCTTTTCAACCCAATTTCTTATTCCTCACTAGTCCCTATTTGTTTCTTTCCAGGATTCCATTTACAACTTGCCATTCTGTTTGTGGTTTTAGAAACTTCATGTGTTTCTCCAGGCTGGATTACCAACACATAGCACAGCAGAATGTGACCATCTAGTATGCTAAGTAAGACACTCTCTCTTGCACATTCTCTCCCTACTGATGTTTGTAGAGCAGACAGGGGAGATGGTAATACTTGGTTATGGTAATAACCATAATTGGAGATGGTAATACTTGGAGATGGTAATGTCTTGGTTTATAATCAAATACATTTTCTTGTTTGTACCAACGATCTAGTTTTTTTTTTTAACGATTATTCAATCTTTGTTGCATTCTTCTATGTCAACTTCCCCACTTCTGGTTTCTTTGTTTCTTTCCTCTCAAATACACATTAACCTCAATATAGAGTATATATACACGGGCATTGAATTGTTGGGTTGTTAAAAAGTATACAGCTTCACATTTGCTAAATAAATGCCAAATTGTTTTTGAAGTGTTAGTTCCAATTTACTTTCTCACTGGAGGTGGCTAAAAGTTTAGTTAACCCTGTGTTACCCAACTGTCTTCATCCATCCCTGATACTATCAAATTTTTCACATTTTGTAGTTGCGTTTTGTACAATTTCATAGGTATGAAATTGTGTCTTAACATAGACTTAGCTCTATTTCCCTGATTACTAATGAGCTTAAGTAATGTTCTCATGTGCTTACTGGGAATTTATATTCTCTTGTGAAGTGCCTATTCACATGCAAGCTTTTTTTTAATTGACTTAGAAGTTTTAATATTTTATGTGTATCAATTATTTATCAATCCCATGTATTGCACATTTCTTTCTCTAATCTATGGTATATCCATTCACATTTTAATGATTTTGTTAAATGTTATGAACAGAAGGTATTATAATTTAATAAATGTATCAATCTTTTTACTTATAATTTGTGATGTTGAATCACTTTTTGAAAGAAAGCCTTAATTATCAAGCAATTACAACTATATTATCTTCTAAATGTTTCACCCTTTTGGCTTCACATTTAAATCTTTAGTGTACATGGAACTGATTTTTATGTCTGTCAGGAGGTTAAGTCTAGTTGCATAATTTTTCCATGTGAATAATCAGTTGTCCAAGAACAAATTCTTTTCTTTTGCCTCTGATCTCAATTGCCAGTTATCATAAATCTTGTTTCAAACTGTGTGGATTTGATTGTTTCATTTCATTGCTCTACTTATCGAAGCCTGCACCAATTCTATGTGTCTCAAATATGGCTGCTTTATACCTGGTAGTCATGTAGGCCAACTTTGCTTTTTTTTTCAGGAGTCTCTAGGCTATATTTGACCCTTCGCTCTTCCATGTTAATTTTAGAATCAGTTTATCAAGATCAGTAGCAACAGCCAACTACTCGGGATTTTGATTGAAATTGTGCTCAATTTGTAGATCAATTTGGGCAGAATTGTTTTATGATATGCAATTGTGATATTGGGTTCTAGTCCATTAACACCATATGGCTGTCATTTTGTTTATAGTTCCATTATAATGTTCTTTAAGTGTTTTATAATTTTTTCCACAAAAGTCCTGCAAAAGCCTAATAGAAATATAACTTTTGTTGGATCTATTCTGTTTTACATTTTGAAGCTATTTAAACAGTGTTTTAATTTAATTTTATGTCTTTACTGTTGTATAGAAATACAGTTGAATTCTATTTGTTGATCTTACATTCAGAATCTTAGTAAACTATTAGCAGTGATAACAAATTATCATTATGTGCAAATAATGACAGTTTGCTTCCTCTTTGTCAATCCTTATATAGTGTGTTTTTTTTTTTTTTTTTTTTTTTTACCTTGTTATGATGGCTAGATAGACAGAAATAATGATGGAAAGTGCCCTTGTTTTGTTCCAGATTTTAAAATAAATGTTTTCAACATTTCACCATCAATTATTATATTATGGCATTTTGGTAAATTGTTAGATTAAGGAAATCTATTTGTGGTTTATTAAGAAGTTCTTATTTTTTGCCAGGCGTGGTGGCTCAGGCCTATAATTCTAGCACTTTGGGAGGCTTAGTTGGGAGATCACTTGAGCCTGGGAGTTTGAGACCAGCCTGGGCAACATAGTGCGACTCCATCTCTACAAAAAATACAAAGAAAAATTAGCTGGATGTGCTGGTAAGTACCTGCAGTCTCGGCTACTCAGGTTGGAGGACCATGTGAGCCCTGGGAGATTGAGGTTGCAGTGAGCTGTGATCTCGCCACTGCACTCCAGCCTGAATGACAGAGTGAGACCCTGTCTCAACAAAATTTTAAAAATTATGAATCTATGTTGAATTTTATTCTTTTTTTCTTTTAATATGTTAATGTGATGAATCACAAATACGGATTTTTCTAAGGTTAAGTTAACCTTGAATTCTGAAATAAATTCATCTTAGTCTCTTATTATATACATGAAATCAGTTCATTAAACATTTACCACTTTGACATATATCTTTATGAGTGATATTAGCCTATGAATTTTCTATGACTACTGTACTTGTTAGTCGAGGATTTGTTAATTTCCTAAAATAAGTTACAATGTTCCCATATGTCTATACTCTGAAATAGTTTATATAAGGTTGTAATTATTTGTTCTTTGAATGGTTGGTACTCCTTAGCAAAAATATGGGCCAAGTAGTTTTCTTTGGGAAATGTTCTACCTATTTACGCAACAATTTTAATCTTTATTAATGCAATTCAGATTTCTTCTTGAGTCAGTTTTGGTAAGCTATGTTTCTCTAGAGATGTTTATTAATAAATTTTGAAACTTAGTTGAAATCACAAAGCTATTAACTAACATCTTTATAACACCTTCTTTTAAATCTTTGTAGTATTTGTAATTCTGTGTTCTTTTATAAAAATTCCTGACTTTTACAACATCTTCTTGGCCTGGTGTGGTGGCTTATGCCTGTAATTCCAGCAATTTGGGAGAGCGAGGCAGGAGGATCACTTGAGTCCAGGATTTCAAGACCAGCCTGGGCAACATAGGGAGAGCCAATGTCTACCAAAACTGTCTTAACAAATGAACCAGGTGTGGTGGCACACACCTGTTGTCCCAACTACTTGGAAGGCAGAAGTGGGAGGATCTACTTGAGCCTGGAAGGTCAAGGCTACAGTGAGCCATGATCACACCAGTGTACACCAGGCTGGGTGACAGAGAGAGACCCTGTCTCAAAAAACAACAAAAAAACCAAGACAACAACAACAACAACAAAAACCTTCTTTTACTTTGACCATTCCTGCTGCAAGTTTTCTTTTAATATTTTATGAATGTTATTTTATTCATAATATATTTTATGAATATTTTATGAAATATTTTATGAATATTCCTCAAAAACCAATATTTGCCTTTGTTGATCCCCTGTATTATTTATGTTTATTTTCAGCATAGGATACTGTCCCATCCATATCTTCTTGGCCTTATCATTATAATGCCATTGTCAGTGTGAACCCTACAATTTCAACCATAATAGGGGAATAATTTTTATTATTTGTGCCAAACTAGAAGGGTATCACCTAAAATGGTCTTTGTCTATTTATTCATTGTCCAGTTTGAGCAAGATTTTCCCCAATGGCTAGTGGTAATCACCAAGAGACTGAAAATTTATATTGGGTACCGGTTATTGCCCTCTCTGCATTTACTGACATCACATGCATCCTCAAGAAGGTACAGGAAAAATATATTTCTATTCTGTCTCACTGAATTATTTCTCTAATATTTTCTTATGGAATATGAATATTTCCCTTGTTACAATAGGCTTTTAAAAGTCAGAAAGAGTTAGTCATCCCAGATATTCATAATGACAAATATAAAAGTTTTGACTGTGTGTGTGCACATGTATGTGTGTATTCTTTGGTTAAGATTTTAATGTAGTTCTTCTTGGTTACTACAAAGGTCATTGCTGGTCACTTATAAAAGACTAGTAATATATAGAGAATGAAGATATTTCCTGAATTATCTAGCTGAAACTTAATTTCAGCTAGAGGTGCTAATTTTTCAAAAAAATAGAGACAAAAATGTAAATAATGTGGAAGATTCAACTCTCTGTTCCACTCAGCGATCAAAAGATCTAGAAAGAGCATGAGGTGGACATTAGAAATGTGATTTTTCCTCAGTCTTAATTTTCACATACCTATTTTACATTCAGAGAAAAATATACAAGTTTTTCATATAACACAGTCCTTAAACACAAACATTTGATGCTCAAGGGAAAGGTGATTTCTTCTGTTATATAATTAAAATTAGTTATGTGGGATTTAATGAGGGACAGTACTATATTGTATGACTAAAGTGCGTTTTGGCATAATTTTGCTGTATGTAATATTTTTACCTTAAATATTGACTTCCGATCTTCATTCCAAAGAGAGTCAATTCTTTCCTAACATGATAGACCTTTAGGATAGGAGAAAATGTTGTCAAGTATTAAGTAAAGTCAGCTCTGCCGGTGGTATAAAACGTGAGTTCTAACCAGATCACCTCTAACAAAACCCTACCTAGCCAAATGCTAGAAAGTGGTCTGTGTGTTATGGAATGGTGAGAATTCTTAGAAGGATCGGCTTATCATTCCTTTAGGTTTTCTACTATATGAATCATTTTGTTTCCTCAGTAAGATAGTTTAGCACTTTTTGTTGCCTGCAGATAAAATTATCCGGCCCCTTTTTAATACTCCAGCCTCCTTTTGCAAACTGTTCCTTCCCATCCTGGCTCCCCTGCTAACTGTGCTCCTCCGGCCTCAGTGATTTTCACCTGGTTGCTCGTATGTACCAGGCTTCTCTTGACCCAGAGCTTCAGCTTACAGTGCTCTTCCCACTGCTTTCACCTGGTTAGTTTCTAATCTTTACAGTTAACTGAACTGCTTAGTTAACTAATCTTTCTTTGGGTAACTTCTTTTATCCCATACTCATATTTATTTTGTTACATAAATAATGTTTGTAACACAAATAATGATTGTAACACATGATTTATGCCTGTGGTTCTTTGATTACTGTTTGTGTCTCCCATGAAATGTAAACTCCATGTGGGCTCACAACTATATATTGAATGCCTAGCTCAGGGCATAGCACACCACAGATGTCTCACAAAGATTTGAATAAATGAATTTTTTAAAAAAGCAGTGTTCTTATCTACCATGGGTGTGAATACAAAATGTTTCATAATTAATTATATTATGAATAATTACTATATAAAAGTTGCTCTAAATGCAATTCAAGGGATAGGAACAGTGTGTCATACCAATACACAGGAGAAGGAAGTGATTCTAATGTCTGCAATCATACATTTTTTTTCTTGGAATTGAGATTTGAACTTATAACTGAGAAAATATATCAACGTGTAAGTATCATCCGAAGCAGAATAAAATAAATGATAACCAGCAGCCTGAGCAAACATCTGTTTGAATGAAGGAGTAATTAATTATAACTGGGTTGATCAGAGAAAGCTTAACTGAAGATAGTAAAATGGGCCTTGATGGAGGATAATAAGTTCTATTGGTAGAAAAATTGGTTTAAAAATTGTTACTTTTAGGAAAAGTAACAAAATGAGGAAAGTTACAGGGACAGGCAAGGGCATGGAAAATTGGCTCAGTGTGAAAGGAGGAGAGGTAGGTAGCAAGCTCCAATGTAGAATGTGGAGCCATTCAACTCCTTGGAACAGGAGAATACTGTAATCAGAAGTGTGAAGGGTAGATCAGAAAAATGATCAATGTGGAGGAGAGATAGTGGTTTTAAGGCTATTATTAAAAGTATAGACAAAAATAATAACATTCTGAACTAATCAAGGATATTGCTCAGGTAGAAAACTAGACTTATTTGAAGTAGTAAACCTAGAGAAGAGAGATTAAAAAAAAATAAATTTTACATGGAAAAGAGAATTTTTTAGAATCCCATATGGAAAAGAGATTTTTTTAAAAAATCCCTTAAGATGCCATGCGTAATTTAAAATATATTTCTTTGATTTTCATTCTGTGTTCTTAGGAGGATATTAATGCTATTTATCTATGATTTTTAAACTGGAGATAATAAAGTCGGTTTGTTGTGATTCAGATACCTAAGGAATTAGTTGTCTAACAGGCAATTGTCAATGCATGCAGCTCAAGAGAATGGTAAAATGCTAAGAATTAGGATAGAGAGTGGAAACAGAGGATGGATCAGCTTACCACAGAGCTGCAGATGGGCTTTCTACTATAGCAGTCCACAAAATGGGCAAGAAATAGAAGTGTTCTGGGAAAGGCTTTAGGAACACAATCAGCTACAGTTTGAGTTTTTGTGTAGGCAATGTGACAGGTGTATATGAGAGCAGATTAATATAATGATGGAATAGGATAGAAAGACAGCCCAAGATATTATAATTGAGGCAAACAAGGTTAGTTGGAGTGACACATGGAAAAGAGGAACAATTAGGATACACAGTTGGCCCTTGAGAAATACACGGGCTAGTTGCACAAACCACCTGAGAAGGTGAAAATCCACATATAATTTTGACTCCTCCAAACTTAATAGCTTACTCTTGACCAGAAGCCTTACTGATAATATAAACAGTTGAATAACATGTATTTTATGTTGTATGTATTTCATACTGTATTCTTATAACAAAATAAGAGAAAATGACGTTATTAAGAAAGTCATAAGAAAAAATATATTTACTAAGTGCATGCTGTTCATCATAAAGGTCTTCAGCCTTGTCATCTTCATATTGAGTAAGCTAAAGAGGAGGAGGAAGAGGGGTTAGTCTTGCTGTCTCTGGGGTAATAGAAGTAGAAGAGGTAGAGGCGGTAAGGGGAGGCAGGACAGGGCAGTACATTTCATGTAACTTTTATTGAAAAAAATCTGCATGTAAATGGACCCATGCCGGTCAAACCCATGTAGTTCAAGGGTCAAGTGTATAGTCATTAGTGGAGATCTCAGAATTTTGATTTAAAAAATAATGCATTTCTGTTTACATTTTTTTGGGTATGTATGAATTATTACTTAGTAACTGAGACTGAACGAAGATGGAGCTCCTTGGGATGCAACAAGATGAGGAATTCTGAAGTCAGGCTGTTGAGAGGATTACTAACAGAAATAATGAAATTCACGGGTGGCAAGGCTTAAAAGAATGTTCTAGGCTAGGTGTTAAAGCAAAAATAGAAGGCAAAGGAATTGTTTACTAAATGGAAATGTTGTGTAAATGTGTGGTGTAAAACTAAAAAGTATTGAGAAAAGTGCTACCTCTTTCTCCAGGCCTGTAAGATAAAGGCAGTAGGAGGCAAGCTTCATAGTTGAGATAATAGACCAGAAAATACTGTCAGCAAAATATAAATCCTTTGCTGATCTTTTCCCATTGACTTTTGAATCATCTGTTGCTCAACTACATCAGAGAAATAAGATGTGAATATTAGTTAAAATGCCAATGCCAAGCCAATTGTATTGATTCACTTATTCAAAAAAAAAAATCTATTGACTAGCCACTCTGTGCTATTGACTAGCACTCTGTGCTAAACATTGCCCCTTTGCCACTAACTTTAAAGTAATAATTTTATCTGATAAACCCACAGGTCAGCTGCAAGATTTACATCAGAGAGGTGGAAAGAAAGCAAGTTTGGGCAAGGAATGATGGCTTTTTTTTTTCTGCTTAAAGGGTTTATATTTCTTGGCTATGAAGACAGGATGTGGGAATTGGAGTCGGGGCACCAGGCTTTAGTCCTACCTTTGCTGCTAACAGGCAGTGTAATTTAAAGTAAATTTCTTAACGTTAAGCCCCTGTTTCCTCATTTACAAAAGAAGAAGTTTTAAAAGTATTTTTCATCTCTTCTAATCTATGATACTAAATTTAGTTCCCCTAGTTTCAGGAGATACATGACCTAATATATAAAATATTGATTTATTGCTAGCAGTCACTTTACATTTGGTTTCTTAACCTTTCTGGCTCTCACTGTTATCATTTACAAAATGCAGATATAAATCTGTTGTATCTACCTCACAGGAACATTATAAAAATGAAATAGGATAATAAATTGGAAAGTGCTAGTAACAAGAGATATCATTACCGCCAACACATTCCTCAAATGCATAACAATGTTTAGATTATTTTGCTTCATCCTTCTCTCCTTAACATCTTTTGTATTAGTTGAGACACAGGTGCTTGTTACTCACTCATTACTGAGTATTTGGTTTTCTTCTGTTTATTAGTAGCCTTTAAAGAAATAAAAGTTATGCTATCTTGCCAGTTGCTCCATTTGTAATATGATAAAGCTAGAAATACCTTGTTGAATTATTATAGATTTTGCTTAACATTTTTCATATCCTCATAACCACAGAATAAAAATAATTGAGAACTTGCTAGTTAATTTGGCTAGTTAGGTTTTTTTGGTAATACTTTCTAAGTCACTTAAAGATTTCTAAAACCACTGTGTCCCTAAATTTTTAATATACGGTTATGAGTTGTATAGAGATGTTTTGGTCCATGGCAGATTATATATAGGATGGTGGTATCATAAGATTTTTACTGTACCTTTTCTGTTTAGATATGTTTAAATTATACTTTCCATTATGTTTCAGTTGCCTATAGTATTCAGTACAGTAACATTCTGTACAGGTTTGTAGCCTAGTAGCAATAGGCTATGCCATATAGCCAAGATGTGTATAGTAGGCTATACCATCTAGGTTGTGTAAATATACTCTATGATACAGAATGATGAAATCACCTAATGACACATTTCTCAAAACATATCCCTGTTGAATGCACGACTCTGTGTGTGTGTGTGTGTGTGTGTGTGTGTGTCTGTAACATTAGGACTTTGAATGCCTGAATCTATTTGGTAATATCATATACAGAGGGTTGTGGTTAAAATCGAATGAAATGCTATTTGTGCCATTACTTTGTAAGCGATAGAGTATTCCACAAATGCTTGTAATCATTAACTATTAAGCCACATAGAAAATTTTAACTACATGCTTCAGTATTCATGAAAATTAATTATAGTCAGTCTTATTCACAAGTGTAAATTGAGTATTACATTTTAAAATCAGACGTTATCAGAAGTAGAGTGTCTCTCCACATAAAATATTTGTTCAGTAACATTACCATTTAAGTATGATGAGATTTGATGACAAAGCATACAGAAGGAAAAACGATATTGTGTAGAGGAATGGATAAGATTTTACAGAATGAGTAATAATACTGGAACAGAACTAAGATGTCAAAATTCCAGCTACTTACATTTTATTTTAATAAAAGTAGATTATTTGCATGAGTCTTGAAAGGCAACAAATTCAATTGATAGACTTAATTCTCACTAACAAGAAACAATGAAGTGCTGTGGTAATGATGGAAGGGACAGAAAATCTTGGGGGATTTATAATAGAGAAGGAAGGGAACTTTTGGGACAATTAATATATATGTTATAAGCTTTGGGAGAAAAACTTCGTAAAAATATAAAGAAAATATGTATTATCTAATAGCCAGATGCTCTGGAGGTAAATATGGCTAAAGACAAATGAGAAATACTAAAAATAGAGTAGAAACTCTAAAAAATATAAATTTAGAGATAAGATTTAAGAGGAAATCAATGAAAAGACATCAAAGGTAACTGTGGTGGCTGAGTTCAGAGCTCTCTGATAACTCCCATTTTAAATCTGCACCTAGGAGCATGGCTACCTCATCTCTGCCTTCTGCAGGCAGGAATGAGAGGCAGCGGAACAAGGAGGAGGTGAGAGAAAATGGCTTCTACTAAAGTAGTGGAGGTGTCTTTATAACATGACTCAAGCTCAGTAGGAAGATAGTAACTCTTTTGCATAATTTGGTCCAAAATTAAGCAAACAGTTCAGGTTTCTTGTAAGGATTGATGACAGAAGAACAACATGCACAGTGTGAAGTTGGATTTTTTTATACATAAACCAAAAGAAATAGAAAAAGAGAAAAATAAAACTGTATCCAGAGTACAAGACCTCATGGATGTCTCCACTCTCTTTCTCCGTTTTCAGTTTTTGTAAACTTCTCCTGCAAAAAGCCACAATGGCTTTGCTTTAAAACCCATACCAGGGATCAAGATTTCCAAGTCACAGGAGAAGCAAAAACAATCAGGTTAGAAGAATTAGTTGAGGGAGAAACAGGAAGGGTGTAAAGAGGTAAGAGGGTATCTTTGTGGGCTACTCTCCACCATCCAATGAAAAGCCACACAGACACAGGCCAAGTGTCTGTAGGTGAGACCCAGACCATATGTAGTGTACCTGAGTAAGCTAAGCGATGCCAAAGGCACAGCCTCTTCCACCCCATCTCCTGACTATAAAATTCAAACGTACCACTGGGAACATGGAGTAAAGAAATGCTTAAACTTCTTAGAGGTTCATTCTGTTTTTTCCACAGACATGAAAGAAATAGATTCCACCCCCATTCCCTCCTAGCCAATGACAGGCATCTGAGACAACTTCACAGCAGACAGTAGAACATAAAGTGAGTTATTTTGAATAATCAAAACAGCTGAATCTGATTTCCATGACCACATTTTCCCCATCCATAGAGGAGGGCTAGGACACATCGAGGGGTGCCAGGTTATATTTAGAGAGAATACTATCCAGGATTTGAACTTCAGCTGCTACATGTGACACACACTGGGATAAATTATCCCATTAAAACTGAGAAAAGGATACAAGTTCGTAGACTATTGGAATCATTTTGCAGTAAATGATTGCAAGATGAACAGAAACTAGCCCTAGTGGCTTTAAGGAAATCATCATAGGGCCATACGGGAGAGAAAGAGACTTCTCTGAGAATGGAATCACATTATTTTGAAGAATGTGTTGAACCAATTTTACTAGACAGAGAACTGAATGTATTTAGTGTAAGTACAAAGTCACACACACACAAACTGTAGCAATGTTGCAGATGACTCACCCATATACCCTAGCATGCATCATTCTGGAGCACAATAACCCAGTGGCTTCCAGCTGGAGACACTTGCAGCTCTTTGCTTGAGGGCTTTCTCTCAACCACAGAGCTTACCCAGTCAGTAGGAAATGCCACACAAAGTACTTTGAAGTTAATTATCATCCTTACCTTCTTGCCCTCCTAATAGCCCTTTACCTAAGACTGATAGAAATTGATGGATATATATTTCCATTAGAAATTGATGGATATATATTTCCATTCCATTGGCTTTCAGGTGGAATAATTCTGAAGCATGCTTTATGCTGTCTCCTAGAATTCCCAAGTAGTATTCCTCATGGCAGTAACCTATTATATAATCAATGTTAATTGGCTTTTTAAATTTCCCTAACTCATTTCCTCACTCCCCATCTAGTGCTCCCCCACAATCACTTCTCTGAAGAGCATTCTGATATTGAGAAAGCTTATTGGGTAATGGAAATAAAAGTCAATTATCAGGGCCCTCCGAAAATGGTACAAAATAACAGAGATTCTGGAATGGGCTAAGCAGCCAGAAATCACACACTGATGCCTAAGCCCCTTGACATCAGATCCCCAAAAACAGGGTACCAGTGAGAATTGATGTTCAAGGTAGGCAAAGAATAAATGATTTCTAAATCCCTTCTTTTAAAAGTTTATCTGTCCATGTCAAGGCCAATTGCATTCCAGACAACTTGAATGTGAACATAAAAATTATACTGGTTGTTTTGACATTTTTTAGAAAGATGTGACACTAGAAGAATGAAGGAAGCAAGTTTTGCCTTGATTTCAATTGTAATACTCAAAGGATGTATTTAATTCTACAGTGATGAGCTTGAAATCAAAAGAAGAGTTGTTTTAAAAAATATATAGTTTGTGGCCACTTTTTAAAAGAAGTGGTAATAAGTAATAAACAGCATTACAAATTAAGCTATTCCCTTTTCCAATAGATTCACTGACAAATTAGGAGGAAATCATTTTGTATCTTGATTGCAAGGCAACTGAGTTTCTTATGATTTTTGGTAGATAAGATGGAAAATTCCCACTCAAAGATTACTAGCAGCTTGATATATATTATCTTCGCCATTGGATATGGGTTATGTCTATCAAACTTGGCACCACTGGCATTTGGACAGGACAGTTGTCTGCTGGGGGTGAAGGGAGGGCTGTCCTATGCACTTCCCGTTGTTTAGTAGCATCCCTGATCTCTACCTGTGGACACGAATAGGTCTCTCCACCCAAAACATGACAACCAAAACTGGGTCCTGACATTACCAAATGTCTCCTGGGCAAAAATGACCCTGGTTGAAAAGCACTGTTTGCAGGGAGGTCTTTTTGAGGCCTCCCTCAGAACTCTTTCCTAATGAACTTATTTTCATTTAAATGTATGCAAAATTTGCCAATGATGAATATTAGGACATCATATGAGAAAATCAAGATATAAATTTATCTCAACTGATCAGTCTTCAATACAATGAAATTTCTCATGGTTAAATGTAAAATACTACATTTATATTCAAGTAATAAGTGTCTAGGTACAAGTTAAAAGAGACTTTACCTGGAAAAAATCTGATAATTTTAGTTGATCATAAATTCAATGTAATTCAAACAAGTAATATATGCTCTTGAAAAATCATGAAATCTTAAGTGTCATTGTCAGGGAGAAAAAGTTCAAATCAAGAAAGGTGAAAAAATCCATTGTATTTTGGCTGATCGCCAAATGCTATTGTTGTTTGGTATCAGATTTTGTGAACAGGTTCAGGAAAAGGTTACTAAGATTATGAGATGCCTAGAATCTATATAATTTGAGTGATTGCCATGATAAACCAGAATATTAAGATTGGAGAAGAGAAAATCCAGGCAGTGTTTGGGGGAGGGTGATGGTATTGGAAAGGCTGTCACGTGGAAAAAAGGGTATATTCTATTTTGCACAAAGAGAATTAGAAATCAATAAGTGGAAGTTACAGAAAGCTAGATATAAGGAACCAAAATTATCCTATCATGAAATCGATTGTCTTGCAAAGGAGCTACCCTTCCTTTAGCCATGGCTATACAATGCTTTGTCTGGGACATTGTAAAAGTGTCTTCTATGTTGGGAAAAATAATAACATAAACCCCTACAATAGTCTTAATTTTAAATCTACAAATTTATGATAATTCTACTCTCTTAGTAGCTACCTAGCACACTTTAATTTTACGCTATTAAACAGGTGAACTTTATCTTTCAGTAAAATATTGAACTTTATAAAACCATTTAAGTGCATTATGGTTTTTATTCCTCACAATCCTATAGGTTGTCTCCTTGTTGTTCTTCTATGGCTGAATAAACTTAGCATGATTGAATGACTGCATGAAGTCCCACGGCTAGCAATTTTCAAATCTAGTATTTAGACCCACTTTGCTTGAAATATTGTGCTTGTGACAGATCATTATTAAGATTATTGTACTTAACTGAAAGCACACTGTTCTAATCAGTAATCATCCGAAATTTCACAAACCAGAAGCATTCAATACTTCTTTTATTGATTGCTATTTTACTGAATGAATACTATGGTTCCATATTCTATGTTTCTCAAGAAGTTATTTTCTCCTTTTTATTTAAAGGTGACCACATATCTAGGGGTCAGTAAGGTATTTTTCATAGTCTAGCTGCCACTCTCAAATATTGGTGACCTCTACATGCTTAAAGATGGATGCTTTGTTGGCTGAGCCCTTGCTGCATATTAGATGTTCACTGACTATCTTCAAGGTGCTAAATCAAAGATTCCATTTCTTGGAGAAGTTTGCCCTTAAGTGAATATTAAGTTGTTCATAAGAGTAGACATATGTGGGATGAATGGGGTGATTTTCATACACTGGGCCTCAATAAATAGTTGAAGATTGAACTTGTAAAAATGAAGCGAGATTAATTGCTATTAAAATTGTATAACTGGACATTTATTTATAGAGACGGATACTGTAATGGTTAAAGTTAGTTCATGCCATCTCCTTGATGCTTTTTTTTTTTTTTTTTTTTTTTTTGAGATGGAGTCTCGCTCTAACACCCAGGCTGGAGTGCAGTGGCGCAGTCTTGGCTTACTGCCACCTCCACTTCCCAGGTTCAAGCAATTCTCCTGTCTCAGCCTCTTGAGTAGCTGGGAACAGAGATGCCCACCACCACTCCTGGCTAATTTTTGTATTTCTTGGCCTTCTTATTACTCGCTGAACCATTCATCTTCAGTATTATCTCTAAAGAAGTTTTGTTTATATCTAATGTCTGTTTTAGTGATTCTCAATCATTTGGGAAACTTTGAAACCCTTTGAGGATTTGATGAACCTAATGAACACTTTTATCGGGAAAATACTCATTTACATATACTTGCCAAGTTATTTTATGTATAAATATATATTATATATAATTATTTTGTTAAATATTTAATACTTATATTAAAATATTTATATGAAATATTTATATATGTAATAGCAATTGTATATATTTACATTAATATATCTATCCATTATATATACATATATATCTTTTACATATATATTTACATTTATCTATCTCTATTATTGTACACATAAGTTAGCAACCCCTGATGCCTAATCACTGGGCCCTGGGCATCTATGCCCTCTATAGGTTAAGACCCAAAATCCTTGGTCTGATTACTAAATTTTGTATAGCAATCGCCTTTGAAGTGCCTACATATTTTTAAGGGAAACTAAATTGTATATCCTTTAATTTAGACATTAACAAAATGTGGATTGTTTGTTACATTTTTACAGTCATGAATTAATAGTAATAAAGAAATAACAAATATATCTAGACACTGCAGGAACAAAACGAATTAAGCTTTCATGTTCAGACTTTTTACTGTTGAAGAAAAAAAGACCAAACTTATGCATTTTCATCATAAAATCATTTTCAAGTGCCAGGGTTTTAAAACAGTTTCCAACTGTCGAACTAAAACTTACTCTGATAAATCATCTGATTTCTAAAAAGCTAATTTGCTTTATGAGAAATAAATACAGTTTTATGGAAACAAACACTACGTTCTTTTATATATTTAGTTTAGTTTTTTTTTTTTTTTCCAAATAACACAGTGTGAGAGTGAAAGAAATTAGGCAAATAGTAACGAGTATGTGATAGTGTTGGAATTTAATCACAGGTTTACTTAACTTGGATTCCATTGTCTTTTATAGAGAAAAAGTATATTTATGAAATTAGTATTTTAATATTGTTTTCAACTAATACTGTATGAGTTTATGGTTTCTGGCATATCAAGATGAACAAATATAAACAAAACTACATTTAATAGCTATATCTTTAAATGTATGAATATAGAGGTGTTTAATGACTAGTAAAATCCAGAAAAAAGAGAGTCAACATTCTTCCTCTATAATATAAGGATGGGTCTTCCCTTCAAATGCAGTCTTCTTTACTTTCCCACTTAAGCACGAAATGGTGCCGCATATAATTTTTAAAATCAATAAATCACAGTTGTATTAAGAAATATTTTATTAACAAAACAGTAAATTCCACTTGCTTAGCATTTCCAATAATGGATAAATTGGCCTTGCAACAGAAAAACAAACAAACAAATAAAAAAAGAGAAGAAAACCCCTTAGATACCCAATCACACAAAGCACTAGAAGGGTAGGGTTATGTGGCCTTTCTTTGATGTCTTAGGGATTGACCACTTCACACATTATTGTAGTATTTGTACTTTTAAAAAAGGCAACACATTACATGGATAAAAAATAAGCATAATCAATCAGAAAAGTTACAGTCTAGAGATGTAATCAAATTTATGCCAAGTAGTGTGAAATCCTCGATCAACTGCAAACTATGCAGGGAACTCTGATGTGTTTGGTACGAAGATACTTGGGATTCAAGTCATTTTCTCTTTCTAACTCGGTTCCTCTCTTTTCCTTTTCCATTGAGGAAAAAAATAATTTTTGCTAGAGTTTATGTAAGCCAATAATATTAGAAATAATTTTACTGATAATAAACTATATCATTGCATGTAACTTTAAAATTTATGCTGGGGAGAAACATTGAAATCAATCCCAAACAACACATTTCATAGATATACTGCTTAAAATTACCATTATTCAATTTATTTTCTATTATATTTTAGAATCTTTCCAGATGGAAACTGGTTCAAGCTTAATAGATAAAATAGAAAAGCAACCTTAAAAAAAAAAAAAAAAAAACCCTTCAAGCTGTAAATTAGTAGTTTTACACTTCCCTTCTTATTTTACTGGCTTTCCCTGAGTAAGACTGAATGAGACGGGGGAAAAGAAAAGACTCGTGAATTATTTAACGTGGCAAATTAAAAAAAATGAAAATCTAGAAAAGAAGCAATGGATATTAAGTTTTCATTGTATACCTTCTACTTTCTGGGTCATAAAAAGCCACTAAGTTTCTTTGTACACAACAATTACTTGGCAACCGTAGATAGTGGTGATTTGCTATGAATTATACATATTTCTAAGGTGCTGTATGTCTGAAATCCAGGCCACTTCTTGGCTTTTTTTCATCAACTAAAGTATCACAAAAGATGTTTTGCATTTTTTGCCTTTGCTGATTAAAGCTAATTGTAAAGGTATTCTTCTCTTCTACAAAATTTTTTATCGTTCTTTTAGAAGGTATTCAAGTAATGCGACCAATTTTTACTGAAACATCAACTTGCAATGTAATAATGCATTTTTTGCACTACCTTCTCATATTAGTAATTTATTGCTGTGAACATCATAGAATAATATGCAAAACAAGTGTATAATCTATACTTTCCTACTACTTAATGTGTTAAACTAAAACTATATTTAATGATATATATGTAAAACCAGAAAAGTTAAAACATAGTCAATAATTAACAGAGAATGATTTTTTAAGTGGGTAGTAATACAGAATCAAAAATTACTGAAAAATACTTTCTTAGTCAAAAGAAAGTGTTTACTTCCCAGAAATGTTCATCATGCACATCAGATTCAGAGAATATATATATTATTTTATTAGAAAGAAAGTTTTCAATTGTAGCAGCCAGAGTTAAGGTGTAGATTAACCAACTTTGCTTCCATAACCTGCCCACATAATGGTTCTTATTCATGCAGCAGTATATCAGTGATATTATATTTGATAAGGAAAGGTTCATTTCATTAGGGACTAAAATCTTCTTAAGGTTACCTGGGAGCAAGATCTCAATGAAGCAAATCACCCCCATTTGTCATCAATACCTTGGCACAACCCTCTTCCTTCCTGCTTTTCAATTTGTCAATAAATATTTGCTACTGTATGCACGTTTGGATCTTCCAGCATATCTGATGGATTGCTGTGGATTCGTGTGTGTGTGTGTGTGTGTGTGTGTGTGTGTGTGAAAATAGTGAATGTATGTGGGAATGTGAGTATTTCAGGGAGAAAAGATTATAAGATACATATGTATATATGTGACTTTCTAATTCACACCTTTCATACAAGTACTAAAACTTAATTGCAACAGAATGAAGGCTGTACATATAAGAAAAGAAGTAGCTGAGTCTTTTTATATACATTCATACATATCTTCCTTAGAATAAACACTACAGTGTAATTTCTTTAAAAAATAAAAGTAAGTAAGTAATTGTGGCAATTTGTAATGGTGGCAAAAAAAAGAAAAACCCAACTGAAATAATTGTTGCTCTGATGTCATAAAACTCCCTATACTTAGCAACACTTATAACATTGAATTTACCAAAAATGGCTGAAGAGCAGAGATATATTTTGCATTTTCTATACAACAGGCTATAAAACGTCACTTATCACAGTCCAGAAAGCACACAGAGATGGATTTTATATAAACATATGTAATAACATAATAAGCGTGCATGAAAATTTCCCAATGATTGCATCTATGCCCTCTTGTTTTTGTTTTGAAATTTTGTGTGAAAACGTGCCTTATATTTCACATTTTTGAAAATAAGGCCTCCATACTTTTTTTTCCTCTCTCACAACCAGAAAGGGGCTTTTTGAATGTGTTCCTACACAAGTCTTCAAAAAAGCCAGCACTTTGTTTCAAATGCAAGTTCCAACCACTGCTCCAGTTGCACCAGGCGGCAAACTCTTAAAAGGTTTGCAGGTTGAGTCACTCAAAAGGACAGTCTTCTCTGGCAATTGGACTAACTGACTTCTCAGGAAAGCGCTAGCACTTTGGCTAAATCCAGGATCATAGGTAGCTTCTTTTTTGTGTTATGTTTTGTGTTGGTTTTTGTGTTGTGCCTTGATGCTGTAATACTCCTTTGCTTTATGAATGCGTGCGGTCATCACTGTCTTTTAGAAATGTTCCAGCAACATAAAGACAAGCAGAGTAAATGAAAACACTGTGGATGTTAGGGAATTTATTGGCCCCTGTTTTTTGTTTTTTGTTTTTCTTTTTTGAGAAACAAGAGCATGAGATACTTTTTATTTTTTAAAAAGTCTTTCCTTCCTGATTGCATTCCCTGTCTTCTTTTGTATGTGCTTCATAAAAAGGAAAGTAAATAAGTTTATATTATGTCTCAGATAAAATGAAGACTATTTCTATACAAGTGTCCATTTAAGATCTTGGGATCAGACATAATACTCTTTATCCTTGTTTTTCTTATTTTTGTTGGAGCTTTTCGCACTGCTGGGTTGTTTCTCCTTTACGACAGCCCCATTGGACTGTGCTGAGTTACTGATGTAGTTTCGACTCTCATCCACATGGTATGAGCCTTCATCCCGGTTTCTGTACTTGTACATGGCATAGAGGAGGATAAGGATGCACAGGGCGGCAGCAGCTACTATCCCAACGACCATACCCGTGGTGCTGCTGGACTCCCGGATCACTTCTGCTGAGCCTGGGTATGGCTCTCTGCCGCCTGCTCGGGTTGGGTTGGCTATAGAAAAGAGGATGAGAACAAACACAAAGTGATCATTGAGTTCACTGAATACCAGAGAGCTATATTAACATTTATTATCTAATTCTAACAGCACCTATGCTTTAGGAAAGGTATGCTGTTGATAAATGTAGCCATCCCTTTGCCTCATGGTTACTAAAAACTAGGGACTGCGATTTAAAGTTCTCTGGGAGAGATTCGTTGCTGTGTCTTCTTTTTTCACAAATCAATTTTGTTCACAGAGTTTGGTAAACATTGTCCCAAATAAACTCCAATTAGCTCTAAAGGGCCATGTGGGTGGCTTAAGTAAAAACACCACAAACCCAACATAAAGAAAAGCAGAACAGCCCTATCCTATAATACTAGAGGGAATCATAAGAATCAAATTGGTGTTGCTCTAGAACATAGGTCTAACTCTAGACTGAATCAGGACAACTAAATTGAGGATTACTTTAGAAATCATATTCCCTTTTATTTTAAAGAATACAGTATTGAACAATAAGATAATCCATACATTTTAACTGTCTGCTTTTTAAAGTATAACTTTAGTTACACTTTCATAAATAAAAATAGACCAATTTCCATTTTGTTGGAGATTCATTTGTTTACATAAGTGTGTGTGTATTTTATTAATTGATTGGGGAGCTCCCAAGCTGAACTTTGGAGGAGAAAGTAATAAAATATTCCTTCTCAGTTTTAAATACAGTCTAGATTGATTTTTTAGTCAAAACTCTGAACTACCTAACAGATAATAATAGAAGACTGGCTAGTCTAGTTTTATTCAACTGAAAAAACCCTTCTTCAGTCTTCCCGAAGTATAAATAAGGCTCTTTCTTGGATGACAGCAATGGATTTTGGGGTGCCTACGTCTTCTTGAAGGCTTGGTCAGGCACTGAAATTGACGATTGATGGGGAAGAATGGACCTGAGATTTAATTGGTAGATATGAGGAGGAGAAGGGGCAGCTCTTTTCCTCTACATATAATAAACTTTTTTGATATAAAAGGATAGAAACTGTAGAGAGAGAAGACGACTCCATCCTACTCCGACTGTAGGTCATTTTTCCCTTGTGAATTGTGTTTTCTGTTTTTCCCTGAATCTCTATCCTCTCACTTGTCCTACATAAAAATATTACTTTTCAGATGTAATGTATTAAAAATGCTACAATTTTCAAAACACTATTCTTTGCCAATTATGCATAATGAACAAATAATCTCACAATTGCATATATGTTAGATAAGAATGTGTGTGTATGAGTGTGTGTTCATGTGTATGTAAGAACTGAAAAGTCAAGAAGACTAAAATTGTGCTTTTATTTCACTACTAAACATAATTTAGTAATTAATTTTAATATTTCTGCAAAAGTTCTTGTTAATTAATTACCAGGAATCATTTTACCAAACATATGGCTCTATACTGCTTTGTAATTCCATTTTCAAATATCACCAAGATTTCTTTTGCCTAAATGTGTGTGTGTGTGTATGTGTGTGTGTGTGTGTGTGTGTGTTTCTGTGATTTTCTTTTCCTTCCTCAAATAAAGCCTTCACAAATACAGCCATTTCCAAAGTAGTAGCTCTCAGTCTCAAAGTAGCAATATGCTGTGTTCTGGTGCTACAAAATGTAGCAAGTAAAACTTTTTATGCTGAATATGTCATTGCTTGTTTTACAAAAGCCCATGGAGTGTGGCTGAATAAAAAGCTTTGGAGTTGCTTCTGTGGACAAGGTGAAAGGAGACAAAGACTATACTCCACAGTATTTGATTACAGGAATTAATTTCCTCTCATGAAGAATAGAATCTACTGCAGTAACTCTGTCACTACCTGACAAACCAAAGGCAGCACTTTCTCTTTTAAATACAGTCATCTTTGCCAAAGTGTGCCAATTAGCTCAGCTGCTTTCACTAAATGAAAACTTTCATTTTACAGAGCATTCTTTTACTATGGTGTCTCAAGAACTAAAAAGGGAATTTTGTTTAAATGTTACCTAAATCATTTTTTCAACTTGATGGAATGCTTTCATTTTAAACACATTTTCACAATTACCTCACTTTTACTTTGTCTGCCAGAAGGGAATAGGGAGAATGGAGATAACATTTGAATCATTTAGCTTATGACAGTAAAATTTGAGAATTTTAATGGAGTGGAGGGTTTATATTTTGTATACTAAGAATAGACATGTATTTTTTTCAATAAGGAATTGGTATAGTAAATGGACTATCTTATCAAAAAATATTTTATTTTTATCTGCTAAAATATTTCGGAGAGGTTTTCAAAACAACTGTGCACATAGCATGATAACAGCAACTTCGTGTTAAAATAAGAATGAGGTCACGAAGACCACAACACGGCCTGAAACACTTCACCTGTGACATATGCATTTGAAAACATCTCCTGTTTAAGGAAAATACTTTCTTTTTTGCAACACTAGCCAAATTGTTGCTTAAGTCATATGAGGCCTAAAAATATCTCTACACAAAACCCAGATGTAAATCCCAGATGTAAAAAATCTAAATATCATGTTTCTTAAAAATATAACCTAGAAAAGCTCTACCAAAATTAAAATCTAAACCCAATAAACATGTTATCTTTCTTTTCCCCAGATTCACATTAAAATTGTAATAACCATCATAGCAGATATTATTATAGGTATGTTTGGAATAGGTAGTTACTCCCATATCTAACTGATTAATTAATATTCTTTTTCTATTAATGCTTCAAATCTGAAGGCTAAGTGAAATTTTTCTTAACGTTTCTTCTAAGACTAGAAATATTTATGTGTCGGCCAGGCGTGGTGGCTCACATCTGTAATCCCAGCACTTTGGGAGGCCGAGGCGAGTGGATCACGAGGTCAAGAGATGGAGACCATTTTGGCCAACATGGTGAAACCCTGAAATACAAAAATCAGCTGGGCATGGTGGTGTGCACCTGTAGTCCCAGTTACTTGGGGGACTGAGGCAGGAGAATTGCTTGAACCCGGGAGGCAGAGGTTGCAGTGAGCTGCAATCGCACACTACACTCCAGCCTGGCAACAGAGCGAGACTCCGTCTCAACCAAAAAAAAAAAAAAGAAAAAATATTTATGTATTAATGGGACATCTCTCCCAGATATGCAATAAAAGGCCAAAGATATGTAAATATATTCATGAATTATAAATGTGGCTTCTCTTATTGTCACTAATGCTTTATTTTGATGATCACTGAAAAATCTCTGATGAAATTTTATATTAATGTAAATGTAGAGAATAGTATCAATGACTAATATGGTTAAATGTCTTTATATAATTTGTTCAAAATTTATATAAAAGGGAAATGCAGTCATCTTAGCCATTTACTAAAATGTGAAAAAAAAGAGAAACTTATAATTAATTTGTATATTTCATGGATTTAAGAATTTTGCATTCCCTCTACACTATATAATAAATTAAAAGATATTTTTTAAAAATTAAAGCAATCTGCAACATATTTTTTTCCTTAGCAGTGCTGAAATGTGAATAATGTAATTAATTAAAATTTACTTTCATCCCTTTTTTCTTTCTTTGTCCCAGCACGTGGCAAAGAAACAAGTGAAAGAGAATAACTTGTTAAAAAAGATTTAACTTGTTAAAAAAAGCAAGTAAAAGAGAATAAAGGAGGGGAAGCTAAAATAATGGAGTACACACAAATAAGCTTAAGTCTTTAAGTCTTGAATCTTCAAAGATTAACTCCGACGTGTAGGTAAAATTAAGCCGATGTAGCCCTTTCATTATATTGGGCCCAGGGGCATAAGGAACTCGGGTCAATGGAAAACTTCAGTAGGACTGACAGTGAACTACTACAAGCGAGGAGAGCAAGAATGCGTACCTTCATCACAATACAAAGGCTTTTGACTTTTGCTGGCATTTTTAACCTAAATGATTTGGAAGCTACTGATTATTCTAGAAAGGAAATAGAGCAGTACAATAGTTATGACCCATTTCATATTTGTATTCACTTCTTTCCTACTTACTTCTGAGATTCATTTAGCCAAATGGCTATAGAAAAATTCCTGGGACTCTTGCACTGATAAAGCATGTTACCTTAAAGGACCACTGAAAAGTAGCTTTTAATCCTTCCTCTCTCTTCTAGCATTTGGTAAGATATGGTGGTCTCTAGAAGTTTTCCACATGGTCTGCTTTGTCCCTGTAGATTTATCAAGAATCCTGTGAATTTTCTTGTTTTTTGTTGTCTAATATATATTGTGGTAACTTAGGTAAACATAAGCTATCAAGTGTTTGGACAGTTAGTAACGTATTTCTGCACTATGCTCTAAATCAATTTGTTCATATATGATGATAATTCTGATGATAATTCATTGTGGAAAATGAACAGTTAATACTAAAGGCATATTCTAGTGCCTTGTCACACAGAAAAAATAAATGCAACTGTTGCTCTGCGTTGAAAAGTAAAAAAATAAATCTTTAAGATTTTAATTTATCTTTTGCTGAGATAGTTATTTTAAACTAAAACAACAGAAAAGGAAATCGCCCTATGTGTTATTTCTTTATTTTTGATAGTCTTTGATACAGTATCTGTGAAAGAACACCATTTCCTCAAATTACAACAAATTTAGATCCAATTAAGAAACACATTAGACTTTAGTACAGACCAGAGAGGTCTGTCAGTGCAGGCTTCATCTCTTACCAGCTTCTCGCACCCTCTGTTGCTTCCTCCATTCTCCTCTGTATTTCTCCTCCCACTTACCCTTCTTTATTGCCTCTGTGCCTTGCTCTTCCAGCTCCTGAATTATCCTTGTAAGGGCTCTCCCAACCCCCAGGTAAATGAAGAAGGTCAGGCCAGCAGGGGCCAGGACTTTTTGCTTCATGGGTTAGCGTATTACTCAAGAAGGTGTTCAATAAACCACAAAATTTATTTTCGAGTTCCGAATTTCAAAACACAATGTGAAATAATTCTTACTGGCACAAATGTCTAAGTGTGATTATTTCACCAGAACAGGTTTTGTGTTTCATATTGGCATGATTACTTCTAAATATAACTTTCTAAATTTGTTTGCAAATAAAATTGTATGGTTTGTCAAAACAAATAATATTTGATCACCAATTTAAAAGACTTTTGTGATGCATCTGGTGATATGATGGAGGCACATTAAGCCATTAAACTTTGCATTATATTTATCAGTTTGCATTGTCTGATTATATCTAATCATACCTTAGCATATGCAAATAGAAGTTAAAGCTTGCAATTACTTAGTATAATGATTAACAACTGAAGTGCTAAAATAACTAAGGAATTTGAAAGATACATTTTTGAATGTTAATAAATTTTTCCAAGGAGATTTCACTTTGCAATGGTAAGTGACATCCTTCATTTTTCTTTCTGAAATTGGAAACAGCAATCAATTATTGTCATTAAAGAAAACTGATCTTGATCTATGTTTTTGCAACTCTGCATGATAAATGGTGTTTAAAATCCTAATTCCTGATATAGAATGGGGTTTGGTGGGTGGTGGGACCTTATCTTTCTATTGACAAGTTCACCAAGGCATTAGCATGCCATCAGATGCTCTTTTTATCACTCAAATTGTCATTTTTATGGAATTATTTTGTATACTTGAATGAGCTGTTCTTCTACTGTAATCTTATGTATATATTTTGGTTCCAAAGTTAACTTTCAAGGTAAGTTTGTAGTTTCTAGGTAATTTTTCAGGCTGGTTTTATTTCTTCAGTATAGACCGTTAATGTATGTGTATGTCGTCAACTATGAACCTGGCACACCAAGGATAAAGTAAGAGTATCATTATAACCTGACGACAATGAAAATTCAGCTTTTGAGCTTTGAGGAAAAGATTGTAGGAAACTACCAATCTTAGGAAATAATAAAGAATAAAACATGGTGGTGGTTAAAAAAAAAAAACAAAAAAAACCCATAGGCTATATATTTAAGATCAGGAGGGGATCATAAGGGATCATTAAACTCCATAATTCCCAGCACATATCATTCTGCTAACCAGAATTGTTAGATGTCCTGTCTTCCAATGATCCTTAAAAAAAAAAAAAAAATGCTTGGCAAGATGCATTTACTGAATTTCTTCTCACTAAGAGTTTCTGACCAGTCTTTCTGGCTTTCTCATAAATTAAGCTTAAAGTAATAGATTTTAAATTTCTGTCTCCAACCCACCTAGGAAAAAGTGTTGCCTACAGTGACCTCATTAGACCAGAGTTCTATACTGTGTCTAATAGATGTGGAAGTTATTATAATTCTAGGCTAGCCTTGAAAGTGATTTTGGATTTATAGGGGGAAGATTTGACTTTTCCAGTACTCAGTTTCATTAATACTGTGAAAAGAAAATTGGAATTGTAGCCTCCTGGGGTGTTTGTGAATTGAGATTAGCACAGTTTTTTTTCCCCATTTGGAAAAAAACAAAGTTTATTACTTTTTCCCATTTTTTTGCTCAATACAATGTAGGCCAGAAGAAACAATTATGATGCAATCATTCACAAGAAGCCATGTTTAAATGCTACATTTGTAGGAAAGCAGGGACACAATGATTTATATGACATGCATTAATTTCAACTCATGCTGTGGTTTTGTAAGAAGTGAGGGATGCTGAATGTTTCAAATTCCTTCCATTCTCCCTCCCACCAATTCCACCCATGCCTGCACATTCTGAAGTACACTTATGGAGGTCAGACAAGTCTTGAGAGAGGACATGTCTGACACATCCTAGCCCTTCCTCAATACATCAGAGATTTAGAAAGAACTTGGAAATCAGTAAACCTTGGCTACCTGCCTGGCTGCTGTCTCTGATATTTTCCTCTGCTTCTTTCAAAACCACCAAAGCATGCATTTGAAGGGCAGTTAAGGGGCCACCACTCTGATATTGAGAGGTTCATTATCTTCTCCAGAGATCTGGGTATTGAATGGGAAGGGATGCTAGACATCATGTGCCTAGATGGAGAAACCCAACTAGGACAGGCTGCTACCTCAAATGGTACCACATGGAACAGAAGAGACAATGGACGTCCACACTCTGTATTACCTTGGTGACACTGAAAACGGATAAACAGAGGAATATGCACAATCTCCCTCATCTCCAGGGGAAGCCATAGGATCATGGTATTTACAAATCTTATTCTTCAATTATTCAGTATGTTGTAAACTATATGTCCGCAGCTTAGTCATCTACAAGCTTCATAGACTTTTTACATAGTCATTGTATCCTTGTGGTTTGCATCTATTATGGTGCTTACTCCAGCACCATGGTCCTTACTGTTCTCATGGCCATTCATAGTCTGTTCACAGCTACCTACTCCAATTTGTCTTCCGTATTTGTCAAAGGAAGTTACGGCCATAATATTATTGCTGTCCCCAACTCCTCACATATCAAAAAGAGTTCAACCTTTATGCCTTGCTCATATAACCTTTTATCTCCTGCCTGTTTAAATAGTACTTATTTCTCGAAGCTTGGCTCAAATGTCCCATCTTTTATGATTTTTTCTCTAAGAAAATCCCCTCCTTCTATCAACGAGTATACAATGAGCTATAGTTAACATTCCAGGGACTATATGAGTTCCTGAGGGTATAGGAGATAACGACACAAACTTGATGTATATGTCCTCATGGACCTTAAAATATAGTGAGGCAGAGAGGCATTCAAGAAGGAATCACACAGTTAAAGTAACAGCTGGGATATGCATGATGAAGGAAAACTGTAGGTACCATGCAGGAGTAGGACAAAGGTTTCTGATTGCAACTGCAGAATCAGAAAGATCTTTCTGGATTAGTGACACTTATGATAAAAATGAGTAGAGAGTAGTCAAGTGAAAGTGGGCAGAGGAGTCTACGAAAAACATGTCAAATGACCTTGAGGAAACAAAGTTTAATTTTCAGGAATTAAACAACAGTCAGAGTGGTTGTAGCACAGTGAGATTAAAGGGAGAGTGAGAAGAAATTTCAAGGTGGACATGAAATTTATCACAGAGACTGTATACTATGGAATAAAGCCATAATAAAAAGATGAGCATATTTAACCCCATAAATAACCATTTTATGTGGCAAAAGCCATAATATCATTAACAAAATGAAAATGACAAAGGAGGAGGGAAATATCTGTAGTACATATGACGGACCAAGAGTAAATACCTTTAAAATACAGAGTGTGTGTCAACTGATAGGAAAAAAGACAAACAACCTAACAGAAGTATGGAGAAAAATACACACAAGCAAGTGGAGAAGAGATCTCAATGGTGGTGAGAATATTCTTAATAATTATTTGATTGTTATTAGAAAGTAATCCAATAACATCTATTAAATTTTTTAAAATAAATAAATTCTCAACCATATATCACATCACTAATTTTAACATTAATTCCATACTATTGTAAAATCTCACTTAAATGTTTCATTCAATAGTTTTGTCTATTTTCAACTAGACTGTTGGTCCTTTGACAGTTTCCTGTGACTCTGTTTCTCTTTCTTATTAGTTCTCTCACCTTCCAAACTCTAATGAAGATTGAACACACTGGATGAAAACTGCATGTTTTATGTATAGTTAGATGAAAACTTTTGTAACTTGATAAATTTTCAAGTGTAAACTAGGTTGAATCTAATCATTAAGAAAATGTGAAAGTGTGAAAGCCAAGAACTGTGGCTCACACCTGCAGTCACAGCACTTTGAGAGGCTGAAGCCAGGTGTTCAAGACCAGCCTGGGAAAGAGAGGAAGATACTGTCTCTAGAAAAAATTAAAACAAACATTAGTTGGGTATAGTGGTGCACACCTGTAGTCCTAGCTACTCAAGAGTCCGAGGTGGGAGGGCCATTTGAGCCCAGGAGTTTAAGAATAGAGTGAGCCACGATCATGTCACTGCCCTCCAGCCTGGGAGACAGAGCAAGAAAGTGAGAGACCTTAGATTTTAAAGTTTCGAGTAAAGGTGCTAAGCAAGGGGGCTGAACACTGACATTAACATCGCATATTTCTTTAACTCGCTACTTCTCTAACCCTCAACCTTTGTAATATCTGCAGTAAAAACGATAAATGTAATATTTATTTCATTAAATCAGAAATCACTTCTTCTGTGCTTGGGAGAATTGGGATCAATATACAATAATGAAAATACTGCATTTGCTTTCCCTATGCTACAAGGTAATATGTCACTTAATCCCAATGACTAAAGTCACTAAGCTATTTAAAGTTAACTGAATCATCAGTTTGATTCATTTGGATGCCTTATTTACATCAACATCATCTGACATCCACAGTACTGCAAATAGTTGACAGCTAACTTGAGGCTTTTTTTTCAATTCAGAGTAGTTGTAGAAATTTCTAGGGTGCTTTTCAGTCCTGTTGCTATTGGAATTGAAAAGGGTCTCTTTACTCAGGCCCAGCTTTCCGTAGTTGTCAAGCAGAAGAAAGCCATATAGTTAATAATTGAGAAAATCAGTTTCAAAACTAGGGACCCCAGAGAGTCTGTATATGTTTTTCATCAAAATGTATTACATTCCAGAAAAATGCAAGAAGAGTTATATTTTGAAATGTAGATGATACTCCTTATTAACTGATTTCAACTCAACTGAGCTTCTTGATACCAAAATAGCTTCTCTTCCTGGGAGCTCATTGACTACAACACCCAAAAATATATACATCCAGAAATCACTTAAGAGCAATTTCCTTTTTTATATATAGAAATTTGAATAATCTATCTTTACAAAAAAATGAGATTGATTCCACAGAATCCTTAAGGCCTGAAACTAGAAATTTTTGGAAAACCTGGTTTATAGTAAGACAAAAATGGCAACATTATAGCTAGAGTAATGAGGAGTATGTGTGTGAATGTGTGTGCATGTGTGTGAATGTGTGTGCATGTGAATATTGCAGCATTCCTTCCAATTCTCTCTCAGAAGTTGCTGAGGTTGCTGGGCACGGTAATTCATGCCTGTAATCCCAGTGCTTTGGGAGGCTGAGAGGGGAGTATTGCTTGAGGCCAAGAGTTCCAGACCAGCCTGGGCAACAAAGGGAGGAGACTCTGTCTCTACAAAAATGTAAAAAATTAGCCTGGCATGGTGGTGCATGCCTGTGGTCTCAGCTTCTGGGGAGGCTGAGGTGGGAGGATCACTTGAACCCAGCAGTTTGGGGGTGCAGTGAGCCACAGCTGCAGCATTACACTCCTGCTGGGCAATAGAGAACCTAATTAAAGAAAATGCTGAAGTCATTCTTTTCCTTTCCTTTTTCCTTTCCTTTCCTTTTCCTTTTCCCCTTTCACCTTTCTCCTTTCTCCTTTCTCCTTTCCTTTCCTTCCTCCTTTCCAAATTAATAGGTAAAGCCAAGCTATTAAATAGTTCCAGGAAAACTTTAGCAATAACTTGGGGGTGAAGTTACTTAACTAAGTAATCAAAACCCTCATCAAAACCTTTCTTACATTCTTCCATATATTTTAACATTATTCAATTGTCAACTGATGCTTAACACAGCTACTATGACTTCCCTGCAACACCTATATTTTGTTTCTTATTTTATTTAGTTAACAACCATGATTTTTACTATTATTAAATGGTAATTGCTGTGCTATACACTTTACACATAAATTTCATCTGATTTATTTCTCATAACACTCTGTGGTGTAGGTATTATCATTACAGGAAAGAAAACTAAGTCACCAAGAGCGTAGGCTATTTAGACTTTATAAATGGCACAGCCAAAATTCAAACTCTGGTCTGTCTATGGCTACTAACATTTTATATACTCAGTGTATCTGCATTTATCACTGTGGATCAATTTGTTATTGTTTCTGATTTTATTCCTGTGTTAAGTGTAAAAACACTTAGCGCTTTAGGTGTATTTTCTTTTTTTGTTTGTTTGTTTGTTTGTTTTTTGACACAGAGTCTTGCTCTGTCACCCAGGCTGGAGCGCAGTGGTGCGGTCTCAGCTCACTGCAAGCTCCGCCTCCCAGGTTCACGCCATTCTCCTGCCTCAGCCTCCTAAGTAGCTGGGACTACAGGTGCCCGCCACCACACCCGGCTAATTTTTTGTATTTTTAGTAGAGAAGGGGTTTCACCGTGTTAGCCAGGATGGTCTCGATCTCCTGATCTCGTGATCCGCCCGCCTCGGCCTCCCAAAGTGCTGGGATTATAGGAGTGAGCCACCGCACCCGGCCTTTAGGTATATTTTCTAAGCAGTTGCCCAGTTCTACTCCTTCCAGCCACATTCCTCTTCACCTGCTGCTAACTCTCTGTCCTTTGCTGTGGGAGTTAACATTCCCACAGAATCTTAGACAAGCAGTGAAGAGTGGTAAAAAGAATATCGAATTATGTATTAGGTTCTAGTCTAGGTCCTGTACTTAACTTTTTGAGTGACAGTTCGCAGTTCGTTATCCTCTGCTAACATTCCTTTATCAGAAACATGATAATGACACATAAATTATTTATATCCCAGGGTTACTGTGGGCATCAGATCAGGTAGGGCATTCAGTATGAAAGTATCTGAGGAGGATGAGGACTTTGTAAAAACAGTGATTATCTGATTGTTTTCTCTACATCTTCCACACAGAAGGTACTGAATCAGCAGCTGTCCCACCAATTATACAGTTTTGCAATATGCACCGCACACAGTGTCTCAATCAGCTGTGGCAGTGACCATCGAGGACATTATCTCCCCGGGAGTAGTTGTATTTGAGGACTTCCCTTTCATGAAAAGAGGCCTTGCGAATTCAGGTGGCAAAAACGGTCATTTGCATTGTAGGGCATGTTGTTTCAGGCCATTAATTGTGGTGCTGCATGTGGAGCTTGTTTCTGTTTTTCTGTGAGACATTCTGCCTTTAATGGATCAGTGCTCTCTGGCTCCTACGGTTGGAGTGAATTACATTTCTCTCTCTTTCAAAATTTTATTATGATATTTTATGTTTTAGGTGTCATAAAATCAATCATCTAAGACTATTCTTTGGTAATAAATAGCTGACAGCAAGTCTTATTATATTGGTAAAAACTCCTTTGATTAGGTTTCATTGTTTCTTTCTAAAATTGTTAAGTTTTTCCCTCACTTCCTTCCCTGCTCTGGAATTGCACAGTGTACTCTGGATGAAATCCAAAGTAGACTTTCCACTGCAGAGGTGCATGCTGGGTCCTAGGTGCACCCCTCCTCCACCAGGGTGCCCGCACAGCATCTATATAAACCCGAGTCATTCTGTGTAATGGGGCAGTGTACAATTTTCCTGATTTAGAATTGGGTCTCTTTGCCTTGGGTGATCATCTTTATATTCCTGTCATGAAGCTATTGCTGTCTCAATTTTCTTTTGTTGGGAAAAAGATCAGATTCTTTTTGGTGAAAATGCAATAGCTAAGGTGAAAGATTAGATAACTTCCCCTCTGAGCCCATTAGAGGGAAGTGTGTCAAGTCTAGCATTAGGAAATATGAAAGACAAGGCATCTATCATGGTGGGAAGGCTGTGTGGGTAGGTGTGCCTGGTAAGTCATGCTGCTGGGAGTATTCCTGAGTGTCCTAGGAAGGAAGCAGGAAAGTTAATCATTTCTTCTCTCAAAAGCGCTCTCCCTTTCTCTCTTTCTCTTTTGGTTTAGTATAAAAGCCTAATTTTTTTCCCTCCAAAAATGAAGTAAGAAGAGCAGATGATATGTGCCCTCCTCCTACCATAGGAACCTAAGTTTATCCAGCTAAAGCATTGCTCCCATCTTAGTGGTCACTGAGAGAAGTTTTATGCTGATAGAATTTAGAAATACTTTGAAAAACTTGCTAGATGCTAAAGTATCCATCGTTAACATTTCCCTTTCTTGTTTGGGGATATTTCCATTTATGATGTGGTTTACTATTTAGTTAATTTGCTACTACTACTAATAAAAGCTAATTTATATTATCAAAGCTTTCCTGTGGTAGGCTATGTGAAGTGCTTTAGATGCATTGTCTCATTTTTATCAGTACAGCAATGTCATGAGTATTGAACATTATTCCTTTCATTTTGCAGATGTAAAAAGCTGAGTACACAGAGATTCAATGATTTGCCTCTAATTACACAGTAGGTGGCTGACTTGAGATTTGAACACAGGCATTGGGATTTCTCAAGTTTACTCAATGAAACAAAATATTTTAGTGTGCTCTTAGATGTGACAATGTCAGTATTTTTCTTTCTCCTATTTTTTTTTAATGTAATTAATGGCCTCTGGCTGTACTGACATCTTTAATACACTATTTTTAACCTGGAAAATGTAAAGTATTCTGGTCTTTGCTATTATATTGCCAGTGCCAGTGCCAGGCTTCTTATAACATTTTGTTTATGAGTAAGGAGCAACTCATGATGAGAGTGATCTAATCGACAAGTTACTGTGTTGAGATGAGAGCTGAAGGCTAAAGCCAAATGTAGCATTTGCTGCCCCTTGGAGCATATGTGCCAACAATGAAAGCATATTGGCTTCTCATGGAGGCAGCATGTCCTGTAGAGTGGAATTCAGAATATGCTGGCTTACCTCTGATATCATCTGAGCAAACGTAATTAATGAGGTACCAAGAGAATGCCACAGGAAGCCAATTTCATTATCAAAACAGGTATTTGACACAAATTACGAGACAACGTGACTTTATCCTTCCTGGATTTCATGTTTTCGTAAGAGATAAACTTACCTTCTATTTTTCTAAACCTGTGCTACATTCCTCCCTTCAAGGTGGTTAAATATTTCAGAGCATGGATGTGCATCTTGTTGTCTTCTTCCAAAGCTCAACAGGACATGTGCCATACTGTTAACAGGCTCTTATATTTTAGCATCTTCCAATAAGAAATTGTGATGTGATTATTAATGCTCTAAGGCTGGATGCATACAGGCTGCCTAAAAACTTATGCTGTACTCACTACTGAACAGAGTTTTCTGTTGCTTATCGTAGGAGGTTTCTGTATTAGCAACCATCTATTTTTTACAGACTTCAAGTAAATGCTTAATCTCACTTAGCAAACTCACTTATATGCTAAGTAATTATTATAAGTGGCCAATCATATGTTAGTTAAAACATTTTAACAGAGCCCACTCTCTCTAATACCTAAAGAGACTGTGCTGATTTTTTACTCAGATCAAATGTGTAATGCCTTATGAGTGACCTCACTACAAGGCAGAATAATGCCTCCATTGGCACATAACCAGTGCTAGTAGCAGTGGGTCCTCCACCTATCATTGGATGTGTCATAATTATTTGTTAAACCCTTAGTATGTGGTATGTGCCAGACACTCTGCCAAGCATTGTGTATGAATCCTCTTTTTCCAGTCTCATAATTAACCACATTCTCCCCATTTTACAGACTAGGAGACTGAGCATCAAAACTACTAAGTAACTTTCCCAAGACCAGGAAAGGGCTGCATCTCAAACTAGTTCTATATAATTCCAAAGTCCTTGCCATAACTAATATTCATTTCTGGTGGCATATCACAATTCTTTTAAAATGTTGTTAAGAGCTTTTCTAAAGTGTGACAACCATTATATTGTTAAAAAAAAAAAAAAAGTCCAAACCTCAGAAAAAGGTCAAAATAGTTCAATTAAATACAAATTGCTATATTCTAAAAAACAAAACAAAAAACATATGCACACACACACACACACACAAAATACCTTTTGCTTGTGATTTTGTTTTCTGCTGAACTCCTGGTAGAAACTAATTTTGTTGAATAAAAACTGGTTGCTGGGAAAGTTGATGTCAACTTGACCAAACAAAGATAGGCTTCTTCCTGCCTCTGGGCCCCTGGCCTTCCATTTCTTAGGGCATTTGTAATTTTAAATACTTTACTTTATCTGTCCCTTTGATGTGTAAATATGGAGGACTTGGGAGCCATCTCTTTGTAATATAAACATCAGAGAAGATAGCGCCCCTATCTCCTAACTTCTGTGGAAAGGGTGGGAGCCTAACTTTAGTGGGCTCCATGCTGCAAATTGTAAAACTATCCCCCGTCATGAAAACATGAGATAGTTTGTTTACATTTCCTTTGGGTGAAGCCCATTTGCAAGCATAGTTGGTCCCAAATCCATCCATCCCAGCACTTAAATACCCTCCAGTCTTTTTTGTTTGTTTGTTTTCAGTGAGTTGCGCTCAGGCTGAAATCTGGCCCACCTCTCCTGTTGCAATAGCCTTGACTAAATCTTCCTTGCCTGTTTAACTTTGTTCAATGTAATTTTTATTCTGATATTACTGCCTTCAGAAAAGCAGGGGAAAAGTGAGTAAAAATGATGTGTGATAAATCTATTCTACTTTAACCATGTACTACTTATTTTTATTCCAGTGTTCTGGACAATTAAATTTATATGGAAAAAACATTTCCTACACCAGCATGTTGCACACTGAAACCCAGCTAGCACATCAGTTTCCAAGTCCAGTTGCCCCATCCCGCACCTGAATGATGAGCTGGGCCCTCAGCGCTGACTCTAGCCTTGTACACAGGAGATGCTCTAGATGTTCCCTCAAATGGAACACTCATTGCTACTGTTTTTCTGGCTGCAACTCAAAATCCTCCATTTTGACAGCAATGTGTTGGCTATTATGGGCTAATTAAAGTCACTTTTGAATAATTACATAATAAATAACACACATTTAAATGTAGAACAAAATTATTTTCTAATCAAGCTCTAAAACTATGACCCAGCAAGATAGTCCTTTAAATGATTGTGATGACTTATTTAATGAAAAGATGCACCTTGTTCAATATACATATCTTTATTCCTAATGTGGTTAATGGTATCAATTCAATAGAAATCCCTTGATCTTTTCTCAAAATAGCACACTGAAAAACCACTCAAAATTGCATGGTAATTGCAACAAATTTAGCTTAATGAATAGTAATACATGTAAAGAATATGACATGAAATTATTTAAATGAACTTTTGAAAAATCGATTCTGTATTTGTGAGGTGCCTGAATTTTAGAGGAAAAACCTTCTGCATTCCAAGAAACTATAAGCCCACCTTTTCTAAACTAGAGAATACACCAGCTCTCTCATATTACATGACATAACTTAATCTCTCTGAATCTCTTTAGCTATGAAAATGCTTCATAGTTTCATAAAATAATGACACAGAATAATGTTTGTAAAGGACTAAGAACAATGATGAGCACAGAATAAATCTTCACCAAATACTAGTTATTATTGCTATTTATCATTGCTTATATAATCTGAACCTTGATCAACATGATTCCTCTGATAGGCAATCAACAGTTGCCTTTTGAGTGGTTGTACTGATGACCTCACCTCCTGTGTTCCAGCTAAAGAGATGCCACAAAAATGTGTGATCCTTTTCTTCCCTCCACAACTAATGAGATATTTTATTATTCAATGGAGCTTTTCTTTTCCTAGTTTGACAAAAGTTTAATTGATTTGAAAAGTGGCCTAATATCCCATTAGCTACCCATCCCCTAACCACTCACAGAGAATTGACGTATTATTCTTAGCACTGTAAATCTAACAGGAAATTGTCCTTCCTAAACAGGACTCCAGAAAACAGGAAGCGGGTCTGGTTCCCTTTGTAACAAATGATAAATTAGAGTTATTTATTAGGGAGCTCCTACAGCAAAGAGGGTCATTATCTTCATTTAGGATCTTGAATATCAACATAAAACTCACCTTTTTAAAACTTCTTCAGGAGTTTTGAGAAAGGGTTCTATTTGGAAGAGGGCCCCCAAGCTAAGCAATACTGACATGATTAAAGACCTTCATGGAACTTAAGTGGTTTTGCAGTGTTGCCATTTTGTCAATTTACTGAGTGGATCTAAAATGTAGAATTTCAAAGACATTTTATAAAAACTTATATTCGTGTGAAAAACAAAGTCTCGGAAAATATGTGCGTGTGTGTGTTAAAATAATACAAATAGTAATAACAGGAAACACTCATATAACACTTATTTTGAGCAAAACATTTTTCTATAACATACTTTTCATATATTAACTCCAGCAATCACATATCTAGGCTGAGAAAAAAAAATCACAGAAGCTGTAAATGTTTTTTGAGAAAAATTGTGAAAAAAATGTTATCTATCTCTCATGTGTCTAGGCTTCTTAAAATGGGCACTTTAGGACAACAGTGGCCTGTGACCTTGTGACCAATAGCTGGTTCAGATTTCTACCTGTTCACTAAGAGCTGAGGTTCAATTAGCCCTCCTCAATCACATACCCAACATTTTGTATTCTGAAGCCATCCTTTTGTATTCTGAAACTGATCATATCAATGTGAAGTTATCATCCAATGCTAACTGTGCAGGACAGTGTGGCTGAAATCAAGTATAATTGAGTTCCCTGTGTTCCCACCCGGGAGGTTGACCCTGATCTAGTTTTAACATGTACAGTTCCCATCAGGAGGCCTGAGTGGTTTCATCAGTTGCCCACCAATTTTCAGCCAGGAAAAGTAACAGCATTATGTAAAAGGGAAAATAGCTTGGAATATTCTTTTTGTATAACTGAGTTGGGGGAAAAAAGCCACCATTTATGTTCTACTTTATGCCAGACATTGCAATAAATATCTTCAATATATTAATTAATATAGAACTGAAGGTATGAACTTTCTATTTTTGCTCCCTACTGCTTAGCAAAGCAGTAGGTATATAGTGACACTCAATACTTGATCAATGTTGAAGCTGACAACCCACCAAATATATAACTTCCCTGTTCATTAAGAGTTCTGAGTGGAGCCACAGGTAATTCCAATTTATCAAACATTTGATAAAAGGAATAATTTACTAGTACTCAAGATGATGCTATATTTTTCCTGTTTCTTCCATTAACAGCTTTAGGAAGGTACCTAAATAAGGAACATAGGACATTTTCAGAGAAAAAGCCATTTTTTGAAGGTGGGGGAGGGTCAGAGTGATTAGAAAACTCATGAGTAAATACTTAGGGAGAGTGAGGTACTCAGAAGATTTGGGCAACGCACCTATAAAGGTAATGGTGCATCTCCTTACAAAGATTTGCTTTCACTTGCCCAAGGACTAGCAAATGTGCATAGAAGATATGTCTGTTTCAGAATATTTACCTCAATATGTTAGTTTTATAAAAAGCCAGTATCCCCAAATATAGCCTAATATGCAAAATAATTTTTATTAAGGTATTTCTAACATCTAATAGCAGCAGCTACAATTATCCAATGTTTAAAAATAGCAACAGCTATGATTACTGTCTATATTATTTTATATTTGCATTCAAGATGAATCGCAAGCAGGAAAAAGAGATTTAAGAAAACCAGTATGTTAGGAAACAATGAACTGCAGGAGGGGCAGCCCATGATGAAACATTATTCAGACTTAAACAGGATTCAAACAAAAACAAACAGAAAAACACAACCCCTATTCCAAGAAAAAAGTTGGAAAACAGAAAAACATCATATAAACTAAGAATTTCATTAGAAGCTATCACATAAATAGAACCAATTTCTGCCCAAAGAGCCACCTTCATATGAAGCATTAAAGACAGGCTTGAAAAAAAAGTAATAAGGAGTTGGACAGAAAAAGCTAATGTAGAAAGAGATTTAACATCAGAAATTGAAAGTGAAACAATTCATGGCATACATTATCAAGACCAGGGGAGATAAGATCACAGGACAGGTTTACAGTGAATGATCCCATTAACACAAAATAATCTGAAGTTCTTGTTTTAACAGGAATTGATGAATTGAAAACTGAAGAGTGAGGAGGGACACACTGAAAGAGAGGAGAAAAAGTTAAACTAGGCTCGGTACAAGTGTGTTAAAGTAGCTGTCATTAGATAGAATCAGTAGCTGGTGTGTTTTGTATTTTGGGTAACAGACTTTGGTGCAGTAGAACAGAATTAAAATTGACAGAACAAGTCCATGCAGGCAGCAAGAAAAGCAGGGTTCCTGCTTCATAGAGTTTACCTTGTGGGGAGATTCAAGCTATACATTAATGAATGAAAAACAAATAGATAAGTAAACATGATTCTTTCAGATAGTGATAGTGTGGTAAAGAAAAAAAAGGTAGAAAGATTCCCTGGAGTATGGCAATTAATAAGCTGCTACTCCCTTTTCATTGTGCTATGATATTTAACAAAGCAGACAAAAATCCGGTGAACAAGCAGAAGACGATGGCAAAAGGATTACCCCATCCGCCTTTTCTCTCCTCTCCTCTATCTTCTTCCTCCACCATCTTGTTCTTAGGTCTAGTGTCACCAGAGCAAAAGACAGACAGTAAACTAGTCCATAAGGAATGGTTAATCAGACCTATAAGCAATGCCTCGAAGAACTAGATCATTCAGCTGAGCTCAAGAAGAAAAAGTGACAATTTTAAGTGCAATTAGTTCCTGTGATTCACTAGGTACTCAAGGTAAGGATTCTGCAAGAAGAGTATGATAGCCTATACTTAGACAGTAAAAGAGGGATTCAGCAAGTCAATTAGTAAGAACTTCAACAGTTTTCATCACTGTATTAATACTGTGTAAAATACTGAAAAAATGGATTACCCTCAAGAAAACACTAATTGGGAAAACAAAATCAACTATACATAACACACACCCCAATATACAAAGACCAGACTTTGTTACATGGACAACTCATGCTAGAGGATCTCAGAGAAGATGAGATAGAAAAAAGAGTGTCCTGGTGCGAAAGATTAACACCAGGAAGGTTGGGCATGTGAGCGTAGAAGAAATGGGAAAGGGAAATTTGAGGGTGGGAAAAGGCAGAGAGATGGGACTGATATAATGACAGAAAAGCAATAGCAATGACTTTTTTTTTTTTTTTTTTTTTTTTGCTAACTAACAGATTAAGCATACCAATGAAAACAAAGGCAAGATCTTAGTAAAGGGGCCTAGGATAGTGCCATGATGTGACTATATCTGTCACGACAACCAAGAGGGAATGATTGCAGAGGTCAATGAGCTGGGAGAATGGAATGGATGATTGTGACAGAGCTGATCATTGTGAATGATAGATGTTTCTGGGGGCTGAGAGTCCTGACTGGCACTGTGGAGCCTAGAGGAAAGGGGACCAGAGCATATCCAGCCTGGTCTCCCACGCCCTCTCCTGTTGCGAGGTGACTGCCGAGCTCTTCCCCATCCCTGACACTCAGCAGCTGCTCTCTAAGAGCTACAGTCAGTGGTTACAATCAGTGGGGGAAGTGATATTCAAATATTCAAAACGAGATGCACGATATACATCCCGATTTACTCTAAAGAGCGGATTTACTCTAAAGTGGTATTCTTCACAAGAATGCAAATTCATTACTTTCTTGTGACATGAAATTCTCCTGGGATTCTAGGTGACGTCAATAGACACCACTAGCAGATAGTGGTTAGTCCATATCCACCTCACTGATTTTGTTAATGCAAACAATATTATTATTATTATTATTTTATTATTATTTTGAGACAAAATCTCACTCTGTCACCCAGGCTGAAGTGCAGTGGCGTGATCTTGGCTGACTGCAACCTCTGCCTCCAAGATTCAAGTGATTCTCCTGCCTCAGCTTCCCGAGTAGCTGGGATTACAGGTGCACACCACCACACCTGGCTAATTTTTCTATTTTTGGCAGGGACGGGGTTTCGGCATGTTGGCCAGGCTGGTCTCAAACTCCTGACCTCAAGTGATCTGCCTGACTCAGGTTCCCAAAGTGCTGGGATTACAGGCGTGAGCCACTATGACCAGCAAAGAATATTATTGAATTTAAATACTGCTTTACCAAAAACCAAACCAAAACAAAACAAAACTAATGGAAATGAGCCTAACACATGAAGTTATGAATATTTGGAATCAAATCTAGGCTATGAATTCATTCATTTTTCAGGGTCTACAGCCACCACTTAATGGTATAAGGGCTGTATGGTAACAGTGTTTATGTTAGTCACATCAGAAGATGCAAACATATCATAAAGAAGTAAAATGCTTCAGCTTAAATTTTAGGGAAACATGGCAAGACTCAAATATTTCTCCATTAAATATATCAAGGACTCTACCTGCTGTTTGTTTTACTACTGCCATAATACCCTCACTTCCGAAATTCAGAAATATATCACTTAAGGTAATTTGCTGGCAGAGTGAGTGGTGGGGACTTTTTGTCAGTAGAAAGGTCAAATAATTTTGCACAATGTGCTGCAATTTTTTAGCTTTATAATTTTACTATAAGTGACCCAAGGGAAAGCTCATTATATTGTTACACACAAAAATTATGTCGTGAGCTAATGGAAAGTGAACGGTAAGGTAGCAGCCCTGTGTGCTATACCCACTGCTTTTTCTGAAATACATAATCTTGGCATGTTTTGTTTTTAATTTCTTTCAATAAATGTGGAAAAATTTATGTAAAAAACAAGAGTCCTCATCTCACAATCAACCATGGTATAGGAGGATAGACTTCTAGACATGAATATAAGGCCCTTCTAAGGAAAATAACATGCAACAAAGATTTACAGTAAAGCCAAGGAAGTAAGAAAAAAAGTGGACTAACCTAACCCACCTGAGCTCGGCTCACAGGGGTCAATGTCCTCATCATCGCTGGGACACTCTGCTGAGGCCACAAGGATGTCATCTGTGGTCTGCAAAAGAATCACATTCGGTAGATTAATTTAAAGGGTGCTAACAGATTCTCTCATCTTTGTCTCACTGACAAGTGAAACACAATTTGTTTATCAAGAAACCAAATTCACTATTTCCCTTTCTAAAGACACAGAGCTTACATTTTAGATCCTTCATAGAAGTAACTGCCTATTTGTGAAAACTTGATTACAGTTTAGTTTACATGAGGACGTAGAAATGGTGACAGCCAACTTGTCGATACCCATCCACCCAAATGCAGATAGAAGGTGCACACAGTATCATACAGAGGTTTAAAACAACCTGGCAGAAACAGATGATTTGAAATTTATTACAGCCTGGAGTGCTACAATGTATGCATCAGTGGGCTTTATGTTGTACTTGTGCTTGGCTTCCTAAAAGCAGAATAGCCATAACCTTTTATATTCACGACTGTGTAGAGTTTGATGAATCTGTGAGATATAGCTTGTTATTGTAGGAAACACAGATTAAGTAGAGAATTAGATAGCTCTTTCATTGGTGCAAAAAGACAAGGAAATACAATCCATTTAAGACACTTTTTCACTTTCATTATGATTTCACATTTGAAGCTCATTTTTGTAATGTTCAGATAGCAGGTATTGCTTCCTCATCATCCCTTTCATCATTATGGTTTCATAATAAATGAAAAGTGTATTCAAAGTGGGGGAGGGGAAGAGGTGACAGTTTTCTCTGTGACATTCTAGCTGCTTCATTGCGCTTATAGCAAAAAAGATAACTATCACTGTAATAAAAAGCAGAGTCTGTAAATCCTAGCAGTTAGTCACATAATCAACACACTGATAAGCACGAAAGGTTGTTCTTTATTGCCACTGACAAGCTGCAGTAAATTCAGCATAGATATTGCATGGAATCTGTAAAGGCTTACATCAGAGTTGGCTCTGCTAAGGTAAAACAGAGAAGCCGATGTATACAAATAAATAAAAATATCTCATTACATCTACTAAGGACTAAAGAGATTAGAATTGTTCAAACAATACTCAGAATTGCAACATTGATACAGTTCTCATTTAAAAGTGGAATTAAAAGAACACAGGTCTTACTTCAAAGAAAAAGCAAAAATACGACATGAGCACCTAATATTAAAGGAGCACCTAATATTGTCACAGATTAAAGTATAACTAAATTTTTAAGAAAGTTGTGGCATTTTGAAAATGGAGACAAGGGGTGATGCACTTTTACAGAAAGTATTAGGCTTAAAAATCTTTCAAGTGCAGGGTCTTTAAGAACAAAGAATTCGTTCAGATGTGAATGCTTTACAATATAACTTTAAATAAACAGAAACCTTTAGCATTTGAGATGGTTTCATGTTACTCTTAATTATACTTTTAGTTCCAGGATACATGCGCAGCATATGCAGGTTACATAGGTACACACGTGCCATGGTGGTTTGCTGCACCCATCAACCTGTCATCTACATTAGGTATTTCTCCTAATGCTATACCTCCCCTAGACCCCCACCCTCCAACAGGCCCCAGTGTGTGATGTTCCCCTCCCTGTGTCCATGTGTTCTCATTGTTCAACTCCCACTTATGAGTGAGAATATGCAGTGTTTAGTTTTCGGTTCCTGTGTTAGTTTGCTGAGAATGGTGGTTTCCAGCTTCATCCATGTCCCTGCAAGGGACATGAACTCATTCTTTTTTATGGCTGCATAGTATTCCATGGTATATATGTGCCAAATTTTCTATATCCAGTCTATCAATCATTTCCACATTTATTGAAAAAAATTAAAAAAAAGAGAAAACCCCCACAAATTATCAAATATCAGGAATGAAAGGGGAGTTAGCACTACAAATGCCACAAACATTGAAGAATAAAAAGTGAGAATATTATGAATAACTTTGTCAATAAATTCAACAGTTAAAAAAAAAAGACTTACACTTCCAGGCAAACCAATATTTTCAACTTCCCTTTCTAAAATAGCAGCAGCAAATGCATGAATCCAGAAACTCTCCCAATTGTCTCAGAAGTAAGAGCAGAGTAACATGAGCATTTGGGTTGGTTCCAAGTCTTTGCTATTGTGAATAGTGCTGCAATAAATATACATGTACATGTGTCTTTATAGTAAAGTGATTTATAATCCTTTGGGTATATACCCAGTAATGGGATTGCTGGGTCAAATGGTATTTCTGGTTCTAGATCCTTGAGGAATCACCACACTGTCTTCCACAATGGTTGAACTAATTTACACTCCCACCAACAGTGTAAAAGCGTTCCTATTCTCCACATCCTCCAGCATCTATTGCTTCCTGACTTTTTAATGATTGCCATTCTAACTGGCATTTTGATGGTATCTCATTGTGGTTTTGATTTGCATTGCTCTAATGACCAGTGATGATGAGATTTTTTTCATATGAGTGTTGGCCGCATAAATGTCTTCTTTTGAAAAGTGTCTGTTCATATACTTCACCCACTTTTTGATGGGGTTGTTTTGTTTTTTTTCTTGTAAATTCGTTTAAATTCTTTGTGGATTCTGGATATTCGCCCTTTGTCAGATGGATAGATTGCAAAAATTTCCTCCCATTCTGTAGGTTGCCTGTTCACTCTGATGATAGTTTCTTTTGCTGTGCAGAAGCTCTTTAACTAGAACCCATTTGTCAATTTTGGCTTTTGTTGCCATTGCTTTCTGTGTTTTAGTCATCAAGTCAAGTCTTTGCCCATGCCTGTGTCCTAAATGGTATTGACTGGGTTTTCTTCTAGGGTTTTTTATGGTTTTAGGTCTTACGTTTAAGTATTTAATCCATCTTGAGTTAATTTTTGTATAAGGTGTAAGGAAGGGGTCCAGTTTCAGTTTTCTGCATATGTCTAGCCAGTTTTCCCAACACCATTTATTAAATAGGGAATCCTTTCCTCATTCCTTGTTTTTGTCAGGTTTGTCAAAGATCAGCTGGTCTTCAAAGAATTAGAAAAAACTACTTTAAATTTCATATGGAACCAAAAAAGAGCCCATATAGCCAAGCCAATCCTAAGCAAAAAGAACAAGGCTGGAGGCATCATGCTACCTGACTTAAAACTATGCTACAAGGCTACAATAACCAAAACAGCATGGCACCGGTACCAAAACAGATATATAGACCAACGGAATAGAACAGAGGCCTCAATGTAACTCTTAATGTCAGTGAAGATCGTTAGCAATTTGCATAATAATCATGTAGGTATCTTTTTAAAAAGAAAGCTTTAAAAGCAAAGATCCATTCTCCTTTTGGCAAACTACATCTTGCTGGGTAATATACAAACAGACTTGATAATGATGTGTTATTGAATTACGTAGTCTTGCCAGTCAATTGCTCCAATTCCCTCCAGAGGAGATAATCAGCTTTTTTTTCCCCCTGGACCAACATCTCGTGGAAAGCTACTTTTATTCTCAATTTCAAATTAATTTCAAGGTTACAGATAATTTCTCATTTTCTTTGAGGAATGTTAAGTATATTGATGAAATCAATATAGTGTTGTTCCTATTGGTGTTTTATTCTTGTTAGAGGGAGGAGGATGTAAATAAATTATTTAAACCAATGGCTCTCACATCAGCAGTGATAGTGCCACCTTTTCCTTCCTCCACCTGGAGGGACATTTGGTAATATGTGGAAATATTTGAGGTCACAATTGGAATTCTGAGGTCTGCTACTATCATTGTCTCTTTTTGACTGCTAAACATTATTTTCCTTCCTCTTCCTCTCTTCTCCTCCTTTTTTCTTTTCTTTTCTTTCTTTCTTTTTTTTTTTTTGTAGAGATAAGGTCTCAGCTCAGTCTCATTGTGTTGCCCAGGCTGATCTAGAACCCTTGGCCTCAACAATACTCCTATCTGAGCCTCCCGAAGTGCTGGGATTACAGGAATGAGCTACCACACAATGCCTAAATATTATAAAATACACATGACAGCTTGAAGACAACAAAGAATGATCTAACCTGAAATGTCAATAACGCCAAAGTTGAGAACCCCTGCTCAAAACATTTGAAAACAGTTCTGTGTCTTATTTTTCTCCTAAAAGAATGGACAGCATAATAGTATCTATTGTTACAAGGATTAAATTAGTACATGAAAAGTACCTAGAAGGGGACAACACTGTAAATGTTTATTAAAACTTTCAATATTATTATCAACATTTTCTTCAATATTTCATGAATGTAATACCAATTTAATGTTTTTGCACTATATTTATAAATAATATAATTACAGATATTAAACTGAAACTTGTACATATGAATTCTTCTTAACTTGAGGTCTCATGTTAAAACTTGTATCAAAATACAGTAGCTATATTGGTATTTTGTTGAACTAAGTACCATCTTTTACTGTCTAGGTTCAAACTTTGACCTTTTAGAAGGCAAACATCAAATATAAACTTAAAAAACTGCTTCTTAAAAAAATTCATTGGCTACAACTGTGTGACTCAGTGCGTAGTGTTTCATGCAGACTAAATTATTTAGGCAATACAAGTTAAGCTTTGTTTTAAAAGCCGACCTATTTTCTTTTGGAACAATAATACACTAACCAGAAAGTGTGAGAATGTTCTCAGTGTTTCCTTCTGCAAAACACAATTCCTAAAATAACAAAAGATGTCATACAATGGTACTTCCTATAGCCCTCTTACAGTAGAAAAAAATAACTACAATGTGATCCTTTTGTAGAACTATGTTTTACTTTTTAATATAATTTCCCTGGTATAATGAAATACGTTCTTGATTTTCATATATGTTTTTCCTCCAGAAATTAAAAACCAGCAACAATCTTGAGAATAAAAGACCTCAAATCAATAGATGGCTTGGCAAAAACCATCATCACAGTATGAAAAATCAGGAAGTGGCTCAAGTGTAGGGGAAAAAAATCAAATTTCACTTTAGAAGCTGAATTAACAGCACAATTTTCTAGCCAAAGCTGTGTAATTTAAATTTAATTCACTGTGTTTGGAGCTGCCGCTATGACTTGCTGTTGAGAGAGTGGTAGAAAGAAACTCAAATATGTCACATTAATCAATTCTATTCTTTAGCATACTTTTCCCTGATGTTTATAACCTTTTTGAGAAAACGGACAACCTGCTGAAAAAGATGGAAGCGTGATCAAGCAGAAGCATTAGCTTTACATAGCAGTCCATTTAGATGAGTGTCTCTAACTGTGCATTTAACCACCCACAAGTGAAATTGCTATGCTGATCTTCCTTAATTCGGACTGGTCTGTACATGCCCATGGTAAGCATCTCTTCTTGTTTAAAATGTGCACTACAATTTAAGTCTCTATACTTTTAGGAAGAAAATGATTTGAACAGAATTCAAGAAATAAAGGCTCTAAAACTTAATCCATCCTTTTCTACATTTGAACACCAATATTTTGTAGGGGTTGAGAAATATATCAGGATGGGGGCAAAAGAATGTTCTTAATGCATGGTAAGAAGGTAGACCAATTGATTTAATACTCAGGGATTTTAAAAAGAGGGAGCATTTGGTTGGGTGGAATTTAGAGAAACACAGATGTATTTTTGTTATTTTTTCTCACTTATAGGAAGCCTTTTATTTTTCAACATCATTAATGGTGGAATTTTCTGTATATGCATTTGCTGTCACTTTAAAAAATATAGCTTAACTGCGTATCCGTGTGGTAAAAACATACAAGGAAAGCATGAATAAATCCAGTATGTAATATTATATCCCTGCTAAGAATAGCATTCCAAGACTTTATTCCTTATGATAAACAGCTTTCCTGAAGACTAATATATTCCAATGAAGACGCTTACAGAAAACTATACTATTAAGACAAATCTGTTTTGTAAGGAAAAAAGCAAATTCCAATTTTAAAATAGGATATTCATTGTCAGTATATGATACCCACAAATAAACCCTTGATTTATTCTAAAATTTTAATTGAAACTTTATTTCTAAACAGCAATAGTGTATCCTGCTATACATCTAAATACGAGGCCAAAAAAACTGTCTCAATGACATGAGCATTGTATTACATTATTTAGCCTAATATTCAACTGTTGTGACTGATATTTAGACTGAATTGATAGCAACACTTAGTGGGTCGAGGACAGTGCTAGCTGAAATATATCTGGTTAACTGATAGGCACTTGTTCTTGCTGATACTTTTCTGTATGCAAAGCTGCTTTGGAAGAGACAGAGCTCTAAAGTGTGGTTTTCATGACTGAATTTAATAGTTTCTCCAGAAAATATTTATCACTAGGTGAGGTTCCTTGAAAAAAAAAAAATAATAACAGGATTCAGGATTAGTATCACAAATTTCCAAGTAAGGTCCACCCCAGTGTCCTGATAACCTATGGAGCAAGAAGTTTCTAGGAGGTGAGGGAAGTCATAATTCTCACCAGAAGGAAAAACTGCAGAAAATAATCCACTTGTAATGTGTATATAGGTATATGATTCCCAAATTGTGGTCTATTTGATTAAATCAAATCAGTAAAGAAATATATCAAATTGGCAATTTCAGTTAATGAACAATCCTATTAAGATACAAGAGGTATTTAGAGGCTGCCTAGATCTTATTCTTGTTTCCACTGTCTCAATGAAGTTGCCTCAACTGACATCATAAAGATGTCAATTTCATGGCTCACTATTTAATAAACATAAAAATAATAAACTGAGATCCAATATGTGGAGGATGAATTTTACCTCCAGCACGTGAATAACAAAGACAGTGAGGCCCAATTACTCAACAATGAATACAAAGCACCTCATCTATGCATAGCATTTTCTGATAGGCATAAAATATGCTCAGTACATCTCAAGGTATAAATTGTGGTTCCGACATGCAAATAATTTATTGTTCTCTCTCTGTTCTGAGGCAAATGAACAAATAACTCTTTAATACAAATAACAATGAAGTAAATTCAAATAGCTCATTTTTCTGGGAGTGTAACAATGTTCCCATATCCATTACTTCATTTACAATTCACCAATAGCATCCTTATCTGGAATGCAGATGGAGGTACTATTATTCAGAGTGTTATAGTTAAGTGTCTGCTAAAAAAATACTCATCTGTGCACTCATCTACCCAATTTGAATGTGTGAACACTGGCTTTCATGAATATGTAGGTCAAAGCTCAAATATCCCTGAAAACAGCCACTTTCACATTTCTTTAATGTTCTTTCCCAATTGATGCCCTAGGCTATTACAAAAAGTGACCATAAATCAGCTGTCTGCTTGGGAAAAAGGCAGACTTGAAAGCCATTCAATTTTCTTCTAATTTTTTTCAGCTGTTTAAAATGTATTCAATGATTCCAGAACCATTAAAGTGGGTTCGAGTAGAAGAACTCTGCCATGGTAAAGAAATCGCGTCTTAATCTAACGTTCATTTTTATGTACATTTGATACTTGTTCTCCTAACAGGCAAAACTCAAAGGAAAATATAGGAATATGGAAATAATGTCACAGAAATACACTTTAATTAAATTATGGGGAAAAGAATAAAACTGAATTTTTGAGTAATCAAAAAATAACATCATTTTAGCAAACTTATTCGAAATAGAAAACCTACAAATAAGGAACCTGCTGTCAGGGAACTTGAAATTAAATTTATGTGTAAAAAATATGTATTTTACTATTTCTTTATGCTACTGATGACCTCTATGCTCATATTGCATATCCATTTTTAGCCAAGGCAATACAGAAGGACTGGCAAAATAATATGAAATTTAAACTTTCAGGAAGCCATGGAACAATCTATTTTTCTGAATTCTCACTAATTAGAATTTGAGAATGTCAGACCTCCAAAGACTGCTGGTAATGGAGTAGAGGTACTGGACGAGTGATCGACTGTGCTTCCCATCTCTTTGTTTTGCTTTTGGACAAAGCACTTTCTGAAATAATTTTGGCCATTTCCAGATTAAATAAATATTGAAAGATGTTTACAAATGTAAATTTAGGCTTCTAGCTGTATCAATATGAATATCTAGTCCTATTATGGATTAGTCACACAGGTTGAAATGAAAAGTAGGGTTCTAGCTGTATCAACATGAGTATCTAGTCCTATTAATGGATTGATGGACTAATTAATAGATTAATTAGTCACACACATTGAAATCAAAATCCTTTTTGGTAAAAGGCCAAAATAAAACCAGACTTTATGATTGCAAAATGCCTATGATGTATAATTTCAACTAGCATGATTCCAAATCCAAGCTTTCATTGTTGCCATGTTAGGGAATGAAAACATGTTTTAGTTAAGCAATCATATATCTTCTTGTACTGAGTCAGATCTTAGAGATCATTAATCTAAGCTCTTCATTTTACATATTGGGAAACTGAAGCTAGAAAATTTTAATTGGCCACAGTTATACTGCTAGTTAATGGCAAATCTATGAGATTATCTGACTCCCAGTAGATTATGTTTTTCTATTATCCCAGATGACTTCTACCTATCCAGTCATCCATCCATCCATCCATCCATCCATCCATCCGTCCGTCCCAAACCATCTTGTTCTCTGATGAATTTTATGTGATTTACAAAGATACGTGATAAAATAAACTTAAAATAAGTGAAAAGGTTGCAAAGGTAGAGTACTGGATTTTAGATAAGTAACCACTAAAATCGTCCTGAAGAAATACACACAGACAGGAGGTGCACATTCACAGCTTCTGCACCATTTGATACGGCAGCACATCATGTAACACTAAAAGAGGAGCACAATTAATGCTAGAGTTCAACTTTTAAAAATCCAATTACAGAAATTCAAATATTGACATAATTACAGTTATTTTGAAATGGAGTTAACCCAGGAAGTTCTTTATTTACTTCTGAAAATCTTTTCTTAAATTATTGTTTTAAAGACCTTACATAACATGCCCTCAGTCTCTGTACCTAAATGCATAACTAATTTTTTGGTGACAAAAAGAAAATGCAAATTATTGAATCTTTTTCTGTCTTTTTATCTCTTTGACTTAGAACACTGCAGGCTATGCTGGCTACAAAATTAACTCAATGAACTCCCTGCTCTCTTCTCATTAAGCCACTGATTAAAATCCTTCCAACTTCCAAGGTCTCTCTCTTATTAACTACTGTCTTCACAACAGAAGTGCTAATGAGATATTCATCTTTGTTTCTCTCACACAACAATCAATCATGAGAGTTCTGTCAGATTATTTCTTATTACATCTTGGGAATAAATATATGGAAGTGATCATTTATTAGCCATATTGGTAGTTTCTCCAGAAACAATCTAAACATATATTGATCAAGTCAGTCTTATTGACACAATGACCTTAGAAGTGAAGGTTCAAGATCAAAGATGTAGAAGGAGCCACATTTACCTTTGGATAAGCAGCCAGTTATAAAAAAACATTTCTCTGCTACTGGGTAGTACTATGACCAATGTCACCTGATTAACTTGGGGATAGATGAGAACTTCCATTCCACACGATGCTTAGAGTATAGAACAGCAAGAAATACGGATGTGGCTGGAAATAATGATGACTTAGTTAACAGAAAGTGTATTTTCTGATTTTGAGTTGATTCATGAGTTGAATACACGCAACGCTTAGGATTGCATGCCCCCAAATAAGCCAATATCTGAGTAGCACCTCTATGCTTGTATCTATCCAGTTGTGATTGAGAATAAACATTATCTGGCTCAGACGTCACAATGTTATCTTGTTCATGTGTTAAGAGGATCCAGTGTCTTCTAGTTCTAGTTAAACTGGAACTCCAAGCTTCTACACTTGACTACTTCATTCCTTATGGTGCACATTGGCTCTTTAATACGTATTTAAGATGTTGTACTGCTGAAACACCTCAATTTAATTTAAACTATGCTGACCAATAATGCAAAATAAATACTACTCCAGAATTCAAATCTCACTTCTAGTTTTCATGAGCAGTACACATCATCTTGGACTGGTTTCTGTGTTCTAAACATGACGTATGAATATATACATATTATACATTTAAATACATATATTTATATATGTAATTATTTGTGTCTCACAGGATGTTAAGGGAGTCAAATTTGATATGTGTGAAGACATTTTGGAAAGTGTAAAAGTGCCCACGATGCAGTGTTTATATAAATTATTGTTATAGAAAACACATGGACACAGGGAGGGGAACATCACACACCCAAGGCCTGTCAGGTTGTGGGGGACAAGGGGAGGGAGAGCCTTAGGACAAATACCTACTTCACGTGGGGTTTAAAACCTAGATGACAGGTTGATGGGTGCAGCAAACCACCATGGCACATGTATACCTATGTAACAAGCCTGCATATTCTGCATATGTATCCCAGAACTTAAGAAAAAATAAAAAAATTATTACTATAACTAATAATTTTTGTCCCTCACATGATGCTACAAAGGAGAGCTCCGGATAGTGCTTGAAGAGAGCAACCAAATGTCCATTTACCTGAATACATTTTATTTTAATGTCCTGAAATCCTCTTGTCCCTCAGTTGAATAGGATCTGTATCTCTCACTTATGCTAGCCCCTCACATAGATGCTGTTCTTGGGCTGCTTCCTATTATGCCAGCATTGAATTCACTTTGGCATTCCTTATTTAGGGCATATGTGTGGATCTCACTGGTAACTTACAAGGTAGGTAGCACCAATCTATGCCTGGCATTATGATTACCTTTCCTCTGATCCAGATCTCCTGGAGAGCTTAGTGCACAGACTCAGGGATACTTGAGCTCTCTCTAAATTCTAAGTTCTACTCATTAGATTGTGAGAACCTCATTTATTTTATCAGTGCATCCAGAATTTACCACTCTGTTATGTCTACAGCATATAAATGAACAGATAAACAGGAAAAAACAGACCACTTAGCAAACAATGCTAATTAAAGGAGAGAAAGAGAGAGAGGAAAAGGGAGAGGGAGAGAGAAAGACTGATTCTCCAAGTGTAATTCATGCATGACAATACTCCTTACAATAGCAGTGGTTGTATTTGTAGTTATAATATGACTTTGCCTATGGTTTGTCTTCTATAAGGATTAGTAATATGCTAATCAACTCCTGTTAAGACAATGAGCTATCTTTTCTTAATGCATTAGAATAGTGGGGGTAATTGCCTTCCAAAATCATCTTGAAATCTGAAAGCATGAAGACTGCTTAGTGATATGTTTTATTTTATTTCATATGCTCCTTTTGGGTAGAGTTTATGTTTTATGCCCCCAGGGCATCTATATAGAAATTCAATAGAGCTGACTTAAAATGACATAATCACTCAAAAACCTGGCTTATATTCTTAAAGCATTTGCATGAATAAAAGGATATTTTGAAAATAATTGTGACTTGAAAAATAATCGTTATGAAAATACAATTTAGTTAAAAGTGAGGGATTCATCTTGACTTTAAAAATAGAAGAAATATTGTACATGACACTTGAATTTACTAGAATCATCACATTTTAAATAATTTTATTCTTGATGGTCATCCACTCTAAGCTCACTACATTTTTGGTTATGAAAAAGGCATGATTGTCACAATTGCTCATTTATACCAGCTAATTAAATCTCAATATAAAATTGAACAAGCATAGATTATTTTCTAGGAATACAACTAAGAGTAGGAGACGAGAATTGTGGCAAAATAACACTTTTTCAAAGATTTTATCTGCCTTATAACATCTCTAGAAGTGACAATGAAACTTTCTAACTGGCTTCCACATTATACCCCATGGCTGGAAATGTATGGTAGAGAAATAGCAAAAAGTGACATTATCTTTAACTGAAAGAGAGACTGACTGAAGGTTAGAAGGAAGGCAAAGCTAAAAATGTCTTGCAATAAGTTGGTCTTCCTGCTTTTATGAAGCATTCCTGTCCTTCGAGAAAGCAGTAAGATAAAGCCTACTCTGTGGAAGGGACTGAGAAAAACATAGTTACCTATCATTTTGGGGTTTTTTTACCTACATAATATTCCTCAACTATCTCTATCTCTTACAAACTCTATTGCAATAGTCTTACATTATAAATGCTTTTACTTAGCTGCAAAAAAAAAAAAAACTATTCCTTTGTAATGTTTTCCTTCAAAATCTAACTACAAGATGAAAGCTTTATCTTTTTCCTCAAAGAGGCCAGCCATAAGATTCACACCAAGAAATAGTGCAAGACAGAATGCACTAATCAAATCTGTATCTACTGATTCTGCCATTCATTCTTTCATCCATTTGTACTCATTTGTTGAATATTTTCATTTAATAAAGAGTTATACAGGCAAGGAATAAAAATACAATTTTCACTCTTAGAATATTTAGAATACTGTGGTGGAGCATGCAATCCAATTTCTTTTGGGTTTGAAGAAGGCATCTATCATTTTATGAATTAATCTTTTACACATGTATTAAGTGTTCACACTATATTCAAGGTTGCATCCCCAAGGCCTGCCACAGTACCTAGCATGTAAGAGACAAATATCTGGCCAATGAGTCAGAAATGATTCCAGCCAGTATAATGAGAAAAATAGAAGTGATTTGATAGGAAAAATAAGTCTAACACTATAAATCACCTCATCATACTAGACAAAACAAAAGTACCTTAGACTTTTACAAAAACATTTCCAAATGCAAGGGATTGACAGAACCAAAGATGCTCTATGTTCTCTGATACTTCAGCTATCAGCTGATTAGAAAAGGTATCAATTTGAAAAGCAACGAGAAGCATTGTCATGTTAACTTTTTTGGAAAATGTGACTGCTCCTACCATTCGTTGTAAGGCAATTTGTGCTCCTTCATTTGTACAACGAATAAATGGTGCCAGTGTTTATTTTTCTCCTTTTCCCTTTGATTTCATTTTTTTCATCTCTTCCTATTTCATTCATGGTGTCCCAACTCCCAGAGGAGCTACCTCAGGAAAAAAGATCTCACATAGCAAGAAAAGTCCAAGAAGCAAATGCTGTTTAACTCTAACCAACATACCGTAGCACCTTAGGTCCATGATAAATTTAGGGAAGAGAATTACATGCTCTCTTCCAGTTATTATTATATGATTCCATAAGTCAAAGAAATCTGGAAATGTTTCTATGAGTAGAAATTTGTGATAAAGGAGATAGTCTTTTTTACTCTGCTAAAATATTTTTTGGTACAAGGAAGGTGCCTTGTATATAACTGTTGATTTAATTTGAGATATCATGAGCCCTGACACTTCTGTTCTCCAATTTAAGTTACTAAGCTGCCTACATTCGATCAGATAATTTGCCATATAATCATGAATGAGTAGGGGAAATTGGCAGCTTTTAACAGTTCTCAAAGGTAATTCCTAAGAGAGGTGAGTTGGAATTGATGAAATTGAGATAGATGCTAAGTGACCAGGCATCCCTGCTTTGAATTGTGAAATTGAACTTCAGTGTGTAACAAATGCAGGCCTTCTATGAGCAGCAAGTTGCTTTTTCCACTATTGAGCATGGAAGGAGCATGAAGGTTGGAGCTGAACAGACTGGACTTAAATCCCAGCTCTGCCACTTACTAGCTGTGTAACCCTGAGCAAGTTCCCCAACTTCTCTGGATTTCTTTCTATGTAAAAGTGAAGTTATTTACACCTATTTTGCATGAGTATTACATGTATTAAATTATCTAGACCTAGATAGGCATATTGTCTAGCACAGTAGCTGGTATATGGAAGATATTATCATGAATATTTATTACATAGATACAACCAGCTTTCAAAATGAATGGCTCTTGTAGACATTTTCACATTATTCTCACTGCAATATGGAAATTAAACTTTATTCCTAGCACTGGACTCCCTAATCTTTAGAGACAAACACTCCCTTCACAGAGAAAGTACAAGTTTCTCACCTAAATTCACACATCTACGTTTAAATATTCTATAAACAGAGAAGATTATATGTTTGATAGGACAGCGCTTGTAAAAGCACCTCAAAAAAATCACAACATTATCAGTATATTGAAAATACAAGGAGAGTCTCTTCTCTCTAGCTACATGATGTAATCAAGCATTTGTCAAATCATATTTGGAGGCTCTCTGAATTATGTGCTCCAGTTCCCTTTTAGGTAAAGAGAAGGAAACCCTAAATTGGCATGGTCAGGCATGGGTCAGATGTACAGTACCAAATTACTGCACTGCACTGTTCAGGAGGGACTTAGGAGTATATCCCAGTCTCCCGGCTCTACATCCAGTTGGCATCTTGCTCTTTCTACTGCTCCTAGTTTCATGTTTGGGTATGGGGCAGATAAAAATAACAGCGGGAATAATTTACTACTTTTCCCAAGTTTCTCATACATGACTTGACTTTTTAAATTCTGCCCTATGTCTTACTGAAATTTTAAGTGAGGCCTTTGAAAAATACTAGGGAATGGTGCCGTCACTCACAGCTGCCAGACTGGAGAGCACTCAGTGGCTGGTACAAAGCCCAGTAAAATCGAATCAAAGAATACAAGTGCAGAAACAGGACAAGAATTTTGCTAATTGTCTTCTTTGAGAACTAGGAGCTTCATTAGAGAACTTGCCTTTGTGCATGTATTTCATGAGATGGGATCTGCTGCTGAACTCTTCCTGCAGGTATTTCAGTGTCTTATTTAGTTATGATATTGCCTAATGACCTCTTTTTTTGGTCTACTATTCAGACATTTTTGGGTCATTTAAAAAGTTGTCATAAATAAACATCACTTACATAACATTTAGATTTCTAAGTGATTAAACATATCCTCTCTTGGATAGCTTTCCTCTCGCCAGCCTTGCATTTACAGTCTGTCTCACTCAATTCTGACATATTTCATTGCAGTTGCTATCATGCCTATGCCATCTGGGTTTGTCCTTTTCCTTCCCGCACACCTCTGCAATCCCCACCTGCCCTCTTCCCTTCATTATCATTGCTTAGATGCCTACTAATTAAGGACAAGAAAGAAGCCTATTCAACATAAATATACCTTTTATCATCATGAGAACTTATCTAGGTGTAGCTTTTTAAACAGATAGTTCAGAAGACAAACTTTTCTTGATGATTTGGTGTCATTTTTATGAGCACGAGGGCTGGAAACACAGTAGTGATCTCAAAGAGTATCGGTGGCTATTCTCCATAGGTACCCAAGTTGCTTGTTTACTTTTTAGTCTATGAAAGCTCAATCTAGCTTTTGTCTTTTGTCAACCTTTATAGACCTCTTTCTTCCTTCCAATTTGCCCCTTCAGATCTGCTTTGAGCTGGAAATCCAGATAATCAAAGTTTTCTGTCTTGAGAAATGAGAAATTGGCTATAAGGTAAAGGATGTCAGAGAGGTTCTCAAATGAGAAAGCCCAGGTGCAAGAGAGCACTCAGTCAAGGTTCATGGCTTAAAATACACAAGACCTGTTAGATTCTTCCAAATGCAAAGTTCTTCATGAAGGTAGTACAATTATTTGTAAACGACTCTCTCAGTAATATTTTCAATATGATAATTTTCAAATGGGCTTTTCTTATTTTATTGAGTCCAAGAATCCTTATTGAAACAAGATTCCACATTTGTAAATTTCTATTTTCCAAGATCTATTCAAACAGAAGCCAAGCCTCCTTTTGTGTTCCACTGAGTTGGCTGGGAGGGAAACGAAGATGAAGTAATGTAATAAGAAAGGTGGCTGTCTTACTGTCATTGACTACTTTGCTACCTGAAAAACTCGAAGGTACACTGGTTTATATTTTTAGGTAGAACCTGATGCAGCCATGCAGGCATCCAGCTATATCTATCCAGAGTGGGTGATTCACCTGGTGTACCCTGAAGAGACAGAGAGATGCTCTCCACGGTAGCATCTTTTTGGTTACCTAGGACCAGTTGTTTGCTTGACAAATTGAGAAATCCTGGTACAGGTTATGGGATCTTACAATGCTGCTTTCCAGTGATCTGCTGCATGGACACTGGAGTCAGACTTACCCAAGTTTAAATCTGGACTCTACTATTTAGAGCTGGTAGAACTTGGGTGATTTATTTAACCTCTCATTTGTAAATGGGAGGGATGCACTGCCAATCTATGCAGTAGTTGTAGGAATTAAGAAAATCATGACAGATGATATACTTAACACTGTTTCTGGTATGTGATAAATTCAAAATAAATATTGGCTATTATCACCTTCATTATTATTTTATAAGACATACATATGTTACCTCCAGCATCCTGAAAATAACGTTTCTTAATAAAGTAGGCAAAACCCCAGCATCCTAACATTCACAAGAGGTAGACAATCCACTTTTGTCCTTGCCTAGCATATTGTGAAGTGGAAGGGGAAAAAGCCAAACAGTGCATGAAGAACGCAAATGTATTTTTTTCCTGAATGTTCTCTTTTGCTTTTTGACTTTTAAACTCTACTTTATTTCAAAACACAGTCCCAACCATTCCAAAGCATTTTTGAATTGGAAAGCCTTCTTTTTTTGTTTCATAATAAGCTAACTGCAGGTGCAAACTCAAGGGAGACAGACCTTGGAAATTTTAAGTATGTTGCCATGGCAATGGTTTGCAAGAATGTGTATGAGTTTCATCTTAGCTCTCAAGCATTCAACTGAGTTCATATGTGGAGGTTCAAATCACTAGGCACACAATGTTTGCCACTCATTGTGTCCTGAAAGGTTTGGACATAACTGTCTGTGTTGCTTATAGCAACCAGAAACCACAAAATTCTATTTATTTATTGATTGATGCAAATGTAGAGATCTAGTCATTCATATCTGCTCTTAGGTGGCCTATCTCACTAGTGTGGCTGCTCTAAGAGAAGCTGTACACATAAATTCAACAATAATCATTTTCACCGTTGTTGCAAACACAGTTGCACTCCCAATATGGAGTAGCTATTTTTGTTCTACTGAATATCACATTAATTTCCTCATTCAAATTTGACAGATCCTTCCAGAAGCACGATAATTATTTAAAGATGTTGCATTAAAGCAAAATTTCAGTCTAATGAATTGTGGAGTATTTCCTTAAAAGTGTCTCATCCTACAGTGCAGGAAAGAAAGTGAAAGCACATAAGTCAGTCATTAAATCAACATCACCCTCCCCAGAAAAAGCACCAGCACCAGCACTGCCAACAAAAAGACATGCGAAAAACATCATTTAATCATATATCACTATCTCAGTGGTTCTTAAATGGTTCAGTTAATGCTTCTAAATTCCAAAACCTGCACAATGAACTCATGCTTCATTGACAAAGGAGGCAATGGTTCTTGACAAAAGCATTCTTTTCCCCATAAATGGAATCCACAGCATACTATAATTGGGCAAGTTTTAAAGCTATCTATTGGGTACAGGAAATAATTATTAATAAATTCTCTTCAAATTACAAGGTTTTTTTCATGTAAAATGAGTACTAAACAAATAATATCATTTTTAATTCAATAAATGATTTATTTAATTAAAATCCAGCAAGAAAAAGCTGGATTTCTAGGGGTGTATGTTCTTCATGTTTTCCAGCAAAAACTTGCTGCAAATGATTCATCATGATACAGAATGCCCTACATAAAAACATGGCCACAGGGGACCCCAGTATCTCCTGCATTTTGTTACTGACAAAACCCTTCACAAACGCATTATTAGCTACCAAACCCTGGCAGCTATTTAAAATTTACATTGTTGCTTTAATTTTGACCCATCTTCCAAAATGCGCATGCACACGCGTGCACACACACACACACACACACACACAGACACACACACTCTCTCTCTCTCTCAATCTCCCATACTCCTTGCTGTAACATCTTGTTGACGTACTTTAAGACTGCAGTAGAGCTTCCCTCCCCTGACCCTCCATTCTAAGAAGCTTATAGCAATGCTGGAATTAAACAAATGAGAACACAATAATTAGCTATGCAAACTGTCAACTAGATCTAAAAAGAAAAACAACCCAGAAAACACAACAATCAGCAGTTTCAAGCCCTAACAAGAATCTGCATTGAATTCTCATTTATTTTAAACAAAACTAGATTAGGCCTTTTGAAAAATATTCAGTGAAATTTCTATGGAAATAGGACAAATTAGCCTATGGGTCTTTACATCTCTAATTTCTGTGATGCTGATAAAGTAGAAAAGTCCAACACTCTTTCCAAATAAATGCTCTTCTACTCTTCAGTAGCCAGATTTACTTCCAAAGGTGAGTAGCACCAAAAATATTTCCAAAGTGGATATGAAACAGGTTAGTGGATCAAATTATATGGTGTGACACCTCAGTTCCCAACTCTCTCCCCACAACCTCACCCTAATCGTTTTATCAGTGGTAACTAAAATATAAAGGGAAACTGTAAGGGAAAAATAATTCTTGAAATATCTGGTGTGGCTGGGTGTGGTGGCACACACCTCTAGTCCCAGCCACCTGGAGGAGGCTGAGGCAGGAGGATCACTTGAGTCCAGCCTGGGCAACATAGTGAGACCCTAACACTAAAAAAAAAAGAAAAAAGAAAAATACCTGGTGTGTTTGTGGTATACGAAGGGGAGGGAATAGGTATTCAATTCTTTGGGTGGAGAGTATTGATTATATAATTTGTAGCTAAATCTCTGAGTTTCTTCATAGATACCAACCGACTGCCTCCTCACCCTTCGGGAACCATCCTGAGTTCCGATGAAGCAACATGGATTATCTCTATGATACAGACACTTTGTCTGAATACTAATCTAATGCTTCAATTGACTGTTAAATGTTCTGTTAACCCATTTGCATCCCATAATAGAAATTCGGATTTTTTTAATTGAGAATTGTAATGACTCTGTAAAACTTTTGTTGCTTCAAGTCTTTTATCTTTAAACTTGCTGAATAACTGCCTACTTTATAAATAGAGAATGTAATGTGTAATGCCTGAAACTAGTGTAGGACAAGAAATAGTAATCTAAGATTTGACTAAGAGTTCTATGTAACCCATTGACCTGGGGCAAATCACTCCTCATGCTAATATAAGTAGGTTAGAGTAGATGACCTTTCCCATCTCCCATGCAATGATGGAGAGTAATCCAAGGAAGTCCTGTGGTAACGGTAGAGGTTAATGTCTTGATTGTGGTGGTGGTTACAAGAAGCCACACATGTGATAAAACTGCATAGAGGTCGGACACGGTGGCTCATGAGGTCAGGAGATCGAGACCATCCTGGCTAACAGGGTGAAACCTCGTCTTTACTAAAAATACAAAAATTAGCCGGGTGTGGTGGCATGTGCCTGTAGTCCCAGCTACTCAGGAGGCTCAGGCAGGAGGATCCCTTGAGCCCAGGATATGGAGACAGCAGTGAGCTATGATCATGCAACTGCACTCAGCCTGGGCAACAAATTGAGAGCCTGCCTCTAAATAAATAAATAAATAAGAACATAAAGAAAATGAAAACAAAATACAAATAAAATGAAACTGACAAAATAAAACAGGAAATATCACGGACTCACTAAAAATTAAATTAAATTTCCATTATTTATATCCCGAGGATGCTGCCATCTCTGCCCAATTAGCTACCCCTACAATGTGTAATCTTATTTTTCAGTCCTCAAATCCTGCAGAATCCTTATTTGTCTGATAATTCAATTGTGCTCAATATGCTTCCTTTTAACGTCACAGAATTCAGTGAATTTTCCTGACTTCCATGTGGTCTAAAAATAATGGCTGGTGACTTATAAATTTTATTGCTATGTATTGGCTTCAAAATTTGTCTTTCAAGTGACAGGAATGGGGCAGAAAAAGACAGTAGATGCCACTAGCAGAGTTCTGGTGTAGGCAAAGTAGAAGAAAAGAGGCAAAACAAACAGGAAATAACTAAGAAAGAGAATGAGCAGAAGGAAGGAGAAAAGCTAAGAAAAGAGTTCCTCCACCTATGTTTGGGTGGTGGCAGGGTGTCTCTGTCCATTTTACAAGTGACATCTATGATACAGCTATTTCATATTTAGGAAAGTAGAATGAATCACGCAATGAGATGTGAAATAAGTCTTGATTACGGTATTCTAGAAAGGGGCTTAAAAGAAGCAAAAGACTTTACTCCTCATAAACACCAAACCTTCAGACACAGAACAGAAATGTGCCGTTAGAAGATCCCTCTCACTCCCATCCTTTAACATCTTTCACCAAACAAAACAGGGTAAAACAAACTCAGGCAGTTTCTCAATTACTTTCATTAAAATGTCTATGAACGGTGAATTAGATGACGAATCTCTTTCAGAACCCATTAATACTTTTTCCAGAGCTAATACTATCAGTAAATTTTAAATAGTGGGAGGAATTATTATAAAAGAATAAAATATGTAACAGATGCTGAATCGGTCATATGTCCCAGAGCTGCTGTAACATACCCAGGCCCCTACTTCATGTGTCCATAATGAAAAGAGGTGGCTGAGAAGTTATGAGGCCACGCCTCACAACACCTCACCCTGCTCTCTCCCTAGTCCCACAGAGGTACAATGCTTCTAAAGCTTTGAAGCCTGAAGTTCAGGGAATGCTTTAAAGATGAAGTGTTTAAGCTAACTATTTTCTGGAAGCCAAATCTATCATTTTAAGATTACATTAAAAGCTACACTTCTACTGTTCATATCAATTTATGCTCCAAACTGCTGGTTTCCCAGAGCATCCATTGAATCCTGGTGTGAGGTAAATAGTTTCTGTTTTGATTTTGACAGAAAATTAAAATTTAAAATGTAATCACTACATCTTCCATATACTAAGAAGTCTTCGGTGGCTCATGCTGTAATCCCAGCACTTTGGGAGGCTGAGGTGGATGGATTACCTGAGGTCAGGAGTTCGAGACCAGCCTGGCAACATGGTGAAACCCCGTCTCTACTAAAAATACAAAAAATTAGTTGGGTGTGGTGGCGCACACCTGTAATGCCAGCTACTCGGGAGGCTGAGGCAGGAGAATTGCTTGAACTAGGGAGGTGGAGGTTGTGGTGAGCCGAGATCTCGCCATTGCACTCTAGCAAAAAAGCCAGGCGTGGTGGCTCACATCTGTAATCTCAGCACTCTGGGAGGCTAAGGCAGGTGGATTGCCTGAGGTCAGGAGTTCGAGACCAGCCTGGCCAACATGGTGAAACCACGTCTCTACTAAAAATACAAAAAATTAGCTGGACATGGTGGTGTGCACCTGTAATCCCAGCTACTAGGGAGGCTGAGGCAGGAGAATCACTTGAACCCGGGAGGTGGAGGTTGCAGTGAGCCCAGATTGCGCCATTGCACTCCAGCCTGGGCAACAAAAGCAAAAGTCTGTCTCAAAAAATAAAAAATAATAAAGTCTTGAAATGATAAATGTAAAAGTTCTTTATTTTATTTTCTGAGATGAGGGTCTCACTCTGTCACCCAGTCTGGAGTGCAGTGGTGCAATATCAGATCACTGCAACCTCCGTCTCCTGGGCTCAAGTGATTCTCCCACCTCAGGCCCCTGAGAGGTGAAGGTGCGCACCACCACGCCTGGCTATTTTTTGTATTTTTGGTAGAGACAGGGTTTCACCACGTTTCCCAGGCTGGTCTCAAACTCCTGAGCTCCAATGATCCACCTGCCTCAGCCTCCCAAAGTGCTGGGATTACAGGCATGAGCCACTATGTCTGGTTTCAAAGTTCTAATTATGTTTCCTTGTGTCTAAGAAGAAATTTTTTCTGCCTAAGGTTTCTAATTATTATAGACACTAACAGACTATATATATATATATATATATATATATGTTTTTTTGTTTTTTTTTTTTTTGAGACAGAGTGTGCCTCTGTCTCCCAGGCTGGAGTGCAATGGCGCCATCTCGGCTCACTGCAACCTCCGCCTCCCAAGTTCAAACAATTCTCCTGCCTCAGCCTCCCAAGTAGCTGGGTTTACAGGTGCCCACTACCACGCCCAGCTAATTTTTTGCATTTTTAGTAGAGATGGGGTTTCACCATGTTGGCCAGGCTGGTCTCAAACTCCTGACCTCAGGCGATCCACCCGCCTTGGCCTCCCAAAGTGCTGGGATTACAGGTGTGAGCCACCATGCCTGGCCTAGGTTTTTATATATAAATTGTGAACAGTCATAAAAATAATTTGTCCTACACAACTTTTTGTTCCTACTATAGACTTTCACATTGATAGAAAAAAAATGCTTACAAAGCCTTGTTCTCAGAGGATCTCATTTGGCAGTTTTGAAATTTATTTTTCCACAAATCTTTATCAGTGGTAAGAATGTTTCTGAGGCTGTGCTGTCAATTGCTTATGTCACCACTTTCCTTCCCACTTCATTAGGAACCACACTGTACTTTATTTCTTAAAGGAGAATCTGAAACTGATTTGGGGAAGAAGGACTTTTAGTCCACAGTATGCAGCACTCTATCAAATATGTATTGATATAAAGCCTAAAAATACACACAGTAGGTACAGCATTCACATAGACAATTATTTAGCAGGTTCAGCTGGTGTGATTTTACACCACAGTGTTCTTCTTATGAATACCAGAGAGAGAATCAAAGTTTCTTGACATATGGTAATAAATATTTTCACTTACAGTAAATAATTTTTGCTCTTTTGGCATCCATTGTATAAAAGATAATTTGAAATCATTCCAAATTAGCAAAGCTGGAAGTTTGGGAACACAAGGGGAACGAGCAGTATAGGCCCCCATACCTTCGTTTTCACTGAAGTGTGCTTGCTTTTGAGATACAACACTGAGAAAATTTCCTCATTTTCAAGATGAAGAGATGTTATTTCTTCCTATTGTGTTTCTAGGACTCGAAATGAACATCTGTATTCTTCATTATGGAAATGGAAAAGGAGTTTACCCTATAATTAATGCTAGACATGACAGTTTTTCTGGCACTACCTTCAAAATAAAAATTTTCAAGATGAAAATCTCATAAGAAAATCTCCGATGCAGATTAATCTCAAAATCCAGGTGACATAATTCAACAAAATGAAAAGCCGCCTGTTTATAAGACCAATTTTTCTTTAAAGCATTTCTTTTTTTTTTAAAGGAAACACATTTATTCACACTCTAAAATTATGAAATGTTAGACCTGCGAACTCCTCACCTTACAAACAAGAAAATCAGGTATCAGAAGATTAAGCCATTAAGCCTTCACCAGTAGATATAGAACTTTCTCCAGTACATCTTCACATAAATCAACTAAAGGAAAATGCTCTAAAATTAGATAAGCTCCAAAGAGTAATCTGTTCACATTGGGACATGTTGAATTTGAGGTGATCTGATAGCAGTTGTAAGGGTAGATCTGAAGTTGAGAAGAGAATTCTGGGCTGGGGATCATATAGATTTCCCAACGAAACCAAAAGAGAAAAGGAGATTCTGAGACCAACTTCAGAAAAATCCAACATTCAAAAGGGTAGAAAGAAAAAGCAGGTACAAATAAAGAACTGCTTTCCTGTTAATTGTTTTTACTCCTAAAATATTTGACTGAATGTTTCCAAGTGGAAATCTGAGGAGCCCAGTGAAGAGGATTCTCTCAGGCAATTGGTGGATTCTCTTAGGCAATTGATCGAACCCAGTGATAAATTTCCCAAAGTAGTCTTATGACACTCAGTGGCATCTATGACACAAAAATTGTAAAAGTAAATCACTTTTCAAAAGTAATTCACCTTAAAAATTAAAATTAACTGAATGTTAATTTCTTAGTATTGACATGTACAATGGTTATAGGACATATTCACATTAGGGAAAAATGAACAAAAAGAACTCTCTAAAATATGTTTATGACATTTCTAGAATCTCAAATTATTCTGAATTAAAATATTTATTTTTAAAATAAAGCGTGCTGATCTGATTAACTCCCATATATTACATATAAAATGACAAAACTGTGATATTTATAAATACATTCTCTTTTAAAAAATGATGCAGATACATTCAACAAAGAAAAAGAAATACAACCACAACCAAAACAAGCAACCTATAAATTCCTCCCCACTTTTGTTATGTTTATAGACATAAAACATGTATTATCTTTGTTTGAATGGCATGTCTTTGAAAATGTCCTCCCATTTTAGAGTTTCAAATGAAACAAGCATATATTTTCTACTTAATCTCATCAATTTAAACCTTCATATCTTTTCCTAAAGTACTGCAAAGAGCAGATGCATCATTTAGGGAATTGCTAGGTAGAGTGAAATAGGCTAGAGTCAGTATTTATTTTGTTATTGCAGCAGTAGCCTTCTGTTTAAAATGACACCTTCTCTTGCAATTGAAATCTTACTGGCTGTGTGGAAAACTAGAAAGTCAGGAATCTAGAAAACACTTGTTGCAGTGGATGTCTTTAAGAAGTGACCTCAGCTTCCTTTACTCTAGCTTGAGGTTTTGTAAAGCAATCAAGAGCTATTCAGTTTAATGTTTTATACCTAGGTATCATTTCAGTCAGTTTCAATGAATGGTTCGCAAAATATCCCATAATTATTCACCATATTTTAAGCTACTTACTGAGAAAATAATACTATTGATGACCATTCCAGTATCAAGAGTAGATGGTTTACATAATTATTATTACTTATTCAAAATTGTTTCACCTAAGGTCAGATCCTCATTTACTGCCCAGACCCACTCACACTCACCTACCCACTCCATCCCACCATAAAGAAAAGAAAATTATGAGCTGGTGAAGGAAGTAGAATAAGGCAAACAAAGAATTATTGCTAGAGCAATTTATAAGAATGCTCAATTATACCCTAAGGGTCTGAGACAGTTATGCAGTTATGCCAAAGTGTTCAATTTACTTTTTCTGAAGAAAAACACTTAGCAACAATGGCTAATTTTAACGAATAAAGAGAATGAATACAAACTAAATACGCAGATGACTTTTAAACAAAAAGTTGCATCCATTTTGCATCACTTTTATATTTCACAAAGCATGAAAACTGGCTTTTAAGAAATCAATATGTTGTCCTGAGAACATGTAGAACAATAGGAAACAACCCCCTTGACTGATTTTGAGACAAGCTACTTGGGTCCTCTCTGGATATTCTAGTACCCTCGGTGTCCGTAATGCCATTTTAGAGGCGGGTATTGATATTAAGGGATGTGTAGCCTACCTGATTTGACCTGATTTTGTGTTACCTTTTATTTTGTGACTGGATAACTAGTGCTGCTCAAACAAACACAGGAAACATACAGCGAAATAACATGAATGTATCTCCTTGAACCACATTAAACTCTCCTTTCTCCAGGCTACCTTGAAATATATAGAATACAATGAGCAAATATATTGACAAGACAGTGAGCAAATATATATTAAGTAATGCTATAGGGTAAAATAGTTAGGCCTTCAGTGATCCTCGAGTTTTATGCCTATTTGTCTTGACTCCTCAATTGAACTTTTAAGGCAGCAAGTGTCTCGTTTTTCTTTGTGTAACCGATGACATCTAGC